>NC_024317.1:13219814-13260611 GCF_000523025.1 Cynoglossus semilaevis
AGAATATAAAAGTGATGTAAGTAACCTAATTCTAATTTAGAAGTAAAAAACTATTTGGATGCTGATAAATCTGGCAGGTTTGTGAAAATGTATTTTTCTGCAAAAACATTGATTTTACATTAAAGAAAACTACAGGAACATAAAGTATATGTTTTGTACATGAGGTTCTAACCCTGTTTTTTTTTTTTTTTCAAATCACGTTGTGAGGTGTTGTGAGACTTCCTCTGAAAACCAGAAGACCAATACATTCCATGTCATTGTCTTTTATGTAAATGTGGTCTCGAGTGTTATTTAATACTTAATTATCTTCCTGTTGGAAACCAACGTTTGTCTGTATGATGCTGGAAAGATTACAGCGTCAGTCCACTCTCCTTGTCCCCATCTTTCTGATTTACGTCACTGTTCTTCTTTGTCTCCTCTTCCTCTCGTCTCTTCTGCTCTTTCTCCAGCTCCTCTTGTTCTTTGAGGTCAGCCTGCTTGAGTTTCTCCTCCACATCCTCAGGAATCTCCACCTCCATCAGGTTCTCCATCCCCTCCGCTGGTTCATCACCGATCAGCACCTGGATAGAAAGGATGAAGGCAAAAAAGAAATCCAGTTGAGCTCCAGGTGGAGGATTTCGCCATTTATCAATTTAACCCCTGGTTAATGACTTTTAATTACCTGGATGAATTTTTCACAGGTTGATATGACTTCGAGGTCCTCCTCCCACTTATGAAACTCTCTCATGATGAAATAGACATTTTTGTCTTTCATTATCTGCCGACCTACTTTGGTTGCTGTCAGCTGCATAAAAAGAAAACTAGTGATGAGTTTTTACATGAAAACCTGATTCTCTACAGTCTGTATCCATGAGTATTTGATGGGTTTGTACCAGTAAAAGTGTTTCCAGCAGCATCTTTCTAATATCTGGGTCCTCCTCTCTTGTCTTATCTTCTGGGAGGTACTGAAGGTCCACAGGCAGAGCTGAGCGTTACATACAGTACAGTCAGAACGGGAGGCAGAATTATGGAAGATGTCTACATCCAAATGCATCAAAGGCAAATCTCTGAACTGTCACTAAACATGCACATGGACAGAGCTAAGTCACTTTTAAAGAACATCTGACCAGAAGAAAAAACACTTCTGGAGATTTTTAATAAATGTCAACTGTGGTAGTCCATAAAGTGGACCAACGCAGCAATGCAGGGATTGGGAGCTGGAGTTCCACCACTGCAGATGCAGTATACAACAGGGATCACCAACTATATTTGTTGGTGGGCCAGAATTTTTCTGGACAGACTCCTTGGGGGTTGTACAATGAAATAAAAATCAAATTTGTCTAAAATGTATTATTTGATGCTTATTTCGGAATCCAGTTATGGGCCAGATTGGTCGGGTTGGTGGGACGGATTTGGTTCGTGGGCCGCCAGTTGATAATCTCTAATATATAAATAATGAACAGACAGTAAGAGTTTGTTGTTATTCTGACCTTCATTCTGTTCTTCTGACAGCTCCTCTGGACCGGCCAGTGGCAACAGGAGGAAGGGTAGAATGTCCACAGCATCGCTGAGCAACCAGTCATGATAAACTGGACAGAGAAGTCAGGACAAATTGATATGAGGATGTAGAGAAGTTTAATTGATGTTTTTTTTAACTAACTCAAACATGTGAGAAGAATTTTGGCTGATCTGTGCAAACATCTTTAACCAGGATACTGACTGACACGATCTGCTCCACTGGGTGAATGGATTTCATACAGATCTACTGCAGTACAGTCACTGGCTCAGTTTTTAAAATGCAGTGTTCAAAGCTAATTTATTTTTTTAATATATTTTTTAAACCATTTAAAGGTCATCGCTGACAGACTTCAGCATTTTTTTTTTATCTTCAAGTCTTGGGGTCATAAGTGAACATTTTCAAGCATGTTTTTCAGAGCATCCAAATACATTAACAGCTACATTAAAGCAATCAAATACTTTAAACAGTATTTCCTTCAGGAGGAAACGGTCACAATGTTCCTAATATTTGTTGAGCATATTTACTAACTCACTGTGGTCAAAACAACAGTTGTGCAGAGTTCCTATGGTGCCACCTCTTCTGATCACCGATGCCTGGTACTGAGTGAAGGGCAGCAACCGCTGGATGATACACCTGAAACACATGGAGGGTTTTAACCTGCTGATAAGAACAATACCTGAGATTCATCAGTTAATTTGTCACAGGCCCATTAAAGAAAATACATACTACAGCGAAATGTAACCCAGAGTTGTTCCTCAGACTGTGTGCAGTCAAGATAAAACAGATGAGTAAGGAAAATAAAGAGTAAATGGAAAAAAATCTAAAAGGCAGCCTACTTGTTTTGAATTTTCTGATCGACATTTACTTAAACTAAAAGTAAAACAGTTTAATGTGTTCTTAGCATTATGTTAAGCAGGTAGAACATTCCAGTATGAGCTTCACGTACGTAAATAACACTTACTGCTTTTTTCATTTTTTATTTCTCACAGTGGAAGTCAGTTTTTCAACACTCACCTGTCTTTGTCCATGATGAAACTTCTGGCCTCGGGCAGCTGCGTCAGGTTGGACAGCAGAAGACCAAGGTAGTGGAAGTTGGCCTTCTTGTTGTAACCTTCAGTACAGAACATCTCCACCACCTTGGCCAAGCCCACCTCCTCCTGCAGAGCCTGAAACCGCATAGAACAAGAGTTAAACATTACTACACAGAAATACTGCAAAAATGACATTTTTAAAACTGTGGTAGTATTACAGTTCTGTCCATAATGACGCTGTCTTTCAGGTTCTGTGGACATTTTTACAGAACTTGGAATTTAATGTTCCAATATTGTCCTGTACCAAATGCTAGTATTTTCATCTGTGGCGGATACAGAGTACAGTGAGCACCACCCAAACTACAGTGAGGACACCAAGCCTGAACACAGTTACAGTCAGTTTTACTTTCTTAACACAGGACAATGTTAATCCCCTGCCTGACTGGTGTGCAGCCATCTGTGGTGAGATGCATTATCAGGTCACTGGATCGGCAAGTTTTACAGGTACCGCTATTTGAGTGAGGAAGGGATCGGTGCATCCTGAGCACACAGAGGAGCAACTCTACTCTGAGACCCAGCCAGATGACAGAGCTTCTAACGGTTTCTAAAGGACAACCAGGACAAACTGTTGAAGGAAACTCATGTGGTGGGCTTTCATCTGTGACCTCATTCATGGCCAAAGGTCAGAACCAGCATCTGATCACTGTACAGTAGTTTATATTTGGAATAAATTAACAACTCTTTGCCTCTTTCTTTCACTTCATTATTAGATCAGATTACAGATAATAATGTTATTAATTCAGACACAAGAGACATTATTAGCACACCTGGAACACCGCCTTGCATGTTTTCTTGTGACGACTCAGGTTGGACAGAATGGTAGAGATCTGGTCGGAGAAGGGGAAATCTGGATCCACAATGTTCTTCAGTAAAACTGGGAGAATATTAACTTTTTCTACCAAAACCTGCGGAACACAGTCATGACCGTGTATTTGTTAGATGTTGGTCTTGAAAAAACTGAACACATGGCAGATTATTATCCAAAGATTCTGACATCACCAACCAAAAATTATATTTAATTCTTAAAAAAACTCACATTGTGAAGTTTTTCATCAGCTGACAGATTGATGATGACATGGTAACAGTCCTTCACTATAGCAATTGAAGGGTCAGATGTCAATGCAAACAGTGCAACCAGCAAGTCAGGTTTGGAGCGGAGAAACTGGCAACCGTCCCTGAGAACACAAAACACACACACACAATATTGACTTATGATGGCTACTTGGAGTTGGTAAGATATTATCAGTCTGAATAACTTAGTAACTGAATACTGAATAACACAGCTGTGTTGATCAATTAAAGCCTAAGATAAAATTAAAGTTGAAGATTTAGCAAATTAATAACAATAATAGGGTTTTACAATAATTAAAATGGGTGACTCTCAAACAGAGAGAACATGAGAGTTTTGCAGAAAATATTAGTCATGTCGTTTAAGTACAAATATTCTTATTTTCATACCTGTTTCCAGACAATCCGAGGATATACGTGGTGGCATGACCCTTGACATCTGGACGTGTGCTGGGGGTCAGGAAGGAGATTAGCTCAGCAGTCTTCGACTCACTCAACATCTTCTACCACAGTCTGATAAACATAAACAACACAGACGAGAACAAAAGATTTATTCACAACAGTTGGACAGAGCACGATTTAAGAGTTTGTTTGTGACAGTCAGTTACATACAGGAATCACTAGAACTAAGTTGTTCAGTATAGATTACACGACATGACACATCATCAAATGGGTCTGAATCTGCAGAAGTCTGTAGTCAGTTTAAAATGGACAGAAGAATGAATAGTTAGTTACCGTTTACAAGCTACAGGACGAAATTGCCTTTCATACCGCTGTTAAAGCGGAAAAAACACCGATAAACAAAACACAGTCCTGAACGTGGACAATCATAACACTCACATCTCACATGTGGTATCCGTGAATGTAGTTCCGGGTGAGTTGACTTTTCCTCTTCATTTACTTTCCATTTCTGGGCAGAAAAGTACTCTGTTAAATGACACTGCCCTCTAGTGACAGATGGATGGGAAGATTTGCCTTAAAGGTAGGTAAGTATTAAAATAACTATTTCCATTATTTTTGGTGTTTTGGGTTTTTTTTTTTTAGTTACACTAATTGTATATGATTTTTAGCCTATGACTAACACAGCTAACGTTTTTAATGGACTCATTTATTGGTTATACATAAACTAATCTTGAAAATGTCCGTCTGGAGGTTATGTTAGCAATCGTTTTGATTATAGTTGACTTAATCTGATATATTCTAATTAAAATTAAGACACTTCACCTTTAATAGCTTTTTGCCTATGTATCCCAGAGATTTACTTACTCTGGTGGTTATGTTAACTTCACCTGTCGCTTTGAGTTTTTTATTTTACTGAAGAAAAAATTTAACTTTGAACTGTATTTGCATTACTATAACAGATTTTGATGTTTTTTGTTATCTCTGGCTATTTTATGCATTTCGTGACAGCTTTTTTTTCTCAATTTCCTATTACACTTCAACTATTTATGGGTTGAGTTTCATATTACACTCCAGATAACCATTAGCTACCAACTCTGTCATGAATTCATAAATTAAACCCCTTTAAACTGTTAGAGAATTCATTAGTCATACCATAAACAGTAAATTACACCTGGAGGTGTTTGCCTAACCTAGGTGGTTAACTAAACTTTTCATATATCTATACATTTATGCAGCACACATCTTTAACTAAATATTTACAGAGCAGTCACAGAATTTGAGTCTGGAAGAAGAAGGCACTTTTTTTATATCTCTGATATATTTAAACCTCCAAACTACTTTATTGATATATTGAAAAAAAAAAAAAGACACACAAGACACTCACACAGCAACGACTCTCACTTACTCCACATGTTGCATTGAAATGCTGACATTGCATATAAATGTTCACAAATGTTGCCTGCACTGTAGGAACAGTGTTGACCTTCTGAGTAACAGTTCCACTTTGACCGAGTGACTCCAGACAACATTAGTCCCTTTTTCTTTTTTTTTCTTAAACTTTCAGCCAACAATGAACTGTTTTCTTCTCAATTCTGGGGGGAATCTTCTTGAAAGTGATTCTTTTTTCTAAACTCTCAGACAAACAGAAAATCATCTTGTCCATAGTCTTCACGTGAACAGACACGGGGCTGGACATCTGTCCAGGCTCTTCAGAAGGACACAGGTCAGGTCAAATGGATGTTCAAGAATTAAAAGAAAACATAGAGCACGTGTTTGTTGCAGACATTAGCGATACTTTGAAACAACTGTTAAAGAACAATAGTACAAATCAGCAACTTTATTTAGAGAACACTTCAACTTAGGTAAGTAGACAGCAAAGAGTGAAGAAATGATAGAGCGTTAGTTTGGTTTGTAAACAGATTTAAAGAAAAGAAAAAACAGCATCAAGAATTTCAGCACGAGCTGAGAAGGATCTGATCCCTGTCTGGAAATAAAATCTGATTTCCGGCCAAACAAACCTTCTCCAGATGAGAACAGGACAGAACTGATGGCAGCATTTCTCTGACACAGCATGGTTTTTTGTTTTTGCTGGTGATTATGGTTTGCAACAGTTAAGTAGCACAGTTGAGCTATGTAGGTAGTGATTGTAGTATTACTGTGTCTCACTTTAATAACGGAACTATGATGTTCAAGGCCACAAGAGGCGTATGAAGGCACTGTGGAGTTTGGTTGGCAGACAGAGACGTGGTGGCAGCTTCTCTCTGTTGGCTCAGGCCGGGGTTCATCATCAATCATCATTTTTAGCATCATCATCTTCGTCTTCATCCCTCCTACTTTTCACTCCGCCTTGTCTTTCCTCTTGGATGTGAACGGGACTTTACTGGCTACCGTTGAACCCACCGTGGAGACCCCCCCAGCCACGGCAGACATGCCCCCCTTCACCAGCCCCACTCCCATGGAGGGCACCGTGGTCACTGCAGATTTGGTGATTTCCAGGCTCTTCCCGCCGACCCAGGCCACTCCACCCACCGCAGCACCAACAACGCCCTTTGTGACATTGAAGAGGCCGCCGGTCATTCGCCACACCATGCCAGGGGGCGCCACCTCATGATCTTTGCCTGCGTCTGGAGAGACATGTGACAGACAAAGTATAAAGATTGATGTTACTTTCTCCATATTAAACTTTACACAGCTACACAAAATTGATTAAATCACAAAACTCACTTTTTATAACCTGTGACGCTGGGAAAACAACAGTTTAAAAGCCTTGACAATAGAACGAAAGCAGTGATTCTCTGCTCTGGATATAATGAAACATTGGCACATCGTGATCAATTCGTGACTTGAACACGGTTATAAAGAATCACAGCTGAAAAGACTGCAGCTGCAGCTGAACAGCAGCCCAGAAAAATGCACACTTAGTGTGACACAGGTGACATCTCTAAATGTCAGAGGCAGTGTCTCCAGAGCAGCTGAGTCTGCACACCCTGAGGAATTCACTATTCGCTGCTTTCACTGCCAGGAGACTTGACAACACTCTTGCCCGTGGTATTTGTTTTATTGTTAACAATGAAGGTGAATCCTATCAGTATCTTCCACATTATTTTCATGTTTTTCTAGAACAAAATGCCATATTTTTTCATGAACTTAAAGCTCCTGTTTATACTGTTTTGAGTGTGTTGTTGGTCTCTTATGTCGTCTTTGATGCCAAGTATTATCCCCATATAATTATTGTTTACTTGGTGCACATTGCGTTAGCCTTACGTAAGGATTCACTTTCAGACTCTGTTTGTTGGTGATTAAGATTTGGCAGAGTCAGTGGCTGACAAGGTCACAGCATAATCTGTGGTGAAGACCATAAATATTCATGCCAAGCTCATTTTGTACTGTGTCTACATGCGTGTGTCGAAACCAAGGCTGTAACATTCCCCACGCATCTGGTGGAAGATCAGGGTAAAGGGTTCAAGTTCCAAGGTTAAAATCTGTTTTCAGTACATCTCAGGCTGCTTTAAGCCTTTTCCAGGTGCCCCAGCAGAGGGAGCTGAAGAATCAGTTGGCCTATTTCCCTTCACCAGCAAAAGAAGACAATGCTACTAGCGTTTTTTTCCTTTTAGTACAAATGCTAATAATACATATTGGATGATGTACTTCATCATTATTTTGGTTTTTTTCAGTTCCAAGGAAAATCACAGTTAACTGCTTATCTTATTGAAAATTTGAGTGAACTGTTACCTGGCAAAACATATAAAAGTCGATAAAACAGGACATTTTTTAATTTACCATTAGGTAAATATATCAAAAGGATAAGGAATAGTAAAAAATTAGATAGTAATAGTTAAAACAATAAAATAATTGTTTGAAAATAGTTTTATCTATAAAGGTTGCAGAAAACATTTGAAGCACTGGTATAGGTGTAGATATGTGAGGATAGGGATATTTAAAATTATAAACAAGCAGGAAATCTGATCGACTAGTTTGGATATTGGACCAAAAATAACCAACCTCTCTAAAATGTTTCAAAATGGTAACGGCCACAGGTGTGTTATCTAACACAACGTTTGACCACGAGGCCCCAGGTGACAGAGCTCCAGACTCAATGTTGGAACAGAAAGGGGCAGATGTGTACTTTGCGGATATCTACTATCATACTGACTGTATTCTGCTCACTGGGATCAACTGCTGCCAAATATCAGTGTTGTGACACAATAACAGGTTAGAACTGCTGCTCCTGTTCTTACATAAACAAATGTGTTCCCCTGACAGACCGACAGTTACTAAAATTGGAGCAGGCAACAGCTTGCACCATATTCCCACTACTGATGTGCCAGCATTTGTAATCACAGAGGGGTGGATCCTACGTACCCTCTGTAGGCTGACTGTGGGAGGGTTCGGCTTCATCCGAGGCCATGGTGGTCCCAGGGAGGGGCTCAGAGCTAACACTGTTCACATTCTGAAAAAAAAACCAAACAAACACAAACACACACACACAGGAGAATAAACAAGACAAATTTAGAGTTCAAATTAGCAAATACTAAACAGGGGACAATTACTGTATATGTCGATGACAACCAACAGGACAACTGCTGTTAGAAAGGTTGAACTAAATGCAATATATATATTACATCTATACTTATTCTATCTTAATTTTACAAGGACGGACACAGGATAGTGGACGTGGTTAGCGCACTTGCCACATAGCAACACAAACAGTGTAGGTGTGGAGTTAATCGGGGGTAAACAACTACATTTTGATTCACGAATGTATCACTCCTTCAATGGAATTGGAATAAATGACTGTGACCAGAAACGATATTTACTGCTCTTATAAATCAGGTGTGAAGCTGGAACATTAGCCCAGTTTTCACTTGATTTATAATAAGAGACCTCACTACTTTTACTTAATGTGTACGGCACACAGTTTATCTTATGAAATGGCCAGACGTCCATGTTTTCCAGCCATAGCCTCACTGCACTTCTCTTCTAATGCAATGTTGGTAGTGCTGTCAGTGTGAGAGCTCAGCACTGCAGCTTGTTTGTCACCCAACATGTTCTGCATGAAAAAAAAAACTGGAGCAGACACACCCCACACAGCTGCGTGTGAATCTTTATGTGGCACAAAAGTTCACAAGTACTAATTAGATACAGTACAGACACATGCAGTTAAGTCTGCAGTTCTTATCTGGAGGGTCGTATGAGCAGCCCAGAATAATCCTGCTATCTGCACTGATATGAACGTTTCGACCAAAGTGCTTTTCTTGTTTTAAATATCCTCTCACAAGGTGATCCTTTAGAGAGGACGACGTGGTATTCTAGTCCACAAGTGATATGAAATCAACGTCCTTTCCATCAACATGACATCATCAACATTATACTGTTTCCAAGTTGGACAAACTTGCACAAGCAAGACAGGCCACTCTGGTGGCAGTTGTCGTACACTACTCTCCAACATGACTAACTGAAGTCAACATCAAACCACTAACTCTGCCTCAGCAGGGCCTCTTTCTGGTTCAACAGCTTTTAAAATGAACTAAATTTCATTGTCTCTTTATATATATCAATTATAATTCTTCAGTAAGAATAAACTCACAGAATGCAAAAAATATATAATCCATAGTTTTGGTTGCAAAGGGCTTTAATAAAATGAGTTTTACTCATAATTACTGAAAACATCAACAGTTCTTCTCTAACAAGACTCGATTTTAAGAAGGCTAGGATCACCGTCTTCGTGCGAGTGAATCACTGGCATTAGATCACACACCTGATCCCCAAGATCACCTGTGGAGGGGGCAGTATTCACACAACTCATTCACCTCTCAAACCCTCGCTTTAATTAATAATAATTAAAAAAAGAAAAGAAACAGTCATCTCAAAACTGATGACTGTTGTTTGCTAATGTTGTCAGATGACAAGAGCATCGAAAGTCAACGTGGACTCCAAATATACAAGGCTGCCTGACTTCTGTGTCTGACAAAGTTGTATCACAATGATCAACCAACTAAATACACAGGTTACTATTTTAACTGTTTTGTACCTTTAAATCAGAGATTTTTAATTGAACGTAAGTGTCAGTGTGAAGGGTTGACTGTCTGTATATGTGATGTGTTGGTGAGTTGTTCAAGTCCTATCCCATCTTTACTTCATTTCCACTGAAAACTAATATTATTTGGCAAATTATAATTGGCAGATAAGTGAATGAAGAATTTAAATGCTCTAGCTCTAAAAAAAGGGACCTCTTACTGAAGCTTGAGTTTGTTGTTAAATGGTAAGGTAGTGGTAATGTAACCTCTGAAGGCCACATCAGCATCCACATCACATAATCATATCATCCATGATGCCATTACCTCTTGAGACAGTTTTTTTTTTTTTTTTTTACAAAACTAAATCTAAAATACTTGATGAATAATGCATTTGGAAATAAAATAGCAGATTTAACATTGACTTCACATTAAAAAAGATACAGTGTTTTTAGGTCAACCAGTCATTAAATGACCTGTTAAGACCTGTGATTTTTGTTTACTTCCACGTCACCTTTTAGCATAAACCTGTTAACGTTTGCCTCTGTGTGAAACATTCTACAGAAATAAACATCTGTTTATTTAATACGCACTTTAATTGCGCTAACATAAATTCATAGCATATTAAACTAATTACTTAATCGAACAAAATACGACAATTCGAGAAAAAAAAAGTCTAAATTGAGTGGAGAAAGAAAAAAATGCAGATGTTAAAAAGGCAATCAAACACCAAATGCCTGTGGTTGTACAGTAAAAGTAGCTCCAAAGTTGTTACTAAACTGTTTGGATATTCGATTAAAACGTGAAAAGCCTGTATTACAATGTAGATATAACTGACTCGAAAATACGTCATACATTTTTTTAATTCCCTTTAACACCCAACACATCCAATTCAAGGTCAGAAGTTAGCAATGTTGACGTGGAAGTTAAACTTAACGTTTCCCACACTTTAAACTTTAAAACGAATATAGCCTTGTCATGCTAAAATAAAACTTAATAAAAACCCAAATCCTTGAGGCCATACTACTGATGAAGTAACAGGATGTACTACTGGAAATCCACATCATCATCCTGCTGTTAACCCCTGATAAACAATTTTAAAAATACGTCGTGTGTCTCAGCTGCCATTGAACTCCATCACCAACACACCACGGTTCACACCTATTAAAACGATAAAGGCTCTGACGCTGAGTTTTTACCTTCACCATTGTTCGCTGTCTCTCCTCCAAACACACCTGGTAAAGAAACTTGAGTCTGAGGCGGCTTCTGTTTCAGCCTCCGAGCCAAACTCTCTGCTGTCTTTTTTGTCGTTTTGTTTGTTTCTTTCTTCACAAAAACAAACGTTTTCCTGGGTGAGCGTTTGCAGCTCTCTCAGTCTTCTTAACTCTTAACGCATTTATCTGCAGCTTCCTGACTTTTCTTCACTCACAGTAAGAGCAGCAGACAAACGCAGCTCGCTTTTCTCTCTGACTCCGCTGTGCCGACGTGGCGAATTCAGCGTGTACATACACACGCACACGCAAGCACGCACGCACACACACATACATACCTAATAGACTTCCGCTAAAGCCTTCAAATTAAAAGTCTCATTATGTCACGCATTTTTCTAGATTTTTCTGAGTGCTGAGCAAACGTAAGATCAAAACTAACTGTATCAAGTGAAAATAAATCAAATAAATCTGCGTATTATTTTCCTGACCTTTAATGTTGATTTTTTCTGCAACTGTAATAAAAGCACAGAAAATTATTAATAAAAATGTACACCCCCATTATCTTATTATGCAAGTTGATTTGATGCATCAGTAAAATATGATCATGAAGGGAGGGATTGTGATCATGAAGATTTACAGGAGCCACAGGTTGCAGACCCTGGTCTAGGGAAAAAAGGCTTATGCTCCCTTGATTTGCATAGTTATGACAGCATCTGTTTTACAATAATCAAATGCTTTGATATGCAGATTATGATTGGATGTGAAGAGAGAAAAAACAGAGAAAACAGGTTAGAGAAAGGTGCGGTAGGATGAAGGCAATTTGCCATTGCACGTGATGGACAGCTGGATTATCACTGATTTCAGGTGCATTGAGACCAGTAGGTAGATACTAACTTATTGTTGTCACCAATGTCGTTACAATACATTTAACAATGAATCTTACTTATGCTCCACCCACTTTATTCTCGAAAAAACATAACATTATTTTACAATCTTAAATAAACATATTTATCACTTCCCCAATCGCAAACGCTATAGTTAAATGGGTTGATGCTGTGCTTTTATTGTGAAATAATAAAGTTTGTTCAGAGTGCTTCCGTCCTGCATCACCAGCAGTTAGAGTTCTATTAGTTTTGGGAACTGTTTGTTCCGTTTTACCTCTGTTTATATGAGCATTTACATAGATGACATAGATATCAACACATGTACACTATGAATCCTAACCCATTCCACCTCCTCGCCCAGATGGACAAAGTTGTAGAGGAGAATGTGTAGTTGGTTGAGTGTACAGCTGGGGTAGCATTGTTTTCAGATTCAATCCAAGTCTCAGTTAGAGCCAGGGTGTGCAGTGCCAGTGGTTAGCAGAAGTAGCAATGAAGTCTGGCCCAAACTGCAATAGCAGTTTCACCCCAAGGGTATCAGGTGTTTTAGGTGTTAGCAATTTGTCTGGAGCTCATTTTGTTTTACAAATCATGATAAAAAAATCACATCATATTGAGTTGAGTGTATCGTAACATCCATAGTTTTGACAGAGTCTCCTGCAATTGTTCTACAAAGTGATAAGTGTATGCAAAACAGGAAAATGTTGGCAAACGGTTAGGGAACTATAAAGGTAGCAAATAAATACTTATTAACTAAATTATGTCTGCAGTTAATTGAGTGTAATGATTAAGGTAAAGTCCCAGCAATACCAATATACATGTTAACATCATCATTTTATTTAATCATTTAAATACAATACCATTGTCAAAACAGACTTTTTTTTTTTACCAATTTCCTCTAGGTGGGAGTATTGCAGTAGTATCTCCGGAAGTGTCAGTTTGACTCAGGCATATCCTTGGTTGCATTGTTTGGGGTCCTCCTTGAAAGCGCCAGTCCCTCGGACTGTCTTAGCGAAATCAGCATCATATATAAAACTATAATAATTATAATAATATTTTTTGATAAGCGCCTGACCCCTACGCTGCTCAGAAATGAACCTAGAACTGCTCGGTAACTATCCAAAAAAGCTCGCTTTCTTTTTTCGTTGTATTTATCTGTGTATGTTTTGTATAGCTTTGTTAGCATAACATGTTCGCAAAAGCCGCTACGAGTTTCATTAAAAGTATAATTTATAAACATGTATCTGTTAAAATATTTTAAATAGTCGGAAACAATGATTACGTTAGCAACACAGAATATTTTTCAATGAATTGTAAGCAGCCAATGTGTTACAAGTTAGTAACGGTTGTACGTTGTCAAAGTTACATTAGCCGTCTGTTTAGATACAGTAGATAGGTAGATAGTACCTCGGAAGTTACCTTCGGGAAATTTAGGCTCCAGCACCAATACAGCACCAAAACAACAGTAAAAACACACAAATAGGTAAAATACAATTAAATACAAACATGAGTACAGTAGCACACTCGTCAGTGAAAATGGGAAAGCTGAACAGTGGCTGTTAGTAAATTAGTAGGTTAGTAGAAAGATAGTGTTAGTAGATTAGTAGGTAATTGTTATTGCCGTGTGTGGTGTTGTTGATGGCAATCTCAATTATTATATATTATTATTTATTATTATATTTAAATATTTATTATATATAAAACAGCTAACACACTTCTGTCAGGCGAGTTTGCCTTTGGGTTACATCTTCATTTACGTTAAAAGTGATTTGCAGTGTTTTAGTAACAGTAGAACTCGTTGCTCTTTTTTGTTCTTTGAAGACCTGAGCAGCAGAACGTTACCTGATGCCATTGTGTTACTTATTTACTCGTTTTTTAAAATAATATCTGTCTGTATCACATATTGAAATAGAGGTGAGGTATCAAAGTGTTGATACCCAAACATAGCAGTGCCACTTATAACCATGGCGGAATATAATATATTTCTGACTCTGTTTCCCTCATTGTAGAATCGTTTGGGCAGAATTACCCAGAGGTAAGCCAGCATATAATTTTTTTATTCTAATTGTATTATAATTATAATTTAGTCATGCATTGTTATAGTAGAAGTTGAACTCCTCTGGCCTTTGATTTTTTTTTTTTCATTTTGGTTTCTTGCATTATTAGGAGGCAGATGGCACCCTCGACTGTATCAGTATGGCCCTCACCTGCACCTTCAACCGCTGGGGCACTCTGCTGGCCGTTGGGTGCAATGATGGTCGCATTGTCATTTGGGATTTTCTAACACGGGGCATCGCCAAAATTATAAGCGCACATATTCACCCAGTCTGCTCTTTATGGTAAGACAATATGTTTGAATCTTCACTGCCATTTGAATATATAACTTTGCTTTACTTGCATAACAATTTTCTGTTTCACTGTTCCATACAGCTGGAGTCGTGATGGCCACAAACTAGTGAGTGCTTCCACAGACAACATCGTGTCACAGTGGGATGTTCTGACTGGAGACTGTGATCAGAGATTCCGCTTTCCCTCACCGATCCTGAAATTGCAGTGTCACCCCAGAGACATGTTAGTTGTTGGCCATCTGTACTCAATACAGCTTTGAAATTACTTAAATTTGTTTGTGTTGTCATTTTTGTTAGTCAGTAGTTACTGAATTAACTATATTTTTTAAAGTAATTGATAATGTCTTCATCATGGCTTTTAGGGACAAGGTTCTTGTATGTCCTATGAAGTCGGCACCAGTCCTGCTGACTCTGTCAGACTCCAAACATGTTGTTCTTCCTGTTGACGATGACTCAGACCTGAATGTTGTTGCAGCCTTTGACAGACGGGGCGAGTACATCTACACAGGGAATGCTAAAGGAAAGGTCAGTACATTATTGACACATTCAAAAACCTAGAAAAATTAATGGATTGAAATGTTTGAGCTTCAAATTCATTTGCAACTTTTTGATTTCTTTTGGCTTTTTTTAAGAGCTATTTATATTTCTAAATGACCTAATTTTCTACATAACTACCTAACATAACTATATATTTTTTGTGCGTTGTTGCAGATCCTCGTCTTGAACACAAACACCCAGGAATTGGTGGCATCATTCAGAGTGACCACTGGCACCAGTAACACCACTGCAATTAAATCCATTGAATTTGCTCGCAAGGGCAGGTAAGAGTCATCAGCGTGACTATTACAGCTTTCTGCCGTGTGTTTAACTATATTAAAAGTGTGAAATGGTTCCATATTACAGATTTACCTAAGAGTCATAAAAGGATCTACTAAAAAGTCTTATCTCAAGATTGTTCATTGTTTCACTATTTATTTAACTTTGACCTGTGGTATGCACCTCTGTCCTGTCTCCAATGCAGTTGCTTCCTCATAAACACAGCTGACCGCATCATCAGAGTGTATGATGGAAGGGAGATACTGACATGTGGCAGAGATGGTGAACCTGAACCAATGCAGAAACTACAGGATTTGGTCAACCGGTATTTTCTTACACAATGCTGATTTAAACTATAAGAACATTGAAACTCTTTTAAAAATGTTAAGAATTGATTTTATTTAATTAAAAAAGGTGTGTTTCTGCAAGCTCTTGCAAGTTTGAAGCTATTTCAGAACAATAAAAAATGTTTTTGTTGTAGTACCTGCATGTGTCTGCTTCTTATCCTTCTCCAGGACTCCATGGAAACGCTGCTGTTTTTCAGGGGATGGTGAGTACATTGTGGCAGGTTCAGCAAGGCAGCACGCCCTCTACATCTGGGAGAAGAGTATTGGCAACTTAGTAAAGATTCTCCATGGAACCAGAGGAGAGCTGCTTCTGGATGTTGCTGTAAGGAATCCACAACAAAACACACATTTTGACTTGTGATGTTAACAAGAAATAATTAAATTATTTTTTAACTTGACACCAGTGGCATCCTGTCAGACCAATTATTGCTTCGATCTCTAGTGGAGTGGTGTCTATCTGGGCACAGAACCAAGTGGTAGGTAATGGGTTTTGGGTAAAGAATTTTGGGCTGTTTCTGAACCAAAACTGACAACAGATAATGTGTGAATGTTTATCTGATAGGAAAACTGGAGTGCTTTTGCCCCAGACTTCAAAGAACTGGATGAAAACGTGGAGTATGAGGAGCGAGAGTCAGAGTTTGACATAGAGGATGAAGACAAGAGTGAACCCGAGCAGACAGGTAGCACACACACACACATAGACACACACGCACACATTAATTTAAAGACAAATGTCTCTGACTGCAGGTCACCCAACACGTCCTTCTGACAGATATTGCTGACCTCACTATGTCTTCATGTTGCAGGTGGTGATGCAGCAGAGGATGAAGAGGTGGATGTGACCACTGTAGACCCTATAGTTGCTTTTTGCAGCAGGTGAGAAGATGGGACAAAAATCAACATCATTGTTCCCTTCAGAACTTGTACTTTCCATTAAAACTTCCATGACCAGTGTAAATTGTTAGTTCTAAGCATTTTAACCTCAATTTATCTTGAAAGTGACTGAATTTTAAATAAACGTCTGTAAGTTCTTTTTTTCTAATTATCATTAAAATAATAGTAACATTAAATCCTAATTTTTTTGGCATATAGTGATGAAGAACTTGAAGACTACAAGGCACTGCTGTATCTGCCCATCGCCCCCGAAGTTGAAGATCCAGAGGAAAACCCATACGGCCCCCCACCTGACTCCTCCGTCCAGGCTTCTGGTCCAGATGATACCTTAGCTGGAGGTGACAGTAAGAAACAGCGGCAGCCTTCATCTGAGGGAGGCCCAGCTAAAAAGAAGGCTCGCACCACCACCATTGAATTGCAAGGGGTGCCCTGTGATGGTAAGATGCAAAGCCAAACAATGACAGTCACTAGAAAATCATCTCAAAATGTTCAATCACAATGTTTTGCCTCTGCCTCCCCTCAGAGGTGCACCCCCTGCTGGGCGTAAAAGGGGACGGCAAATCTAAGAAGAAGGCAGCAGGTCGCCCCAAAGGTTCCAAAGGTAAAGACAAAGACTTCCCCTTCAGGCCCAAGCCTTACAGGGGGGAACGGCCTACCTTCCCTGTGGAAGCCCTGGGCAGCTCTGGCCCAGGAGTTGGAGGAGGAGGAGGAGTGGGGATGAAGGGCAGGGCAGAGGGGGGCCTGGCTACAGGTAAGAATGCCTCCGCCCCAGATACTGCAGAGTCTGGGAGCTCTGCTAGTTCTGCTGCCCTGCTGAAACCTCAACTGCCAAATCTGTTGCCAAACTGTATGCCTCCCTCCCCCTTCCTGTACTGCTTCCACCTAACATCACTTCTCCAACCACACAGCTTAGAGACAGAAACTACACTTAAAGCCACAGCCTGTAGGTCCGAATAATAAATTCTGATATACTCAAATGAAGGACATAAACTGTTTGATAAATTATCAGAAAGATGCGGTTATTTACATTTGAGGCATTTAGTAGGGTTGAATTGTGTAGGATCATGAACATGTTTTGGTCAGTAACATGTGGAACTTACTGTATCTTACCAAAACTGTCTGAACATCTAAGAGAATACAATGAATGAAATTAATTTTTAACTATAAAAAAAATCCACACCAGAGTTTGTTTTAAAATCACTGGGAATCAATATCCCTGGACTCCACTTCTACTGAATCATTTATGCTTAGACCGTGGCTTTATGGCTGTACGACCTCTGCTAACCTTGGCTGCTCAGGCTGGATAATTGGTAGTCTTAGTTTTTGGTAAAGTCAGGCTGTGGTTGGTGAATGAGTGTTGACGTGGCTAACGGTGAGGTGGCACAGCTTGTCTCCTTGCAGGCTAGTCTACATTTACTTCCTGCTTGGCCTTTGACCCTCCTGCTCCCACTCCCACCTCCCTCCTTGGGCTTGCCATGTGACAAACGTTTTGTCTGCAGCAATGTTACTCAGGTTCCATCTTTTCTGTTTCTCTTGCTGTATGTTTGAGTGGGAAATGTACATGCAAATTTCAATCGATGTCTTTACTTGCCACTTTCACCGCTTCAGAAATGTTAAATTAACAGGTTTTAGTTAAGTTATAGTGTAGCATTTGTCAGATACTAATCTGCCTTCACTTGTTTTTTATACAGCATTTGCAGAGAGGATTATGCACCTGGCAATTTGCAATTGTCCTTTGCTTTGTATGCAAACTAGTATCAAGTGACATTTCCTTTCTCCATTTGACTAAAACATGTTCAGAAAGACGCATGTTTATCCAGTTCAAAGGTGTCTGATGAGAATTTATCAATTACTAGGGTGAACCTTTGCTCCGCTTCAAATCAAAAGTTTTATGTACTTATATCAGCCATCTACTGTATATGTTGCAGTTTGTTCTTAACTGTCATTATGTCCAGATATAGTTGTTTAATTGCATATACAGTAGTATAAATAAGTTAGAGAATTTACAAGAGAGAAAATGAGTTGACAAACCCTAAGTGGTGAGTATGATACTTTTGGTTTTCTCAAGACAGTGGTTGAATGGTATAAAACATAACTTAACAGCTGTTTCTTTGTTATTGTTTTGTCTCTAATTTTAGATGTCTTTGTTCAACAGTTTACAATACTCCAATCTAAGAAAGATATTGTGTAAGACACATGATGCCTCAGTCTGACTGTATTTTTGTTTATTCTGCAGGGAGCATGGTCTCACAGTCGTACAAACAGCATGACATTGGAGGGATGGACTGATGTCAGCGCTGGCGGCTTTAGACAAAGAGACATAAATCCTGATCTCATGTACAGACTGAAGGAGCAGCCTTCGTGGAGCACAGACTATTTCAGGGGGAAAGTCCTGAGCATGGATTACAAAGAAGAGCTGATAAAAAAAAAAAGAGCGCGACCCTTCACAGGATATATGACATGTCCCTGTCTTTGTAGAATTTGTGTAGGGTATGACTGAGTTTGATGTTGTGCGTGGATGTTTGGTTTCTTGTTTTTTATACTTATTAAAAGTGTTCTGATTTATAAGAGTAGCAGTGTGATGGATTTCTTGGTTAACTGTATGTATATGAAGAGCCCATATGGTTATATTATTATTATGGTTATATATTTAAGGCAATTTAGTTATAAAGGATTTTCACCATTGTTTTTAAGACAAAGTTATTATATTCAGTGTATTTTTCATGGGGTAAAACTGATTTTTTTTTACTTCAATTTCACACATTCAATATTTAATACCCTAATGATGTTCAACAAAATTCCATTGCATATGTTAAAGAGGATACATGTGCAATATTAAACTTCATGTATTGTCTAATACAGTGTAAATTGTAGTAGATAGTAAAAGATGTATAAATATTTTTGATTAGTTTAAAAATTAGAAAAAATGTCTTTAAGATTAGTTGCTTGCTTAAAGTGTGCAATTATGGACTTTAGATACATCTTTTTCAAAGTATTCAAAATATCCTGATGTTTCGGGATTAAATGTAAACTAAAAAATAAATAGGTTAATCGACTATAATCTTAGCACCACCTAACACAGTGAAGTATCCTAGTACGGGACCTTTATTTTGAAAGCCATGAACAGAAGTAGTATTTTGACAGGCAAATCGCGGATCCGGGGCCGGGCAGCAGCGGTACGGCGGAGAAGTATTTGTGAATTACGGACAGCTGGAGCAGTTGGGAGTTGTTATATGCCCGTCTACCGCCATAAACAGCTGTCTGTCACTTCGTCGGAGGTCTGTGGTCGTCGTTAGTGTAATGGAGGTGGACAAAATGGATGAAAACGACTGGAAGTATCACGGAGAGGGAAACAAGAGCTTGGTGGTCTCACACGTACAGGTGAGTCAGGCTAGGAAGCTAACACCGAGCTAATCCAGCCTAGGAGGAAAGTCTCGGTAATTTTCCCAACAGTACTCGAGCTTCCGCGCGGTGATATTGCTTTTCCAAACATTAACATTATGGTATGGAAATCCTGACTTTAGACTAAAACTTAAAAAGCAGAAGTTCATATTTTCCAGCTGTGGCTTTAGCTGTCTACAGTTTAACCGCTAGCTGCGAGCTAGAGTTTTTTTAAACGGTAGCCTATACAAGTTTATAACTGACATATAGAATAGTTTTAAATAAAGTCTACAGCCAATTGTGTTGTCATTTCATTTGTGTTTTTCTGTTATGAAATGACGAGCTTCTAAAAGTGTTACACGATGCGTCTAGTTTATATGTGCAGAGAAGAGCGAGACCATGGCGGTGTGATGAGATGTAGCAATAGTTGTCTTTCAGGCATGCTAAACCATACTGATTTAGACTTACTTGCCTTAACGCTCGCCTTCTATAGCAAAACGTTGCTATTCTTCCGTGGGAAAGTATTTTACGTAGTACCTGTATGATCATGTTATTATTGAGCAATCGGTGACCTAACAGGGAATGGCACCACTCGGTGTTGTAACGAAGACAATCGCCACTATTATGGTTATTCAGCACAAGTGAATGCAGTCGCAAGGATGATCAAATGCTGATTAGTGAGTCAATGTTGAGAATGAGATGTCGTAGTGTTTTGGGACCAGTTAGATTTAGTGCATTAGGGGGACGGTGAGAGATTTAGATAATATTACGGTTGTTTGTGTAGATTCTCAGTCATCCAGGTCATTTTATTTTAGAAAGTTCTGAAGTAGGCAACTGGACTGTCTGGTTTCTTGAAAATTACCTCTTATTCAAGTCACTTCTCAAGTTATAACTGACTGCTGGGAAATCTTGTTTTTCATCCCCTAAGTGACTGGACACCTGAATAGAGAGTTGTTGTGGTAAAACTGTTGTGTAGCCCAAACCCTCTAGGAACAGGAACTCACAGCCAGACTGTAGAGATCTGTGTACAATGGATGGTTGGTCTCTGATGGGTCAGAGGTCAGTCCTCAGTGTTTTTGACAGCCCTCAAAAACTGTTGAGAGCCAGCTCTTCAGGCAAGGACTCAATGGTTTTTCTGCATTTTGGTGACAAAGGGTATTCGTTGTACGGATGAGAATGTACGTATATGTTCCAGAGAAGAGAAACTGTTTGAAAGAGGAAAGGGAAAAAGCCAACTACATCAACCTTAAGCAAACCTTACCTTAAGACATCAGCATGTGGTCCTGAATTCTATGTAGCCCCCAGGCATACTGCTACCTATAGTACTAGGTGATACTAGTGTACTAGTGCAACCGCTGTTCAAATGCAGATATCTTCAATATGACAGAAATGACCGGTACAGTTCAAGAGAACTTTGTGAAACTAATCATTTAGTCCTTAATGAGTTTAACTGTAATAGTTTGTTGTATTAGTGCTGTTGTTCATTCAAGGTGGTAATAAAAAATATATGTAGTTATCAGACAACTGCAGGTGAATTACATTTGTTTCCTGTGACCAGACATGTTGTAACAAGGAAATGTTGTAAACAATGTATAATGCAGACGTTAACGTGTAATCCCAGCTTTGTGCAGACAAAGCGTTTTGATTCCAAATATGAATCCAATTATAAGTATTTGAGGGTTGTTGCGATGCCGTTGCCTTTTTAATTAGCAGTTTAATGCGATTTCAGCTGGATTTTCCCCTGGACTGTACTTTACATAGGAGCATAGAATTACAGCTTAAGACAAGTGATTTATTTGGAAGGAATTAAAGGGCTTCATCATTGTTCTTGCAGCTTTCAAGAGTTCTGCGTCTGCTCAAGTATCCAGCTGAGGACTCTGAAAACCCTCCACAAGTAAGTCGTGTGAATTTAAAATTAAGCCCTCAACTGTACTCCTGATCAGAAAGAAACTCTTAATACCAAACACATGACGCACACTGGGGACTAATGGGTGTTTGTTGAACAGATTACGTTTAGTACTGGGTGTTTGTTTTTAAAACAGGTTTATAATAGCGTACAGTAATTTCAAACGTCGCTCACTTGAACGGCCTGTCATTGGTCATTAACATTATCTACGTTAGCAGATGTGCAATATGAGCCATCAGCACTGGACACAAAAAAAAATGTTTTAAGTTAAAATTCCTTTTAAAATATCAAACCTTAGCATCATTTGAATCTGCCGTCCCTCTCTGAAGCATTTTAACAAAAATACATAAACTGTGCAATTTTCACATGATTCAGCTCTTGTTTTTCTAATTTGTGTTTAAGTAATTTTATATTTAATATATTGTATTATATTAACATACTGGAATTTTTTACAAATTCAATTTTCTTTTATTACATGTGTAATGTACAGCACATACAGTGAGTTTATCATATAGAGGTTGTCAGATCTGGTCTATACCTGTCTGTGTTTCTGTGGCATTCACAGCATTGAGATGCCATGAGTCCAAAACTAATTTCCAGCACTGAGAATGCAAGGTGTCTGTCACAACAGTGTGGTCTAAAACTATCTGTCAGCATTTGCCTTTTTGTAATACTGTAACTGATGGACATGTTGGGTGGAATGAGATGTTTAGAACCAGATTCATACATGTCACTGGGGAGGGAATTGTCAGTAAATTCTCTGACAAACGAACAGGTAATCCTCACTAAATATCCTGTTCCACCCACTCAGACATTAAGATTTCTCCTTCTGTTACTCACAGTGTGGGATCACGCCTCACCCACTCCCAGTTGTTTCACCAGTGACTTGGATGCAAGTGTCACTGTCCCTCCATCTCCCTTCAACTACAACAAACAAAAAATATGTTTGGAATTAACAGAATCAGACAACAGGCTTTATCTAACAAAGTAGGAACTCTTGACCCATCCATTTATTGACAGGTCAGCGTTATTACTTGACACACAGGTTTCGTGAGGTAACATTGCAAGTTGGCCTGTGGTCATAATTCAAAGTTCTGGGTGATTCCTAGAATAAAAGAAAAAAGAGCATCAGTCATTTCTCAGGATTGTTGATCATGTGAGATAATAGCGTTATGATGGCCGTCTTTAGCTACTGCTGCGCAAAACAGATCTTTATCTTCTCTTTAACTCACCTGGTCTCTTCCTGTTTGGTCTACAGACACCAGAGCAGGCGTTCAGGCAGCTCCAGAACATCGTTGACTTCTGCTCCAATGTAATGAGCAGACTGCTGGGAGAGGAGTTCATCCACAGTGGGGTAAGACACGGCTGTTTTTCATCAATGACTAGTGTTGTGTACAGTTCCTAAAACAGCACAGATTTAACCACAGGTGAAACTTTGTAGTGAGCTAGGATTAACCAACAATGACATATTGCCAGATTATGAACCAATAAGGTGTTTGTACAATTTGTAGTGTGAAAACACTTCACATATACAGACTGTCAGTTTAAAATACGGTAGGTTGAATTTCCTGAAACCATTTTTAGAACCCAAGAGCAGTATTTCAGCTGTTTCTACAACTATCCTTTACAATTATTGAAATACCTTTCTATTCACGACTTTTGGAGGGGGGCCTTTTGGACATGAACCAAGGTTTGAGTCACATGGTGTCAAACGTGAAGCCCTTTCCTCAGCTGAATGTCGTTGAGTTGCATTCATATGTCAGAGTCACAAGCTGCAGCATAAAAATACATCTCAGTAGCGTTCTGAACATGTGGTCTGGTGTGTGCAGTCATGGGACAAACATTACTGTAGTTCAAACCTGACATTTCTGTACAATCAGCACCATTATAATTAATAATTCATGTCAATGTCATAAACACAGATGTCTTTGTTCTAACTAACTGACCACATTTATATTGCTTTTTAAATGATAGTTTTAGCTACTTAGATTATAGACTTTATATTATTTAGTCCATAGATTTGTATTTGCCTCACTGTCTTTATTAAGTGTTAAATGTAGCAACAAATTGTTCGTGGGGAAATGCAATTCTGTCTGGCTGTGTGCTTGTATATGGCTGACAAGACAATAAAACCCACTTGAACTTAACATTTCTTCACAGGAGGTGGTCAAACTGCCTCTGGAGTTTGTACGACAGTTGTCAATCAAAGTTCAGCATCACAGACCAGGTAAGAAAAGTCTGATTTACACCTGTGAAGAAACATCTCCACACGTTACAAGTTGCAGTTTTCTGATATCTAGAGGGTGTGATTCCAGACGTAGTTGGAATAATGGCAAGTGTCAAGCAATTTAGTGGTGTTCAGGACTAGAAAAGTACAATGCAAGTACAAGCCATTTACCAGTATACCTCTGTATATAAGTAGTACAGTCATGATACAAAGGGTATCACAGTATTTCAGACATTATAGTAGTAACTAGTAATAAAAACATGTGCTTCGTTCCATCTGGATTGGTTAAAATGGTGCAGAATATAGTGAACATAAGACTTAACAGAACATCGTGTTTAGAGTTATCTTTTGTCACTGTCTTTATTAAGATTTAGATGTAGCAACAAATTCTGTCTTGCTGTGTAATTGTATGCAGCTGACAGGACAATAAAACCCACCTGAACTTGAACATTTGTCACAGGATGTGGTACATCTGAAAGCAAAAAGAATTCAAACATTTTTATCTTTATTATGAAAAATCTGAACTATGCACACATAAAAAATATCTTTTCCACTCCGTAACAGTTTTCTTTTCGTTTTAGTGTGGCGCTGTGACAAGGTGATGGACATCTACAGTGGCTGTGCTCTGTGTCTGCCCAACCTGACATCTCCACTTCTACACCAGCCAACACACACTCCTCCACTCTGCATTGAGATAAAGGTACATGTCCACGTTTCCTTTAGCTTTGGAAACATTTACTCACAAAACCATGCACAAAAACTCTGTTTAACTTTTCTCACTTCAGCTTTAAATTCATAATCTGACATGTTTTAGACATTTCTTTCCCCCATTGGAATGGATAAACACAGCTGTAGCTATGTGCAGCTGTGGATGTTGTCAATGTCGCCCATAAATACCGAGCTAAAACTGTGGATCTCATGAGCTGTCATGTTGTGTTTTTGTGTTGTTCTCAGCCCAAGTGTGGATTCCTGCCATCTTCCAAACTAGTCAGTAAAGAAGTCAAGACCAAAGTGTGTCGTTTCTGCATGCACCAACACTACAAGGTAAAACATGGTGCACCGAACATTAAGGTGTCTCCCTGGCATCTTTTAAAAATCATTTTAATGATATACTCCTCAAATTTAAGAAGAGGGAAAAGACCATAAAGCAGTGGTTCCCAAAGTGTGGGGCATGGGCTGTTGCTGAGTAAGACAGGGACAGTGTTTCAAACTTCAAGAAGTGTTTTTGTCAAAAAATGCTGGTCACTCACTGATCAACTAGCTCAGATTTTATTTAATACATTTTTATTTAAGTTTCATTTTATTTATCCTTATTTTACCAATATTTGAAATGTATTATCTGTAGTTTTATTGATTTACTGACTAATGTTTCTATTCAAGATGTGCTATCGATACAACTCTGCCTCTGAGTTCATTGCATATTTTTCTTGAAACTTAACATGAAGAAGTACCAGTGATAGAGCACTGCATTAGGGAGTGTACAAATGAAAGTACATGTATTGGTTTGTAAAAATGGTACGTATGGTGCCTTAAAAAGGTAAGGAGTTCTGGACTTGCAGTACAAACATGCTGTCAGCATGTTTGTACTGCAAGTCGACAACCAGTACATTGAGTGAATAAGAGCCAGCACTTGACCTGGACATGTCTAATGTGAGTTACATTTTCAAAGGCAGGCATGTGCACTTGTTTAAGTCAACGAATTCAATCTTCTACCTATAGAAACAGAATAGTTTAGAGGTCGGTGTTGTCTCCTTGTAAATGTCTTCTTAGTTTGTTGTTACTGTCTGATTGCAGGTGGCCAATGGAAAGTGGAAGAGACGCAGCCTATACTGTCCTCTGGACCTGTTCTCAGGGTAAGATAACAATAGCTGCTGCTGTTGTTGTTACTATAAACACTGCTGCATTAGGACGGTGTCACACGTAATGTTACCAAATGAGTCAAAGTAAACAGTAGCTGAAGTTAATCTGTCCTGCCACACATCAAACATCACTAATCCATTTTTGATTGACACCCATCCCCGCTCCTCATGATTTGACTGTTCTAACTGCTGAACTCCATGTTCTCTGTCTCCTTTGTGGTCCAGGAACAGACAGAGAATGCACTTTGCCATCAGACACCTCATAGAAGAACCACAAAACAACTTCAAAATTTTCAAGGTGAGGCACCAACATGGTTTATGGTCCTGTACATACTTTTGACATACAACTCCGTCAGCACCACAGTGAAATGTCACGAGCCAACATCTCAAACAAGTTCCAACTACATTCCTTGATAGCAGTATATCCTTCTCATGGAAAGTCTCTCCTTGACAAATACTGTAAAACCCAATCCTCATGTTGATAGATAAATATGTTCAACACAAACACGTCGTCCTGTAAGGATTGTGTTCATGATGCGGATACTGCCCTGTGTGTTTTCAGGGTGGTCAGTGTATTTACAGCAGTAAGGAGGGCAGTGATGACTCACCAGACCTGAATTCTCTCCTGCATCACCTCAGACCGTACGTCATGCATGGGAACAACAGAATCAACAGTCACATGACTGGCAAGGCTGTACTCAACGACTTCATCCAAGTAAAAAGACATCACTCAAATCAAATACACACAACTGTGGATCATGAATAAATAAAATACCCCATAATACCTTACTTGTACTATGGTTGTTTTAAAAGTATTTTACATACAGTTAATTAGTCAACAGATATTGACTAATGGTAAAAACCTTTACCCTTCAAATCTTTTCTTCCCTCTGATTTTTAAGGTTAATTTATTTACAATTTTCTGGAATTAAATCAACCTGATTTTTTACAGTAGCTGGATGTGATCATATTGTCTAAAAACACTTTTCTCTCTCCTCTCCTTCTGCAGGTTCTGGTCAACGCCCTGCTGAGCAGTAGAGGAGGAGACGCAGGAGTAGTGACAGACAGACGTGGAGAAGGGAGGAGCGCCTGTGAAGCCAGTCTATTTAACAAGGAGAGGATTCGCCATGGTCAGCACCTCCCTGACATGCAAACTGAGTCATTTTTGAGAAAGTTTGAGGATATAAAACGTTTTATAGAGTTCTGATCTGGAACTAATTACAAAATTGAGAATGTATGTGTGTGTCTGCAGGCTCACAGGGTTTACCCAGCAGCAGTGTTCTGTCCAGGATCCTCCAGACTCAGATGTTGGACACTTTGGACATTGAAGGCCTTTATCCTCTCTACCGACGAGTAGAGCAACATCTGCAGGAGTATCCCAAGGAGAGGTAGGAGTTAAACAGTGTCTGACTTCATGGTGTTGATCATCAAGTGTCTGATGTCATTTCCTGTCCGTGTCAGAACTCATCTACAGATGGACGGACCGTACGACGAAGCCTTCCTGGAGATGCTGCAGAAATGTCAGGCTGAAGATGATGGTTCTGTGGAGTACGCCGCTGCTAAAGTGAGATTTTTACCCTCAGTTTGAATATCTCTGTGATCTTCATTACTGAAAACATGTCTTGTCTCCAGGTTCATCAGTACTGTGTTGCCATGACAGCCAAGGACTGTTCCATCATGGTGTCCCTGGTTCCCTGTACTGAAGAGGAGGAGGAGGACGATGAAGGGTGAGCGCCTAACAACAATGAACGTATTTCAGCTTAACTAAAGAAAATGTTTTACATTCTGGTCACTGGAAATGTCAAACTACTGATATATTTAATCAGATTTAATAGGGCTGTGAAACATTTGAGTCACATTTATACTGTACTCTATAAAGGAAGTGAATCATGAAATTGACAATAAATACTGGTAACTTCTCTTGGATACGTTTCGAGTCGAGTCATTGGTTAAAGTTTTTACAAACTCATTCTGTAGTAACTATTTGGAATCACTAGGTGGAGCCAGACATCTCTTTTTAACATTCATTACCCGACCTTCTTCTCCATCTGCAGACTCTCTGGTCAGAGGTGGCTCAGAGACTTCCTTTCCTCCAGACCCCCTGCCTTTTCCCACTCAGTCTCCATCCTGGACCTGGATCCAAAGCCATTTGACAGCATCCCACGCCAGCTGCGCCTTGACCAGAAAATAGTTTCTTTCTACACAAAGACTGGTGGTTCCGTGCCAAAGGCCTCTTCGCTGCCAGTGCCCGGCATCTTCATGGCCGCAGAAAGAGAAGACTGCACACTCGTCTTCCACCCGGTGTGAAACACCAGGCTCACAAACCAGAGAGGAGAGATTCCATGAAGATTCCAGAGACCTGGAAGAACTCTGGGGCTGTTTTTTCACTGCAGCACTTTCTCCTTCACTATCATCTCATGATGTCAGGTATCACCGTCTCCTGCCTCTGGTTCCTGCCTGTTGGCTGATAGAAAGAAATTCTACAGGAATTTTCCCTTAGATAAAGAGTTTTTTTAAACATTCTGGAAAAAAAGAGGTTACTTGATTATAGAGTTTGAAGTCATGAGTCAGCCCATTATCTTGTCTGGGTTCAAATGAATCTCATCCTCTGCGTCATGGCTCTGACCTGTCACAGTTCATAATATAATCAAACGGAAACTATGAACTGTCACAATTAATCAGAAACCACTGTGACAGAAAACAGAAGTCACAACATCTTCCCTCATCTCCTCACTATAATCACCCCTCACATCATAAAGTGCTCTCCTTGTAAGTGATGTAGGAAGAGAAGCACAACACATATGTGACAAACACAGGCCAACATAAAAAAGTCACTGTGGCTTCATGGCAATGGAGTTTTATGAACAGGACTGATCATTGTTTGTTCACAAACAAGCCTTTGTTTAAAAAAAACAGCTTAGCAGCTGTCTGCTCACACTGGAAGATGTGCAACAGGAACATTTGTACGAGAGGACCTACACTTGTAATTAAGTCATAACCATGGAACACTGGCCATGTGGATGGGTTGAACAATGATATTAAATTTAGATTAAAACTTCCACTCCTTTGTGTCCTGGAAGTCCAAGTTGTACTGCAGTAACTGTAAAGGAGAACAGATTCATACAGTGACAGAATCAGAATACTGCTTATTTATCCCACATTAACAAAGGGGTTTTATTCCACTGATGGAAGATTACCGTGAGGAAAAGTGTGTTTACATGACATAGGAGAAAAAGTCAACTGTATTCTCAGTAAACAAGATGGCATATTTGTAATGCAAATGCAGTTTTTACTCCACTCACTTCTGGATATATTACCTCTCTGGACGTTAACATGGCATTAGCAGACACAAATTAGCCTTAAAAGTAATAGGCTGGAAGGAGGAATGTCTACATAGTTTTAGGATCAGCTGTAAATGCATTGACACAAGGTTAATGTGGAGGCCTGAGGAATATTTGTGAATATTTCCAGATGGGAGTGTTGCATCTATTTTCCCACTAAGAAAAATCTTTAACAACAACCTTGATCGTTTCCTGAGTCTGGTGGAGTTAGCTGTTTGTCTGTGTCAGAACCAGAACATGCTGGTGGAGTAAGAGGAGGAGGAGTCACGATGGGAGTTTTTGCCAGTCAAACAGTTAGCTTTCCAGTGATGTCAGAGACACTCACTCCTATGATGTAACTGCATCTACAGGTCCAGGCTTAAAACATTACTATGGACGTAAAAAAAAAAGTGTTTGTTAAATTTGTTTAAAAAACCCATTAAAAGACTAAATAATGTGCTTTGTTAACCAAGGAAATATTCAGAATACTTGATAATTATACTAATGATTAGTTTCAGCCCATGAAGAGATGAGGTGATGCATTTGAAGTAGTACTAGGGTGAAACCTCAGAGAACTGACGTCTTAAATAACTGTAACCAGCAGTGACGACTTCCACTGCGATGCTGCTTACAAGTGTCAACAAGTCAGTTTAACGTTTAATCTAGTCAACTCACGCTCCAGTCACACGTTTGTTTGTTAGTTTTCAGCTGATACAGTGGTGTTTGTTGTATTTACAGATTTAAATCCTTGACTTCACACACTCCGAACTGTGGCAACATAACGTTCAGCATTCAAATCTAAAGGCCAACATGTTCTAAATGCTGGGGCGATGATAATGTGCCACTTGTAACTTCGCCACTAGATGATGCTAAATCCTACAGAATTCACCTTTCAGTGGGGATCTCATTTTGCATGTGTCACTTCTCCTTAAAAAAAGAAAAGAAACATCAGTATTTCAACACATTGTTGCTCGTAGTTGCCAGTTTATCTCTAATGTTACAGATAGAAGAAACACTGATGTGATGTCATCGATGTCAAACTGTGTCACCCTCACCTGTTGTCTAATTTCTATGGTGATGTGGTCAAAGAGCGCCCCCTTTAGTTTTTTAAAGGTTACATATCAGGGCCATGGAATGGAACTGACTATAGTCATAAAGAGTGAAAGAGATTAAACAGGGGCAAGGGCTGCTGGGAAATGGTCAGCACTTCTCATCATCCTCACGCTGCTGCTCTGCTGGTTGTTGTGCCATAAGTGGCTTGTTGTGCGACCGTTGTTTTTGTCAATGTGCCTAAAAGTCCTGGTAGGACTGGAGTATGAGGGTGGTGGTGTGTGTGTGAATGTGTTAATGAAACTTACTTTGTAATAGGCTGTTTTCACACCTGAGATTATATTTTCGTTGGTTTCTCCAAGTTAGAATGACATCAACACAGATCTGGAGCTGCTGTAGACGCAGCCGTGGACTCTAGGTACCTCGGGTTTCTGACGAACCCGACCAGAGCTCCACCATGAGTTCAGGGCACTAGGGTGTTTTAGAGGATGGTGGAGTCACCTGTAGTTTGGACCTTAACAGCAGATTATTTGAACACACTGCTGGGTAAAGTTAAGGCTGGTCTAATCATTATAAATGCAGGTCACACTGTCATCAGACATCAACCATGTCAGGCTGATCCTGATTCGTTATCAGACCAGTGTCAGTTCTATCAACATAATCCTCCCAGCTGATGATTTAATAGGAGTTGGTGGAATTCACTCTTTGAAACATGTAGTTTTTTCTAAAATTATTATTTTTTTGGTGTTCAAACTGAAATAGAAAAATTGAAAAAAAAAATCTGTAGAAAAAATGTGTGGTGTTCAAACTGAAATTGAAGAAAAAAAAAATCTGTAGAAAAAATGTGATCTGAGAGGAATGAAGTAATACAGGTGAGAATGACAATGATTAGGTCATCGCTGTTAAAACAGCAAATGATGACATCACTACTGGTGACTTGACTGTTCTTTGAAACCAGAGGCGATCACTAGGGTTTTACACAAACTGATAAGACTTGATGTCAGTTCCTCTGCTTACGTTGTGCTCTCTCCAGACTCCATTGTCCCTTCTGTTCGACTGACCTCTGACCCGAGACCTTTGGATTTGCTGGGGAGAATTAAAGGCTGGAGAGCTGGAGAGCAGTGAACTGAACCAACCACTAACTGTTCCAAATGTTGACAGGAAGACGCCTCAGGCAGCACGGTGAGGCAGCAGAGGCTCATGGGAGTTGAAGGGAGAAGGCTGAGACTCGTGCACACAGTTTCAAATCTAAAACAAAAACAAAAAGGCAGTGACAGAGCTTTGATATTATTCTGTGTGACAGTTTTCACTCACTCTGAGTGTTAAATATTTTCTTGAACTACATTAAAACACTAAATGTAAAGTCACTTCCACCCTGTCCAAGCCTCTCTCCTATTGCTATAGTTAACACAAATTCTGTGCACTCAACATAAGGGGAAAAAAAACAATTTTTTTCCACACAAACAGAAGAAAAACATTTGCTAATGAGTGGAAATGTTGAGTATTGGAAAATATCATTGAGCTTGTGGCGCCTTGTTCTCTGCTTAAAGTCCTACTTTACTCACTTCAAACAAGCAGTTATCAATATCAATATTCTCAACTAAGCTGCTGCAATTTTGGGGGGGAAATGGACAGTGTTTCCATCTTGGTCAGAAGTTCTTCAGTCTAGAAATGACAGAAGAGACTGTAACAAAGAAAGTAACAATAGTATGAAAACTGTCCAAAGCAACGTGAAACTTATTTGTCCCAATGCCTCTGTCTCCCCCTGCTGCCTGAAGGCCGAAACTGCAGAAACATTACAGCATTGTGATGACTTACCTGCAAGTGTGCGTGCGTGTGTGTATGTGTATATATATGTATATATATATATATGTGTGTATGTATATATATATATATATATATATATATATATATTGTTGAAATAACTATTTGAAAAATACAAAGGTGAAACTGCTGTTTGGCATTTTGTATTTAAATTATTTATTTTTGTAGATTTTGACCAATGAGCTCTGCTGTTACAGTCGTCAAAGCACGCTCTTTCTATCAAATAAAAATTTCTAAGAGACTAAACCAACTCACTGTGACCCCAGGTCTGTGTTTTTTTGTGTGAGAGTTCATCGTGTTTCCACATTCAGATCAGAAAAAGAAGGGTTTGTTTATGTGTCCTCAGAGAGGCTGATCGCCCCGATGACAGACTCCACAGCAGCTTCAGGTCCCAGAATCCTCAGCAGGCTCTGGAAGGCCTCAGTAGTGCCACTAAGAGCTTGAGAGGGGAACAGCTGCAGTGCTGTGGCCGCCACTAAGAGAGGGGAACAGCTGCAGTGCTGTGGCAATGCGGAGAGAGATATTAAACTACAAGTCAAAAGTGATTAATTATAATAATGTAACTGAAGTACAGGTTTAGCCATATTGAACTTATGACTTCATATAACTTAAATGATACATGAACAAGTGAGTATATATTGTAAATTATATAAGAAATTGAACGTTTTTCATTAAACATATAAATGTTTTATAAACATTTGGAGTGTCCCTTAACCTCAGTTTTAGCCTGCCATGTCTCACCTCTCTCAGGGATCTTTGTCAGGAGGTCCATTTTTGATGTCACTTTACCCTCTTTGGAAACATCAACCAACCAGTGAATGAACATCACCAACCTAGGAATAAAGACAATGTTAACATTTTATTAGACTTGTGTGGATACAGAGCAGAAAAACTCTACGTTCAGATGAACTTTACCCAGGAAGTTGTGGATGACTCAGACTCATGACCTCTGACCTACAGCCTCCCGGTAGCGAAACGACAGATGGATATTTCTTCTATAGAAGAGAAAGAAAATCACATTAGAAAAGTCTGAAGAGTCAGGACTATTACCTTAACAAAAACATAAACACAGAAAATGATCACACATGTTAACCAGAAATAATAAAAGAAAATCTAATTTCTATAGTAAAACTTAAACACATGTTAACAATTCAGTAGAAATACCTTGACTATTTTTCATTCAGGTTTGTCTCATTTAGATTTTCCTTTTTACAATGTTATTTCCAAAACCAGTGATGCCATTCTAGTGAAATAAAACTTCTCCACGACTCAGTTTGGGTCCCAAGAAACTTCATAATCTTCAACAGGAACCACATGCATGTGAATGATAAATCTGCATACCTGCTGGAAACTGTGGTGGAACTAAAAAAAAAGCAAACAGCTGGGATCTGGATTCATTTAGTTTCCTCTAACACTGATTGTTTCACTCTGAGGAGCTGCTCTGCTTCATTAATCACTAGACATTTAATTTGCTGTGGTTTCAGCATCCGCAGGAAAAAAAGGAAAAATTCGTCACATTTTCGTCACGTTTTCCAGCTTGTCCGAAGCTACATCAGCCGGTCTGTAGGTGGCACTGCAACATCTGTTTGATCACCACAAATTAAAGCCAGCAGCTGTTCATCACAGCAATCAACGTAATAGTCAAGTGTGAAAGAGGAAAAGTCTTTTTAACGACTTTGAGTCACAGCAAGTGTTTAGTACTTTTATTTTTACCATCTGAACGTAAACAGCACTCAGACACTAACGTTTTCTACGACTTACAGTACGATGTGTATCTCTGACAGGTGAGGGAATTCCAGGGGCCTCATTTATCAAACCGTACGTAGAAACGTTAGTAAATTCTACATAATTCGCATGACATTTATCATGTGCGCAAGTACAAAAAAAACTGTATTTGTCAAACGTATTTACACCACACGTATGCAAACTAATGAGTGATGATAACTCCCACCTGTTCGTAGTTGCATTCAGAAATGCCTCCAATGGACAATAAATGATAGCAACAATCCCTTTAAGAAGACGGGAATGGATTGTTTCCATTCATTATAGATTGTTGAATACCGTCTCCCTCTATCTGAGTTTCACTGTTCTACCACTAGATTTTGTGCCAAAGTGCAAATTACGCTGCTGTGTGTATGCACGGTTGATAAATGAGGCCCCAGGTGAGTCAGCTGGAGTCATCTGCCTCTGCAGCTGTGTGTACTGTAGGTGTGTGTGTTTTGGTCCATCACTGAAGTAGTTTCTGAAGGTGTTAAAGACTTCAGAAACCACCACCTGTTTCTGCCTCTCTCTTTTAACCTAAAATGTTTTAGAACAAGATTGTGTTTCCCTTCCATTTAGATGTTAAAACATATTTTAATGACTTTCATTAAGACACTCCAGAGCAGTGTTTCTGGACTGTCCACAAATGATAACAGGACTAGGTATCTTCTAACAGCTGCGCTACTGCAGTGTTCCCCAAACTCTGCACAGATTTGACATTAGAAAAATTGGAAAAAATTAAAATATGAAACATAGGTTTCAATTTACTCAAAATGTTAGTTCCCGTTTAGTTGAACACATATCTAATATATATATATGTATACATACATATATATATATATATATATATATACACACACACATTATATATATATATATATTTACACATATTTTTTAAATTTAGGGATGTCGATTAATGTCAGTTAATCACAATAAAGATTAGTCAGTTGAACTGTGGTTAATCCAAGCATCAAAAAAAGTTTGTTTGGCACCTTCCTCTGTAAACATGGCTACACGTGAGGACAAAATTCAACTGCTACGTCATAAAACAACATTTGCCCCTGTGATAATGTTAGAATACGCTGTATGTGCTGCTTTTTCCTGCTAGGACTTAGATTTAAGGTGTAGTTCTCTCTGATTTTGTTTGCTAACACTGAGGTGAGACTTCAGAGTTTTCTGTGTGACCTCTGACTCCTTCGTTTGCTCTGAGACATTCCCGATACTTTCCCACTGAACTGAACAATGTGCTAACTTTAATAAATCACCTTAAACACAGCCCTTCTTCAATCTGCTCTGCCCCATGTGGATGTGTAACATTGTTGATATCCTGTAGCCTGTTGGCAGTGTCCTCTCAGAGACAGACAGAGAGACAGATGTCTGACCTTTCTCTCTCTCTCTCTCTCTCTCTTTTGCTCTCTCACTCTGTCTCTGCCTCAGCACAAATTCTGGCTTTTTTTTACAGGAACTATTAGCCAGCACTGATCGACACGAGTCTTACACTCAAACACACCCACACTTGCAAGTATCATCACATCGCTACACACACGCACACAAACACACACACACACAAGGTTCTGGATCTCCTGCAGTACCAGAGGACGGAAGAAGGTGGAAGAATTTTGGCCTCGAGTCCTGCAGCCGCCTTCAAACCACTGGTAACGTAGAGTTAATGTCTGTCTCCGATGCTGTCCTCACCCTCTATCCTCACGTTCTCCTTCTCCCTCTGTCCATCCTCACCTCCTCCCCTTTCTCTCTCCCTCCCTCCTCCCCCGTCTGTCTCTGTCCTCACCCTCTCTTTTGTGATTTGGTGACAGTTTTTTTCAGTCACTGCAGACAATCGTCTGCCGCAGCTCCAACATAAAGACGACAAGAAACTATTTAACACTTTTAGTTCTCTGTTTTGAACCGACGGAAACTGACTTTAGCACACGACAGAAAACGGAAGACTTGATGCATTACATAACAAGATGTCCTACTTTTGGGAAACTGAAGAGAGAAAAAAAACCTGGCAGATCGATGTGTTTAGATACTTCTAGAACAGGAACACAGAAATCTGACAGCAGCTAGCAGCGAAAAACGTTTAGCATTAAACCAGTCTTGCTTTCATTAATACACACACATGAATGTTTGTGTTATTTTTATCTTCCACTGTTTCCCCTGGAAGTCTCTCCGTCTGAGCCTGATCATCCAGAGACTGGAGACCTGAATATTTTCCACTTCTATTCCCTCCCTCCTGTTTTCTTTCCTCTGTCTCAACACACAAGGATTTCTCCCTCTCTCTCTCCCTCTCTTTAAAAGCTGATTTCCAATTGGTTGTTGGTGAATTTGAGAAGGTCTGGTTTGAGAGAGTTGGTTTAGGTCTACAGAACTCCAAAAAATCTTTTGAAAGATGTGTAAAAACTGTAGGAAACAAAAAGAAAATCAATACAAGCTGTAAAAAATAATAACATGATGATGAACTGTTAGAATCAGAACAGAATTCCACCATCGAACAGTAATGTTCTGACCATAGACTGTAAGTAAGAGCAAAACAAACAGTCTCATCTTCTACAGCAGGGGTTCCCAAAGTGTGGGGCTGACAATAGTTCCATCAACAACAACAACAAAAAAGACTATATTATTTTCTTTCTTAAGTGTTTTTGTTGTTGTCTGGATTAGATTGGATTCAAGGTATAAATTTGACAAAAACAAGAGTGAATATGACAGAGAGGGAGAACAGATGACAACCTTCACTGCTGTGGCCATTATAGTAACATCATCGAACAAAGACAACATGTAATAATAACAATAGATATTTAAATGTCTAAAAGGATATAAAAGGACTATAAAAGTTATGTTCCTCTTACAAACATACCAAAAGTAAGGACAAATGTGGCCACTGGAGGGCAGGATTTAGGTTACACAATACATATATCTGCACAATATATCTTTAATAGAGTGTCTGTCTATATAAAATACATACATTAAACTCAATCAGTCAAAGTGCTGTGATTTAAAACACAGTTTAAATTATGGGCCAAACAGGATTAGTATTTATGGGACAGTTTAGTGAACTTCAGTCTATTTTATTTTCCCTGAAGAAAATAAATACATTTATTTTAAGAAAACCATTTGCATGGTTAAAAGGGACTTGGACTTGTGTTTGGTCTACAGCAGGGGCCACCAACCTTTAAAAAGGGACTTGGACTTGTGTTTGACATATATGGTCTACAGCAGGGGCCACCAACCTTTTTGTTACAGAGAGCTACTTGTTTAATACAGACTTCCCGAACAATGTCATAATAATCAGTTCTGGGACATATAATGCTAGACACTCTTCTTACCATCGTCATTGCACCCATTTGAATATCATTACAGGTGGAACTGGTTCAAAAAGCACAGTAACAGTACAATTGTTGACCCTCTTGTTGACTAGTTTGATTTTAGAACATAGCCTGCGGACACCTTAGGTAGTCCATGGGAGCTACCAGGTGACCCCGGGCACCTTGTTGGTGACCCCTGGTCTACAGGATAGTTACCTGGTTGATTGACAGTAACTGAAGTGACATGACAACAGCTTACTGTTCTATAGTAGTTGCACAACTATGGGAAATCCATTACTGTTACTGAGGTTGATACAAAGAAGCAGTGCCATCCACTCTATTCAGAGGAGGACAAACTATCAGGTGTGTATGTGTGTATGTGTGTGTGTGTTAGCGTCACATCCCTGTTTTAATAATGACAGGCCTGCTGGGTATAGCCCAGTTATTAGACACACACACAAATGCACAAAACCAGCCATTATGCCCCCAGCAGTGGTATATGAAGACAGGCAGCAGCATCTACAGCTCCTTCTGTTGAAGAAGCAGCTGCAGGTTAAATTCCCTCCTTGTGTTTTCTATTTTCCAGCCTGATCTTTGGATATAGTAATCTCTGATCAACGTGTTGGACTTTGACTTAAAAGCATTGGTTCAGATGAATATATTTGATTCCAACTGATCTGCTCTTCCCTGCAGGGATGAGGTGGTGGCTGGTAGTGGCCACTCTGTGGCTTCTAGTGGCCATCAACATCGCAGACTCCCAAGCCAAGGGCAAACTTCGCAACCAAGACGGTGAGAAAAGGAGGGAGGGAGCGAAAAGGAAGAAGGAAGGAAGAGGTAAGAGTTGCACTTCTGCTCCTTCCTAACATGTTATTCTAGCACATCAAATCTGCTGTGGACATATACATGCCCATGTGTTGCAGGACATTTACAGAACAAGACAGGACGGTCTAAACCTCTGAAGATCAGGCTGGTCCCTGGTCCTAATGTTCCCATTGAAGCCCCGGTTGACCAAGGAAACAGTGCGTCCTCGAAGCCACACAACAATCTTCAAGAAAAACACTCGACCTACAACATCATCCCAGGTCAGTCCAAATGAACTGAGATCAGTGAAACCAGTCACTCAGCTGTAGACAAACCAAACCTGTGCTTTAAAGACAGTGTTCAAGAAGAACTGTCCTTTTGTAATGTTTTAAGTTTTTTTATGTGCGTTAAATGAGCAGTCAGGACAGAGGAGCTCCACTCTGAGATTTTGCCTCCTTCACAGAGTCAGTGAAACTACTTGTTATTGCAGTTCGGTAATTTAATGTCAAATCATCACATTCCATTGTGAACAGAAGGGAAAATCATCTGAGGGAAGAGAGCTGGTCAGAAAATTGGTCCTAAAAACCCCTTACACAAAGATGAGGATGCAGACTCCAAACAAAAGCAACGTGGAAACTTTTAACATGGAAACAATACAGGCAGAATTAGGCAACGTGTGGTGAAGGTCCGTGTTAATGTTACCTGTTTGTTTCTGTTTTGATTGTGGCTTAAATCAGGGGACCAAATCTGCTCCCAGTTGAAACGTTCTCATGACAAACTGAGCTGCAATGTCACAACAACCAACCTCCTCAGGTTTCATTTAACAGAAACAGAACTTTACTGATGTGGGACATTTACAGAAATGCAGGATTTTGGACAGAAATAATCGATGGTTTTATGAAAAAAGAAAAAGGAAAATCATGAGTCACCATGGTTACCATTCAACTTTGTATATTTTACAGCGTCCAATGGTCCAGACAAATTCTCCGACAGTAAGACTAGCTGTGCTAGCTCAAAGCTAACCTAGCATTAACCTAAGAACAATAAACAAAAAAGAAAAAACAAAATTTACTCGTCTTGAGCATAAATAATTACTTATAATTAGATAAGCGAGTCGACAGGACAGGACAATTGTCTAGCTACTTTAGTTTTTGACAGTATTTCAACCTTTACCAGAGTCACAAATAAAAATCTAACTTAAGCTGGGGCTCACAGTGCCACCACATTTTTTGTCAAGGATCCTAATTATTCATATAAAACCCCACAATTGACTAAATAATGAAATGCAAGAGCAGTGACAGCTGGGTGATGTCTTAAAGGAAGGGGTGGAAAAGCTCTAAAGCACGGGTGCTGAGGAGATGACAGGGTGACAGTCCCACCGGAGACGACAAAGATAATAGAGAGACGGTGTTTAGGAGAAATAACCTGAGCCTCCTTAAGTACCTGTGCTATAGACCTGACAAAGAGCATAGCCATTAGGAAGGATAGATGACAGACAGGACAGACCTCAACTACACACACACACAGCCCCTCTCTGTTGTATCATAGTGGTTAGGAGTCTTTCCTACTGACTCACTGCCCATCACTGCCCCGTCCCGTCCGTCCCTGGTTGGGTGTTGAAAGATGAGGTTAATTCAAAAGGAGGCGTGAGAACTACAAAACACTGCTTTGTCTGTTTCTGATGGTAAAGTACAAGCTTTAAATTTGACGTCGACCTACACAGTCATTACAGCAGCAGGGACTGTTGTTGCTGCTGCTGCTGATAAGGATGACAAAGGAGGATGTGAGGTCTGACCTTCAGGATGTATGTTTGCTGTACGTTTGCTTTGTTCCTGACTCAAACATCCCCACCCGCTGTGCTCAGGGCGTCCAATAGATCTGGTGTTAAACTCGTCGACAGCTGTTTCCAGACGAGGAAAGTCAACACATTCATGTGACGACTTGCAGGTGGGAGTAAGAACAAGTTAGGTAATTTTCCGCTGCACAGCTGTGGATGTAGTTTTCACAAAAACATGAAGTAATGAAAGCACTCCTTGGAGCTGCTAAATAATTATGTTAACAGGGTGGGTGTGTCTGGTGTCTTTGAACGTTCAAGGTACAAAAACACTCAGCCTTAGGGTCAGAGGGAATTAGGAAAAGGAAACAATCAACTTGACAGTTACATTCAAGTCATGCCCCATTTATATAAAATTAGACTAAAATGCACTTACAAGACGTTTAAAACGATCCCTTTTAAACATCGTGTTCTTCTTTTTTTCCATCTGACATTTAATTCACTCACATTTGTCTTTCTGCTTGTTGTGTCTTGTTAAAAAACATTCAGAGTACAGCCTGCTCGCCTATCACAGGGCCCCAAACTGAGACAAACAATTTAACCTAACTGAACATTTTTAGACTGTGGAAGAGGAATTAAATACCCGCCTAAGGCCATGCGACCTGAAACAAAGGTTTTACATGAGAAACTTTGGACCTCATACATCATCAGCACCCACAAGGCCTAAAACGCAGACCAAAGACTTGCAAATACTGTATGATGGCAGACAACCAAACAGCTAAGCTAAATGTTTGATGTCATTCCAGGTAAGCAGGGCCACTGTGTGTACCGGGGTATAACCCTGTTCGACCAGGCCGTGTGGTCTCCAAAGCCCTGTGTGACCTGTCTGTGCACCAGAGGGCGAGTGGTTTGTGATGAGGTCACATGTCCCGTCGTGTCCTGTCACTTCCCTTTTATTCCTTCTGGGGAGTGCTGCCTTGTCTGCATGGAGCCAGGTAGAAATTCGCCATGTGATGGTGTGT
>NC_024317.1:13260822-13271809 GCF_000523025.1 Cynoglossus semilaevis
CCGCGTCGTGTCGTTTCACTTCCCTTTTTTTCCTGTTGGTGAGTGCTGCCCTGTCTGCATGGAGCCAGGTAGAAACACGACATGTGTTGTTGCCATGGTGCAACATCAAGAGGCAACAGAGATGAGCAACTCAACCATCAGAAAACTTTAAACTTTTATTTCATCTAAAAGTAATCTACATCAATTGTTATCGTGAGTATCTGGTCCTTTATTTTATTTTAGTTCAAGTTAATTACAAGCTCATTCACTTCCATCTCTGATGCTTCATTATGTTGCCTTAATTTCCATTGTGGCTTTAAAATGTGGTTAGCACATTTTTGGATGAGTAAGAACACATGTTGCTGATCTTTCATTCTCTTTTATGTTGGGTGTTACTGCATGGTCAGACAAGAGCTGAATCTGAATTGGATATGTTTGAACGTGAAGATAGAATGGGTCTTAGATCAACAATAAAAACATAATCTATTCAATCTGAACAATCTTTACAGTTTTAGCAGCTTTATTCTGTGGTCTATTCATTTTAATATTTTAGTGTCAAATGACAGTATACATTAAGTCAAAATGGTTTTCTTGCTTAGTTTAGTAGTGTCTGGATGACAGGCAGACAGATGAAAATCTATCAATGTTCAATTTAAAGAGACCACTCAAATAAATTGCCTGTTTTTGGACTGAAGTAAACATTGGAAACACCATACACACAATAGGGGGAAACAAGCAAAGGCAACAAGGAAGGAACAAGTATTGAGTTATGATTTTTTTTGCTGTAAAGCAAGAACCCTAACCTCTGTCACCGTGCGGCCCATCATAAAAATATAAGCTGGTTCGATGGTTTGTAGCTGCTAACTCTTACATAGTTAAATACAAGAGTAAAACAACTTCACCTCAAACAGGAGAGGTTGTGGGGTTTAGTCCAGACTGGTCTACGGCAGCATTTGCTCTGTAGCTTCAACAACTGGTCTTGTATCTGTCCGTCAGTTTACAACACTAACACACGGCCGTTTCTGTCTGTTCATCTCCTGTCTCTGTCTCTGTCTGTCCTCATCTACTTCCTTGTTTCATTCGTCTTAGTTTTTTTTCCTCCTCTTTGCTTTTCTATTGCTTTGTCCCCCTTTTCTTATTTCTGTTCTTTCCCCACTTTCCCCTTTTCTATACCCTTCCCTATTTCCTTAATCTCCATCAAACTACATCCTCCTATTGCCATTTGCCATATGACTGGCAGCAACCCACCACCCTAAACCTGCACTCAATCCTGACCTCAACATTGACCTTTCTGGTGACTCCCCAGTTCCTAATGACCCTGGTGATTCTGTGACCCCGCTGACCCATGAAGAGATCCAACGAATTCTCCGGCGTGAGGAAGAGGAGCACAGAAAAGAGGAGGAGCGTCTAAGGAAGAAGGACGAGGCAAGGAAGAAGAGGAGGAAGGAGAGGAAGGAGCAGGAGGAGAGACAACGAAAGATAGTGGAGGAAAAAAGGAGGCAAGAGGAGCAGGCCTTGAGGCTCCAGATAGAGAAGGAGGAGGAGGAGTGGCAGAGACAGATGGAAGAGCGAAAGAGGCAGGAGGAAGAAAGGAAGCTGCAGGAGGCGGAAGACAAGAAGAGGAAGGAAGCAGCTGAGAGAGAAGCAAGGGAAAGGGAAAGGAAACTGGAGGAAGAACGACGAAGGCACGAAGAGCTCCTTAGGGAGAAAATATGGACTTTGGAAAATGAGGATGAAAAAATGTGGCCGGAGGAGGCAGAGGAGGAGGAGGAAGAGAGAGTGTGGCTGAGAGGAGATGTGTTTCAGATGCCTCCAAAAGAACCTGAAGAACCAGACCTTATTCCTGCTCCAATCCCCAAACCCCCGGTGGAGATAGAGCATGAGCTGGAGCTGGAGGAAGGAAATGAGGATCCGGAAGAGGATGAGGAAAGGGAGGAGGTGCAGACAGTAAACAGAGGAGGTCTTCCACCAGGCTGTGACATTTCAGATGTCACTGTGACGTGTGAGAATGCCAAACTCCTTCACTTTCCTCCAATGTCTATTCCTGAGCTTACATCCCTGAGTCTGGAGGGTAAGTGAGCGTCATAACAAATGGAAGATGAGCTTGAACACACGGTAGCTTCAAAACGTCAACATTACATTCTAAGTCCAGCACCAGAGTCCTAAGAGTTTGAAAGTTTTATTGGGAGGTTTTCAAACTCTGACCTAATGGAATCATCAAATGGTTTTACCAGAAGTTGAACCACAATGTTACTCCACATAATGACAAAAACACACAACTCAGACCACCTTTGATTTATGGAGCTACACTGCTCCATTTACCCCAGGCTAAATTCACACAGTCAGATTTAGCAGGCGGCCTGTTTTAACGTGTAGCAGTGATGATACTGAAATGGAAAAACATGATAATAAACAAGTAACAAGTGCCTTCTGACCTTAAGTACAAAGGAAGTACAGCATTTCTCTAAACTGTTATTACAGTGAAGGCACCACAGGAGCTTCTGACCACCTATTATCCAAATGAATATAATGCCTGTAGAACTACTTCCTATCAACTTCCTGTGTCAACTGCTCAGGTTAACCATGTCATGCTCTGACCTGCAGGTAACAACATCAGCAGCATCCCAGCAGGAGCTTTCAATGGTATTCCCAACTTGGAATGGATCAACTTGAAGAAAAACAAACTCACTTCTGCCAGTATCGACCCGATGGTCTTCAAAGTAAAAGCCAAAACGATAACAACATTAAAAAAAAAAGATATAAAAAGTATGATAGCGTTGGACAAACTGATGTTTCCAGTGTTTTGTCACCAGGGTCTGAAGAAGCTGCGGCGTCTCTACTTGGATGGGAATCTTCTAGAATACCTGCCCTCTAACCTTCCCCCCACATTACAGGAACTGAAGATTAGTGAGAATAAGCTCAGAAGGATCGATGAAAACAGCTTCAAAGGTACTGAGACTGAATCCTGATTGGCTGTAGCTTCACTGTCACACCATACTGTAGTCCAGTCACTACAGCCTGATGCTGCTGAAGCCTGTCCCTTTATGCTATGTCAATCAAGTGCACGTACAACAGGTCACAGGAACACGTATAAATAAATAAATCTGACTAAAACACATGTACATGTTAAACTGTTTTCTAGATCTGAGCAGCCTGGTGATCCTGGAACTGGAAGGAAACCTGTTAAGCGAGGGACATGTAGATCCTTTGGCCTTTGCTCCCCTCGTCCAACTGTCCTACCTCAGACTGGGCAGGAACCACTTCCGCACCATACCACAGGGCCTGCCCGCTTCACTCCTGGTATGGAGTACTGCTTGTTTACATTATTATCGGCCCCTTAATTTCTCCATACTTATTTAACCATAGTTTCTGTGCGAAACATTCAAGTTAGGATTTACTTCATTGGTCTGAAAAGCTATAGTCAAGAACATGTCACCAAATACAGTGGAACCTGGAAGCAATTTTCCTCATAGGAATCAATGTAAAATGGATTAACCTGGACCCTGGATGATCGTTTACGCAAACTTTTTTAACAGTATTTTGTGGACAGGTTCAAGCACGAAACCAATGAAAATAATTCGATCTAACAGAAAACAGAAACACAACTGAAGTAAGAATAAAGCTATAAAGAGGAAAAGCAATTTCATTCATTCTTAGCGGAGCTGAGGAGTCGTGATTGGGCAATGTTTGCTTCGCTTTCCCACAATAATTTTTATTGCTTCTTTGTTCTTTATGATTGTACAGATCGACGACTTTGCTAAGCCATACTGTAAAGTCAGATCTGAAACACAAGTGTCATTCTCATGCTTTGGTAGCACAGCGGAAGAAATACCGGCAAAATCAGAGAGCAGTTCTTAGCGTGTATATCCTGAGTGCAGGCTGAGGCAAGACTGACCCCACACGCTCAGTCGCTCAGTGATCACATGCTGCCTGCCTGATATTGTTGACTTGTTTAGCAACCGAGTTATGGTACGACAACTTTTTGGTTAAAAATTGTGTTCGTGAAACGAATTGTTCAGAAAAGGATGCGTTAGACAACCAAGGTTCCACTGTAGCATTTTAGTCAAATTATCTCAGCACTGATGACTCAGTATTCTAAGACCAATTTGTTAAGTAAAATCAGCACTTATCTGTGGGAAGTCAACCACCTTGTTATTTTGGCTCTTGGTTAACCACCAATGTTGTACAATTGCAGTAACATGTAGCTGCTTTAAATCCTCTTTACACCAACCTCATGTTATGACTGAAGATGATTTGCACCTGCTGTGAATTCCAAGCCCTACATTTCATCATTATAATTTTAAAATGGCTGCTGCTTTCCAATGTTTCAGAGTAAAGAGTTAAAAGATTATCTGACTAAAATATAATTACACCATTGAATAAAATAGAAGTGAATTGGGGAAAAAAACCAATTAGACTAAGTAGAACTGACATTGGACTTCAATTAAAGTTCATCATTAGAAAACAAATGTATGTGTATAAAAATGTCAGGTGATCTCTAAGTGACATCATCTGTATCCTGTTTTCTTGCCTGTTGTCCAGGAGCTGTACTTGGAGAACAACATGATTGAAGAAATCTCAGAGACTGTTTTCAATCAGACCAGAAATCTCAATATGATTTCTCTGAGACACAACAGACTGGATGAGACCAGAATTGCACCACTGGCGTGGTTTAGCCACAGGTTTGAGACAAAGAAAATGCACTTATGTTCATAGTTATAGTAAAACCAATTTGGATGGATTTGTTTAAACATATTATTTTACTTACTTATTTTTTTCAAATGTGTTTAAAATTCATTCCTTCTCATCTTCATAATCTACAGAAATCTGGAGTCCATTGACCTTTCACACAATGACCTTTATCTGGTTCCTTCCTACCTGCCCACGTCTCTGGTTCATTTAGTGCTAGTTGGAAACAAAATAGAGAGGATACCTGGTAGGTGGGAACTTCTGAATGACACAATTTCTTTATCAACCTTTTAAACATGTCCTTCCATTTATTGAGGTATATGTAGAACTTAGGAGCTTGGAATTCTAAGAAAGGATGAAAATGAATCACTTTAACAGACAAGGATGTTTGATTCCACAACATGAATTTGTGTAGGACAACCATTCAGAAAAAGAAAAAGGTCTCTGTTCTTAATGCACTTGACTTTTTTCTCCATCTCAACAGGTTACGTCTTTGCCCACATGGACCCTGGTCTGGAGTATCTCTACCTATCCTACAACAAACTGGATGGGGACGGAATAGAACCAGAGTCGTTCTTTGGCACATATCAGTCCATGGTGGAACTATGTCTGGACCACAACCAGCTGGTCAACGTACCGTCTGGGATCAACGAGATGACTAACTTACACTTTCTCAGACTCAACAACAACAAGATCAGGTAAACCTTTCGTCTGGACCTGCAATCAGACAATGTCTCATGGGAACATTAATGTCATCAGCCATTACATTTCAGGGAAAAAATCCATTTAATCCTTCAATTCCAGCAAATAAATTCCGACTAGATGACTGACTCATTCATTACAGTCAGACAAACAATATTATAGCTGAAGGTTGACTGGATGGACAGAACGTCATGACAACGAAAGAAAAAACTAATTGTTGTGACTTTATGAGTCACCACCAGGGCCATGCTGCAGTGACAGTAACATCGGTTTGTGCTCGATGGTGCTAAATTCTTCACTAAATATATTAATATAAAAAAAGTTGAAGACTATGATAATACTAAACTGCTTTTTCTTAATGTGGTGTTCTTTAGAAGTGTCCCTGACGAAGGCATCTGTGACCCAAACTACCACGGAGATTCCACTCTGGTGACACTGAGGCTGGAAAACAACTACATTGACCCCTTGAAAATCTCACCTACAGCCTTTTCCTGTGTACGCTCCTCATCGAGTGTCACCCTAAAACCACAGAACATTGTCCGCACGCCACAGAAAACCAGACATTAAACACTTGACCAAAAGATTTAGAGGAAATAAAATCAAATCGAATCCAAAGCTTCCCCTAACAAATACACTACTCTCACCAGAGGACAACACATTAGGCCTGGTGGACAAAAATAAAGAAGGGGAAATAAAATGCATCATTCATTTCATTTGCCTTATGGAAAATCCTGTCCTGTTGAAATGTCCTGGCTCTTATACACTTTCCTACTAAGTTGTTGCAGGGCTGAAGTTATGGAGGTAAAAGAACATGTTCGCATGTTCAAAATGAAAGACATCTGTCTCCTTTTGAGAAATGTTAAACTACCTAAACTGGGGGTTGGGGTCGGAGGGTGGAGGTGGGAGGGGGGTCCTAAACGCTAATAAAGAAATGGAAAGAATTCTATAAAATGATACCACAAGCCTCAGACATTTTTTTTAAAAACAACCTCAGCACCTTTACGTTCCATTGCTCAGCTCAATTTCTTCCAGTTCCTGCCATAAAAATCTCTGACATGGAAAAGAGCAGTTACAGAAAATCACATGAACATATGCCATATCCTTGACATTCAGAGTGTTTCAACTGCTAAGGGTTAAAGGATTAACTTAAAGTGAAGGTTTGGTAGAGGATACATCCTTGTAATGGATGAAGCAGTCGTAGGTGTAAAGACATGTTTGCTGTTTTCTTTTTGTGCATTCTTTCCACAGTTATTATGCTTATGTATGTGCAATATGGAGAAACATTTAATTGGCAATCTCTCCTAATCAAACAGAGCAATATTCCGTAAAAGGCTGCAATTTATTATTTTCACTAACTGTTCATTTCAGCAGTCAACAGAAGGTTCGTTTAAGATTTATATGGATGAGTAATATTGATGTAGTCCCAGGAAACACTTAATAAAACGAATAACAATGAAGAAACCCCAGATGAGTTGTGATGTTTGAAGCCAAACAGGTTCCTGAGAGCTTTTGCTCACACTAAATCTTTACTTCACAATTTCTGTCAGTGTTTGCTGGCAAATGAAACAAGAATAATTTGTCGACACAATACAGCAGTGATTAATGGTGTAATAAAAACAAAGTAAATCAACTTGGATCTGGTAAAAACAACATTTTTTCTAAAAAGTGAGAAGTCGCAACCTTTAGTGTATACTGTTTTTTTTTTTTTTTGACTGAGCAGAAAGAATATAACCGAGGATTTATTGCTGTCCTTTCAAGTTATTGATGTTTTACTCCAGTCAATCCAGTCTCCTCACAGCTGGCTGGCCACTGTCTGATTTATATAATGAATGTCTATGATCATAAGGTTTTGAAAATGCCTTAAAGCTACAGCTAAAATTAAGACTATGGTGTTGTGTTATGTTAAAATGTGTCATGCAGATCACCACAAAAAAAAACAACTATTTCAATAAATAATCGCCCGCCTCCGCTCTGCTGAAAGGAAATCTCAGCTGCACACAAAGAAAACTCACAGTTCTCATTGTTTCTGGAGAAAAATGTCTTGTGAACAGCGTGACTCAACTGCTAAAAAAGCTGTCTGTTTTTGTCGTTCAATAAATATTCCTGTGGCCACAAAAAAAGGCAGTTCAGATTGAACCAAACAAAAAATGATGTTTGGTTCAATATTGTGATGCAGATAAACATCCGCGTGGTCTGAATGATCAGTATGAAAAGTTGTCATCAATAAAAAACTAATATAAATAAATATGAATACACAAATACATGGCCAAACTGGATCTTAGAAAGTATACATCAATCATCTGAGAACTGCAGTCAATTAAAAAAAAGAAAAGTGTGAATGATGCAAAGTTTGGAATCAGGCGAGGCAAGCTGCATATTCCCATCTGTAAAACAGAGGAGGGTCTGTCTGAGACACGTGTTGACACTGAACGCAAATACTTGACCTGTGAGGTTCACGAGCTACATATCCAAACAGTATTGGATTATTAGCCAGTTCAGGAATTTGTGCCAGCAGTAGAAATATTCAATAAGGCCTATTAAAGATGGCATCAGAACAGACAACTTTGAACCTGTGTTTATTTACTAAATCAGGGAGAAGCAGGAAGGAGGAAAATCTTTCATTTGACTATTCTTCTATTTTCTAATACTACAAAATTGGACATTCATTTTCTAGAACATGTGTGAACCCCAATTTTTTTTAATTAAAAGATCTGAAAATAGTGGCGCTTTGGCCCAGAGGCAATGTCTCTGTCATTGGTGTGGAACCCCAGGGTTCACCTCCTGGGCAAGTTCAAATCCCGGTTAGGGCGGTTGGTACCTTCCAGTGGACTCACCACCCGCAGGAAGGTTTGGTACGGTGCAATGTGATTTGGGTGGCGACTGCTGCCCCCGCGACCCGGAAACGGATAAGCGGATGAAAATGGATGGATGGATCTGAAAATATCAGTATATATAAAACGACATGGTCTTATTCTTACACGTCCTTTCATTCATGCCACACTCAGTGGAGGTTGTAATTATCAAACATGGAGCCCGGAGATAAGGAACATTTAGTCCAGTAGCAGACGGATCTGAACATCTACACGGAGAGAAGAGCAAAGAAATCAATAGCAAAACCACAGCCCTGCCTTTGGTGAAAAAAACTGGACAGAAACATAAGGACTGAAGTGACTGTGAAAGAAGAAAGGCATTGAAAACAAACATTAGTTACGGCCAATCAGTGTCAAGATTCTGCCATTCCGTCATACTCTACGTGGAAAACTTTTAACTAAAGAGTAAAAGCTGTGACACCAAAAAATGTTTAGTTTTGTAGAAAAAAATAGAAAGAAAAAGAAAGAGAGACTGGATGTGGATTTTTTGCCAACAGCTGCTGTGTTCAAGATTTTCATGAGGCAGACATGCAAAAACATAATAAAATATTCAGCAGATCTGGGTGGTGACAGCAAAAGCACAGTACCTCACAAGTTAGGCTTTATGGACAAAGCAGATGTAGTTAAAAAGTAAAATGACTCCATTTGTATATAAATTATATTACTGCATCACTATGTAATGGGTTTTTTTCTACGCACACATCCATCTAATTATTTGAACTTTATTGATCCAAAACTGGGGAAATTCTTGTGTCAACAGCAGATCTGCTGCAACAGCCTGCCCCTTGGAGGCACCAAATGTGTTGTTCCTCTGGGAATCGAACCCAGGACTCTCTGTTGGAAAGGCAGTCAAGCTAATCGCTATGTATCCATCCATACACCCACTGGTCCATCCAATAACCACTGCATCCATATTTATTATTCCTAAATGAATATGAAAATCATGGTCAGTCTGCTGCTGCTTACACTTGTCTGTTTTGTTGCCTATGTTGCCAAGATTCCAAGCTGCAGGTAACACTGCTTCTTTCTGGGTAGTAGCAGCTCTGTTTAATGTTTCCTGGCGGAAAAAATGTTCCTGAACCATCAACACACATGTTAACACAGAAGCAGCCCTGAGGCAACACGTTGGCACCACTGCCCTGCATACTGACCCACTGACTCACAGACAAATCCAGCAGTCCTGAGCCATAATGGATATTTGACATGTTGGAAAGTGTGAGCTGGACAAAGGAAAAAGACTTCCCAATCCCCCCTTCCCATCAGGAAGATATACCATCCTCACATCAGGAAGTCATCGCCAACATTTAATTTGAAGTTTGAATACTGTAATTGGAACAATTACGCCATAAATTCTTCTTCATAGCCACAAACCAGTTTCTGTCTCTCAACTTTAAAGGCTACTGAACACAATCTTTCTGTGGCAGACAAGTCAGCTGAGAAGTATGAGCTTTTCTGTGCACAATGTTCCACTCAGCAGAGGATGGTGGCGAGACAGATTTCCCACTTATAACAAACGGGTCTCTTAGGAGGAGACAGAGGGGTACATGAATACGAGGAGCTTGCAGTGCAGAACAAAGCACAGTTCCCCTCGGTGCAAAGAAAACTCAGAGACAGATTTACATCAGGGCCTAATCACATCCCTACAATGTTTGAGAAAATTGTATCCTTTAATCTTAAAATCTGGCTCCTAACGGAGGATTGTTTCAGTGTGCAGTCATGGAGCTGTTAGAAAGTGGAAACTGAGTTTGAGGTTTAATCAGGGGAAACATAAATGTGGCCTTGCTCAGCCCATCAGTCAGTCAGTAGGAGTTTACACTTACAGCACGTTCAAATAAGCTCACCCTAACCTTTTCACCCACTGACAGGTCAGTGCTTCTGACAGTGTGACTGATCAAACAGATGGCATTAATGTCTTGGTGTTTTAGTGATGAATTGGTGATAACTTCCAGGTCAAAATGACATTAAATAACAAACGTGAAAAAAGTGTTAAAAAGAGTCTGACTTTTTAGGTAAATAAACACAACGCATCAGTTATTTAATCAAACAACAATAAATGACATTCTGGACTTTGCTATTTTAAATAATGTATGATCATTTGGGTTGAGGATAAAATAGACATGCATGTTGATGTAGAAACCATAAATTATTTTCATCTATATTTATCTGCATTTTTCATCTGTTTACTCTTAGAGATTAAAACAAGCCCACAGTTCAATTACAGTTATTATATTCAACATTTGAGGACTCTTCTGGCTCTGAACCCCGTCATCTGGTCTGTTGTGGGCTGGCTACAGTCTGTCTGTACCAGAACTGTTGTAGCTAACGTTAGCTTTCGTGTTTAGCACTGAGGTGATACCATAGGCTTGTGCTGCGGTGGTAGTGAAACTTTTTTCGAACAACTTGCACTCAACCATGCCTTTATCTAAGCTGCCACTGAGAAGTTTGATAAATATAAATAAAATTTACTGAACCTTAAGTAACATTAATGTCAAAGTAGGACAGCATAATAATGTTATTTCTTCTAAGACAAATGTAAACCCTTACAAACCCGATCCGTAATGATGAGATGATAATTTGACCAGACCATTGATGGTTTGGAAAATATGATTTACCCACTGAGAAGATGCATTAAAACCAGAACACAGACCAGCTCCTGCTTCGGTTCAGCCTTCTGCCAAACCAGGGCATAGTTGGATGGTTTGACTTTGCCATAAGTTGCCTTACACATTCGTTCCTGCTCAGCTCAG
>NC_024317.1:13271835-13284528 GCF_000523025.1 Cynoglossus semilaevis
GAGCATATAACACATGGACCCCTGAGGGACCAAACTTGTGTTAGCTTTTCCATTCTTGGGAGGTAGTTTTTTTTATTTCTTAAAACCTAAAAGCTCAAGCCCAGTACTTTATTGTCATGCCAATGTTGACTCACGGGGAGAACATAATGCAATATAAATAAAATAGAGGTGGCACTGCTAATATTCTCCCAGGATTCTCAATTTTCTTATGTAAAATTAGGGATTGCAAATGATTCAGTGAATGACAAGACAATGTCAGCTGTTTCTAGATTTGTTTCTAGCAATAAGGATCAATTGACCGACAACATAAAAATTATGTTGGAGAGCTGAGTCGAAACGCTACATTGCAGTAGGTGCAAAAGTTTCAAATAGCTGGTTTCTGTTTTAAATTTCTTTGCCAATATCATTGCAGGTATACACAGTAACAGTGAAAGGGTGGCCTATTGATTAAGTTCCACAGTTGTTTTCTTGTTTTTAAATTCACCCTTTACCCAAACACCCAAAACAAACGGGAAAGGCTTGTGGGAGGAAGGCCATCAAACAAAAAAACGGGTGGAAGATCACTTTGTGGACTATTAGGATTGCAACCAGTTATAACAGAAAAAAACGATCTAAAGTAGCTACTTTCATCACTGTGTATCTAAAACACAGTAAATCAACGCTGCAGCTATGGGTCTTTGTTTAGGCAAGTCAGTTTTCGTCTGGGAATTCTTTGAACACTGGACTGCTGCTATTATGCTAAGATTCCTGGCAGTGTCAGCACCTCTCCATCCCAACTGTTAATGTGTTCATTGAGGAAAAGCAACACCCTCTTGGTTCAACTGCCCCACTCTCTTTGTTCAACCCAGTGCCAACGGGTCTCAGTGTAAAACTGTTCATGTTAATTGACCAATGGCAACTAGCCATGAAGGAGGAGAGGCGACAGACCTACCAGTGTGTTCTATATTAAGATATCAGGAGTATAAACCTAACAGTCCTGGCATTAGTTTAAAGCCCCTGATGAAAAGCACATGACTAACGTCCCAACAATGTCTATTCACATCTTGTCCTTGGGACGTACAGATGGTGTGATCTCAGAGTTGAGAGCTCTGAGCTGAAACTAAACCTCTCACCCTTACAGCGGAGGTTTTCCGTCAGAGGGGGGTGTTTTGGGTCTGCAATTTTTTTTTTCTCTCAGAGAGGGTGATGCTGTTCCCTGTTCACTGGAAATGTATTGACTGAGGCTCCAACCCTCAGCCTTCCAGCTGGACCCTGCTGCTGCTCTGCTTATTGTGTGGGGTTTAAAGCAGGACACAAACACACCTGACGGCAGAGGTAGGACACAACCAGGACTGTTTACCAAGAAAATGATGCAAGCTTAAAAATGTCTTTCCTGCATGATGAATTTGGGATGCCTTTTTTTTTGAAGAACACAACATCTTTGTGGAGCCTGGATATGCCAGACTACTCTTGGGTTCTTTAAAAGTCATTGTTTTATTGGATTTTTATTTCTTCTTTTCTGATGGGAAGACTGTATTTGTTAGAGCTGGAATGGAAATTCAGAACAACTTAGTTTTAATAACATAATTACAAACAAATGCTTAAAAGGATCTAGAATAACTTTTATTTGACTTTTGAATTTGAGCATCAATAGTGATGATTTTCTGTCTTTTTTTATTTCCTAACGGGAGTTTGGGCAATCATAGCAATTTTGTTGCTATGATTGCAATTTTAAAGCCAGTATTAAATGAAGATCTTCAAAGCTTAATGCTTTCACATTCAAATAAATAAATATTGTATCAATAGAAAATATATTTTGAGTTGATCAGTATAGAATTCTCAATGATACATTTATATAAATTTAACATTATAAAGACAAATTAAATGCAACATCTCGATAGAAAAACCCTTTCTCTTTTTGCTTTGTTTACTACGACTGTTTCTTTGATCTACTTGGGTTTTAAAGTGCTGGTCAGCAAACAATATATTTATGGATTTTGTCTGAGGTTTTGGCTTTCGAAAATCTGGAGGTTTTTACTGTACCGCAGGGAAAAGCATATAGACTTAATAATTCCTAGTTGAAACACTGTGAGGTTTTAATAGGATGAAGCATTGCAAATCTGACTGTCACTTATGTCAGTCCTTTGGGGGCAGAAGGGGTTGAAGTCAGTTTTGCCTGGTTTTGATTTTATAGACATCAGAAGTCTATCTGTCTGCACTGGATGTCTCTGGAGTTATGTAAAACTTTATGACTTAATAGTCAGAAATATTCCATGACATAAAATAAAGCAATAATGCAGAAATTATGTCTAGAACTAAAATACAAAATAATTATTAAAACGCTATGTATTCATGTGTGTATGAGAAAGAGTCTGGGTTCAGGGGAAGGGTCTGTGAAGGGAGGTATTTGCTGTCACTGCAGGATCCTCGACCACCACCACATACTTGTGGGTCGAGTGAACACTCATCTTGAGGGTTTAGAATCCATGAAGTTTGCCAGAAGCATACAAGCAGACAGTCCCAGACGAGCTGAGCCCCCCTCTCTCTTTTCAGTTGGCTTTGTGAATATGTAATTTAGGAAGACATATAAATCATTCTGTGAATCACCACAGATGGAGAATAGGTGAGAGCTTGCAAAACATTTATTTTGGCGACAGGAGCTCATTTCCAGGAGATGTTTTCAGAGGCTCATGGAAACAATGACAATGAAAAAAAGAACAGCACTTAAACAAAGTGATCACTTCAGGAACTGTAAACGGCTCCTTTTACCTACTGTGCTGTTTTAGCAATAAAATCATAACTGCAGAATTGCAATTGAATCCCAGCAGTGATGAACACAAGGCTGCTATAATTTTTATGTCCTAAAATCTATAAACAGGCAGTTGGGCTGTTAAGTCTCATACAAAAGAATAAGAAAATGATTAACAGGAGTATGAATCATGCCAGATGTACTGCAGGATGTTACCATGGAAGTGGTGGTAATGATTTCAGGAGAACTTCTGCCATTTCTATACACACGATCTATAAAGACATCAGAGTAGCTGTGGTATTGTTAGATTCAATTACATTTAAGGTAATGAATGTTTATCCATGGCCATTTTAATCTGATAATATGCATCAGATTTAGCTAAGTGCTCCAGTTTATTGTTTGAGTTGTCAGCCAGGATACCATCAGCTAAAATGTAATCCAAAATTGTAACTCTCAGTTTTAGTACACATATTTTGCATTCATGTAAGTGTGTAGCCTCTCTGTTGAAGCACCGATGTCAGTCAGAGGTGAGAAGGTGGTGACACTGTGTTGCGTAATGTCTTAGACCATGGCAGACAGCAGCCCCGGGCATCAACAGGACCAATGCATGGTAACAGTCATTGCAGCAACCACTCTACCGGTGGACAACACGAATAAAATGGCTTCCACCATGTTTTTAGCCAACAATTTCTCCAATTAGTCCACAAACTCCTCTCGCCATCCCTGCCTTTACTCATCTACATTCAAGCCAAGTGAGAATACAGAGCCAGAGCGGTGCAAACGTTGAATGGAACTTGATTATTTAGTCAATATAAACTCCAATATAAACAATTTGAGGAATTATTACCACAAACAAGTACATTTAGTTAACATAATATAGACTTCATATTCGCTCACAGGAATACTTTTAAATCAGATATCCTATTTACCATTGAGAATATACACGTGGTGTTAACTGATATGAGTCCAGTTATTGTCATAGAGGCTAAATTAATTAATTAATTAATTAAAAATAATGAGTCAAACAACTGAGTGTTTTATCTCACAAGAAACAATATGAATTAGACTTGACTTTAAAATATACCCAAACCAAAGAAGAGGCAATAAAACGTTACCAACGAATAATAATGAAATGCTCTATATCCTAGTGTTGTGCAGTGTAGTGGCAGAGTGTAGTGTTTCACTCAGTGTACTTATTTTAGATGTTGAAAGTTTTTTGTGGAAAACAAACATCAATGTGACAGATTTTCTCAGTACTATGTCATTTACAGTATTTCTGCTGTGCGTTTACCCAACTCCCTTCTTGTTTCACAGCTCTCCCTAATTAGTTTCAGAGACCAGGAAAAAAAAAACATGAGGGTCTTCATTCTGCTTTGCCTGCTGGCATTAGGCAATACCAAACCGTACCAGCCAGTCAACGTAATGGAGTTTATGAAAAACTACGACATCATGATGGCTGATGCAGTTGATGACGACGATGATGAAGAAGATGACGATGACAGTGATGAGGATGAGGGCTCTGAGGAAGAAGATGAGAATTGCCCACCGGGTTGCCATTGCTCACCCAGGGTGGTCCAGTGCTCAGACCAGGGTACTCAGATCAAAAACACTTTGTCTAGCCACCTATGAGTTTCTAGTTGAAGCAGATGCACCTCATTCCATTTAGTTCAATTCAGTCTCTAATCAAAGTATATGTTTTTTGTTTTTTTTTTTGGCCCACAGGTTGTTAGTCTGTTCCCGAGAAGATCCCTGAAGAGATTGTGTTACTAGATCTCCAAAACAATGATATAACTGAGATCAATGAGAATGACTTTAAGGGCCTTAGCAAGCTCTATGTAAGAGACTTTCTACAATTGCTCAGAACGTTGCACACATTACAATACAAAGTATTTTCCTAACATGAATTTAAATACCACGTGGTTATGGCTGTCCAGAAAAAAACAGAGAGTGACAAGAATCCACTGCTGTGATGAAACAGTTCCAGTCACAGCTCATGCAGGAAATGTGAATTTAGTCATCCTGTCAAATCCTGAAGGTACTGCAGAATAGAGCGGGGACAGAACAAACACCATACAAATGTCTTTTAATTTGGCATTTGTAAAATACCAGACCTGAACCAACAAATGGAAACAACTGACTGAAAAATGTTTAAAGAACGCAAATACTTCAAATACTCATACTTCATGTAGTTGAAAATATTTATCATCAAATGAATTGAGTGAGCGGGCATGCAATCTTAAGGGGGCGTTGGACTGAGATGTCTGGTGAATTGTGAGACATGAAGCCAAGACAATCTGTGGAGTGAACAAAAACACATACAAATACAATTCTGTATCTTATAAAATTGACTTAATTTGGCTAAAGAGCACAGGATACAGGCGACTGGAGAGTCTGTCTACCATTTTAATTCTTTGTTTAGCATCTGGAAATAAATTACATCAAAGTCCCCAACTGCCGTATCGCAACATATTGTGAAAATCTGCAGTCATGGCATTCAACCAGTGAAATAACTAAGTATAACTGTGTATCATAATGCAATAATTACTTTGATATGAAGCAGATTTTAGCTATGAAAACCATTTGTCAATGACAAGTCATTTATCAATCTTTTATGATAAAAAGTACACGTGTTTAAAAATGAAGTCTGAAATATAATTGCTGACTTGTAAAGTAACACCCTGCCAAAAGTTTTCTTTGTTCAAGCATGAATTTGTATCTTTTTTTCTTTTTTAACAGAAGATGCATCAACATATTGTTTGGCTCTCATAACTAAAACGTTTGGATGTCTTCCTCTGACAACAGGGCCTGTTCCTGATTAACAACAAAATATCTAAGATTCATCCTAAAGCTTTCAAAAACATGTACAACCTCCGACTGTTGTACCTCTCCTACAATCTGCTGACTGAGATCCCTGCTAACCTGCCTCCCAACGTCATTGAGCTCCGCTTTCACGAAAACAAGATCAACAGGATCCAGAAAGATGCGTTCAAGGGCCTGAGGAAACTTCATGTACTGGGTAGAAAAGCCTTTACTTGTCATGTGATGTGTTCTACCAGCAGGTTAACAGTTAATATTATGTCGAATTTTTAAGAGTATAATGTACAGTACAGTATTAGAAATAATGACAAGGATTATTGTTGTCACAGAACTGGGGGCCAACCCTCTCGCTAACAGTGGTATTGAACTGGGAGCTTTCAATGGCTTATCAACTCTATACATTGGTATAGCTGAGGCCAAACTGAATGCCATACCAAAAGGTAAAATTATAAATCACAGTCATTCTATAAACTATGTTTGTTTTTTTAAGATCTGCTATGTTCTTCTTCTATGATCTTAACAACATCTTTATGTTTCTAGACTTCCCATCCTCCATCACAGAAATGAGCCTGGACTACAACAAGATCACAAAGGTGGAGGTAGAAGATTTCATCAGATACAAAAACCTTCAAAGGTGAAGACTAACCAGAATCCTACCCCATTTTTTGTAAATCTTAGAAACATAAATCCATGTGGAATTCATTTTCATCTGTCTATGCAGCACATTTTATTAACAGTATAATTAACCAGTCTTTCCCATTTTTACAGACTTGGACTTGCTTTTAACCAGATCAAGTTTGTGGAAAATGGCAGCCTTGTAAGCATCCCCAACATCCGTGAAATTCACCTGGACAACAACCGGCTAAAAAAGGTCCCACCTGGCCTGAACTCACTGCGATACCTCCAGGTAAGGTACAAACTTTGTAACCAAACTGGTACTAATTTTTGCCATTTGGAAGCAGAGAAACAGACAAGCAATATTTTCCAAATTTGGCTACATTTCTATAATGCAATCAGACCAGCAATCCTTTGTGTTAACGTTTATTAAGTATTTCTAGCTTATGGCCACTAGGTGGCGGTAAGACATCCCTGTTTGTTTGTGTGCGTGTGTAAATCATTGATTTTTTTCACTTGAGAAAACCTGTTGTGTCTTGTCTGTTCAGATGATTTTCCTCCATGGAAACAAAATCAGCAGTGTTGGAGTCAATGACTTCTGTCCCATTGGGTCCAGTGTCAAGAAGAACTTGTACACAGCCATTAGTCTGTTTGCCAACCCTGTTAAATACTGGGACGTGCAGCCAGCTGCCTTCCGCTGTGTGACTGGACGGAGGGGTGTTCAACTCGGAAACTTCAGAAAGAAGTAGACGGAGAAGAGGAACTTGAAGTAATAATAAAAATGAAGAACTGCCAACGTTTTTGTTTCACCATACAAACAATAAACTGGAAATAACTGTCATAGATAAAATTCCACAAATTTCCAAAGACATTTTCATTTTGTCAAATTTTGTTTAACAAAACTCTAGTCTGGACATTGGATCTGGTGACATTAATGGAACCACAAACTAAAAACACACAGAAAGAGTCAGCAGGAGTTAGCTACTGGTAGAACGGGGAAGGTTACAACATGAACAGCGGCATTTTTAAGGACTATTACATCAAACTCTTGCATGAATATTTACATTCATATAAGATGTCTTTTGTCATATCATCCTTATTTTTGTGCTGCATAAATATTTTAAGGAGTAAACTGCCTTACCATGGTCTACGTTTGAGCACAATCAACCAGTAACTTGAGTTGCAAAATATGTGAAAACAATTTTAGTGCCTTTTTTGTCTTGTAAAAATAAGATTTTTTTTGTTAGAGAAATATACATTTTTCCTCTTCTGCTACAGTCATTGGATTATGCTGGTTTCTTTCAGCCCCTGTCTTCACATGGATGTTTTCTATTATCTATTGCATGTAATTTTGTTCCCTTAGAATGTTAGACTGGATTATAAAATGATGTAAGAGGTCCCTCTGCCGGACTAAAGAGGTTACTGGTTCAATTTTTAAATAGCCTATAGCAACCAATGGGAACCATTTTTGATGTAACTGTTGATGATACAGTATTCAAGTACACAAATGTGCCCTTGTTTGTTTACTTTTTTCCATCATCTAAAATGGTGCTATATTTATTGTCTTTAAATAAACCTGATAAACCTCCATCGTTGGTTTGTTGGTTTTAATTAAGTAAAAGTTGTCACAACAGAACTATCTCATCATGCTATGTGGAATTGTAAGTAAGTAAAGAAGATTACATTTAATTTAATTTATTTCATTTAATTGCGGCAACAGCCAAGGCGTGTTTTTTTAAAGACAGATATATAGAGTAGATTGCTAAACAATGACATTCATATGGGGGGTTCTTTGACAATTACTTTTTAATTCTTGGCAACAGCTCGTGGGTGTTAATGTGGGTGAACCTTTTTCGTGATCCACTAGATGCATCACAAAATTATTCCACAGATGATTTTTTTTTTTATCACAAAAATTATTTTATAATTTCCCTCCAAATTATACCAGACTGAGTCGATTTAAATTAGCTGATATTTATGGAGGGATGTTAGTCTCCTGACCACCAGGTGTTATTATTGTTCTTTCTAAACAATAATTCCATCTTTCTTGTGTTATGTATAAAATTAATTAAAAAAATCTAAAACGATTTTATTTCACAAAGAAATCACATCATACTATAAACATGCTGTAGGGGGAGGTATTGCGGTTGAGAAACGGGAAAGAATTAGAGAAATAATTATACATCTCCACCTGCAGATGTCAGTAGAGGTTTTGAGATTGGTTTGAATAAAGGGCGAAACCCTTTGCATTTCAGTCTGATGGTGTTTGGAAACAGTTCTATTCTAGATAAAGACAGAAGGATTTGTCACATTTGATTTACTCTTAAGATTTCACTTTTTATAAACAAATCACATTACATCAGGGTATTTTGGGACTATCAATTCAACACCAAATATTTTCTGAGTTAATGCTACAAAGTTTTGCCCAACGATTGAAGATAAGATGACAAGTGGATTTCCTCATGGAATTATGCACTGCTGGTTACAACACTCATTGCTTTGTGGACTATCAGCGGTTCCTTTCATGTAACAAACTGTTAATGTTATGCAAATAGAAATAAGGTAATTTAACAACTGCCTAGAAACATTGAGTCCCTGAGATTCTTTAGACTAGTCATTTATTTATGTTGGGGCCAAAAAATATTCTTATTCATCCATGGTCCACAGAAATAAGCATACTCCTGTAATGGCTGACACACGTAAAGGAATGATCAATGTGAAGGAGTGCCAGGTCATGTTTGTTTTATTTGCCCACTCAGTCTCAGTCTCTGTGTGAGGCGAGTGTTAAACAGCAGCCAGTTCCCTGCAGACTCAGAAACTCAACACCAGGCAGCTGCCGTCTTCATATCCACCATTACCTGACACTGATAAACAATGTTCCGGCATCATGTGGCAGGAAAATTCTATATCTTAATGCTGCAGAGGGTTTACTGCTTGAATAGTTAGGCTTTACAAATGAACACCCATCTCTCTCACACACACGTTTCCACTGTCTTCCTGTCTTTTTCTTCTTCTCACTCAGAAACATATGGAACAGATCTGCTGCTTGGCCTGGCCTCGTTCTGCCACGTCTCACAGTTCCCCCCAAAACACACACAGATGCACACAGACACACAAAAATGTCCTGAAACTTCAGGGCTCCCCCCAGCTTTTGCTTTTTGTCATCTACTTTACTCCTGTCATCATCCCCCCCACCTTCCAATTACCCCCCACCTCCCCATTAGCCTGTGTAGAAGAGCATTTCAAGCTTACAGCAATTCTGCTGTTAATTGACCCATTTAAAAAGATGGTCAAGAACATCATTATGTTCTTCACACATCACCCTAATCATCATGTCATTTACATAGCTGTCCACTGCTTCTCCTCAAGCACCTGAATACCACTTTGAATAAAATCACTCTTTTAATGCAAATTATTTGCATGATCTTGTCTTTGAGTTAGTTATTTGAGCAACTAATTATCAAAATCTGAAGTAATGGTTAAGTCAATGAATAAGACATGCATACTTACAGTAAAATGACTAAATACTCCTTTACTGTGAGAAATAGAATAGAAATATTATACCTGTCACCTGTGAGTCTCTCACTACATAACCCAATTCTGTTAAAGACCTCATTAGGCCGGATACTAAGGCACGGCTGATCACAATAATTCAATAATCATATATTATCTCAAGGTCAATTACATCTGAAATGCCAGTAAAGCTGTTCAAAATCTTCCTTACTTACTTTACCATAAATGTAACATATGGTATAGTGAGTAAAAACACAAAACTATTGATGGATATTTCAAGCCTTGGTGGCTAACAGAGCCAAATATCTAATGAGTCACAAAACCTCAACTGATGCCGAGAATCCGACCTTTTAAGATGACAGTGACTGTAAATGTAAAAAAAAAAAAAAAAGTTCAGGGAAATGGATACTTAGTCTGTCAAGTCTTCAACTATCCTAAGACACACACGTGCACAAAAAAGCGCAACAACCAGACATACACCAGCAACTCATCCAGGGCAAAGTCAAGGCTAAACGAGGCCACTGGAATGAAAATGTTTAGAAGTGAAAACTGAAAGGCCTGTTTGTTCATCTGAGGGAATCACAGCACTGAGAAAAAAGACTGACAAGAAAAATGAGCAATGAGTGTGGAAAACACGCCGATGGCTGTGTGGCCTTGGAGTGGAAAAACCTGGACTACAATAAATGTTTGTTAGAGAGTGAAAAGGCAAAAGAGAGAGACGGAGAGAGAGAGAGAGAGCGAGAGAGAGAGAGAGAGAGAGAGAATGCAGATGTAACTGGGAAAAATCCAAACTGTCAAATAAAAGGTAAACTGAGCAAAGTAGTAAAACCGCACATATTCACCATCAGATCAATTCCAGGTTTACAAGTTAATTTCAAAAGCTACTTTTAGTAAGGTAGACAGCTAAATGTTTTTTTGTTTCGCCACAAGCTTTTTAAAAGCCAATACTTTTGTAGTAGAACTCAACTACGAATCACAGGAAACCTTTTATGGACAAAAACTGTAGTCTCCTGTTATGCAAACTAACCACAGGCCTTTAAGACAACAGACACAGGTATGGCAGCTGTACTGTTTGCTGTAAAAAGTACCTGGAGTAACAACTCCAAGATGGGAACACTAACTGCTAATAAAGGCCTTTCTAGTTGAAAATGTGGACACTAAGACTCAGCTATAACCATAGGCACTCATTTTAGAAATACTAAATCTGGAGCTTTTTGATGAGTGCTCCAATGAAAAGAGACTTTATCCAGATGGCATCTACAGCTGAGGAAACATTCACGTTCTCCTCATCACAATTAGCACTAAGGGAAACATTCAGTACCACAATTTCTAATCAAACAGACATAATTGCATGAACATGGGACCTTTTCAGAATTCCACTGCCTCCACACAGCGAAAATACATTGCCTTCAACCAAAAACAATAACATGGATGGATTGTAACTGCAGTGGAGAGTTAGCTACTGTAAAAAAAAAAAACGATAATTCTTCTGCTGGAAGACAAACATATTTTTCACCGTAAAATACTGCACCGACCAGCAGTTAAACCAACGATGCGCTTCTGTTCACACTAAATGGTGTGTTTCAAGCATCAGTTTTCCATATCATATATTTTAATTTTATTAAATAAATATAATATTATGATTACTTCAAAAGAACCCTGGTCAACTTGCTCTACAAAGACGCAGCAATAATAATAATAATAACTTGAAAACAGATGTCTGTGAACTTTTAGTTTTATCTGTCAGCAGTATCCATGTGAAGACCTAATGTCTACCGGCTGATGGTATTTTAACTGATAAAGTGGTACACAAAGTAAAGTGGACTACAAACAAACATCTCTGTGTAGAAGCCTTGTAAAATAATCAAGGGTCTGATTAGGGAGCAATGATGGTGATTATCTACAGTGACTCAAGCTCACTGTAAAACACTTTTCACATGGACCTTTTCTACGAGAAGGAAAAAGGAAAATGCTTGGATAACAAAATTCAGTAGTCATCCGAGAACAGAGAAGAACTATGCAGCACCACCGCAAACTGGATCCCAGTCAGGCAATAATACTCTCCATATGTCTCATACTGGTTTTGTCCATATCGTCATGTCTCAGTTGATAGTTTAATCAGAGCCAGTCTCTTCCAGTCCAGTGCTAAACATACTATCATGAAGCCACCGAAACGCATAGCAGGAACAAAAGAGCCGGCTGTGTGAATATTATTTATTTAAATTGTATTATTGATTTGCTTCATGCAGCTCTAAGACGTCTTCAGGACAGATATTTTATGTCATAAAGTGAGCTTTAACACATGATCTGAACACAACATAAACAATCCAGGCTGTCCACCAAGCTATGGAATGTCGTGGTGGATATTTTGATTTGTTTTGAGTCAACAACAAGCTTAAGCTGGGATAAGAAATTACACACTTGGAGAAACAGTACAGAGGGTTTACAAATTCATTAATCATATTTTGACATCAGTTACAGTCCACGCACACAAGCAGTTATTTCTTTTTGTTTTTGAAATCTCTATCCATGTATTAAACACCTGTTCCACTTGCTTCTTGCTTCTTGGTCAACAGACAAAAATCTGACTGCAGTTTATCAGCCATCATAGACAGATCGACTGGTAAAGCATGACAGAATCATATGTGCTACATCATGCCTCCGATTCTCGGACTTCCTCCGTATGCGTCTTCAACATCTGCTCTACATCTGTATCAAAACCATGAGAAGTCACAGCAGATACTAGCAGAGCCTCTACACTGGTTTTGATAGCTTTATTAGGTGCCTCCAAAAACAAACAAACAAAAAAAAAAAACCATTGACTCAATAAGCCATTTAAATGAAGTGCTCCGTTTATAAAACAAAACGATATAGCTTATAAAACAGAAATAGATCTGCTTATAAAATGACTACACGGGCTGGACTATAAGTGGATATCAAACCTTAATAGACCTCTTTTAAATATTTATAAAATGTTACGCAATAAGGGTATTGATGTCCATAAATAAAAAACGAGGAGA
>NC_024317.1:13284559-13321909 GCF_000523025.1 Cynoglossus semilaevis
ACGGAATTAAAAAAGGGCTATTATATCTAAAAGAAATTTGTGGTCCTCATGTGGAGGCTTCACTTGTTCTGTTTTAACCATTATGTCAACTCCAATCCTCTGGGACTGAATTCCAAGGCTGAGTGCCAGGGTGTGAACCAGGCCTCAGCATAAGGAAAAAGACTTAGACCTATAGTTAATAGAAAAACAGAAAATATGTCTTTAGCACAAGACTTTACGTTTTCTTTAGAAAAAGAATGAAAATAACAGTTCAGAATGACAAATAAACTGATTGGGAGGCCGGGGGGATAGTCCCAATCCACTCAAGGAGGCATCAAGGTAAATTCTTGTACTTCATTGTATTGGAGCACAATTTGCCATTTTTAAATCAAATGATGTACAGTACACTGACTAAAGAGAGAGAATCCCACATCTAAAGATAACATGGACTGTACTATTACAAACACCAATACAGCAATGGCACTGTATACTAGTACTATTTAAAGTGTTTGGTTGGTAGATGGGCAGATGAAGCGTGGGTGGAAAGACAGATGTGGGGATTGTGATGGCAGAAACAAATCAGCCCATAACAAAGCAGTAACTGTTACGCACAATGGTGGTTTCTGAAACTTAACAAAGACTTTTTCGTAGCAAAATATAACTTTATTTTGTCCCTTACACGACCAAAGCGGGATAAAAATCAAGATACTGTAGACCTGCCAACGAAGATGCTTACATCAAGAAGAGCTAAAATGCAAAACCGTTGGGAAAAGCACTTAAGAAATCTCTGCAATAGTAAACAGGTTCTCTGTGTTTTTATTCTGGAGTCCTGCCTACAGTGATAGACTATTGTTTTTGTTTAAAACGCTCAAACTGTATTCTTAAAGCCCAAAGTTGTAGATGAAAGACCTGCTCTTTTAAACTGCTCAATAGTAGAGAAGGCGGAAAAAGAAAACCTATTTTACTTCACTCGGTAGTTAAATACTGTATGTTACAAAAGATTACTGACTTCACGGGCGTTGTGCGCATTAAGAAAGACTTGACATTTCGGTGTAACTTCACACTTTGTTAGAAACAGGCACAGTAAAAACTTTACAACCTTTGGATCCTCAGAAGAAACCACATCGTTAAAACTGCTTTCATCACCAAACTGATGTCGAAGAAAAAGTATTCTTTTATTCTTTTAATTTTATGGGTTTGCCATTTGCAGGTTTCACAACAGCAAGGTAACAAAGAAAATCACTGCTGCCAAGAAAGTAAGGCTGGGTATTGCTAACAATCTCACGATTCAAATTGATGTCAATTCAGTATGAAGTAAAAATACACAAAGTACAGTAATTAGAGTAGCAGGTCACAGCTGAACCACCTCACTGCCAACTAAGACTGTAGCAAAAGCTCCTCCCTAATGCACCCAGTGACTCTGTAGGTGTCCCTCTCCAACAGCAGGTGGCATTGTTCTCAAATGAGCTTTTGCTGTCCTTAAACACAAGGGACATGAATCGATTCAGAAGAATTGATACTGAATTGGACGGGAAAGAACTGCCATGCATTGCTGAATCAACATTCTTACCTACCCCTACTAGAAAGATGCCCATTCCCCTCAGAAGAAAACAATATGTTTATGTATACCATATGCTCAAAATTCCTCAATATAGAGTACCGCATTTGCGGACTATAAGGTGCTCCGGAGTACAAGTCACACCAGTGCCCTTTAGTGGCTGTTAGTGTGAAAATAACGAACAAAATTTTATATTTAAATATAAAGTTTGCATCTGGGTATTAGTCGCAAGCCCAGCCAAAGGATGAAAAATCTGCAACTTATAGTCCGGAAAATACGGTATATGTGTAACCGTATGTGTTACTCATTCAAAGAAGCGCTATAAGACAGACCTTTGACATGACAATTAGGACAAAAACAAACCGCTTCTGTTCAAAAGGGCTAGAAGCTATATTCAATTCTGAAAACCCAAAAGCATCAATAACTTTAGGTTTATCCAAAGATACAGTGGACTGTATGCACAATGGAATCAAGACAAAGTGTTACATTTTGGTGGAAATGTAATTTGGCTCAATTATTTTAGGGTCACGCACAAGTTTGAGCCAATGCCAGTAGTCAACAGATGAGGGCGTGGTACACATTGAACAATTCACCAGCTCATTAAAAGCAATGTAGAGACAACAAGCACTAGAGCTTACACTCAAAAGAGTAGAAATAACATTAATTTCTACTTAACATGTTTGAAGTAGCAATCACCATAAACTTTAGGTCATACTTTTGCTCTAGTAGGAAGCTGGGATGTGAGAAGAAGAAGCACAGGTATTTGAAGTAACCTCTTGGCAGAAACCACATTCTTCCATATAAAAAGTTATGATTACACACAGTGATCGTAATGCAAATATTTATGTCTTATTCAAGACAACAGCATACGATTACTGGAAAAAACAAACCAGCAACTGGTCCCAGGAAGATGGCCTCTCTACAGAGCACATTGTGCAGCTGCAACTTCTTTCCATTTCGCTGTTTAAGTTTTGTGTCCACCGTTTAATTTGAGAATCATGAAACAACTTGTACAAAACAAGTCTTTGAGCTAAAATTAAAGAATTCACTGTCAGGTCTGAACTTGCCAGCAAGAGACAGGAGCTCCAGGGTGCCCAAGTCACACAGGGCTGTCAGCATAATACATCATGTCACATGTCAGCCAGACCATGCTGTTTAAAGCCAAACCAGGTGGTCCACTGTGTTGACAACCGCTCTACAGTCAAATGAGTACCTGTGTGTTTGTGTGTGTGTGTGTGTGTATAATACTTCACTGATGTATGTTGTTTTGTCTAGGCTGGTTTCTCTTCTAACATGAGGTATTGCCTGCTTACACCTGACTCTCTCTTCTTGTTCAGCATCACACTGAGCGCAGTAGGCAAAATAAACAACCCATAAAAAAATTATGTGCAAAAATATATACGACTCTAATAACAAGTTACAAAAGCTTATCGGGAAAGTGCGCTTGCCCATTTAGAATTTCAATCGTACTGTGCCACAGGGAGGTAAGCAAATATGGATATGCTGAAACATTGCGATATTTCATTTCACAGTATCATATCCATACATTATAGTACTGCATCGATTTTTTAAATTAACAATAGACACGCAGATATTCACTGTGTGGTTCATTTTATTTGGCTTCTATTTCTTCTCTAGTGATTACAAACACACAGTAGATCCTTCTGTTCCAACATGGATGAAATAATAACGTAGCGGCTTTATTCAAATCTTTGAGTATGATGCTCATTTACACCTTTACTTTTAAATTGTTGAAAACAACAAAACACATATAATATGTTTTCAGCAGGTGGCTGTGTGGCCTTTTCCCACTAAAATTATTTTACTTTGCACTAAAAACCAGCACACAATCCTTACAGCACTTTGACTTCAGTGTGTTATTGTGGGTGGCTTTCTCTACTGACATTCTTTTATTGTGCAGTGAATTCCAGTGAAACCACCCTCACAGCAAAACTGTACTATCGAAAGTAAGTGACAGTAAAAACATTCTCCGCTCTCTGGCCCTTTTCCCAGAATTGTAAAAGTTTAAATGTGTCCATAATTGCTAACACACCTGTAACAGTCCAGGATCGTGTTCCGTGGATGTTTATATCTGGGCCCCTTTCTTTTTCCCTTCTTGACAGCTGGGGGAGTCACATGTTTTTTATTTAACAGTTTTACTGTTAGGACCCTCATCGCTGCTCTTTGCTGAAGGTTTTTTCTATTTTAATTCACTGAGAAAATAGTGTTTCTTGTCATTTCACCATGCTATTTTGAGGTGCATTAAAAATGCAAAATTTGCCAAATCATAAGATCTGCTATAGGGAAGCCCAACTTTCTTCTGGACAACCAGGGTTGAAATTGACCTTTGAACAGCTGGACTGCAGCAGCTGTAAATTCACAAAAGAACAGAACATCTTCACTTTTATTACTAAGAATTTCTTGGCCTTCCTGTTTGGGAAACTTCTCCCATGTTTCTCTTTTTGCCATTTCATGAAATCCTCTCTGGCAAGTTTGTTGAGTTCATTATATTATGATTTATTTTGATTTATAGCCCTCACAAATAGCTTTATAACTCTTTGTAAAAGCACTGTTGCAGAGGTCTGATACACATTAAACCATAGCAAAGCCTTGATTAAAATAGATGAATATCTGAGATATGATTTGCAAAATGATTTCACGACATGTGGGACATGTTCACAACAGGGGAGTCATTGTTCTACATTTAAAGTTCAACACGACCACTGAGAACTGGTTCGCCTTTTGTGCTGCCTTGGTACTAACATTTGTATTTAATTTTTTTTTTTTTATCAACTAATCAAACCCACTACAAAGATTTATACAACATTTAATTCTATCAAAACAGCAAATTTCTAACTTTTCTGTTACGAAATCCAAACCAAATATATTTTAACATTATCCCTCAATGCTTTTATTGGGTCATACCAAGAATACAGTGCTGCAGGGGGCAGTACTGCAACTCTAAAGGAGCAGAGGTGCTGTTTAATAGAAGAAGAGTTGGGGACCTTTCCATCCTTCCCTTGTCATATCTAGGGATGCAACGATAATCGATGCAAAAAAACTGATGCAAATGGTGCTAAATTTTACATCATTAAAAGGAAGCTTTTATACATGTACTTGTAGGTTTTGGGTGTTTGGGTTGGCATCTGATTTTTTTTAAGTGTAAAAGCACATGCGGTCCATTCATCTATTTCTTCCACCCTAACTACTTGGCACATTACAACATTCCAACCAAGAACACCTTAAATAAACAACTCAGCAACATTCCACCACCTGTTGTGAAACTTTTCTTACCAATACCTGAAAACTTTGACACTAAGTGGCAAACTTTATAAATGCACAGTATAAAGTTGCAACCAAGTGTGCAAATACTGTGCAGCAACACAAAGTCTCTGTATTTGAGATCTGCCAGTAAAAATATATTTATGCACATTTAATTAGACTGTCATCATTTCAGCACAAACACATTTTGTTTCCAGCATGTATTACTATGGAGATAATTACTGTACGGGGCATAAAGACACTCAATGTACTCATTATGTATCTTCAGTGTCAGTGGTTCAGAAAATCAAGACACCAGTGACTTTTGGTCTAACCAGAGTGAATACATAGGTTTAGCAAATAAAGGTGTCATTTGACCCACAGCACTGAAAAAAGACGGCCAGCAAAGAGTCACACATTCATCTAAAATGATGAAAGATTGATTAGTTATTATAAGTCATTACAAAGTGGTTGGGCAGATACCACAGACATTCCTCCTGACAAAATACCCTCGTGTTCTGGTTGCCTTTTTATGCTCCCACTGCAGTTTTTACAGTGCAATTTTCCTTCACCAATTCTGTGCATTTAACAAAAATGTATTATATTTCCAAAAGTGTCATATACATGCATGTGTTTCTGTTCATGTGTCTGTGAAAGACAAATGTGTATCTAAGAAAGCTCAGTTTTTATTTTCTTGCTTTCTTTCTCTCTCTGTCACGCTCTTTCTCTCCCTCACCCCAAACAGACACACAGCAGATGGATGGTGGGCCGTCAAGTAAGGGTTAAATACTCTCTCCCCTGTAAACTCAGCTTTAAAAGTCTGCTGGAAGCTACTGGTTCAGCCTTTAAATACAGACATTTGACACATCCCAAACAGGGGTTTATAACCACGAACAACTACTGACCCAAACCTCAGGCTTTAAGGTTGGCTGGAGTGTCAGCATCACACTGCTTTGAACGACATGAAGGCTTTCTTATTCACCTGTATGTTGGTACCATGGCTGTTAGCAGCCTCCAGCAGAAGGGTAAACGAGGAATCGCAGCTGATACCAGGATCTATATCTACCGTGAAGCTGAACAAATACTTCAATTACTACGATTTGAAACCAAGGAGGGTTATGGTAAGATCTTTGCTTTCATTACATAACACCAACATAGAATTTTGATCAAGAACTTAAGGAAGAAACAATTCTCTATTTTGACATTGTCTATGTGGTAATTTACTAGTTTTGTGTTGTTTTTGCAAGTTATCCAGGTTAATTGCTAAGGATAATTTCTTCTAAGGCTTGATTCAGTGAAACTACAACAATCTTCAATAAATAAACCAAACCCTAGCATGGTTTTCTGTTGGGAAAGCCACATACAAACCCAGATAATTAGATGGATGGTTTCAGAGTAAAATATGGCTGTAAAACACAACTTTAGCTGGTTTACATCATTTCCTTCTGAGACAGAATTATATTTAAAAAAGTAGTAAAAGTAAACTTGTAGTTTGTTCTTTAACTTATTCTACAAAAACATGACTTGGAGTTGATTTTAAAACTATACATTTTTTAAAATTGGTAATTTAAAGAATGCAACCAAGACATTTACAATGTAGTTAGTTAGTTACAAATAGTGGTTGACATTAGAACAAGCAACTTAACTTAAATACACAACACAGGCATAGATGTTGAAGCAAATATGCAGCTCTGTGGACTAATGCATTCAAGATTTCTATGTTGTCTTCATAATAATAGGTGTGTAAAAAGTGCACCAGATGGTGGTTCTGTCCAGAAGAAAACAAAAGTTAGGAACGGCTTCATTTTAGAATAAACATCATTGACCAACTCTTGTATAACAACCATAGAATTTATGTATTAAGTACAAAGCTTGACTTATTGTTTAATTATTCCAAATCTAAACTCATCAATCTTTTACCAAAAGTAGTTTTCAGTCCTTGGTGCACCTGAAATACCAGACCACCACCACCAGACACCTGCAGCATCCCCCCAACATTACTAATTTACTGCAAGACAACTAGCAACAGCTGTAAAAAATAAAAATAAAAATCAAGTTGTATTGTTTATGTGCACAGTGTACTCAGTTGTTTAATGATAGCATTATTGTTAAATTATTGTTAAATTCAGTATCAGCCTGGTTTCAAATGTATTTTTGGTGTTCACTACCAGTTTATCACATCAAGCTAAAAACGAACCTTTGTTGTACCGTTGTAAAGTTAAAAAAGTTTTTTGACTCAAAATGTTTGCCAATCGCCCTTGAATATATGAATTGACTAAACCTGGAAGTGACCACTGCTGTAAACATGATTGATAATAATCAATTATTGCATTAAGAGTTTCCCTGAGGAAACTTTTTCTTTTGCTCTGCCTCAAATTATTAAAAAAACGTAGAACTCCAGTGAACCACTATCATTTCAGTTGTTCAAATATTTAACATTAAAATCCAGACCAGTGAAGCTAAAGCATTGGATTCCACTATTACAGCCAAGCTGGGATAAAACCCTGTTCTCCTACACATGTCCAGAAAAAGCAGTAACAGCAGGAGAGCTGCTTGTGCTTCAGCCAGTAACAGCTTCCAAGCGATAAGGAGATGAGCTTCCAGAACTCTTCAAATTAAAAGCATGATATTATGATCTGTCTTTCATGCATTTGGGATTGACTATCAATCCTTGGTTTGCGAGGGATTTACAACCCATGTAAAACAACTGCTATACTTGAAATGTCTAAACATCTTCCCAGTTCATCTTATAAGAAAAAAACAGTAAAAAATGTAGACCATATTGAGCTGCACTGCAATGAGAAGACTGTACATAAGTGAAAAAGATAGACTGACACAGTCAGGGTAGAATGGGCAGAAATGAGCTGTGTACTACTTGAACTAACTGTATTTCTCTTGTAGAGAGACCTGCCTCTTGACGATGATGATGATTCTGACAGCCCAATTCCAGATGGAGCCAGCGCTTTAGGTAAAAACAAAATGGCATCTGAGTCTATATGTCAAACACATTCAGTTAGTTCACAGATTTTGAGTGTTCATAGGCTACATTGTGGGTCGGGGGCAAAACTAATAAAGCAGAACAGCAACTTAAGTATTTACAGATGTTAGCTCCAACCACAGGAAATACATTTATGTCAAGAATAATTCAATATTTTACCAAGGAATGGTGAATACAAGCCAATACTGGCTAGATAGTCCAATTTAAAAGAATGCTGGACCTTTTCACCTTCATTTGGATAGACTCAATGCTGAGAAGACATAAAGCAGGTGGTGAGGGAGAGAGAATCTCAGCCCAGGATTCAAACTGGATAGAGTGAAAAATCCATAACTATTGGATAGGGATGGAACTGACGCATCATGAATCGATTAAAAACGGATACAAATGTGTAACAATTCACACAATTGGTTGAAATAAAAAATTAATCATGCATCAAGGCATAAGAAGCAGGCTGAGCTATCTCGAGAAGTCAGTGGTCACACCGTGACACTACACACTCTAGAACTTTAGGTGGCGGTACGCACCCAAAAATGTTAGTTGTGACCTGCTATTAAATCAAGTCTAGTCCCTACCTAGCCTAAGCGATGTAAATAAGACAAGACCCGTTAACTTTGATAAGAGGAGGTAAATGGTGATGTGCAGAGTTTCTGTTTAGAAATGTGCTTTTTTGTATTCTGTGATTTCAGATGAAAATTACAGTTTATAAGGTATACAAGAAGCTATAACAAATGCATGATTGTTGTATTTAGTAAAAATTGTGATAAAATCATATTGACATGCATTGTATCATGAGTTCAGTGCATAGTTATTTTTTGGAGTAAAGCCTTGACACTTCTGTGGTGATTTTGTGCTGCAGACCTGCCCACCTGTCTCCTATGTGTGTGTCTGACTGGCTCCGTCTACTGCGAGGAGGTCAGTCCAGACATGACAGCCATTCCAACGTTGCCTAAAGAGACTGCATACCTTTATGCTCGCTTCAACAAGATCAAAAAGATCACCAACCAAGACTTTGCAGAAATTGGTAAGGTCATAAGAAATGTAAGGGACTTCCAATGCAAATCAAACACCAGTTTTTATAATCTTAGACTGATTTGAGCCCACTGGCAAAAGGACCATTCAAACTTCAATTTGATAGGTCGACCGTGATGGACTGGATTGCCATGGACAAAATTATAGAATTGAATGTAATGTGAAAAGGACACAAATAGAGGATGAAAATTTTCAAAATTACATTTCTGGCTGCATTTTGGTTTTGGCGATCGGTGAGGCAGACATTTAGTTTGTCTTGAAGCGTATCAAGTCTTTTGGACCTGTGTGTCTACAACATCTGCTCCATGAGTTTTCCCTGGAACACATTTGGACACCGTCTATCATAAATCATTAATCACACAAGACTTTTATTGAAGCATTACATCTGCTTCTGTCATGCAAATAAATGACCAGTTAACGTACTAGAATCACATACAAAGATGTGTCTTTAATGCCTATAGACATAATACAATTTGCAACTGCATCAAATTGTTGGGTAATAAGACATGCAGGTTTTCTAGTGAGTTCCTATGACTAAATCATATCAAACAGTAGAAACATACACGTTTAGTCTAAATTTGACCAAACGTTTGCCACTCCTAGACCTGGGTTTATCTTGTTGTCTGCCGATTCTTGGTAGTACAATGATTGTGAAAAGGGGATGCGTGTATCAATTAAAAAAATTAAATGCTAACATGAAGACATGGGATCCAACAGCATTGTGGCTGTAAAGAAGTTAAACATTAAAACTTTAATAGATGTTTTTTGTATCTGCCAACAGTGACTCTGAAGAGGATTGACTTGTCGGGCAACTTGATCTCAGAGATTGAAGATGGTGCCTTTTCAAAGCTAACCCTTTTAGAGGAATTGTCTCTGGCTGAAAACAGATTGGTCAAACTGCCAATGCTTCCTGCCAAACTCAGATCCTTTAACGCTAACCACAACCTCCTCAAAACCAAGGGTGTCAAAGCTAATGCCTTTAAGGTACAGTACATATCATCAACTTTCAATCTTTAAGCTAGCCATCTTTCTAACGACTGACTGCACAAAATGATTACGAGATTGTTTTCTGCACTAGCATGCAGTTGCTGTGTTATAAGTGTTTCCTACCTGAAGTAAAAAACAAAACATTGATTGATGTCTAAATTTGTTTTTCCCCCCAGAAACTGACCAAGCTGGTCAACCTGTACCTTGGAGATAATCAGCTGGAAGCCGTTCCATATATTCCAGAAAGTGTTCGCAGCTTACATTTACAGGTACATTAAAATTACAAATATTTATTTAAAATATTGTGTAATGTTTATCCCATCTCTCCTTTGAAAAAAAAAATAATTCTGTACAATATTTTTATTTCCCCAAGAACAATAACATCACTGATGTCAACAAAGACACTTTCTGCAGATCTAATGACACGTACTATCTACGACTAAGCCTCAGTGAGGTTCGTTTGGATGGTAATCCAGTGGTGTTGTCCAAGTATCCTGACAGTTTTGTCTGCATGAAGGTGTTGCCTGTTGGAAAATACCGGTGAGGAAACAGAACCCCTATAACCACCCCAATAATGGAGCTGTTTCTCCTCCGTTTATGTGAAAGGGTTACTGATATATTCAAGATTTTTGGGGCATTAGTGCCATTATAGCAGTGACTAAGAACAACAAGTAGCAAAGTGAAATCATTCAGCTGACAAAAGGTATAATATTTACTCTGGCTTTTGTCTGGAAGCTACACAAAAGCCACAAGATTTTAAAACAACTTTAAGTGTATGAATTCAACAAGACTAATTTGTCTGAGAGTGATTGAATCTGTATAAGGTATACAGTCTTTCCTCAAAGGTAGAGGCTGCCACTGGCGAATCTCTGTCTCCATCCACTTTTACACATCTTAATCACTCAACAACTCATTTTCAACAACAACATTTTCCACAGCACTTTAGTTGTAACGCTTAAAGTGTTACAAATTAAACAAACAACAAAACAAAACTCTACAAAAATTCTAAAAATAGTTGGAAACCATCATTAAACATATGTGCAGCCACAATTCAACCAACTCGACTGTCCTTGAACTAAACGTACTGTATTTCTTGATTTTAAACACACAGCATACATGTTTGTAAACTCTGATACAAATTATGACAGGAATATTGTTGTCCAGAGTTTCAGGGAAAGTTTTTATGCGATAATATAAAGAATTGATCCGACATGTCAAAGCGATTTCTGCTCGGCTAGTCATGAACACAAGGCTAAATTTACAAATTTGCTTGAGTTATCGACAAAGAAATGATGCCAATGGTGGACTATTTTAAATGCCTTTTGTGATCAAATGGGAACCTCCCAGTTGTTTGACCTTTTCAGTCTGACCTCTGTTACAACTTTTTGAAGTGACGTACAGGTATAAATTTCTAAATTTGTTAACATTTAACAAATGGAATAATGTTTGTCAGTGAAAACACATTTTCTGTTCTTTTTCTTCTTGGTTTAAAAAAAGATCCAAGAGAAATAGATTCCATATTTAACTTTGGTTGCTTGCTTTGGTTTAGAAATAGGGGTTTTCAGAATCTGCTCCAGTTTTATTTTCCATTTAATGAGCCATTATGTGATTATTCTTTTAATACCATTTAAGTCCCAGAGAGATGAGTGAGAAAAAGAGATGCTCCAGCATCTGCTAAACAAAATAAAGTTAAATCAATGTTGCGACTTAATACTTGACAACTGCATGTTCATTTCAATGGTTTTCTGAAATTGTATTCAAAGAGAGAAAGTGTCTCTGAACATTACTGTCATTTCTCTTTTATTAACATTTTGGTTGCTTTGAGATTCTTTTCTTGTCACACAATTAATCCCAGACGATCCAGACAGCTGTTAAATATCAGAGTGTCTTCAGCAGAAACAATCAAAAATGCTTTGTTTTTATGCTTTGTTAAAGACATTTTATGTTTTTTCAAAGACACAACATCCTGGGCTTTGCCGATGTTGCAAATAATGTTACACTTTTATAACTCCATTAGCGTTGCTTCTTAGGAAAGACAATGTATTTGTCCCGCTGGAGCTGTTACAAGTGTTTGTGTCTTCACTTAGTTTTATTTTCTTTTTAATTTAATTAAATATACTCCAGATAAACTATCATGACCTGGGAGCAATGTATCTTTAAAGTATAGTAATGTGAAAATTACTCCTGTCATTGTTGGAGATATGTATGTGATTATGCCTGTGTCTTTTATATTTTAATAAAGGTGAACCTTTTTTTTAAAGAAATTCTCATTTTATCCTCTTACAGCTATACCACCAGCGCTACACTTGTCTGTGTCTGGAGACATTTGTAATATTTTATTTTGAAATGTGAAATCAGTGTTGGCCACACATTTGTAAATGTCTGTGCTTTGTTATTGGGGAGCGGCCAATCATCTGCATCCCTGCAGGGACGGGCTAGTTTATGTTTTGAGGTTAACCACCAACAAAAAATGTTGAAATTCCAGGCCTGGACTTTCTATAAAATCATTGTTTCATTTTTAAAAAATTTGTTTGTTATTCTGAGTGCAGATTCGTGTCAGTGTGTCATTAGAGAACGGGACTGAGCGTTCAAGTCACTATTGAACTCAGCTGCACATTCACAAACTAAGAGAAAGATACTTTGTCGTAATAACACTCAACAAAATGCAAAGAAAAGTTTAGAGCACACAGGCCATTATGGAAAATGTGGGTTAATACTCCTTATGTTCAGCCAACTTGGCAAACACTAATATTCTCCGAGCAAACAGGGAAATGCGTTCCATACTGCCTTTTACCATTTGATTTACTGTGACATTTTATAGCGCTCATTTCAGTGAATTCTCACGCTGATATTTTGTACTGGGGTTGGGATAAAAAAAAGCTTAATTCTAAGACCTATTATAATTACCTCCAGAATATGTTTGAAACACAGAAACATTAAAAATCAAATGTAAAAGTGATATCAAACACTCTGTGTCTCTCTTTCATAATCTCAGGGCTCCAATCATTTAGCGTAGTTACTCAAAAACAAAGCTGTTAATAATGTAATAAGTGTCATATGCCTTTTTACATACCTGAAAGTGCTGGAAGGTTCTACACCTGTCATTACATCTCTCTAGGTACGTCCTTAAAGTCCTGAAGAACAGCAACAGATCATTGTTCTCTTTTGCCCTGAAATGAAATTATATGAATGATAAAACTGCTTTGAATTGAATGTTATAGACACATGAGATGAGACTTCTACTGACACCTGCAGTCACATTAGAGTATAGAAGTAATCTTAACTGACTTAAAGAACATAAAGTAAAAATAGCAGAACATCACATTAACATTTACTGCAGAAAAAGTTTAATTACGATAAAATACTCCATAGTCCATATGGTATAAATGTAAGCATGTTATTAGTACAATTATATTTTTTATGTTTCAAGATGTCAATAGCAAAATAACATAATTTGGGTGGGCATGATTATGAACCAATCTGAGACATTCTGTCTAAAGGTTTCCAGACTTTTCCTGGGGATCCAGGGCCAGACGGCAGTCGTCTGAAATTTCCAAACCACTCTCTCCCCACAAACAGCTGATGAAAAAATTACAATACCATCTTATATGTAGGCAGCATTAACAGAAAAAATACATTGTATTGATAATGCTGGGCTCCAAAGAAAACAAGTGGTTAGTTGTCTAATTGTTCCAAGTATACAGAAATATGTTTGCTTCGGGGATTTGTTGCTGCAAGTGATCATTAAAACAACCTGTTCATTGGAATCTTCTCCTAAGTTTCAGACCTGGCTCGTACTCGATCTCCTGCTGTTGTTCTGACCTCAGCACAGTTTGGCCTCATGTCAGCAGCCTGGTTTGGATCAGTCCAACAAGCTGTTACCAAATCTCTTGGGTTGTTACTACTGCAAGTTCTAGCTGGGCATCTAGTAGTTCACGGATAAACTTTGATTACTAAACAGTTACTAAACTATACACAAAGTCAACGTGAAGTAATTGTCCACACTAACACATTTTATTCAGCTGAATTTTATTGGCTGTAAATCTTTATTTAGAAAATCCCTGCCTCCTTTTTTTTCAACTTTTAACCTTTGCATTTATTTTTGTGTCAAATGATTGGTTGCATACATTTGTCCTTATGAACAGACTTGGTGTGTAGTATTAATAATTTAGCAATTACACACAGCCTGTGAAAGCAGCTTAAGAACATCAAACAAAATCCTGCAAACTGAATCAAGAAGCAACTTTTTTGAAGCAAGCAAGAAAGAATTGTTTATGTAACTACATTTGGTTGTGACTGACGGGGAATTTCACTAGAAGCAGTTTGACTTAACAAAGCTCACTCTGGTACTGTTTAACTGTAGTCCTCTCTTACGCGCGCACACGCACACACTCACAATACAGCAGTGTGTAAGAATCATTATCTCCAGTATTTTTCCGTCTGCTTCCTGCCAGACTCAACAGACTAGACCATACATTCCAGATGTGGTTTGGCCTCAGATTTGGAGCAAATTAGACTTAAGCTCAGTACAGACCTTTGACATGAAAGATACTTTCTGCCAAGGTGTGTTTACATAGATAGAAAATGCACCTGGGACAAAAACAACAACTACAACCTGATTAATTGACGTAACACCGAGTGACGAGTGTGTCCGAGGATGGATCTAAGAAAGGTCAGGGGCAAATAAGGTGATCTCAGCATCATGGGAGTTGACCAAAGTCCCAAGCTAAACTGCTATGTTGTATACACCAGATATATAGCATTTCCAACAACTTGCTAGGCCATAAAGTCACCGCCATGCTTCCTCCACCTCAACATTTTTTAAGTGTGCAGAACCTTTGCGGTTATTCTGGAGAGGATATTTTAAACAATACTTGGCCTCGGTTTTGGATGGTTGACCTGACAATAAACATACATTTGCATAAACATATTTTGACAACTCCCATGTTTAAAGTCTTGAACTTGGTACATTTGTAACAAAACAAGGGTGTGATTAAAATTAAATTGTTCTTATTTTTTGTTTGTTTGTGATCTATACAAAAGTACTGTGACAGTCAACCATCAGTTGGCAGTTAAGCAAGTGTGACAGTGAAGTAAGTGCCAGAAAAGGCTTTTTAATGTTTTCAGAATTAAAACCTCAACTCCCTCATATTCTTTCTCTCTTACATTAGCATTGAATTATACTGGTGTGCTCATAAGAAAGAAATATAAAGTCTCTGAGCAGATGTGGCTTGTACAGTATATGATTTTTTTTAAACTAAAATTGTGGGTGGTTACTCTCCTGAACATATAATGAATGTAACATGTCACACTTGTGGGGGCAACACATGAGCACTTAGAAAAGCGTGTTGTTTGTGAGTCAAACAAAGGAGATAAAGTGTGAGAGACTGTGTTCAGCTGGACGACAGATGTTTAATAACCACTTGGGTTTTACCTAAAAAGGCTGCTTCATCCTGGCAGGAATAACAAACAGTATCAAACATGAAGAGTGGGTCTGAAAGTGGTTCTACAAGTTAAGGAGTTTGTCTCCTCAGTGCACCAATACAAACACTAACAACCATCATCATCATATATTTGTCATACCGCCACTGTAATGACCAGCTCTAACAGGAGGAAAATGGGCTGAGTATGACATCAGTCTGCAGTATTCCAGCTTACCCTGACATGAAGTTTTTGAAGCTCTGGTGATCAGTGGTGTCCATCACAATGTTCAGATCACTGACTGTTCTCACGGAGCTGTCACCCTGCTGCAGGACAAACATACCAGTTACGAATAGTAATAAAAAAGTACAGTTTGTTGATTGATCTATTTTAGTTTGATGGTCAGTATAGTTTAGTTTGATTCCTCAGTAAAACATATAATATATTCACAAACTTCATTAAATACATTAACTTCACAAACTTTACACAGAGTCTGAAGAGTTTAATACTGAGAGACCAAAATGGTTTTGCAACTACATGGTTATGAACAATAAGAAAAAACACCTTAGCCAACGTTTGCTCTGACCTGACTCTTTTACAAGTCAAATTTGACACTCATGTCCCATTTGAATGTATTATTTTTTATTTCAAGGTAAATTTGTGGAGAACATAATTTTCTATAGTGAGGCTGGTACACACAACCTTTCATCAGTAGAAAATACACATTTAAAATTATCGTGAAAGTGTTTTTCAAAACAAGTCAAAACTTTGGAGAAAAGCAGTGATTTTAATGGCATTTTTACGAGCAAGTTACAGAGGTGTGATTTAACAGAAACATCTGTTCTGGTGTTGAATGCAGAAAAATGAAAACCAGAAAAATAAACAATGTGAGTTCACAGAGCAATAAAACAGAATCACTTTAGTAAAACTGATTTCATACTGCCTACTATTACTACACTAATGTTACTATTACCTTTTAGCATCTAGTGATTAAATATATTACTAGAATCCAAGGAATAACCACAGCTGCTGTTAAATTTGGTTTTGTAAATAAACCCATCAAACTTCCATTTCATTGAAATCCTTCCAATTTTTTGAATAATAACTTTTAATCATTTGTACTTTGGAAGTGATAGCATAGCATTGAAGCACTAATGGTTTCTGGCAGTACCAATTTCATTTCTAGATTTTATTTGACATATATTTTATTATTGACTAATTCAACACGTGGGACCTGTTATTAGTAAGTGTTTTGCTGTGATTACCGATGTTTAAACTTTGAGCTACATGCTCAAACGGTGAAATATGTTTTTGGTGTCCTCTGTCACCCTCTGCTGGATATCGACTGTAATAACACTGGCTTTGTGAGTCGCAGTCCACAGAAATGAGTTTAAAGAAATAACGGCTGTGCAGTTTGGATTGAATGAGAGAACTTCTGGTTATTAACTAAACTGGTGTCAACAAAAACTAAACTTCCTAATGCTCACCTTTTCTTCAGACAACTGGAACTCCACCTGGAATTCCTGTTCAGAGCAGTGGCCTGATATACACAGCTGCTGGATGCACTTGTTCTCACCTGTTAGAAGAACACATCACATCTGAATAAATACACAGAAACTTTACATTATTATATGAATTCAGAATAAAATCACTTCAAGCTTCAAATAATAATACAAATAATAACAATAATACAAATGACCTGTGAGGACAAAATAATAACAATGTTTATGTTCATTGAGTTACAAAGTTTAATTTCCACTGGATTTTACTTGATACAGCAGGAAACACTGAGGTTTGTGCTAAAAATCAACAGTTCGCCTACTTCTTTGAAGAGTCTTTGTGATGCAGCTGTCCAAATTGATTCCATTCATCTGTGTTTGTCTCCTCAGACCCTCCTCCATTTTATTCACCTCCTCCTCCAGCTGAGACATTACCACCTCCTTCCTTCTACCTTGAGTCTGCCCACAAACAAATGACCTGTGAGGACAAATATACAACAGTTACCATAACACAACAGCAATGTTTGTTCACTTACACTTGTTCTGTTGAGAACAAATGCAGTTTTTCACATTTAATCCACGGTATGCAATAAAAGTGCAGGTACTTGGTTCTTGTAAATGTACAGTATATGTAACTTAATGGATTTGGTAATAGAAAATAAATTGATATATAATTAGCTTAACGTTAATCGGGATTTAATGTAATCAGACGAGTAAATATGACCTATTGAATACTGAAATATCTATACATGAGCCGGTCTAACAAAAGAGAGAGACAGCAAAATAAAAACGTGCCGAGGTGCACATACTAACTCTAGTACTACCATTAGACATATTGAACAATATAATAAAAATAAAATGAGACGCACAGAGCATTCTGCATTTCTCCAGTGAAGCTGAACGTCATGTCTTTGTAGTTGTTCTGCTTCTGGCGCTCCAACTCCACAAGTTCTTCCCGGAGACGTTCAATCTGCGCTTCCAGGACTTTCACATCCTCAGAGTTCTCCTTATTCATATTTCCTGCAATTCTGGGAAAAGACCAAAATCGAATCAGTTTCAAAAGTGCAGAAGTCCGACTGAAAGTGTTTTAACCCGTATAATGTCTCACAATTTTGATCCTCCTAAAATTGCCCCAACTTATTTTGACCTAGTGATGTGTGTTCTAAAAGCAGGTAATCGATTAATTCGTGAGGTACATTTCGTTGTGTGTATTTATTTGTCTGTATATGTACAACGACAATTAAGGGGAATCTTCTTTTACTCGTCAATCAATTCTGAACTTATGTCCAACCTGTTTACATAAAGGTGTTACCTCCAAAGTACAAGAACAACTCGTAGTCCACACAAAGATAAAGGAGTCAATAAAGGTTTTAGAAATGCAACATCTTTTCTAGAAATGTAAACATTTAAAATGACAACTGTTTATCAAAACATAAACACAGCTACAGTGATAACAACACGAGAGTCCAACCACCCAATGACGCTGACGTTTTTCGTACCGTTCACCGAAATACAAAGAGACCTTTACATTAAATACTTTCAGACTTTACTAGTTACGCATTAGAGCTGTTGTCATTGTGTTTTATCAAATACATAACTAATTTTAACGTTTTTTCTCACCCAAAACAACGTTCGTCTTCAAACACAACGCAAAACAGATTCAGAGCATCGCGCCCTTTGGACGGTACCACTTTTAAGGCACCGGGGAGGGGAGACGAATGTGCTTCTCTGAAAACTGTTGACACAATGCGTTTACTAATAGGTGGACATTCTCTAAATTTCTATAATAACATATCGCTTGTGTGTTTTTATCTCATAATTGTCATTGTGATCACTGAGTTTAAAATAATATTAGGTATTAAGTAGTCAAAATCACCTTTAGTTCTTCAGGCTGGCCCTGCCCAGTTAACTTCATTTAACGAAAAGAAAATTTACGTTTTATGTTACCTATTTTCAACAATTTCGTTAGTGTATCAGAAATATTTATACATTTTCAAGAATATATAAATATTAGTGTAATTTAACACATTATTTTAAAATAAAATTACACTAAAAGAGCGGAACCTTCTGTCAAAGAAAGATGACGGAAGGATATATGGAAGGAAAGCAACCCGGAAAGAATAGGTAGTGACACCAGCTGGATACATGTGTGGTAAACATTTTTAAAAACGTTTTTCGCTGGATATCTATTTAAGCCGTCGTTTGCTTAGTGTGTATTTATTATTACAGAAAGAATTTCATTACTGCGGCTGTCATTAGGTGTCCATCTCAAATACATGTCTTATTAAAGAAACTTTGCATGTTTGATTTTTAACTGCTCGATCGCTCGGGGAACAGCTCGGGTCGGTTTTATATAGACACACATATGTAGACATTATATATCATTTTAATTTGTAATGAAATGTATGCGTTTGGGAAAAAGTGTGCTTAAAGGGTGTATAAACTGTTGATAAACATTGATTGTAATAGTATGAATACCTCAACTATATGTACAAATATTAGTGGAGAAGTATTTGGCGTTGGTGCGTATTACATATATATATATATATATATATATATATATATATATATAAGGAACCATTATTCCCGTTTCTGTATAATTCTCATTCGGTCATCTTGGTATCAATACAATATTATTCTCCTATTGTCCATTTATGAATGTGAAATCATTGTAAACAGTATGATTTTCTCGTTGCTGTCAGTGTTGCTGCTTCTACAAAGCGATGAGACGGCTGTACATTGGTGGGTTGAGCAACTCGGTCACCCAGAAAGATCTGAAAGACCGATTTGGAAAGTTTGGAGATGTACAGGATGTGGAGCTCAGAACAAAGAGGGATGAGGAGGGTGAGGAGTCCATAACCAACTAAGCTTGATTTAACTTTGAAATTTCACTATATAACAATTCTGTTTTAGTATGTGGTAGTTTTTAGAATCAAATCCCTCATTGAACCATCATTAAGCAACTGTAATTTTTTTTAACATTGGTTTTAACAAAAGACTTTGATAAATATAAGTTTGTTTGTTTTTTTTGTTCTGATTTTTTTTGCTGACATTTGCTGTTTTTTTTCTACAGGTGTTCCCTTTAAAACATTTGCCTACGTTAACCTCAACATTTCTGATGCCGACCTTAAGAAATGTGAGTGAACAGATTTGCTGCAAAGATCAAACGTGTCTTCTGTGTGTCCTAAACATATTATACTGTTCTCCTTGTTCTGACAAAATGAGTCATTGAATTGTGTTGTAAAGTTACAGTTAAATGAATTGAATTACATTGATATCAAAAGATGCCAGTTATTACTGAACTTTATGAAAGTTTTGTGTCTACATGTGCTTTATTTCCCTGTTTTTTTGTTCCTCAGGTTTGACAGTACTGAACAAATCCAAATGGAAAGGAGGAACTCTGCAGATAGAAACAGCCAAGGAGAGCTTCCTGCACAGGTAAAGCCATATTCAGATCAGAAATCTGTGCACTTTATAAGAGATGTAAGTTATGTAATTAACTGTAATGTTTTAAATGTAATGATGAAATATTGCTCTAATTCTACCCTCAAAGTAAATTGATTTTGATGCATGACATGTACAATGTTTGCGTCTCAGACTGGCTCAAGAGAGGCAGGTTGCAATGGAGCAGAACCTCTGTCAGCCTGAAGTGGAGGACAAGAGACGAAAGATGCTTGACTCCCTGAGTAAAGCTGGTGTTGACAATTTCACCATGAGGGCGGCAGTGCCAGGAACTGAAGTACCAGGGCACAAGGTGAGGTCTCCCTGTTTTCATCATGGTGCATCTCAGGAGTATTTTCCTCTCAGATGAAGACGATGAACTAACGACGTGATTATATTTTAATTTTAAGTACTCTTGTACAATCTTGTTTTAGGACTGGGTCGTCAGTAAATTTGGCCGGGTTCTCCCTGTTCTCCAGCTCAAGTGTAAGAAGGGGAACAAAGCCCGGACACTGAAGTACGACCCCTCCAAATACAGCCACAACATTCGCAGAATCAACCAGACCGAATCTGACACGCACACCCCTGTCTCCCAGCTCACATGGGAGGTACAAGGAGGTGATGATGACATCAGTAAAAAGAGGCGGGGCGAATTCCCTCCATATCAACCACCCAGACCCAAAAAGCGTTGGCTCCTATTGTCCATTTATGAATGTGAAATCATTGTAAACAGTATGATTTTCTCGTTGCTGTCAGTGTTGCTGCTTCTACAAAGCGATGAGACGGCTGTACATTGGTGGGTTGAGCAACTCGGTCACCCAGAAAGATCTGAAAGACCGATTTGGAAAGTTTGGAGATGTACAGGATGTGGAGCTCAGAACAAAGAGGGATGAGGAGGGTGAGGAGTCCATAACCAACTAAGCTTGATTTAACTTTGAAATTTCACTATATAACAATTCTGTTTTAGTATGTGGTAGTTTTTAGAATCAAATCCCTCATTGAACCATCATTAAGCAACTGTAATTTTTTTTAACATTGGTTTTAACAAAAGACTTTGATAAATATAAGTTTGTTTGTTTTTTTTGTTCTGATTTTTTTTGCTGACATTTGCTGTTTTTTTTCTACAGGTGTTCCCTTTAAAACATTTGCCTACGTTAACCTCAACATTTCTGATGCCGACCTTAAGAAATGTGAGTGAACAGATTTGCTGCAAAGATCAAACGTGTCTTCTGTGTGTCCTAAACATATTATACTGTTCTCCTTGTTCTGACAAAATGAGTCATTGAATTGTGTTGTAAAGTTACAGTTAAATGAATTGAATTACATTGATATCAAAAGATGCCAGTTATTACTGAACTTTATGAAAGTTTTGTGTCTACATGTGCTTTATTTCCCTGTTTTTTTGTTCCTCAGGTTTGACAGTACTGAACAAATCCAAATGGAAAGGAGGAACTCTGCAGATAGAAACAGCCAAGGAGAGCTTCCTGCACAGGTAAAGCCATATTCAGATCAGAAATCTGTGCACTTTATAAGAGATGTAAGTTATGTAATTAACTGTAATGTTTTAAATGTAATGATGAAATATTGCTCTAATTCTACCCTCAAAGTAAATTGATTTTGATGCATGACATGTACAATGTTTGCGTCTCAGACTGGCTCAAGAGAGGCAGGTTGCAATGGAGCAGAACCTCTGTCAGCCTGAAGTGGAGGACAAGAGACGAAAGATGCTTGACTCCCTGAGTAAAGCTGGTGTTGACAATTTCACCATGAGGGCGGCAGTGCCAGGAACTGAAGTACCAGGGCACAAGGTGAGGTCTCCCTGTTTTCATCATGGTGCATCTCAGGAGTATTTTCCTCTCAGATGAAGACGATGAACTAACGACGTGATTATATTTTAATTTTAAGTACTCTTGTACAATCTTGTTTTAGGACTGGGTCGTCAGTAAATTTGGCCGGGTTCTCCCTGTTCTCCAGCTCAAGTGTAAGAAGGGGAACAAAGCCCGGACACTGAAGTACGACCCCTCCAAATACAGCCACAACATTCGCAGAATCAACCAGACCGAATCTGACACGCACACCCCTGTCTCCCAGCTCACATGGGAGGTACAAGGAGGTGATGATGACATCAGTAAAAAGAGGCGGGGCGAATTCCCTCCATATCAACCACCCAGACCCAAAAAGCGTTGGACAGATATTGACTCCCAAAAGGCTGTTGGTACAAACAGGTAATGAATGAATTATTCGTTTTAAAATTGAAGTTCCAACAGTTTTTTTTGTCTAAAAATGTTATTTTTTTACTGAGTTCCTGCTCTTAGATTGACAGCCTAACTTTTCCCTGTTGTTTCATTCAGGTCACAACAGAACAAGGTTGTAAATCACGTCGAGAAGCTTCAGACCAACAACAGACCTGAACTACACAACAACCATAAACCTTTTCTAAGGAATCCAGCACCTTTTACTGGTAGTGATGGTGACTCAGATGAGGAAATTCGTAGACTGGTATCAACTCAGAGCAACGTCTGTAATCCACCAGGTCATAAAGAGGAGGAAGATAATCTGGAAGTGGTGGGATTTGACTACATGGTAAAGTCGGGATTGTTCCACCTGCGACAGAAAGGTAGCACAAGAATTCAAATCCAGAAGTTCAAACATGACGTCTTTCATAAATGTGTGTTTTACGGGTTGTGCTGGAATGTGATTTCAGGTCAGCCGGATGATGAAGACGAGGATGGTTACAATTCTGCTGGTACAGATGAACTTTTTGCCTCCAGGAAACCAGCAACGCTTCCCTCTCTTCCTGGAGCTCCACTGCAGGAGAAACAGACTTTAAACACTGACAAAACACTCTCAGAGAATGGAGTGAGGAAGAGGAAAACTCAGAAGAAAGACCAAGTTAGAAAAGTGGAGAGGGAGACGGAAGAAGATACCAGGAAGTCTTTATGTGCCGAAAAGAAAGAGGAATGTGTTCAAAAGAGTTCACAGAAACAAGACGGCAGTTCCAACAACCACAGTAAAAAAAAGGCAGTGGTCCCTGACCTAAACCCCCCCTCATCAGATCTAGATGAAGATGGGGATGAGGAAGGAGATGAGTCAGAATCGGCTGATTCCTGTTCAGACTCTGAATATGAGGCCATGTTTTTGAATGCTACCTGTATGGAAATCTCTTTTACTGATCTTCAAAGACTGGCTGAAGAATCTCAGCAGACTTCTGAATCGATTCCCAGCATCAATGGAACCAAGTTTGAAAAAGAAACTGACCCTGAATCTGTCCCTGCAAAACAGCGAGTGCCAAAAAAAGGCACTATGCCAGAGGAGATCCTCGCCTCCATCATGGGGGAGGGCGACAGCAGTGATGAGGAAGAGCAGCAGAAGAAGAAGAAAAAATCGAAACAAAAAATAGTAACTCAACTGCCCGCATTTCAAGGGACGAAAACACTAAAGGATAAAACAGAGGCAGAAACTACTACAGATGACGAGGAGGAGGTGGTGGTCCATCAGGCTGTGCTTTCATTTCCGGATAAAGCAAAGAGTCCACTCTCTTCTTCTTCTTCATCGTCCTCCATTGAAGAAGATGAGGAGGAGGAGGACGAGAAAGTCTCTGCAGAAACTGGTGAGAAAACAGCAACTCCTCCTAGTCCCTCCTCTGAATCCTCCAGTGAAGAAGAAGAAGAGGAGGAGGAGAAAGTGACAGAGAAAACTGCTTCCAGAGTAAATTTAGGAGCCAAGGAGGAAGAGGAGCTGCAGAAGAAGGCCAACATGAGACGACTGGCTGCCATTCAGCAGAGGCAGAAAAAGGCTGAAGAAAATAAGAAGCTCATCCAGGGGGCCTTAGCCAACCTGGTGTGTGTTAACTGTTCACCTTGAATTTCCTTGAATTAGAGTAAGAACAACAAACTTACAAAATGATTTACTTCTTGTACCAATAACAACGTACAAATAGAATAGCTCTAAGATAACATTTAATTACATATAGTAAAAAAAAAATGTGTCAATGAGTTTTAGTTTTAGAAGGAGGAGAATCCACAAAAGTATTACAGTATTTTCCAGACTATAAATCGCACCAGTGCCCTCTAGCGGCTGCCAGTGTGAAAATAACGAACATGTGAAATTATAAATTTTAATATATAAGACACACCTAAGTATAAGTCACAAACATAGCCAAAGGATGAAAAAAAAAGTGCGACTTATTGCCCGGAAAATACGGTATTTCAGGCCATGTCTGATAAACTCTCACCTCTTGCAGGATACTCCGACAACAGGAAAAGGGAAGCACATCGTCTTTGGTTCTGATGATGACGAAGAGGAGGAAGATGAGCAGCACACACCCTCAGAGATCACAGTGTCGAAGACCACTCTGTTCAGCGAATCAGAGGAGGAGACTACAAGTGATGAGGAGTCAGCTGAGAAAAGCAACAAAGACAAAGTGAGTTCTGGTCTAAAGAAGCAGAGAAGTGTCCGTCTGTGGCACTAATTTAAATATGTACTTCTTTTTCATCATCATCTAAAGAACACAGGTCCTCAGTTATTTGGAGGGAGTGATGGTGAGGAGGAGGAAGAGGAAGATGAAAGCAGGTTTGAGATCAGGCCCCAGTTTGAAGGTCGTGCAGGTCAGAAGGTAAGTTCACACAAATTTCTTCCATTCTCACTCTCACAGGCTTCGTTTATAGAGATTCTGTCAAAACCAATGTGTTACCAAGTGGATTGTGGGAAACTGTAGACTAGTGTTTTTCAACCATGGGTCCAGCCTTAGGTGAGGTCACCTGGAATTCAAATGGGGTCGCCTGTAATGATGAGTAATTGATTAAGTGAAGTATTTGCAACACATTATATCAAACATGATCAAAAACCTCAAGAAAAAACTAAATGTCTTAATTTCACAATTATTTATGAATAACTGTGATTAAACCACAGGTACCCTGTTTTATCTCTGAATGAAAACCCTAATAAAATATTTTTTTCACCAATTAATTTACTGGGTGTCTGTTTCTCGCTCCTGTCCAGCTGATGGAGCTACAGTCTCGGTTCGGGACAGATGAACGATTTCGGATGGACTCTCGTTTCCTGGAAGACGCCAAGGACGAAGATGAAGAGTCAGGTGAGTGTTGACGTCGGGTTCCCCCACTTCTGCTGTTTCAAATACACATTCACTTTACATCCATTGTTCATGACCTAGGAGAGAAGAATAGCATAACGGAAGATAAATCTCTGAAGGAGGAGAAAAAGAAGAACCTGTCCATCCTGCAGAGCGTCCTGGGCAGCAGCCAACAACCGTGCAGCAGCAAGACCGCAATCAAAGCCAAGACATTTAGGTAAATCCACTGTCAGTCACAATGTAAATGTAAGATTCGGTACGAGATGAATTGAAGATTCAAATGTGTTTTTGCAGAGACGTCTCAGGTCTGCACTATGATCCCAGCAAAGAAGAACACGCAGCATTTGAGAACAAACCAAGTGAAACCAAAGAAAGGTATGAACAGAGATTTTTTTTTTACCAGTTTTATCACATCCAAAATACACAAACACACAATATGAGATACATACTTACACCATATATGGTTTTATTGACTTGTGATCTGTTGTCTTCGCAGTAAGGCAGCCAGGAAGAAGAAGAGAGAAGAGGCTCTGAAGCTTCCAGAGGTTTCTAAAGAGATTTACTATGACGTGTCCGGGGACCTGAAGGCCGTCTTCGGTCAGACAAAGACGGAAAATGTCACTGAGGTAGAAGAGGAAAAAACTAACTGGGACCAAGAGGAGGAGGAGGAGGAGGAGGAGGAAGAAACCGAGAAAGATGAAGAATCCACTTCACTATTGACTCAAGTCTCAGCTGAGGAGAAAACAGAGTCTGGATTCAAATTCTCCTTCTTTGGAAATGACACAGAAACTGAAGAAAAAGCGACAGGTAAGTCTGTGTGTCCTAATGTCTATAAAACTTTAAAGGATGTTTATAATTTAGTTGTTCATGTGTTTCTTGCAGAAGAGTACAAGGTGGAGACCATCCAGGCTCCAAAAGTGTCATGGCAGCAAGATCGACGTTTTCAAGACAGCAGCTCAGAGGAGGAGGAGGAGGAGGAAGAGGAGGAGCAGCAGCAGTGGCACAAAGAGGAAACCAGGGAGGAAACAAGTGCCACACATAAAACCTCAGAGTATGACAACATCACTGTGTTTTCTTCTTCTTCTTACTTGTATTTAAACGCTAAAACAAATCCTTTTCACCCCTGTACACACAACAGCTGCTGTGACCGACTCATGGCTACATCTTTACCAAGCAGATTTTCTGACACTTTGAAGCTTGATCTTGACATTGACCTTTGTGTGTTCCTGTTCACAGAGAAGCCACTCCTCTGAAGTCCAGCCTCTTCTTCTTCTACCCTGAAGACAGCAGATTGACAGGTAGACTCAAATTCAGACACAGTTGTCCCTGAAAATCAGCCAGATTTGGCCCGCGGGCCTTAGTTTGACACCTGTGCTTTACACCTCTTTCACAACAGTGTACATAAACCCTGTATTACCTTCTTTACATTATTGTTTGTGTATTATTGTATTTACTCTTTTTGCTTGTATTCTTCATACCACCACCAGAGGGCCCAAAGTTGTTCCGTTGTTCCTCTCAGTTGGAGGAGCAGAGGGAGCAGTGGGAGGAGAGGAGAAACCAACTCCGACAGGTACAAATCACTTTAATAACGGCTTTTAACAGAGCAATATGGGACTTTAAACTCAATTACTTTGAAGAAATGTAGATCAGTCAGGTGAAAGAATAAATTAGTCAGAAGAACTGACGACAAGTAGGTTGCAGTAGTCACAACATAGTTCAGTCGTTGTTCATCTCAACTGTGAAAATATACAATTAATGTAAACAAAGTTCTGTTTAACGTAGTGTATAAGAAAAACGGTTTGCATTTTTCATATTATTTTTACAGGAGTGCCGTAAGAAACACAAGGAAGCGTGCAGGAAACTGAAGTCCTCCATGAAGAGCTGATGGTGAAGGAAGAAGAGCTTGGGTCTCAGTTTTCAACAGCCTTCTTCTCTCAGATGTTTTTTGCTACAAACTTTGAACATGGTATAGAGGAAGCTTCAAAATTATCCCAAAATGACAAGGACTGGATTTTTTCCTGACATTTTTGTTGGTGAATTGGTGTAATTTTGTAGTGTAATAAAGGTAAATGCTATTTTGTATAATTATTAGTTCAGTAAACATGCATTGGAAATAAATGAATGCATGTTACATGCAATTAAAAATACTTAAAACTATAATGTTGTAGCCTATTTTCCATTAATTCTATTCTCCTTTACTGAGACTTGAAGAACAGTGAAATATTTGTTTCTTATTTGACCAAATATTTACCCCGCTGAGAAGGTGCTGAAACACAACCTTATTGTTCTTGTGGACTTGAAATATTGATACCACATCAATTAATGTTTTATTGTTCTCAGCCAACACTTTTCCCACATGAGTAAGATCTGATGACTCAATAGTTACTCACTGTATACATCGTTCTACTGGCAGTGTAGTAGCCTGGCTAACTGACTGGAGCTCAAAGCCACTTTCTTTAATGGAACTGTTACAATTATTTAAATTGCCTCCCAAATCAATAAAAAACGGACAAATCTTTACGGCAACATTTCAATCAATGTCAACACCAGTAAATGTTTTATGTTGTAGTGTATTACTTGCCAACAGTCCTACCTTAGATTTGCCATCAGCAGGCTTCCATTCTTCCAGAGGTATTAGCGCCATCTGTCGGCAAGTATCTACTGAGAAACAGCCACGTTACCTAAAAAAGAAAGAAAAATAATTTCCCTGCTCATAAACATAACATATTTACTTGTCATGATCAGTAACGTTACATTCATTTCTCTCTATTTTTTCTTCTTTATTTCTTATATAATTCTATATTTTTTTAATAGTATTGAGGTAGTTCTTAGTTATTATTACTAATTAAATTTATTTTTAGTTGTAAAGTTGTTTCATGCAGACAAAAAACAACTTTCCGTTGGTGTAGTTTATTTTGAAACCTAAACCGGAAGCTTCGTGGTGGGTCTGGATGCTGGTGAAAAACAAGTGTGCCTTCTGAAGTTGCGGTTGTTGCAGAGTGTAAACTTCTCCATCTTCAGCACCAGAGTGGGTCACACACGGTCACGGATTCATGAACAGCTGGAGCTTCACAGAGTCACAAGGTTGTGAAAAAACATTTTCACTAGAAGAAGCAAAGTTAACAAAAAGAAGGATGAGCCCGGTTTTATTTCTTTTATTTCTCTACCTTTGGACGTCAGAGCCGCGGCTTGTACACTCACACCCGGGGGTGCAGTCTAGGACCGGGGCTGGGCTGGAGACGCAGCTGGAGGTGGATGCTGGAACCTCGGCTGCAGAGACAGATGACTCCGTGTCCTTGACCAAGACTCATGAAGACCGCATTGAACGGTGGGAAGTTACTGTCCTGAGGAGAGTCGCCCGAGGAGCCAAAGATGGGGAGTCCAGAAGAAGAGACCCGCACCCTGCGAGCAGTCAGGGGAAACCCCGGCCTTACGACGATCCGCACGGTTACTTCACTACACCGCGGACCGAGCGGCTCACCTCCGCCCCGGTGACCGACCACTCCTCCTCGGGTGGTCGTGGTCCAGGGCTGCTCAACCCGCTGTTCCCGGTGACAGACAGCACCTACTGGGCGTACGCCGTCATGCTATTAGCGTTGGTGCTTTTTGCCGTGGGCATCGTGGGAAACCTGGCGCTCATGTGCATCGTGTGGCACAACTTTTACCTAAAGAGTGCGTGGAACTGCATCCTTGCTGGATTGGCCTTCTGGGATTTCGTGGTCCTCTTCTTCTGCCTCCCCGTGGTGGTCTTCCATGAACTGACCCTGAAGAGGCTGTTGGGAGATCTGTCCTGTCGACTAGTGCCCTATCTGGAGGTGAGGCCGAACCCACGGGGGTCCACGTGTCTCAGGTGTACATCTTTGGTTTAATTAAGTTAACTATACTTAAGACTAGGTCCTAATCTGAAATCATCAGATATTTGGAGCAGATAGAAATTTAGGATTGACTAGGATTGAGTTTTACACAGTGAATATAATTTATATATATTTATATATGTATGTATGTATGTATGTATGTATGTATCAAATGTATACATAATCCAGTGTGATTCCTACAAAATGTTTTTTCACCTAGTTGACTGAACAATGTTTCTGACAAATTTACAAAGCCACAAGAATAGTCACAAAGACACAAAAGGTCCAACCATTAATCATCACAAACGAACTCCAACAGACTGAACAGACAACAAAAGGTTTGGCAAAGTTAATCATTGACCAAAGAGTGATGTAAAACTGTCACACTGACCCCAAAAGTTGCACCTCGGAGTTTGAAAAGAAACTCCAAAACACCAGCAGTTGGACATTTGACCACCACAAAGCCGTTGGTTGTACGACCAAAGCAAATAGAAGTGAAACAAAGGTTAACAGAAACAACCTTCCATGTGGATAATTTATTTAGATCTGCCACACTCACACACAGCCACGGCTTCACACTGTCACTGCTGTCTCTGCACTCGGCCGATTCACTCATTGTAAGGTTTTCACTTCATAACAACACGTGCAGCAGGCCTGTGATGAATGGCCTGATTGTGCGCTGTCGCTCCTCTCTTCCACACTCACAGCAGTCTTTGCTTTTAACAAACGTGCTGTTATGGGCTGTTTGGCCTCTTTACTCGTCGGTAATGGACCATCAGAGGAGAGAGAAGTCTGCTTCTCATTCAAACAAGGAGATAAAACAGAGTTTCAGTCCTGATTGTCTGTCACAACCTGTCACTGTGCTGTTTATTTAACCAAACTAAGTAAACGAGACTATAAAATTAGGTCTTAACTTTGCAGGAATCGTTGGGGGACCAACAAATGGCCCAAGTGGGACAGAGAAGAGCTTCATTAGAGGAGAGCAGCAGCTGTTGAATATGGAGATGTGAAAGATAAACTGTTTTGAAGAACTGGGTCAAATCAAGTCAACGGTGTTTAGTCTGTTTCTGAAAGGCACCTCAGTGCCAGGCACCAAGTATTTAGTCAATGGGCCTGCTGACTAGACTCCCAGCTGTCATCCAATGGTTGGGTTTGTTCAATAACTACTGGGGAAACATAGTCAAATCTGTCTCCTTGTTTAGTCCAGAAATCCTAAGATTTAGGACAACCACCTTGTGCTGCCCATGTCTGGGCCACATCACACATGCCGTGGTGCTCCAGTCCCAGCAGTTTCTCTCAGGGGTGGTGGGTTCTTCAGATGGGGCAGGGTGCATGACCAGACCCTGCAGCCCACCGTAGGCCACCCAGCTCTTGCTGACAGGGACCTGGTCCACCTCCAGGACTTAGCCCTGGGCTTCCTCCTTCCTCTATTTTCCATGGGATTCTCTGAACCCCCCTTTTTCTAACTCTTCAACTGGGACCGTTTTGCATTTGGAGACCATACTTGGAGAACATAGTCCTTGTGTTCAGACGCACTCAAACCTCTCCAACATGACAAGGTGATGATGGAGTGCCTACTTAGAGAGATGTTCATGACATGTTCAACTCAGAGGAGACCCTGTGGGGGCAGAACAGGGGCAGGTGAACAAGGAGAGCCCCAGTCCCACTTAGTAAGGATGGTTAGGGAAAGTGAAGTCTTGGAGCTTCTATGCCCCTCACCTAATTCTAAATGAATAATTGATGATGGATGTGTAGGATGTAGTCCATTCACTGTAGTCAGTGGATACAAAAACAATGTGAAAAAAATCATATATATACCTAGAGCCATTTTAATAATTGAATCAATTTTTCAACCTTGGGGTCACGACCCCATGTGGGGTCACCTGCAGTTCAAATGAGGTCACCTGGAATTTCTTGCAATTGATAAAAAATACAAAGACAAATATGAAAATATTATTCCTTTTAAAGTTATGATTAACACCACACACACTTTCTTTACTAATGTTGCTACTCTGTATTTGCAACCAGACACCCAGACCCCATTTTATGTGAAAATGGGGTCACAGGCCAAAAAAAGGTTGGGAACCACTGCATCAAATAAATATAAATATCCTGTTTAACTGAATCTTTCCAGATGATCCACCAGAACATTAACAAGGAGAGGATACGGAGTGTCATTTATTTTAGTTAATTTAAATTCAAGTCTTGGAGTAAAGTTCTACAAGATAAATAGTCGCCATCGCAGCCAGAGATACATTTCATACGACATCAATTTCTAAAACCCATTCAGCATTCGTTTAACGTTGGCAGCTTAGCTTTTTTCACACCTCACTGAAACCAACCATCCACTGCAGGAACATCATTAGAAATGCATCTGCTCAATATGCTGATTCCTCCATTGACTGCCCACTTTGGATGCCAAACTATACTGAGGTAAAGCCAAGGCAACAGCCATCATATAACTCTGCTTTCCATTAAGGAAAAGTTTACATTTGTGATTTTCTTTTCTTTTTGAAATGTAAATTAACCTTTGGGAAAAGTTTGAACCCTGAGCAATGGTTTTGGAAGTTTGTTACTCCTTCAACTACGATTGCTCAGAATAGATGGTTGTTTTTTTTTACTAATTGGTAAAAGCAAGCTTGAACAAAGCCTTTAAACAGGCTGCCAGCCTCCGTTCTCTTTGTTTCCTCACCTATTCTCATGCAAACGAGTGAGTGGATTTCTCCGAGTATTCAACATCTTTTAAACTCTCCTCTGCAGCTCGTACTCTGAGGGCTGTATTGAGCCGTGTGTACAGCAGGTCAGACTGCCAGCTGCCACTGTGCCACTCTGTTAGTTTAACTATTGAATCAATTTTTCAACCTTGGGGTCACGACCCCATGTGGGGTCACCTGCAGTTCAAATGAGGTCACCTGGAATTTCTTGCAATTGATAAAAAATACAAAGACAAATATGAAAATATTATTCCTTTTAAAGTTATGATTAACACCACACACACTTTCTTTACTAATGTTGCTACTCTGTATTTGCAACCAGACACCCAGACCCCATTTTATGTGAAAATGGGGTCACAGGCCAAAAAAAGGTTGGGAACCACTGCATCAAATAAATATAAATATCCTGTTTAACTGAATCTTTCCAGATGATCCACCAGAACATTAACAAGGAGAGGATACGGAGTGTCATTTATTTTAGTTAATTTAAATTCAAGTCTTGGAGTAAAGTTCTACAAGATAAATAGTCGCCATCGCAGCCAGAGATACATTTCATACGACATCAATTTCTAAAACCCATTCAGCATTCGTTTAACGTTGGCAGCTTAGCTTTTTTCACACCTCACTGAAACCAACCATCCACTGCAGGAACATCATTAGAAATGCATCTGCTCAATATGCTGATTCCTCCATTGACTGCCCACTTTGGATGCCAAACTATACTGAGGTAAAGCCAAGGCAACAGCCATCATATAACTCTGCTTTCCATTAAGGAAAAGTTTACATTTGTGATTTTCTTTTCTTTTTGAAATGTAAATTAACCTTTGGGAAAAGTTTGAACCCTGAGCAATGGTTTTGGAAGTTTGTTACTCCTTCAACTACGATTGCTCAGAATAGATGGTTGTTTTTTTTTACTAATTGGTAAAAGCAAGCTTGAACAAAGCCTTTAAACAGGCTGCCAGCCTCCGTTCTCTTTGTTTCCTCACCTATTCTCATGCAAACGAGTGAGTGGATTTCTCCGAGTATTCAACATCTTTTAAACTCTCCTCTGCAGCTCGTACTCTGAGGGCTGTATTGAGCCGTGTGTACAGCAGGTCAGACTGCCAGCTGCCACTGTGCCACTCTGTTAGTTTAACTATTTTCATGCTAATTAGAGCCTGGTGTTAATTATCTGGCGCTGTGTTTTAACTGTTTGAAGTCATTAAACACTCACAGAAGGAGGACAAGTCTCTCTGAAGGCGCGCTGTGTTTTCAGCCAAAACCACAGACTTTAATGTTCTCCGAGCCCCAATAATTGTCCCCCCGTCTGCAGGCTGAGACCTGTTACAGCGTAATTGCTCTCTTTTCCCCCTCCGTGACTCCTTTTGTTTCCTTGAGTCTGTATTCAAAAGGTTAAATTAAGCATCCTGGGTCCTCATTGCTGTAATTGTGACTAATTCATTCAGCGTAACAAGACAGAGGAAAAACCTTGGACACGTGTTTCCGCCTGTGTTTGCATCTGCTGCCTCTCAGTTGACCTCAGGCTGGAGTGAAGCAAAAGGGAGGTTTTAAAATAAGACTCCACGTTGACGTGTAAACTGGGATAATTCATTTGTGAAATTAATCAGATTAAAATCTCAGCAGATCACACACTGTATATGGAATAATTCCACTGTCCGTCCACTCATCGTTGCTCTAATACACAGTCAACAGACACACGGTCGTCGTTATTTATACACACTGTGTGAAAGAGCTTCTGTTTCACTTACACACCTTGAGTTTAAAACACTATCTCCAATCCCAGAAGTCAGATGGCAAGCTAGAATTAGCCTAGCTTTACCCATCGCAGGGCGGTCAGTAAGTCAACGACTGACATGCTGACTGACACAATTAACCAAACTGACTAATATTGTTGCGATGATGATTTCACCGACGCGCAAAATTTTGAGTTTTAGTTTAATATATATATTTTTTGACATATATCCATATTGAATATGTCATCATTTGCATTAGTTAGGAATAAAAACAGGTGAAAAACATCTACATCTAATAGCACTTGATTTATTTTGAATCTTGATTCATTTCAGCTACCCTCTGATTAATCATATCAACAGTATGATGTATTATCCACTGCAGTCTGAAGTTGTGTCCTTCTCTGTCGTTTCTCAGGTGACGTCTCTCGGCGTCGCTACTTTCAGTCTGTGTGCACTGAGTATCGATCGCTTCCATGCAGCCACCGGCCCCGGGCCTCTACAAGCACCGAGGGTGGAGTCGTGTCAGTCCATTCTATCAAAACTGTCAGTCATTTGGTTGGGCTCCATGGTGCTGGCTGTACCCGAGCTGCTTCTGTGGCAACTCTCACAGGAAACAGTCAACCTCCCTGTGCTCCCCACTGACCTGTATCACAGCCAATCAGGAGGCTCGCTGACGGCAGCACTGAGAGCAAACACTGGCTCCTTTAAGGTGGACATCTGTGTCCGAGAACCTTCCGTGGAGCTGCCGGAGAACATCTACGCTCTGATCCTGACCTACCACGAGGCCCGTATGTGGTGGTTCTTTGGATGCTACATCTGTCTGCCCCTGCTCTTCACACTGGCGTGCGACTTGGTGACGAGGCGAGTGTTAGCTCAGCGTCTGCTGCAGAAACCCGAAGGTGACAAGGTGACCAGCAGGTGCTCCTCCTCCTCTTCCTCATCCTCCACGACGAAGAAGAAGCAGCATGTGAGGGTGCACAGGCTCCGCCCTACCGTCATGGCGCTCACCGTCCTGTACATCACGTGCAACTTACCAGAGAGCATTTGTAACATCACACTGGCTTACGTCTCGGTCCCCGAGTCCACGACACTGCACCCTCTGATTTTAACAGCGCTGGGTTTGATTGGACAGTTCCTGCTGTTCGTACGATGCTCAGCGACGCCGGTGTTGCTGCTGTGTCTGTGCCGCTCCCTCGGACAGGCCTTCATGGACTGCTGCTGCTGCTGCTGTGAGGAGTGCCTGCCTGATAGCAACTCCTCTTCCTCTTCCTCAGCATCAGCTGCTGCCATGTCCACCCTCTCCTCTCCCACATCACCCACTCCATCATCTCTGTCTCCATCCAACAAGGACGAGACGCTGAAGAGTTTGTTGGGACCAGAACCAGCTGTCTGTGACAGGGCCAAAGACTCTTTAGCGATTGGGACGCCCTGTTGAAGCTCAGAACTGCCTTAACATGTAGTTTTTCAAAATTTGTTTTTTTTTTTCTTTCAATATTTGACGACGTTCAAAGGATATCAATTAGGACACATTGCATACATAAGATTCACAGCCAAGATAAGGGAACATGGTTTAGAGGGCCACAAGGCTAAAGATACATAATGAAACTCATTGAATTGTTCCTTTACACATGGTTTTATGGAGACCCAATAATGTGTTTTGGTAAAAACTGTAGAAACATTTCTTTTGTAGTTAATGGTAAATTTTGTCCATGTGCTGGGTTTGTTTCCTGTCCAGTATTTAACAATACATTTCCTTTACTCTGAAGGAGGGTTACAGTAGGTAAGAGCAACAGTACATTTCTTTTTTTTATTTAACATCCATTCCAGCTGTTTACAGTATTTGTGTAATAACTTACTTTGTACATCATTATATTAAGTATATACTGTATATATATTCATACAGTATATATCTATATAATGTTAATAATGCAGAGCCATTTGTAAAGGACTAACCTAGCTTAAAATGTTTATCTCCACGATGTACGAAGGCCGTCTTCACAACCTGCCAAACCTCTAGCTGTGTAATAAATGAGCAAAAAGTTCAAAAACAAATTTAAAATATGTATATTTGTGAAAATAATAAAGCAAATAATTGCTTTAATTACTCAACACCAATAACAGAACCAACAAGAACCAATAATAAAATGAACTAATGATGAGTCTGTAGGAGACCTCTGAGAAACATGATGTTAAAATGCAACACCTTATGAAATGATGGTATCTTTTTGTCTTCTGTTAGTCTCTGTAAACACACATAAAACAAACCTTACTTTTTTCTAATTGTTTGCAGGACGTATCTTTGAGTTATTTTTTTCCCCCTAAACTGTTAGACTTCTTTTTTTTATGAGGTGTCTGGAATAAAATCCAGATCTTTTAGCGAGGACAGTTTTTGTATACGTAGCTGGTTTATATAATATTTGATATAGTATTGTGGTTAAACCCAGGGTATATTTAAACCTAGCCTGTGTAACTGACAGTCTAAAAGTATGTGTTAATCAGAGACCTTGTACTTTTACAGATTTTTTTTTTCTGTATTTCTGTATCGTAGCCATTAACAAGGGTCTAACAGACCTTCAGGTTATTAAGGTGAAACGCCTGCAGTACTGTAGACGAGAGAGAGACACTGTACGAGTGTGTTTTAGATCAGCTACAAACACTTGGACTGATGTCAGTAAAGAGAAAAACATGCTGTTTGTATTTTTTTAATGATTTTCTTGTTGCAGCTTCATGTAGACCTCACTGCCAACATACAGTGGAGTCGTCACGTAGACTGCCGCGCGGTGTGATGTTGTGTACAGTATGTGTATGAAACACCAGTAGATGTTTGACTGGCTTATATCCTGTGTATCCTGTTTATCAGATTTTTTTTTTACTTGTTTTGTTATTTTTGGTTCAGTAAAGATTACATTTTGTCAAAGAAGATGTCTTGTGTTTTAATTTTATGTCTTATTTTATGTCTTATATATAGTTTATAATTTTAAGCTAATTCTCTAAGGTTGCTAATCTGCATTTATATAAATGCCTTCATAAATTCAATATACAAAATAAAATTCTGATTCTTAAAATCCACTGAATTCTAAACTAGAATTGTAACCCGTTAACTCCTGGGAATCTTGGTCGTGATTCAGTTTTCTATAATAATGAAGGAGAGATGAAGAAGTTCTCACACACTCTGATCTCTGTGGTAAAGAATGCTGCACACCCACTGAATGAGAGAGCAGCTCATGCCTGACTGTGACGCTCCTTTTTTGTCATCATTCAATTATTGAAGGTCACAGCTTCACAATAACAGTTGGCCTTTCAGTTTCTGAAGACATTAAAGAACGCAGTGGCTCTGTGAATCGTTGCCGGGGGGAGCAGACAAGAATTCCCCGCTTTCTGAAATAATATTTATCAGCCATTCACTATTTGTTTTTTATAAATAAAAGCAGTGTTAAACAGCGTCCTCTGTCAGTCTGGACCAATCGCTTTCACTCAGAGCACTGAAAACAAACCAGTCTGACTGTTGTTAGGAGACTTTGTGTAAACAGAGATTTTTGTTAGGATCCCTGAGGGAAAACATTTCTGGTGATTCACGCATTTGACTCATATCCATAGTTGCTGGAGCCATCTTCCTGCAACTATTGTTGGTGTTTTGAAGGCAGTGATGTGCAGTGAAAAGATGGATAAGTTTCAATTCCACCGCTGTGATTTTAATTTGATAAGAAACGAATTAGAAAAATCACAAAATTCTCCTTTAAAAATAGTCAAGACCTCAGTTTTATCATGTTATTAATATTCTCTT
>NC_024317.1:13321940-13334566 GCF_000523025.1 Cynoglossus semilaevis
TGATGTGCTCCAGGTGTGGCCAGCTGATTGAGTAGGTGTGTGACATTCTGTCATCTGATGGTGCACTGCCTTCACGTCACACCTGCCTCCTAGTCACCACTGTGGCAGAAACGAAAACTTTGTGTAACGTGGCGTTCACACCAAACGTGATAAGCACGAATTGAGCGGCAACTCCACATACACACTCAATGTAAAAGGTGTGACAGTACGTGATTTTTTTTTTTTATCAAGCAGCGTGAGGGAAGTTCTCAACATCACCTCCCTGAAATCTAGCAGAGATGTTTGCCAGCAACGGTGTTTTATTGGACCAGAACAAATTGGACCAAAGATAGTCCGGAGGTGGGACTCTGTGGTGAGTTGTGAAACTATGTTACTGACTGTGTTTCTTTTGAAACGTTAGCATCTGTTAGCACTGGAGTAGCAGATTGTCCTGCTTGGCAGCATACCATAATTTTGTCGCAGTATTTAGCTTGTTAGCAAGACAAGTGAGGATGAAGTGACAATATGAAAATGATCAAGTGGTACGATACGGGCGATTTGCGTCTGTTATGTTTCACACGTTGTTGAGTAACGCTGACGCCCTTTACTGCGTTCCTGTATCGGCGACCCAACCCAGAGTGATGGCTTCAGATTCCTGTATAACTTTCTACTCTACCAATCAGACTAAGGTCATTTATTTTTAATGTTCAAAGACCAGAGTTGGTTTGTTCTGGGCAGCATCTCTCTTTTTCCCACAGGTCCAAGAACTTGTAGTTAATTCACAAAACAGCTTCTATCCCCAGAGGTGGGGAATTTCTTTTTCTACTGAATCAAACTCTTCAAACACTTGTAATATTCATAAGATGTTGTGTGACACCTGTAGCCTGATGACAGGCCCAAACCAGGCATGTGTTGCATGCCTGTGGTCCCACTAACATGTGCTGTAAGTGGAGACAGGGGTTCTGTTAGCTGAAGTATTTGTACTCCCACGTCTGGCTGTGCCTGGGCAAAGAGGAGGAGGAGGGAAGCTTCAATAAGGCCAGCATTGTTCAGACGTCCCCCTCTCTGGCTTAGAAAAAGAGACACTTGAACAAAGCTGCATATCAATTGCTGTCCACCAGGGGAGTTGCTAAGCTACACAACACCCACAGCCTCCCACCAACTGCCCCAGTCACACAGAGAGAGAGAGAGAGAGAGAGAGAGAGGAGAAAAGGAGGGCCGAGCCACAGGGGAGGAGAAACCGCTGCACTGCGCCCCTGATAAGCCTTAACCCAAACTTCTCTCCTGTGGGTTGCCTTGACAACCATCTGAGATTCAGCAGCCTGTTGGCCTCAGGAGTCTTAACATGTTCTTAAACCAATAAGATCCCAGATTTTAGCTGTTTATTTATTAAAACCCCTTATGTTTGCACTTTCCTGGTGGTCCAACTGTTTTTGTTTTGTTTTAACTTGATTTAGTGTCAAGTTTACTTATATTAAATATTACTGGAGCTACAGGGGAGACACAGTGGAAGAGTGGTTAGTCATGTTGCCTTACACCAAATAGATCACCAGTTTGAGTCCTGCTGGTCTTAGTGTACAGAGTTAGGTTGAATGGACACTCTGAAATGGCTTTATTAATGTGGCAGTTGTTTCTATAGGCGGCCCAGGGTGTGTCCTCCCCTCAACCAATCACCTTTAAGATTTATGTCCGTTCCACCGCAACCCTAAAAAGGTGGAAACTGTCTGGTAATTTTTATCTAATAATAAGAAAGGCCATCAGAAACATATGATTAAGTGAGCAGTTAATCTGTTAAAGGTTTGAGTAACTTTGCAGCATAGTTTCTTAGTTCCAGGTGTAGGACAGATTAAAGACTTCCAGACCAGAAACGTAAACTTTAAAAGTTGTAAGTAATAGCAGGGAGTGACCACTAGGGGGAAATTAATTGCATAAATAAATCTAAATTAGTACAGGTCTATGGAAAATATTACAATACCTTATATATATATATTTATTATTCTTTCTAACACTCATTTCAATGTAATTTCTATATTTGAAACAATACATGTCTGTATAACACTCATTTCAATATGAGTAATTTCTATATTTGAAACAATACATGTGATTGGACATCATGTGTGACAGATTTTTTTATTACTAAATTTTGTGCTTCATAAACTATAACACTTATTTTAACATTTCAAAAGGAGAATTTTTTTAACAACTTAGATGGCTATTTTTTTGTATCCGAAAAGGTTTGTAATTTTTTTTTATAATTAATTAGTTTCAATTAAACTATAAATTAACAAAACTGATCATCGTTCTTTAAACAAAGAGGTCAAGACTTGGCTTCAAATATTCCATCCATCCATTTTCATTCACTTATCCGTTACCAGGTCACGGGGGCAGCAGTCTCCATGACCGCCACCCAGATCACACTGCACCGTAACAACCCCCCTGAACCTTCCTGTGGGTGGTGAGTCCACTGGAAGGTACCAACCGCCCTGACCGCGATTAGATCTTACCCCTGGGGTTCCACATCAATGACAGAGACGTGGCCTCTGGGCCAAAGCGCTACTGGCTTCACATATTTGATAATGTAATATACGACAGTTCTGTCGTACATATGTGTCGTTCTGTGTTTTGTTTTTCTTGTTAATCCAGGATGTTCTCTCTGTGCGCTGCCGTCTGTTCATGATCCCCGTCCTGCTCTGTGTCCACTCTCAGCAGGCTCAGGAAACCAACAGCACAATATTGGTTTCCTGTAGTATTACCAAGACGACAGTTCAGTGCTAATCAGCAATGCTAAAGGCAGACTTGTCCACAAATGTTGACTCGATGCAGAGCTAACTGAGTGGTTGCTTAGGATTCCATCAGACGCCAAAGGCCTTTTTTTCCTGCTTCATGTTAGTCATCTTGGTTTTTAGAGACAAGACACAGCTTTGTTACCATGACTTTTATTTCACTCTGGAAAATATCTTAGAGTTTTCAGGGACTTAGAATCAGCTGGGGTGCAAATAAATACAAAAGGCAATAAGCCCATCCCTGTGACCGCGGTGATCGTCATTATCCACTTCCAGACTCAGTGCCCGTCCTCAAATCTTTTGGGATTTGGAATAGACTTCTACAGCAGGTGCTTGTTAAATTTTATTGACCCACATTTGATTAAACCAAGTTTCACTCCACCGAGCTACAGCCTCACTTCTGTACATTTGGCTGAGTCGGCCCTTCTCCAACTTTGTCTTAACTCCCTTCAGGCTCGTACGTTTCCTGGGGAACTTTCCAGACTTGTTATCCTCAGCTCTTCCAATAAATAATTACCCTGACTCTGCCGCTGTGTAAGAATTCACAGAAACGAACTACATCAACGAGATCACACATTACACAGTTGTTGTAAGGATGCTGATGAAATGTTGTGATGTAAAAAGCAATAGTAAAAGTACTACAGTGACAGTGTTGTGTGTACACAGAGTTCTTCTTTACTTCTTGCCGCTCTTCTTTTTTCTCTTCTTGTTCCTGCTGCTTCTTCAACAGTCAATCGTTACAGTACAAAGTAACCCATAGAATAACACTGTATATGTTTAATTGACCTCACCCATCCACCAATCCACCTACAGTTTAAAAAGCAAAAAGATTTATCTTTTTGGGGGGTGACGATGACCTTTATCTTCATTTTTTCGTTTTAAAAACTTCTCCGTACTTTTTGCAACAGCTAGCCAAGACAAGACAATCTTTGTATATTAAAGCTTGTAAAGAACTGACTGCATGACTGCCCCCACCTGGTTGAAAGCAGCAGGAACTGAGCTTCTCGTGGATAACATATCTCTGTTGTCTTCAGTTGATAAACCTGCAGTCCTGCAGCCCAAAGGGTGCAAAACTGAAAGTCTTTTGTGGCCATAGGTGGCGCTGGTGGTCCAAGTTTGGTTAGGTCTAATTATATGTTGTATTGTTTGGTCTCAGATTATTATTTTTATATTACTTTACTTTCTGCCTAGTGTTTGTATTTTGGTTGTTTTCCATCGGTGGATCACAGTGGTTTCTCTCTGTCCCTGCTGGACTCTTCTGTCCTGCAGAGACTGCTGGCTGTAAGCTTCCCGTCAGGACCAGTGTTTCCGGATGTTTCCGGATGTTTTGTTGTCACCAGAATCCAGATGAGGTCTGGTTCAACTGCAGGCGGTGGAAGCAGGCCGGGGTCGCAGCAGCAGGCTCTGGGAGGGTTGCCTGAATCACTTCCTCAGTGAGGAGTTCAGTGACGACATGGGAAACATCAGTGGAGCCACAAACAAACAGTGTGGGTCAAACCAAACAGTGCTTTCATTGATTTGGCAGAAGCCAGAGAGGAGAGAAAGACAAATTTGAAAATATTTTCTCAGGAAAAACAAAATGAAATGCCACCAGTTCAATACAAAAGAAATGTCTCTTTTTGTTTTATCTAAGTGTTTTTCAGGGATCACAAAAATCAATACCAGAACGTTTTTGTTGTGAGAGCATTTAATATACCACCATGTCAGGACAAACGAGAGTTTTTGTGAAAAATGAGCTCTAGGTTCAAATGTTATGTGATAGTTAAAAAAAAAAAAAATGATGATTTTATTTTCCTTTTTAAATTGGATGATCACAAAAACGACATGTACAAATACACATGTACCTCAACCCTCAGCACTGCAGAGGGTGCTATTAATTGGTACAACACCATAGTATAATGGTCTAACTCTATCAGATCATTTTTCAAAAGAACACACTTTATTGTTAGTTTTCTGGTGCCGTAGTATCCGACGAGCTCAACAAGAATATATTTCTTATTTCAAAGCCCCATTTTAATCCAACAAATACAATTAGTGTTTGGCAGTAACTACATTTTTAAGGAACTTTTTAGTACATTTCCTGATAATGAACAGGACAGGACAGCTACACTGTGAACTATTTAAACAAAGGGAATTAAATGGATATGGGTTTTTTTGGTTTTTTAATAAATCTCCGCCTACTGTACCTGAACACTGCTGAAAGGAGGTTATGGCTGAATCTATATTCAGATAAAAAGAACTCAAATATCACGATAGCGATAGATTTGTTACAGAAGCGTTGACGGTGATTTATGTATGTCATTTTGAGACAGAAAACTACCCCTGTCCCATTGGAGCTATGTCTATTCACGGCCACCTGGGGGCACTCCTGCTCTTTATGAGACGGTCGGACGCCACGTCATTCAGAGTTGATCATTAACGAGAGCAGCTGGGTTTCACCTCACACCTGTGTCCAGGTATGGTGTGATTAATGAAAAAGACCATGAAGAGAGACAGGACTGTTACAGCCACAGCACTTTGGGGAATATATATATAATTTTTATTTTTTTTATTTTGGTTTTGGAGCTACATGTTAGTATAACTGTAAGTTGTGGTCGTGATTTAAAATGATGATAAGTGTTGGGTCATAGGCAGCCCAGTATTTTATCATCAAAAGTACTACAATACAATGTAATAACAAGACAGTCATGCTTTGAAGACAGGCTTTTATTTTGTAGAGATGTTTTGTTTTGGCTTCCAGCTGCTCATTTTTGCACGTCTCATTACAAAGAGAGAATACTTTTACTACAGAACTCCAGTGGAATATCGGCCTGTGTGTGTGTGTGTGTGTGTGTGTGTGTGGCACTTGGATGTTTACACAGAGAACTGCAGGTTCCTAACAAAGAGCAGCTCACAGCCTCCATATTTAGAGTGTTTGGTTGAACAGCTCTGCCGGTTCATGACAGTGAGACACGAGACACAATTCAGCTCTTCATACCCACATATGGGTTGTGTGTGGTGTGCATATGTGTCGGTGTGTGTATCAGTGTACGTGATGGATAAATGGGTAGAAAAATAGAATAGAAGACAAATAGCGTTGCTCTACTTCGATGCAGTGACAAATATTGTTTTCACAGTAATAAGGTATACAAATGGTATTGAAGTTTTGTCGTGCGAAAAAAAAAGTTAAACCATGCTGTACTACGGCTTTAACCTGACAACGTGTTTACATGACAGATCAGGGTTCACTGTCATATATTGTTTGTAAAATAAGTCGAGAATTTAAGTCCAAAATGATGTAGCACCGGTGCCACAGGCCTAGACCGCTTGGGGGAACTCTCACCCTGTTCGTGTGTGTGTCTGTCTGTCTGTGTGTGTCGTTCCTCTGTTGTGTATCGCTGTCACAGTGAAAGTTACATTTAGTGTGTTCATTTGAGGAGCAGTGACATTATCCCTCTGCACTGCCGCTGCGCGTGTGTCCACGTGTGTGTGTGTGTGTGTGTGTGTGTGTGTGTGTGTGTGTGCGTGCTGAGGGGATAATGGTCAATGGTCCATGTTCTTGTTTTTGATTTGCAGGAGTCACACTGAGCAGCTGCTGTGAATCACTGTCCAAACCTACACACACACAGTCTTACTGTCTGTCTTTTATTCCTTCTGTCTGTCTGTCTGACAGTGTGTTTGAAGCTGAGCTGTATTTAACTCCCGCTCTCCCTCCCCCTCAGAGACTCAACACTCCATCCCATCCTGTCCCTCCCTTTGTTTCTCTCTCTCTTCCTCCCACACCTTCTCCCCCTTTTTCATTCTATATCTCTCATCATCCACCGCCTTCAGCTAACCAGCCTCCCAGTAGAGAATTATGAATAGAATTCAAATCAGTTGAGCTTTAGTGTCTCCCACCCCCTCGCTGCCTGCTCCCTGTGTCTCTATCTGCCTCTACTTTCTAACTTTCTCCAAGTGTTTGCTATCGATTATGACTGTGACCCCACACCTCCACTGCTCAGCCTCCAGCACGTTAACTCCTTCCATCTCCGGCCGCCCGCGGTACAAGACGACGTCTCGCTGAGCCTGGACATCGAAGACACTCGAAGACAGCAGTGATGGTGAATCACTGGGCCGTTCGCCGCACCGTCACGTGTGTTCTGTATATAGGATGTGGACGTATGATACAGTACGACGTCTTTCTGCTCTGCAGTATGCATGTACTTATGTTGTGTGGGTTTTCTCCTTGTACTCCCGCTGCCTCCCACAGCCCACACAGAGGCAGTTTGGCCTCAGGTTGATTACAGACTTTCGGATTGTCAGTGCGAAGGATTGTTTGTTTGAATCTCTGCACAGGAGGTCCTCGGTTTACCACGTCCTTGACCTATGGGGATTCGTGGTTAGGTAGTCATGTCCAGCAGAGCGGATGAATATGTTGTTGTTTAAATATCGCCGGTTTTATTGGATTGTGCTCCTAAGCACAAGGAAAGGAAGGAATTGTGACACAGCACCCAACCAAATGTGACCTCTGCTTTTAACCCATCACCAAAGTGATCAGTGGGCAGCCATGCTCAGACCTCAGTGGTAACTTGGCAGCTGGTGGACTCGAACCTGAAACCTTCCGGACCCAAATGTTAGCAGGCTGCGCCTAGCACGTGCCAAGCATGTGGTTCCTTTGGGAATCGAACCCAGGACGCTCTGCTTCTGAGGCGTGCTAACCGCTACACTATGGAGCCTACAGAAGTCAGCCCCTTCTGATGTTTTTATGTCCCTGATTATGATGATACCACTGTGTCAGTGTAGGTCAGTGACACAGAGACTTATGTGCAGTATGTAAGTTCTAATGTATGTTAAAGGGTTTTGTTTCACCATAGGAACAGAATTCCACCGTAAATCGGTGTCACTCTGTACAGTGTCTGCACCGTAGGAACTCGTAGCAGAAGTGAAAAATGCGTAGTTACCAAAATCTGCAATACAACGGAATAGGATGTGTTTTATTCATCTGACATGAAGGTCATGGGCCATACGGTGGAGCAGTGGTTAGCATGCTTGCCTAACAGCAAGAAGATTACCAGGTCACTGGTTTGGGATTAAGTGAGTTGTTTCCAGGTGTGAATATGATCCTGGAAATAATTAAGTAGATTAAAATGATTGATTAAAACATACATTCCATTTTTATATAGAAATCTTCCTTTAAAGACGAGGGTTGGAGGGTTTGTGTGTTTCGGCTCCCTGGTCTGGTTTGTTCTCTGCTTATTTTGTGCAGTTGAGTGTGTGTGACTGCAGGCTGACAGCAGAGGAGACACACCTGCTGCTGATCAGGAATCAACCACCTACAAACCCAGCCTGTGACCTGTGTCTCCTCCAGTGACAGGTCAGTCTGTGCAGGCGGTGGTTTTTGACTTTCTGCTAATTGCCAATATTCCTGTCTAAGACTCTCATCTGTTAGCCACACTTCAGTTGCCACCATGTGCTGCCTTGTCGTTTCAATTAACTGGGTTTCTTTTCCTCTTCGTTCGAGGGACATTTGCAGCAGAAGTGACACTGCTTCCTGAGTAGTTTTAGAAAGTACTACTTTAACCATTGGTACAAATTGAGATGTCAACTTTAATCTGCATGGAAGGTCAATTGTTGAAGATTTTGAGAGGTCGCTGATGGTGTTAATGTCAGTGGACAGATAAGTAGTCAGTACAAATGGACCATTTAGTTCCCTGTTGCTTCCTGGAATTGAATGTTCTTGGTGCTGTTCTCTGGTAACTAGATCATGGGTTTGTGACTGAAAAAGCAGGAAAAAATGAGGAAAAAAACGAGGAAGAGTGGTGACAATGTTTTGGCTCCTGCATGTCTTCATAGAGTTCATTCATTCTCACAGAAATCCAATCAACCAACCACAGAAACCTCCCTGCTGCAATATCCTCTTCATCTCTGCTCTGTACAAACAGAATCTGTGAAGAAAAGAAACAAGAAATGTTTCCATAGAACAGTTTTGATCTTTGCTTTGGTTTAAACGTATTGATCTGTTTCCATTAAGGCTTTGTTTTCCACAGTTCATATGAGACCAGTTAAATATGATAATTTATCTAAAGCACAACTTCCCGGTTGTTACCAGCTCCATTAACTGAAAACAACAACAATGAAAAAGATGAAATTAAATACAAGTACAAATCAATATTGTGTTTAAAATGCTGAACTGGGGAATCAACACAGGTTTAATCAAATGCATTTCAGTAAAAAAAAAAAAAAAAAAAATAGTGTGGTTCTACAGCAGAGGGGTTTAAATCAGATCTGACATCTGAGTGTTTTCTCCTGTTCAAAATGTCTGCTGGTGAAAGGCGAGGAGGGAAAGACTGCAGTCATCAAACATGCTGCACTGCACATAAAATCTTTCCACCAAGACATTAGTTGCACCCAGAGGTTCACGTGTGAACTGATGCAGAATTTCCAAATCTATTTACTTTAATTAGCAAACCTGGTCAATGTCCTTCTGGCGGTGGGATTAGTCACTCACCCACAGGAAGTTCAACTTCAGCAGAGACACTGAGCTGTGAGGACGCCTCGGTGGAAGTGGCTGCTATAGGATGGAGTGTATCATTAAGACAATGGATAATGTGCTATATTTTAACATGTGGAGGCTGATCTGCTAGATTTAGAAGAAGCACCACCAGTTAATCAGTGTCACAGCCCGTGCACCATGACTGCAGCACTGAGCTGGTTATATAACGTATGACTGTGGGATTCCCAGCAGCTCTGCCTCCTCCACTTAGCAGTCTGACAAAAGGAGGGGGGTGGGAGGGCTGCAGAATGGATAGCAGCTGAGGGAGCAAGGTTATTGATCTTTGTTATTGTGATCATGAGTGTGAAGGGCTCAGGTTGGCCACTGGTTCCTCCGCTCTTCAATAATCCAATAATTACAGGCAGCGTTTTAACAGGGCATCCCTCTGCAGCTGTAACCCGTTTGGATGCTGGTCACATCCTCCCTGTGTTGCTGTATCTCGGAGCACGGAGTGGAAAATCTGTGTGCAGCAGGTTCAACTGTTACAATAGCAACACCTCTCCCCAGGAAGTGTTCCTCAGTAAATCCAGCCGGCACTTTCATTTAGACTGTCTTCAGCCGAAACAGGTTCAAAGCAACAGCTTGGTCCCAGCACAAACAAACTGCCAGCTCTTCCTCCAGACTCATCTCTGCTGCAGCATTTTGTGCTGAGTCTGACGTTCCGTGCCAGACCCGCTGCACTCTTGTCTTCAAAACAGACAGGTTTGCGCACAGGCTGCCGACCTACAGGTGGCAGTAAAGAACAAAACAACGTACCATCAAGAGCCATCGCTATTCTTCGTAGCACCAGGAGTGATTTTATTGACTAGAATGAATCAGTTTTCACATGGATTTGTGTGACAGTCACCTAACGTTTAATTTCTTACCATTTTATTTATTTATTTATTTTTAAAGGTGCTCTCAGATGTTCCAGCAGTCAATTCCACACCTTGTTTGCTCAACTCCCCCCATATTTCCTGTATTAATTCAAAGCTACAAAGCATTTATCATGGACTACAGGGCAAAGAATAAACCTAGAGACACAGACGGCAGGAAACCAGGGAAATTCCGAATGTTTCTTCTTATTTTTTGTTCATCTACGAATTAATTCTTTTTTTAGTGAAGCTAATTCACCAATGGGACAAACGTGGGCCATATGTGGTCGAGACATAACATCATAGTGGCCCAGTCTGCGGTCATTTAAGCAACATGCAGTTAAAGTAAAACTGATAATCCTGAGATAATCTCTGTTGGTGAGACATCAGAAATTTCTATGAATGACAGACGGAAAATGCAACACTTGCTGTAGCATAGCAACACACAACCCACGACACATCACTTTGGTTCCTAGAAGTGTAAGCAGCTCAGTGAACCAAAATGACAAATCATCAGTTTAACCCTTCACGGTCTGACAAACACCAGTGTTTTTTATATTGATTGCTCCAATTGTCTTTGAGTGACTACGAGTGTGCAGGGTGTTTTTTTAAATACATTCATATTTTTTGGTCCAAATTTTGTGTCAGTTTTACTATCTTAACATGAACAGAGTTGCATGTTAATACTGTAATGAATCATTATTTGGACTTTTGCTCTGGCGCCCCCTACTGAAGCTCTCTTTAAATGCTTAAGTGTATGAGGACATACATACAAAAACATGTCAAACAATGGTACTCAGTGGTACCGAAGGTCACGCTGGGTAACTGTACCTGCTGGTGTTAGAGCAGTATGAGTACCAGCCTATACTTGGAGGCTGCAGAGAGCTCTGAGGTGGTTGTTGTGATAAATCCTTGCTGTATACTAAGTGTCTTCAATGCTTCTTCAGACAGAGTGGTTTCAGTCAAATATGCACGGCTATAAGAGCAGAACCTTATATGACTTATACATTATTCACACGGTGACATCAGGTTCTCACAGAGGCCCAGAGCAGAGCGGTTTGATAACCAATGTTCTCGTTCCATCATTTGCCTCGGCTGGTTTTTCTCTGTGAGCAGGAAAATAAACACCTTTGTGATGAAGCGCAGTGCAGCCTGATCCTTTTCCTGCTGTAATTCCAATAACATCTCTATTTTTTCCTACATGGGCTGACACAGACGGATGCTTAAAGCCCTGGTGCCACCCTACAACTGACATATCACTCATATCCACACACACACAAAAACAATAAAGAAGAAATATGTAAGAAAACATGACACGTTTACTTCATGCTGTTGATATATTCTCCTTTAATTCATTAAAACTCTGCACTAAGGAAGGCATTGAAGGGGAAATAATTCCACTCTGGACTTCAGTCAAGTAGTAAACTAAATTTGTTTTAATTGAGTGAGATGTTTAGGGGCCATGCGGTGGAGCAGTGGGTGAAATTGTTGCCACACACGAAGAAGGGTGCTGAAGTGTTTCCCTTTTCTGTCTTTTACCTGCCACTGTTCACTGTTCACAGAAAGTTTGCCAACTCGTCTGTAGCTGTGGTATTTGTAGGGTTGTATTAGACGTCTGCCTCACATTTTAGTTGTATTTTAGTCCATGAATTTACGGCTTTTATCAGTTGCATTTCTTTTTTATTTCTACCTCTGGCTTTTTAAAACAAAAAACCCATAACTTCCTGTTTTACTTTGGACCAGACTCTTGTGTGTGCGTGCCACTTAATTACTTCCTGCCCTTGTGTTTTTCCATTGTTACCCACCCTGCCTGATTGTTTTCATCTGTCCCTCAGTCTTTCAGACTGTTGTTTTCTACTGCAGCTAGTCAGTTTCCAGCTTCCACAGCATGAATGTCAAGACAACACAGTGTGTATGAAATTTATTTTTCTAATGAAAAACTATACTTGTAAAAATGGTATTATTTATCACATTTAGGATTGACCTGTTCTTCCTGGCGTTGTTAAACAACCCCTTTCACGGTAACATTTACATTGTGGCTCAAGTACTTTGATAAATCATAGTTAGACATTCAGTTCTCAGCACTGCAGCCTCTCTATATAACGGTTTAAGGCACAAAAGGAAGAATTCTACTCGGAAAAACACCAACAACAAACTGAGGTCAAACCTGCCATACGCAGCATTCATCTCCATAAAAACACACACAGTCATATGTATAAATATTCAACAGGCAAATCGCAGTTGCCGTGTAGTTGTGTATAAATAAGATGATGTTGTTGAGACACGTCTTCAGAGGAAAGTCTGCCAAAATGTCCTCACTCGTCCAGATCACTTTCATCTGAACCATGTGGTTACCAAAGCCCAAAAACAAAAGCAGAGACACAGGAAATGCTGGACGACATGGTCTGAATAAAGACAGAGATGGTATCACAGAGGTCTCTGCTCCTCTTTCTCCACTGCATCAGTTTGACCTCCTTCCCCCTCTTTGCCCCCCCCCCC
>NC_024317.1:13334841-13376850 GCF_000523025.1 Cynoglossus semilaevis
GTGCCCTCCCCCTCTCTGTCGTATTTCTCTCTCCCCCTACTCCTCTCTCCATCTCCCCTGACCTGCTGACTAATGTCACAGCTGCACTGGTTGAAGGACGGATCATAAAGTGGAGATTTACAGCGTCCTTCCTCCTCCTGCTCCTCCTCCTCCTTCACCTCCGTTGTTGTTTGTCTCAGGGTGACTGCTTGAATATTTACTGCTTCTCCAAAAAACAATTCAACTCACACTGAACATGTACGGCCAGAGTGGAGAGACAATAGTCCATGTCTTCATTTCTTTCATCCAACCATCCGACCAACCAACCAACCAACCCCTGGACGACTGCCCATGTCGTCCAGTTTTATTACCGTCCTCCTGACCATGAACCAATCCATTCCCTCCGTCCATTTGTGCAGTCGGACATATTCAGTCATTCGTCAATCCAACATTCAACCTTCAGTTCTCATTTACCAGACGTTTCACTACATCTCTGTCTAACTGTGTTACCACGGTACAGAGTTGATACACACACTGTTATTACACACACTGCTGTGTGTAGGAATTGCTTTTCTCTAGGTACTCAGGTACTGCAGTACAATTTAGTTTCTCCTGTTGTCTAAAAAAACCATGCAGGATTAGGTTTACTGTTCACTCTAAATCCACCCTTGTTGTGAGTGTGAGTGTGAATGGATTTTGCCTCCATATGTGGTTAGCTGGGACCAGCCAGTATCACTAACAGTACTAGACTGTTAGTTCCAGGCTGATCGTTGAAGGACTGTTACCAATCCATCCAGTTTCAAAATAAAACAGCTTCATTCTGTTAGCGCTGGAGTCTGAAAGATGTATTATTTTGAAAAGTTGGCAGGCTATCTTTGAAAGAATAAAGCAGTATTGTTTAAGAAGTGATGGAGAACAGTATTTGTAGAGTACTGTATATATACCAGTAAGTGTAAAATAATACAAGAGAGAGAAAGTACTGTGAGTGTAAATACTGTTTATTATTCTAAAGCTCTATAACTGAGCGGACTTGTTTATATTCTGGGTGAATACACACTCAGGAACAAAGAAAACAGGAATACACTTAGTTTTCATTCACACACACACACACACACACACACACACACCTGTGAGCTGCTCCCTTTCTGCACTGTAAATCAATATGGATTATAGAAGCTGAGCCCTGGCACAGGCACCAGTGTTCAGTGCTGATTGCATAAACGTGTGGCTTAATAGACAACTGTGTGTGTGTGTGTGTGTGTGTGTGCATGAACTACCAACAGACTGGTGCAGTACTTATTTATGTGTCCATTGCGGCATTTAGCTTCAGCAAAGTGCTGCAGTCACTTTTTCGCTCACCATCCTCCAAACACGGAGAGAAAAAGAAGAGAGAGAAAGCGAGAGAGAGGGAGGGAGAGAAGGGGGGAGAGAAGGAGGGAGAGGAAGAGGGAGAGAAGGAGGGAGAGGAAGAGGGAGAGAAGGAGGGAGAGGAAGAGGGAGAGAGGGAGGGAGGGGGGGGAGGAGAGGGGGGAGGGGGACTTTCCCATTGGAGCCCCATTGGAGCCCAGACTACCTGCTGTGTGATACATTTGATGCACAAAATTAAACATCTCCAAATTCATCGCTAATATATATATAAAAAAATCAACAATTAAATCTTCACTTCCTGATTGGGCGCCACATTAATTGTCTTTTTTTTTCGTCTTCCGTTTCATTGTGTTGACGTCGGACGTGTTGTTGAGTCTTTATTTATTCAAAGAGCTGCTGGTGATTAAGATGTGTTCAGCTGTTGCTGTTTCACAGATGCTGGAGTGACGCTGTTTGGAATACACCTACACACTCTCAGCTTCCAGACTGAAACCCCTCATGGAGTGGAACAGGGGGTGTGTGGAGTGAGGAGTGAGGAGTGATGGAGAGGGAGAGAGAAATTAGACCAGAGAGAGGTGACATGAGGGGGAAGGGAGGAATGAAATGTGTCCTGCTGCTGGAGGAGTTATGGCTGCCGGTCAGCATTTCATTGCAGGCTACATTCAATAAGCACAGAGGGAGAAACCCATCAGCATGCATGTGGGTGCACACACACACACACACACACACACATAGTGTACATTCAAACAGTAAATATTTCTCTTGGTGCTGAGACTGTGTTAAGGAATGAGTTTGTTGTTTTTTTCCCGGTGGAACACATTCATCATCAGTGTGTATGAATGTTGCTGCTAACTATGTGCTCTGTTAGCACTGAGGCCCTGCTGCGGTTTCTGATCCCAGTCACTGAAGTGCTGACAATTCAACGTCTGACCTTGCATCAGTTCCACGCAGCTCCTCCCCAGGTGGTTGTAAAGAAGAAGCCCAGCTCATCTGTGTCACTTTGGTCAACGCCGGCTGAAGGTAATGACTTGGTGTCTTCAGATATGGAAGCTTTTACTTCCTGTTTTAGCCAGAGTGAACGAGAAGAAGAAAAAGATACTCCCGTGTGATTACGAGGCTCAGGATGAACATGCATCTCCTTTCATGACGTCTCAGCAGCCAGAACTATATCTTGTGCAAATAGAATGAAATGTGGTTACGCAGCGGAGTAACTCCTCCTCTGAGGTAATACGGGACAATATTCATTCACGAGTGATTTGTCTCAGCTACTTCAACGGTCGCACGCGTCGTTGTTTCTCTCCTTGGCTGCCTCTGCTTCTTATTGCTCCTTCTATTTTGTCTCTGTCTCCAGAAAACACTGGTTGCTGGCCATTCATTATTAAACAGGCTCAGCATTTAATTATAAATGACTGTGTTCCTTGGAGAGTGCTAATGAATCTGCTCTCACACTGAATATTCCCACAGGCAAACTTTATGAGGCCTTCAGTCAGACCTGGTGCCCACCCACCTGGAGAGACACGCGTTAAATATGGAGCCAGGCGCTGCTGCTGTGTAGATACAGCAGGTGTTAACAATGGTTTCAAGCCAGAAATCACAGCGACATGTTCTCGTGTCGTACCGATAAAATATAAACACACTCATATATATGAATGTACAGTGGTCTCTGTTCAGAACGCACTACTATCAACTTCTGACGACCCACTCTGTGAAACACGAAAGCTCTGTGAATCTGCACTCAACTACTCAGCCTTAGGCTGCATTGTCGAGCACAGATCCACTGAGCTGTGCCTCCCAAGTTGCTACATGCAAAACTAGCTCGTTGCACTGTGGCTAATGACTCAGGTGGGATGTTCATCACGATTCTACGCAATGGATAAATGAGTATTGACGATGATCAAAATTGCGCTTGTTGTCCGTAAAGATTCTTTAAGGTGTCCAGTCGTGCCACCTTTGAGATATTTTTAAGGTGGCAAGCCCAGATACCTTAAAGAATCTTTACAGATTAGAACAGGTTTTTCTGTGCTGTACAGTTGATTTGGGCGTAGCTTAAACTTCAAAAACAGCCACCACTCAGCTCTGGGTTTCTTCATAATTTATTGAGAACTGAAGTCTGAGGAGTTTCACATAAAAATTTAAACTTTAATATATCTGAGACAAAAGAAATAATGGCGTAAAAATACCTGTCAGAGACAGCCCTCGTGTCTTCTCACTAGCTGCTTTATTGCATTTTCCTCTCCTTTCTTCTGCCCCCCCCATTACCCCCCCCCCCATCTCCCTTTAGTCACTCCTTTTCCTCCATCCAGGAAGAATCATTAAAGCTTAGATACCAAAGTTAGGACACATCAGAGGGAGAGAACCCCCACGTTCGCCTGCTTCACCTTCTCCTTTCAACTTCTTCTCTGCTTTCCTGATCTCATTAACATTTGACATTTTAAGTCCCTCTCTCTCTCTCTCTCTCTCTCTCTCTGCCTGTCTTAATGGAGCTCCAAGACCTTGCTGAGATGGAGGAGCAGGTTTTCACAGCGAGCGTGACCTCAGTGAACCTGAGATCACTGCTGGCTGACTCAAAATCAATCATCAACACCATCCATCCATCCATCCATCCATCCATTCACTCATTCATCCATCGGCCCATCCATCCATCCATTCATCCATCCATCCATCCATCCATCCATTCACTCATTCATCCATCGGCCCATCCATCCATCCATTCATCCATCCATCCATCCATCCATCCACCCACCCATTCATCCATCCACCCAGCCGTCCATCCATCCATCCATCCCTTTTGTTTTCCCTCTTCTTGTGTCTGACTCTCATGCTCAGTTTTCTTGAGGCCCTCCTAACATTTAAGCGTCATTGGAGAGAACACTGACCTAACCCAGTGACAGACACAGACACTGGGACAGACTTGTTCAGCCTCACCCTGTCAGCACTTGTCTCTCGTCCCTTGGCTCTTGACACTTGTCCTGCTGTCATCTCCACTTCTGTCTCCCAATTTCACAGTCGCTGCAGAACTTTTCTCTTTCTTTCACCTCATTTTCATTCTGCCTCCTGCCTCCTACCATCAGNNCTCCCTCCCTCCCCCACCCCCTCCCCTCTCTCGTTTAAGCCTGCTGTCTTGTTCTCCTCACCCTCTCACTCTCTCTCAGACAGATAATCAATGCAGCCATGAGGGAAGAGGCTTTGGCTGCATGGATTTTCAATGAGACTGTCGACCCAGTGTTGGGGTGTGTTCATGTGCAGGTGTGTGTGTGTGTGTGTGTGTGTGTGTGTAAGAGAGGGTTAGGACCTGAGAATGGTGTGAAGAACACCATGAACCGCTGTGTTAGGGATGGCACACACTCCGCTGGTTTGCGTGTGATAAAACTATTGACTGTGAAACACCATTCAGGTAGTTGTTGTGTAATTGGCTACAATACGAAACAGAATGAACTAAATTAAAATGAAAAGAGCTGGGCCTAATGAGAAAATAGTACACAACTAATCACCATGGATTAATGGTTTCAGTGGACACACAGCAGCGGCCGAGGTTGGACTGCTGTTAGCTGTGGGTCATATTATCCCCCATCTCTGTCTTTATCATTCTCTCTCTCTCTCTCTCTCTTTAAAGCCGTGACCAGATAAAGCTGAAATGTCAGATAATTATACCGATGAAACTTCACCCAATGATGGAGAGTAAAAATTAAAGCTACGCTCAGCAATCTTGTCCCGTGGCTGACATTGTGTTAACTCTTTTTATTATTCCTCTACTTTCACTCTACGCCTCATTACTGCTGGAGTTAATGTGTTTAATGAACACGTCTATTCTCTCTCAGCTCCGAGGACTGCACTTCACCTGAGTTCTAATCAGCTGAGGATCCAGTTGAGCCCAGTGTGAAGAGAGGCCAGACTGAATGCAGTCATTCCTTTGACTTCACCTATAAACACCATCAGTATTTGTGGTCAACCTTCGACCGTGCTCCGGTGTCACACTCAGCTTCCTCAGATGAGCAGACTTCCTGTTTATCCCCGTGTCTAACCTTTTGTGTCTCACCAGTTAACAAGGCCTGGCGTGTTACTGTAATTAATCAACAGACGCCTGAGTCAGTGAGTACCAGGAGGTCACTGGACAACCCGCTCTCCATCGTTGATAACACTCTGACCCTGTTCTCAAGAACAGTAAAAAAATATTTTCTACCTCAGGCATTTCATTGATGATAACAAGTATTTTCATTTGTGTCCTTGCGGTAACTTAGTACTGATATGAAAAGGCAGCCATTTAGATGATAACTATGGCTATGGAGTGATATGCAGTGCATGTAGTTTTATTTTGTTCTTATTAACAGAAGAATCTTTTAATCCAAAAAGGAAGTGTCAGTGATGGCACCTCAGTGTTAGATGTCATATAGGCTGATGGAGGGTGGTAAAACCACACCACATGACCAACAAACACGTAGGGCTCTTCTTTTGTTTAAAAAGGCCGTACGTATCCTGATCAACCATTTAACATACTTCCAGCAGTGGAACCCACTGACCTTCACTGTTCTCCTCGACCCCTGAATCAATGTGTCCAAAGCTAATGGCTCATGTGACATTCTTCTCTATGGTACATCACACTGGCTCGTATGAGATAGACAGAAGGTGAAAAAAAAACCCAAAGTTCCTGTGGCCTCAGCTGTCGTCGTCACCCAGGCACGAACTAGAGCGTCTTCACTCACAAAAACAAGTCAGAAAAGAGGCGGCAGTTCGATCCCACAGGTCTGACCTACAGTGGAGGTTATATTTTATTTTGACTAAAGGTAAAAGGCTCGGTAATTATTTATTGTTTGATCATTTTCATTTGACCTGCTGGATCCACTGGAACCAGCAGGACTGCTGCAGCAGCTTCAGTTAATTAAGACTAATTAGTGATTGAGCAGTGATGCTGTTCAGGCAGCTCTCTATACTCAGCCTGAGTGTTAAAGAGCCTGCAGCTCACAGTCAACACTGATGGAATTACTGTGTGTGAGTTCTTGTTTTTATTTTGATCCCGTCTCTGTTAAAGATCATTGTCATGGCTTCACTCTGGTTCATTTGAATAACAAATCAAAGTGTCGACATATTTAAGTTTTAGGTCTTCTCTAAGTGACGTTTCCTCTCCAGAATTCTTATATAGCGTCAGTCTGAGGTGATATTTGTGATTGCATGTAATTTACCAGGTTTCCATTGAAGGTTTTTTTTTTTTGAGTTTTTAGAAAAAACCTGATTGAATAAAACACATCACAGATCAATACTTAAATATATACTGTAATTATAAAACCTGTCAAAGCTGTTGAAGACCTCTGAGGGTGGTGTGTTGTTACAGGCTTCTTTGGTGTTAAAATGAACCACAATCTGAAATTATAACCTCCACCCTGGAACATTTTAAGGATTTGCCTTTAGTCCTTTCAGTCTTGTTCTGCTGCAGCTCTGCGACACAGGAGCCCAAACTCTACAACATGGTAATGATCTGGTGAAATCACAGACCTGTCAGTCTGAAAGAAGCAGATGTTTCATAAATGTCAGTCATTCACATGAAGACGTTGAACATGATGATGGGGATTTTTCTTTCCTCTTAAAAAGGATGTTAAAAGGATTTGCAGAAAGATTACAGACATTTAGGTTCACAGAACTTGATAATGAATGTTTGTCTGTCCTCAGACCAAAGCAATATAAGATTATGAAAGTATTGAAATTGGAAGAACTTTTGAAATGTAATACTTATTTCCCTGAGGATTGGTGGTGGCACTGGTCTCTAATTACAGCAAAGTCACTAATGAGTTTTTAAGAATAAAATAAAAAAAAAGTTTAGATTCAGAACTCTCAGTGGAGTCAGATTATTCTGCGTGAAGAAAATGTTTCCCACTTGTGCAGTGACAGCAGTGATGACGCTGATCTTGATTTGTAGGAAATAAGTTTGTTGCCAGGCAGATGTGGTGGGGTGAGGTGACTGTGAGGTCATCCATCACTGCATGAGTGGAGTGGATGATGAATGAAGCTGCTGAATGTGAGAAAGTGCTGAGCTGGCCCCTCTCTCTCTCTGTTTCAGTCTGTTGCTCAGGCCTGATAGAGGTCGAAGGCTGTCGGATGTACAACCTGTCAACACCTTTGTCATGACTGTGTGAGTGTGTAACAGCAGCCCGGGGCGACGGTACGTCCCGTACGTGTGTGTGAAGTCAAGGACTCACAGGATGTGCAGTTGTGGAGCAGAATGAAACGGCTGAGTTTGACGGAGAAGGAAAAAAATTAGTGAAAGGGATTAAGTTGTCATTGTGACACAGCACGGCACTACCTCAGTGGTTGGTGGACTTGAACCTGCCACCTTCTTGACCCCAGTCTTAAAGGTGTTGGTGTGATGTCACACAAACCATCCAGTGATGGTTTGGTGATCGTTACTGCTACGTATGAACAGAACAGCGTTATTTGCATTAAACCTCCTGAACGGCCTGTGAGTTGCAACAACATACCTGATGGCGCCTCCTGTGGCAGTCTGTGTAGGTTGCAAGGACTCACATTGTGAAGTTCTCAAAGGTGGGCTCAATAAGGAACTTTGCTATTTTTTATTTCAAATATAGTTCAATTAAATGTTTGTTTTTATTACTAAATATACAGCTAACTGCTGCTACTTAAAACTGCTAATACTTAGATAGTATAAATTATAAAGGCTGGAGCCAGTTGTTTGTCAACTTCATATTTTTTTACTGACTAAGACACGTCTGAGCAGGGACACCCAGACTTCCCTCTCCCCAGATGCTTCCTCCAGCTCTTCTGAGATGATCCCAAGGCGTTCCCAGGCCAGCCGAGTGACAGAGTCACTCCAGCGCGTCCTGGGTCTTCCTCTAAGACACGGCTCAGGAGCTGTCAATCAACATGAGGGACACAGGAGGACTTAAAGATTTAAAGATACAGTCCGCCATTTAGTTCATCTTTGTGTAGGTGTAGGATAAGATGTTTCTAGAAAATGTTTTTAAAAGATGTTTTACAAAAGAAAACTACAATTTATATAATGTTATTATGTTATAATGTTTTGATAAAACATTTACAAATGAAGCCTGATATTTATTAACTGGTTTGAAAAAGGTAAAAGTCAATGTCAAAGGAAAAAACAAAACAAAACCAAAGACCATCGTGCAACATTACAAATGCCATAAAATACCAGGCCAGTGGTGATGATGAAGAACTTTGACCTGGAATGAAATCAACCTGTGCCTGAAAGGTTGATATTAGCCTTACACAGACCACTTCTGATGGTCTTGTGCAGCAGCACAGAGTTGTCCATTTCACAGGACACGGTGGACTGAGTCGGCATGATGACATGGATGATTTAGCGTCACCAGTCATGATTCCCGCTGAATTCAGTCTTAAGGCCCGGTCCATTTCACCAATCAGTAATGTGGAGGGGTTTTTTTATCATTCAATTCCTTCGTCATTTTGACACTTCTACCTTCAGGGGGCAGCAGTGTGGCTCCAAATTGATGGTCCTCCACCTGTTTCTCTGCCTGCAGTAGATGTTTGCCTGTTTGAGACATTGTAAAATGGAAATGGAATGTTGTTTACCACACACACACACACACACACACACGCGCACAGAGGCTGCCAGATACTTGTCAAACTCCCTTGTTGCAGAACTTCACCTCAGGCTGGATGTGGGTCAGGTGGACATTATTGATCATAGCAGGGCAGCGTCATCGCCCACACTCAGCTACATGTTCTCCAAACGTCAACAAAGGTCACGCAGTTAGCAGTGAACCCTGAATGCTGCTGGTTATTTCATTATATATATATACAGCAGGTTTGAGCTCTTCTATCTTATTGCCAGATTATTAAAGTTCCTGTGCAGTCAGCAGCACAACTGGGTCTTAATGTCAGGAGTGAAGTGAAAGTGAGTCACTGTGACACATCCCACCACTGCACACAGCTGGTGAACCTCAGTGGAACCTGGTGGCTTGTGAATTTGAACTTGCGACCTTTCAGACACAAGTCTGCTTCCTTAACCACTAAGCCACTGCCCCAAAACTGTATATATACGTATATATTCATGTAAAAAATATTTTCTCTCCTATCTTTACTCAACACACTTGACACAGCTAATTTACCACTGCACTACAATTATGTTAACAGCGCCCTCTGCAGAGGAAGTGCTACGTGGAATTTTAATGATTTTTGGTTGTTTTTAGATTTTATTTACCCATCAGAAACACATGCTGAACTTGTTTCTGCAGAAAATAATCTAATTGCGTGCATTCTTTATTTATCCTCTACACCAAGGGACCCAAACCCCGGCCCGGGGGCCACATATGGCATATGCCCATGACGAGATGTCAGCAATTTAATCATGCAATTAAGGTTCATTTTTATGTTATTTTTTGTAGCTCAATCTTTAGCTAATAACTGATTAGGTTTTCTTAGCCCAGAGTGAAAAAATAACCATGTGTGACGCTTGATAAACACCCTGACTCACATACAGCGGCTGGAGAGCTGGAGGTAAATCCCAAAGGTGAAAACAATGACTTTTTTTAAATGTTTTTATTTTTTTAATGCTTTGATGTATTCTTCTTCTGTGGTGGTGAACTCTGCTGTAGAACAGGAGGGCTCTGTTTCAGCTGCCGGGCATGGAGAAGCAACATCATTCGGCTGGATGTAAAATCCCAGGACGGGGAAACAGTGAGTGGCTGCCGGGCAGAGTGTTGTTCACAAACAGGCGAACAGCATAATCAGGCCAGCTCCCAGCTCTCTGTACACGAGAGAAGTGCTGGAGAGTTTGGAAAAGTGCGCAGCAGCTATTGTGCTTCCCTGGAAGGGTTGGATTTAAGGAATCCACTGTCAAATGTTACAGGAGTTCAAAAATAGAATCTGCACTTGCCTTAAAAAAATATACAGTATTTTTTTGTCGCAGGAAAATAAGCTGAAGATACACAAGTTGTTGTAGAAACTGTTACTGTAGCACTGAGGTTAATGCAGTGCATCTTTTCACCTTTTTAAAGCTGGGGGTCTCACAGTGGTTGGCACAGTTACCTTACAGTGCGCAGGTCAGCAGGTCGTGACCAACACTCAACACCTGTGTTATTTCTTCAATTCCTGCCAGTATATCAGACTTGTGTTCAACTAAACAGGCCCAGGCTCCACACTGACTGAGGACATTGAGAGTTATTTCAAACTGGAAGATCATTATATTGCATTAGTTGTACTTCATGTGACATTTTTGTTTGTCAGTGGTGGGAATGTGTCCAATGAAAACTATGTCCAACCACTCGAAGAAGACTGGGAAACTCTAACACAGTAATGATGAGTTGATATATGGGCTATTTACGGCGTTGGATATATCATGTGCTTTATTCTGAATTAGTCCTAATGATAACATTTTATATAAAACATATACTAGATGACAATTGATAATTGAGACCTACCTATGAAATGGAGTCCACATAGTAACAATCCAGGTGTGAAACCTGTGTTAAACCCTGAAGGCTTGTGTAACTTTTTGCCTTTTAACCATAACAATGTTGAAGTTGTTGTACTCAGACCTGAACTTTCCCAGGGGAACATTACCTGACTATTCTGTCACTCTGGATTTCATTGCCTGGGATTTCACTTCCACTGTGGGGTAATTTGGTGTTATTTTTGCACAGGACAGTTTTTCAACACATCTCCAGAACAGACTCTTCTACCTGTGGAACATTATGAAAATTAGAAACACACTGTCCCCCAAGAAGAATATAGTCGTTTCTTTCATTACATCTAATGTGGGTTGCACTTTCCTATTGTCAGAATCTGTCCAAATCTGCAGCAGCAAATTATGTCGCTCCAATGGATTCTTTTGTTCCACGTCTGCATTAAATACACCTTAACATTGCTCTCTGTGGCACAAAGGTGTTCCATTAAGGATTTTTAAACCAGCTCTTTGATATTATGGCTGAGCAAATCTAATCCTACGAACTCTTCCAGTTCTGACTATATTTACCAAAATGAAGAAACAGGATTTCAGTTATGTTAAAGAATTGTACAATGCACCAAAGACAAGAGACAGGGATTTTACCTGTGTTTATAGCACCACCTGCAGGGGAGTAGAGAGAGTTAAAGACTCTCCGTTTTTGCACACAGATTCTGAAGAAATGCCTGTTTAATGAAGCCTACGTATTTACTCTTCGTCGATCTTTTGCTGATTAATCCTCCTCACCAACAGGATCGGAATCAGAACATTTCTGTTTCCGCTGTTTCTGTGTGAAACATTCTGGACTGCAGTTCAAGTCTCATGGTGTGTTGTCATTTGGTACGACCTTGGTGTTTTCTTTAACCACATTGTTTAAATTTCGCTGTTACAGTGACAGCCCTATTTGTAACCTCCATTGTGGAGGCTAATGGGGATCCAAATAGACAATAAACAATTGTGCAGTGAGTACCTCCTCTCTCTCTCTCTCTCTCTCTCTCTCTGTCTCTCCTCTCATTTTTATAATCATATCACATTATGACAAGACATTAACCTTGTTCACTCTGTTTCCCCTGGTTTGTGCTTCTCCTCTCTGTCCTTTGTGTGCAGGTACTAATGACTCCAGACTGGAGATAATAATAATAATAATAATAAAACATGGTTCTGGATCTTCAGGATGGAAACCCAGAACCATGTTTTATTATTATTATTGTTCTTGTTGATACAAAGTGAGTCCATGTTTCTCTGAAGAGGGACACAGGTGACCTTTGACCTTCGTCTATTAGACAAAGCACTGACCTGTAACACAGCTGCTGCTGCTCTGCTGCTTTTCCCTAAAAGGTTATTACTGTAATTAACAGCCTTTTATTCGAAGTACAACCGCTTTGTTGGGATTTGTCAAACATTTCGAGTGTTCTACTTCCGATATCACAAGGAAAAAATAAAATTAGGATTACATATAATCCAGATCAATAAATATCACGCCAGCCTAAAAAACAAAGGCTCCGGTCAACTGTTCCATTGACCGCAGGTGTGTGTGTGGGTGTGAGCGGTTGTTGGTCTCTCTCTGTGTGTCATTGTGATGGACAGTCCAGGGTTTACCCCTCCCTCACCCCCTCCTCGCTCATTGACTGCCTGGATCCTCTCCAGCTCCTCAGCAACTGTAAAAAGGATTAACAGTAGACGATAAATGAATGTATAAATAACCACAGTCAGGTTCTATTCTTCATTCACTTAGGCAGCCATTGTAGAATGGGCAGTAAATGTTCCAGAAATGTAGAAAGTAATTAAAAGTGAGGTGTAATCATTTGGAATTTTTATTTTGTTGTTGAGGAGGAAAATGAAGGGCCAGGATGAAATATTTTTGTAATTTATTTAGCTTAAATGATTTAATTTAGATCACATGTGATTTTCAACACTTGGATGGAGTAAGATAAGATGAACCAAAAAAAAAAGTGAATAAAAAAAGTGTTTCCTTCTCTGGAGGATATGTTTAATGCATCAGACACCTGTCCCTAAATCTTTTTCTTTGTTTTATAATTCAGAATACCACGGCCAGGATGATTTGCTGATGTGAGGTGTCAGACGGAGTCTGCGGTTCGATCGTCTGAGGGCAGCAGCTGCTCAGGTGAGTTGTCATCGGTTTCATTTGATCACTTCTTCTTTCAACTCTAAAACTCTGATCATCTCCATGCAACCAAAGACACAGCTTTGTGCTGTTGCCATGGCATCAATATCTACATGATTTAGGTGCGCCACACACACACACACACACACATCTTTGCAGCTATTCTTATATAGACAGTGTGTTTATTTTTCATTCATCTGGACCACATTACTAAAAACCTCAAGTCTAAGATATCATAATCACCTCCGGGCCACATGTTGGGCCACACAGTGTTGTTAGTGATCGGGCCTTACAGAATGAAGATATTAGTTTGAATCCCAGCAGGAACAAATGTTCTTTCTAAATAACTCATTGTATTTGTGTATTTTCTTGACATTCATTCATTCATTCATGTGTGGTTAGACCAGTGTTTTTCAACCTTGGTGTTGTGACCACAGTTGGGGTCACCTGGAATTCCATTGGGGTCTCAAGTTATTATTATTATTATTACTATTATTATTATCATCCCTTTTACAATTATTATTAGAATTACTGCACACATTCTTAAACAACTGTATTCTTTCACTTCCATGAGTATAAATCCAGTTCAAATAGAATAAAAATACAACGTCACCTCCTGCAGTAATCTGTCGACTCTGTATTTGGAACACAGTATAACAAACATGATGACATGAAACATGGGGTTGCCAGAAATGTGTGATGTCAACGGGGTCACAAGCCAAAAAAAAGGCTGGGAACCACGGGGTTAGACTCTAACTGCACATGTAGACTGGACTAGAACCTCACAAAATCTTTGATAAAAAACAAAGTTTGTCCCACTGAGGACTAGTGTTCTGCAAAACAACATTTGTTTTTTTATGGTAAAAATTTCCACTGCGGTCTTCCCTTCCAAGACCCTGCACCACAAAGTTGTCTGCATTCCCTGGTTGGTCTGGTTCCTCTGAGGCTGGCATCAGAGTGGCGCGGGCTCTGGACTCCCCCCTTCACAGAACTCTGTTGGACACGGAGCGGTCTGGCTTTATTTGAACAATTATGGATTTCTCCATATGGAGTGCAAACCTGGAGCCTCTGCTTAAAACCTGGGCTGGAGAACTTCCTCTGCTCTTGTTTACATGGAACCCAAACGTGGGTTGGCGATAAGAAAAATAATTAGTGAGATGATGTGCAGCCTGCTGGAACTGATGTTGCGGCTGCTGCTGCTGTTGTTGATTATGAGGGGAACCAACCGCAGTTAACTCTCTAAGACGACGTTCTGTCTTTCCTTTCAGACTGAAGTGAACACCTTGATACAAAACCGACCTTTTTCCTGTTCAACAGTTTTGTCTGTTATTAGAACAACAACGTGTGCTGACTGCTTTCCTGCTGTTTTCGTTGCACCGCGTCGCTATGGAAACAGCTTGGGTCCACGTTGTTGTGTTTAAATAGTTAAAATGATTACATATGCTGTGTACCACTGTACATGTGAGTTGATGTGTGACGCACAGTAGTAACACCTCCATCACATTAGACAAGTTGTAGTTTGTACTCTGTCGTTTTAATACGTGTTATATTTGGCATTATTTAACTTTTACTTTGTACTTTCACTATAATTGGAATTTTGTGTGTGTGTGTTTTAATGTTTGAACGCCATGTTGTGTATCTAAAACTTAAAACTAAATGTATTAGTGTGTAATAAGTGTATTAGTATTAGTGTTTTAGGACATCATAGAGACCCATTTCACATTGTCTCCAGACACACGGTGAAAAAGTGACATACAGAGGTTTTCCTTCACCTTGTGAAGCCAACTGGAAGATTATCACTGAGCAATTAAACTAACGTGGTCATTATGCAGCGAACGAACACGCATACACACAGTGGCTGAGAAATAAAGACACGCAAACACACGCAGTGAAGAATGACGATTGGACTGAGCTCCGTCTTATCTGCAGGTCGACAGAGCAACTTCTGTCTGAAGGTAATTCATGAACCAAATGTACAGTCGTGTTGGGCCTGCCTGTGAAGAACATGTTATTAACAGACCACATCAGTGTCACAGTCAGTGATGGACTGACGTGTCCACAGATTTGACACAGTAATCTGTTTCTGAACATAATGTTATCTAAACATAATTAGTGTATTTTTCATGAGAATTCAACATTGGCTAACCTATGGATGGATGGATGGATGATGGATGGGTGGATGGATGGACAGACAGAAAGTTGAAGGGTTGGATGGATGGGTGGATAGACGGACAGATGGAAGAATGGACGGACAGATGGACAATTGGGTGGTTAGGTGGGTGGATAGACAGATAGACAGTTGGAAGAATATGTGGATGGATGAATGGACGGACGGTTGGGTGGATGGATGATGGATGATGGCTGGACAAACGGAAGGTTGGATGGTTGGATAGATGGACAGATGGATGGATGGATGGATGAACTGTAAAGAGTCACCCAAGTGTTTAGTGAGGACGACTACACAGAAAGCACCACACGTTGTATCATGGCCACTGAACTGAACTGATATTTTACAGCGCAGTAACAGAATTGTAGTCCAGCTGCTGGGTGTCACAGGCAGATCCATGTATCTGATCTACCTTACTGTTACAATGCTGCTTCTAATTGGTTTTAGGCAGTAACCTTGATTTAATGGAAGCCTGAACAGAGGCAGCAAGAGGGCCGAATCTGGCCCCTGAGCCTCATGCTGCCAGTGCGTGCTGTAGACTGTCAAGAAATCACCCTGACTGTTTAACAGCCATTTGTGTCAACCCTAACTCCTTTAGTGTGTACAGGATTTACAGGCAATCAGAGACGGCCACACGTGAGAGCTGGTTCTATATCCTGCTGCGGAAAAACAATGATCATATCAACTGCTTTCTTCTTCTACCCCCAGGACACACGTCTGCTGTTGTCCACATCAGGCAGGTTGTTGACAACTGTGGTGCACTGTGGTGCAGTGTTCAACAATCAAATGTTCAAAACCCTAGAAGAACAACGCTAAATTGAATTTTAAATTCAAATACATTTCGGTTGAAAATCATTTCTGTAGACATGAACCTGAAGTTGAACAACAATATTTTCCATCTATATATTTTGCTGTTAATATATCTTCTCTCTGCTGTATTTACAAATGCAGTAGTACAAACTCACTGAACACATCCATCTATTATTTTCAACATTTTAAGATTTTTCTTTTGTAATCTGGTGTATTGTAGTCCGGCTACACCGTGTGACTGTTGTAGCTAACGTTAGCTCTGGTGTCTGTACTCGCAGCAACATGTTTTACATACCGTAGGCTTGAGGTACTGCAGTAGTTGGCACAACAAGCATGTTTTTATCTAAACTGTCCAACAAGCCAGGCGACACGGCTTTGTCTTTTTGTGGAAACAAACAGACTCATGGTACTGCCACCTACTGGTAGAAGTGCGTGCATTACCTTTTAAAAAATGTTTGTTAGACTGCATTGTATTTTATGACAAAACACTTTCACTTCTGTCACATTTTTTTTCTTGCACTTATCTCTCAGACTAAGTTTAGCAAAAACTAATAAAAAACAAAAGACAGTGAAGAGTTTCTTTAAAAAAAGGGGGAAAGGCCAAATGATGTGACTCTAAGACTGTGTATAAAAAGCATAAACAGTCCTTAAAATGAAAGTGCAAAAACATAAAATATATACATAATATATCTTATAATTAAATTATACATGATGCACTTTACAGTGGAGGTTCACTGACTGTGAAGTATTGTCAGTTTAATCCAACAATAAATATGATATGAAAACAAATAGCAGTCATCATTAATGCAACTAAGGCTTTGAAGAGTGTTCAGTAATTCCCAGGCTGTGGGGAAACATCACGTGTCAGTGTGTGATCCGCTGCCAGGACGCCGAGGCTCATTCACAAAACCCAACGATGTGCCAGAATGGGATTATTTATCCACCGATAATTTCATAGTTTCCCCATTTTCACTGGACTATGACTTATAGAATATTGGTTGATTGGTGTTTGTTTGATTTGTCAGGTTGGATCAGGCACTGGCTGTTAGAGACTCCTCATGTTTGAACTCGCTTCTCTATATTTTCAATAACATGTTTGTTCTTGAGTCTGGAGTCAGGCTCTACGTGCAGCAGAAGGCTGTAAATTCTTCCAGGAAACTGTGGAGCGCGGCGTACTACCTGACTGTGCTCTGTTCCCGTCCCCGGCGCCTCAGTGTGGAAGTTTGTGGAGGGAATACGGGCCTCTGTTGCTGCGCTGCAACATGAGGAACGCAGGTGTTTGGATTGGTACGAAAGAAAACAAAAGTTGAGAAAGTGTGAAACATTCATGAAGTCATTCTGCAGAGGAGCCTACTGTGTGTTCATGAAAATAAGAGGAAACCTCAACAATCCAATCTGTTTTTTATATTTGTTCTATTGTATTACTGTTGTGTGTGTGACGTGTGGGATGAATGTCAAATAAATATATCACACTGACATGTACAAAGAGTTACTTCTTTTAATGTTCTGATGCGTGAACTCTACTACATGGTCAGATTGTGAAGCTGTGTGTGTGTGTGTGTGTGTGTGTGTGTGTGTGTGTGTGTCTGCTGCTGTTTGAAGTGAGCGATGGGGTGCAGCGATGCAGCTGCTGTTTGCATGCTAATGCTGTGGCAGAGCTGGAGGACGTGGGAGAGGAGGAGAAAAGGCCAGGGCCCGCCCACACACACACACGCACACACACACACACACACACAGATTCACAACCTGCCATTTCATACTCCTTCTCCTGGTGGAGAACGAGGGAACAGCCTTGGATGTGTTGATGTGTTGCTGCTGCCTCACTACAGTGAAGGTTCAAACCCAGAGGAAGAAGAGGAAGAAGAACCAAATCCTCGGCTGGGCGTCTGTGGACCACCGTTGACCGTTTGCTGTAAAAGTTGCATTTTCATTTCTGACTTACTTGAATCTCTGAAACTGCCGTCAAGAAATGACGCAGATATTCACAGACACGAACATTTACAAGCTGTAACTTTTGGAGACATTTTTCATTTATCTGGATCCTCTTCCAATACCTGACATCTCGCTCTCTAGGTGTGATGTCAACAGGCTTACAGGTGCGATGTCACGTGATCTCGTCACTTCACGTTCAGGTTTGGTTCCTAAGCACAAAATAGCTTCACCTGTAGCTGAAGGTGAGAAGCTGATGCTCCTTCCTGATGGTGTAGATCGCACCTGTAACCTCGCCATCCCAACGCAGGGACACACGTGCCACGTATACTTTAATACTGCGCAAGAACACAAACAAGTATAACCCGAGGGCAGTATTACTGCAGGTATTGTACGATGATGTCGGGGCATCGTCGTATTACTCGGCATTTGCTGTACCTAATAAAGTGGAGATGGAGTATATAAATAAATGCATGTAACGTGTGGAGCTGGTGTGACTCAGTGTGTGTGTGTGATTTGCACCCTCCACGTCTCCAGTCGGGTGTGAGTGTGTTGCCTAATGGGCACCATCTGCAGGAGCTGTGTAACCTTGCCAGTTCATTAGAGAAATGCCTGAGGTGTTCAGCTCAGCACTGTATCAGAGCCTGCGACTGTTGGGAGGTGTGTCAGCTGCATGTATGTGTGTTAGCCTGGGCTAACCTGCTAACTGCTAACACTACACAGAGTAGTGTACTCTGGTAGGTCTGCGTCACAGTTGTTGGACATCACTGACCAGAATTATTATTGTCCGTATGGTTTGCTCCATATTTTCCCGCAGCTCTGATATGAAGGCATCTCTGATCGCCATGGTGACGGACAGGTTGACAGATAAGGTCAGACAGGAGGCTCCGTGGACCATGGTGTTTGCAGAAGACATCGTAATCTGTGGTTTGTGTTGGAGGAATGACAGAAAAAACGAAGAGTTAATAAAGGCGTATGAGATTAAAAAGCAAGTACACAAAGAAGGTGAAGAAAAGGGGTAGAATGGATGGAGACGAGTGTCAGGTGAAAGGTCTGTTAGGTTTCAGTTGATACAACCAGGCAGGTGGAGCCAAAAGCAGGTAAGAAACAAGGTTTATTTACAGGTAAATGTGCAAAGGTCTCCGTGAGGACAAGGCCAGTGAATCCAGGAGGTGGGGTTGGTTCATGGTTCCACACAAGATGCTCTGGCACTGAACCCTCACGGAACTGGAGCTTAAGTTCTGCCCTTCTCACCAATGCTCAGTCAGCACAGCAGTGGGGAAAAACACACACGCACAAATCAACCAGCCAAGAGACAAAGCACCAAAGATGATAAACAGACCCCACAAGGTCAGACTGATCAGACAGTAGTGAGACCTGCTCTGATGTACGGTTTGCAGACAGCGGCTCTGTCCAGTAGGCAGAGATGGAGGTGGAGGAGATGAAGATGAAGAGTTTTAGGTTTGAATTGTATCTGGACTGTGAACTGACACAGTGACTTTGTCATATGGCATGTTCACTTGCTCTCCATTCAGTAAATGGAAAGACAAAAATAAGCAGAGCCTCCCATCCATCATTCATTAACCACAACCTGCCACCGCGGCGCTGAAGAAGCTGCTCACAGTTCTGCCTGGGCTCAGTTCCACCTGCAGGTAAGAAGATCTGACGGTGATAATGAATTCAGCTTTGACATTTGTCAAAATCATCAGCTTTTGGTGCATCGTCGCTGTGAGAAACTTTCTGCCAGACATTCAGTTGTCTGTTGTCAGGGTTGTTTCCTTTTGAGGTTTTTGTAACGCCTCAGCACCGACAGGGTTAATAGTGTGTTAATAGTTTTTTTTTTATGGCTGTAAATCTGATGGGCTGTTGAAGTGCAAGCATCTTCTCTGACTATTGGAGTCGGCGCTGATGCTGATGAAAAGTTAATGGCGCCACGGAGCAGCCCCTCCCCCCCGGGCAGCGGTAATGACAGTGTTGGATTCCATGTCAGCCACCACCAGCAGAGCTGAAGGCCAGGAGGGAAACCTCGCTGTAGCTGCCCAGGGCGGGGAGTCCTCCGTCACCGCATCCATCAGCTGACAGCAGACTGCAGGAGCTGTGACACTTTGCATGATGGGAGATTCTCTGAGCAGGTGACAGAGATCAATGTTCAATCTGAAGTGACATTGCTTTGCATTGATTATCTCCTGACCTTTTACCCCCGTCTGTCAAAAATACTGTATGTTTTATCATCCGTGATATCGGCCGAGGCTGAGGCCCGGCTGCACACCTCTCGTTTTGTGTGATAGATCAACAAAATCTGCAGATTAGTGGAGCAGTGGTAGGCTTAGAAAAAGGGTTTAGATCTTTGATCTTACGTAGCTCCCAGTCTGACGCTGGGTTGTGTCAGGTAGTGCATCCTCAGATTTTGTTTTTTTTTTTGATGACAGAGCTGTTCACATGTCTCAGCTGGGATTTTGTAAATAAGAGCCTCTGTAATCAGCTGACTCTCAGCTAATCACTGAGCTCTCATCTAGAAAGTGAGCTGAAGTATCTCCTCTGCCTGAAAGGGGGATCATTTGCTAATTTAAATGGTTGAAAAAAACCCAGAAGATTGAGCACAGATAGGTTCAACAGCCTTGTTCTGATTGGCCGGTTCCTGTGCCTTTACCTTTAAATGAAAATGAGCCAAGGTAGGGCCAGTGAGACCAGAGTCAACAGTTGTAGAAAAATATCTTGAATTCCATTCTTTGATGTTTTGTGTTTGGTTTGAAGTCTTTAGTTTAACAATTAGAGAAAAAATAAACGTGGACACAAAATGTTTCAGGGATCATTTCTCTCTAATTTCACTGCTGTGGAATAAGTATTATTCATAGTATTATTTTAGTATATTTTCGATTAAATTACATGTCCTAACCAGTGTCAAAAATATCAAAAAAGCCGTCTTCAGTCCAAAGACTAATCAGACAACACTGACCACTGCTTACTTAAGTCCAAATAATATGACGTATATAAAAGGGACAATGCATATAAATCAATGTCAACTGATCCATTTTGGAAGGTTATGTCTTTCCACTGCGTCTTTAATTGTAGCACCTTTTCCCAAGGTGACCTACGGATCAGTGAACTATGAGTCAGTACAGTAAAAACGTCTGATTCTAAAACACACAAAGACAAGTGTCTAAGTCGTCTCCAACAGCTTCAACAGCGTTTATCGCTGCAGCTTCATCAAGTGTTGAGTTGTTACGTTTTACTTATTTGATTTGAAGTTTTTTTAACCACTCACAAATGACCAATCAGAGCAAACATCACTTTTTCAACCAAACAAAAATGGAAGCTGCAGAAAGGATTCTATATCTGCAACATGTGTTGTTCTACCTCCATCTGACTGATGTGAAAGAAAGTGGATTTCACTTTCACTTCCTCGGATGAGGAAAAGACACAGGTTGTGACCTGGTGACAAAGACATTCCTGAGAATTCCTCAAAGAAGGAATTCCCCATAGATCTCAGATCACAGAGACCGGGCTGTGTGCAAAGAGAAAGAGAAAAAAAAAAGGCCCATGAAAACCCATCTTTGTGATAAAAATAATCCAGATTGCGTGTGAAGGTAGCCATGGATACAACATCCAGTCAACCCTGTCAGTGCATATGTGGAGAGAATTATGTGTTTCCACTTCAAGTAGTTGTCTAAACGCTGTTGTCAGATAGCTGCAGTGTAGGTGGATCCTGACCCTGGGAAGTCACAGTGTTACATAAGCTTGATGGATTGAAACACAGCCTCAATTTCGTAATTAACACTAACAGTATAAAAAAAATGTGACCACGACGCAGCAGGAGAGACGATATCACCTGATGATCAGATCTGGATTTAGCTGCTTTACCATCCAAGGATGTGAACCCTGAGAGAAATGCTTTAAATGTAATTTAAATTTTGTATAAAAGTTAAGCTATTGAATAAACAAAGAAAGATGATTTAAAAAGTTTTCAAAGAGGACAGACAATTTATCACGGTCAATCAAAACTGTCCCATTAGTCTTAACTTTCTGATTGGATTGTGACTGGAATAAATTAGGTCTGGATCCTTTCAGAAAACCATCTAAGCTGAAAGGGTCTTGTGTGAAATTTTCATTTAATAAAAAATAAATCAAATCAAAAAAGTTTCATATGCAGAATTGAAATGTTGCACTTTCAGGACTTTTATTTTTTGTGTGTGTGAATTATAGTATAACTGTTTGGAATAAAACTTACAGAATATATTTTAAATTTTGAAAAATTGCAAATACATACAGGAGTATTTTTCAACACTTTTTATATTCTTCACTTGAATGAGCTTTTTCATCACATTTGTTAGAAAATTGTAAACTGTAAGTGCTGTTGTATTTTCACTCTCCCTGCCCTGCAGGCACAATAAAACAACAGACTGCATACGCCTGAGTAAAGAGGCTTTAAAGTTTGTCTGTGGAGTTTCAAAAGCAATGGATTTGTCGTACATCTCCATACACAACAAGTTTGATTCGTTTGGAGTCAAACATCTGCAGTGCAGGGTGGCAGAGGAATCCACTGTGTCATATATTATCTGTTGGCATCAGGCCTGGTCAGGGTGAGAGGCAGAGACTAACCTAAAGGCAGTGAGAGGATCAGGGTGACTCCAGAGGGCAATCTCTGGATTTCATGACAGAGCTGTTCATCTTCATCTGGATTTCCAATCCATCGAACACTTTTGAACTCATTCTAATCCTGAACCGAAAGTGTTCAAAGGCAGCAGTCTAAAAATAAAAACAAATTACAAAACTACGTAGCCATAAAACTCAGCCACAGCTGCTGCAGTTACCAGGATCTGCAGGTGGAATCAGTCTTTTGTGTCTGTGCAACTGCAGGGGAGAAGCACCAATAACCCATCACACAGTGATGTATGATGCTATTACACTGTTGACAACAAGATCAGTCAGCAGCCAGCCTTACTCTCTGCTTTTTCTACAGGCCCCTTAACGGATACCGCTTACTGGATGTTTACCACGAACACCTTCCTGTAAAGAAATCGTTAAGGCGTGACTAATTACAGCCCAGTAATGACGTGGGTGCTTTGAAATATTAAATGACAGCACAAAATGATATTTCCATATTTAGGAAAATGTTTTCTCACTAAGGTTTCAGTTCTTTGCCTTAAAAAAGGGATTTCAAAAGAGCAGAGAGAGAGAGAGAGAGGGAGCTCTTGTTGTTTTGCTGCCATGAACAGATGGAGAGGTGACTTTGGTCCTGAACTGAGTCTCTCCGGATGCTTTGCCCTCAAGGCTCTGGACTTCTTCCAGCCACTAAATAAATGTTTTAGGGAGTTTGGGTGATGAATCAGATGCAGCATTCACAAAACGACAAGCAGATAAAATGTGACTAATGTCCAAGAACGTCTAATGGCCTCACATGAGCGAACCACCTCCAGTAAAACTGGGGTAAGTCAATAAGAAAAAACACAACCGTTTTTCTTGTTTTTTATTTTATAAGTGTCTTTGATTTAAGTCGGGAAACTTTAGCAGGGAGTGTTTGCCTCAGATAACACATTTGGACAGGTTTTCTATTGTGTTTGGTTAGAACCTTGATGTTTGTTTCTAATGTCGAAGTGTTAGATTTTGGTTGTTAAAAACCTGATCAAATAAATTACAATAAAGCTCAGTTTTTGACAGAGATCCAGTGATAAAAGTTGTTAGAGACGCTTGAGAGAAGTTCCTTGACATCGTCTTGTATTTAAACTGTGTAAAACGGCGTCTGTCGATCTTAGAACTTTTTGACTCACTCTTGTAGGACTAGGACTACTGCTTCATTGTACAGACCGGTTTTATAGAGAGGGAAAAGGTCTAATCATTTTTAAGGACAAGGATGTCCTGTCCCACTGGGGGTATCTGGAGAGACAAATACTTAAAAGGTGGTACGTGGCTTAGTAAAAGTATGGGGGAAAAACTGGGCTGGACCACTTCAAGGTGGGACAAATAAAAAGCTAAAATGAACTGTGTGACTACAGGAGACCCACAGAAGTTTTCAAAGGCAGACGTATTTATACTCTTTACCATCCTAACACTGCAGCACAGGAAAAATATGATAAATGGAATCCTTCAAATACATTGTACCACGCACCACACAGTAGTTAAGAAGACATTTAAGTCACGAGAAAGTGTTCACTGATATAAGTCGAGTGGGAAGAAGGGTGACTTTCTGTGAGACATATATACAAACGGACAGTCTGTGGGGTGTATTGACATTAGATACACAAGTGTTGTGTCAACAGTGGGATCGGGGGAGAGGTGACGGACAGAGTCCCGACATGGCTATTTTCTCTGATCTCATTAGCAAGAAATAGTAGACGGACGTACAGTAAGAAGACACATTTGGCCACACTTATTTATACACAGGACTTATTGAATTATTTTGACAGTGTCAAATGAGAAGAGTTGCGGACGGGAGATCTGTCTCGTATAACGACCGACAGAGTCGAGAAGGATGCACAACAGAAATAGAAGTACAGAGAGAGACGGCCACAGACAGAATCACTAAAAATACAAAGGCAGTTTCAGACATAGGATACAGAAAAAAAACAAAAAACAAACAAGAATACCATTATTTTTGTCTCCTTTTCATGGAGACCAAACACACAGAGAATAACACAACAATATTTCTCCTCCAAAGTAAAAACCCAGTGCAGGGCCAAACAGCCAGCACATGTGCTCATCACTTTATCAGGACAGACTCTACTATAACTGACTTTATTCAACGTTATATAATATATTTACACTTTATGTTGTTCATAAATGCAAGCCCTGTCCAAATTTACTCTGGGAATCACACGCTCACTTTCCCTTATGCCGTGGATCGACCGGTCATTAATTAAAAAGTGAGAGGTAAACTGTGATTTCAGACACTTTCAGACATCTTCAATTTGCATAATCACAGATGCTGCACGCCCGTAAAACTACCGACGGTTTGTGCCTCATTAAATGTGATGGATTGAGCTGTAGAGTCTACAACAGAGAGGTCACACTCTGGTGTTTTTCTTTTCATCACCAGAGCAATGCTGGTGTGATAGGCCTACACCAGCTCAGGTGCCTCTTCATCTACCTGGGAGTTAACTTTAACAGGTGGTACTTAACCAACTCTAAAGTTTTATTTTTTCAAATTATTTGTGGCTCCCTAACTCTAACGCCGTGTTGACAGATTCTTCAGTCAGTTTAACGCCATCTATAAATCACTCCAATGGTTAATCCAGACACGAGAGCAAGTTGTGGTACTGTTTTAGTGCACCCAGGAGGCATGGGAGTGTCTGCTGTTTGCTCAACACACAAGAGTCCTGCCAGGGTTGGATTCAAACCAGCAACCCTCCAAAGTACAAGCACTTTGGACAATTTCACCAGAGTTTTTGGAAGCTCTAGATTTTAAATGGTATATGCCATATATTTTCTTTTTTAGTAAAATTTTAGTATTTTCATTGATTGATATTTGGTAGGTGAATTGCATAGAATTCACTCATATATATTTAAATTTAGTTCTCTTTATAATTTAGTACTTGATTGACTAGAAGATTTACATTTTATTTAAAGTTATCATTGTAACTGCACCAGAAATATGAGCGGTGCTTTCATTTACCAAAATGTCTACAACCATAAATAATATATTGTTTTAAATCTACATTTTTAACATGGATATATGAATATTACAGTTTTATCTCCAATGGAGATATGCACCATGTATGTTCATGAAAACATATTTTTACTTGATTTATCTTTTACATTTTTACACTATCCTCCTAACCTTGTGGACAGTGGCCATGTGAGGATCAGTCAACCCCAGCGTGGAACTTCACCACTAGATGTTGCTAAATCCTATGCTGAGAAATAATACTTTAAATATTTCTGGCCTCCAAGTGAATGCAAGGAAAGCAGCCAATCCTTCCAATCTCCTGCCTCCTTCCAACATCAACTCTCATTATCCACGAACTGGGGAAATAGAGCAGATTAGGCTTTGCTGTCTTAGCTAGAGAGAAGATCAACTCTCTCTCTAGTGATGGTAGTATTTACGACTATGAACAACCGACCGGTGACTCCTGGTACCTTTCCTGGTTGAGTGTGTTTACCAGCGACAGCAGCACCTTGTTATATTATTATCTGGCCTCAGGGTAGGGAAGGACACAGGTGTGACTGTTTTTCATTAAGTGTGTGTCAGAACTCCGAATGCCCACGTGTTGCTTGTGTAACATTTCAATTTTTATGTTGCTGTGTTGTTGCAAGTAAAAAGACTTTTGTTTTGAAATTAAACAAATGTTACTCGTACAGTATGAACCTGACAGCTGTTGCAAAGCAGCAGCATTAACTGAATGCTGAGCCTGTGGAGTGCACAGCATCCATGCCAACAGACGCCTGCGGAGAACATGTTTGCAAGAGAACATTATCCAACCCTGCCTACATCCTCAGCCTACCATCCACACACAGATACAGTAACAACCAGGGCTGGAAGCTATCTGTGATTAGGTTTTTTCTTTTATATGTGATGGTAATACTACATCTTTAAGTGGATATTTCTTTTCTGTTTTAAATTATTATTAAATCATTGCTGGTTTATGGAAGTTGTAGTTTTGCAACAATATAATATTTACAAAAACATTTTTATTCTTACTTTCCACTTTATTGTTATTTGTTAGAAACTTCATTTACAATTTGATTTGAGTCTTTAGTCTAACAGACAATAAGAGATGACAAGGTATTTCAGGTTGTGATGGACGGCGAGTAACTGTTATGAGTGTCAGTAATTCTTCATCTCCCGTTGGTTTGAATTGAATGCGAAGCAGTGCACTGTGGTGTTAATGGCAGCTTTAACCACCTCTCTGCCTCGCTGCCATTAGCATAGGCGTAGGAGGCAGAGCTGATTGAGTGGCCATTTGGCAGAGAAAAAAAAAATCTTTTCAGATTCCTTCTACTCTATTTGCATCAGAATAAAATAATCAACCACAGAAATGCATGTGTATTTACACTGTAATGAACTTTGAGAACAAAAGGTCATCTGAAGACTAACAGGAAACCGTGTACACCACACGTGTTTACCACATAGAGTAGTTTTAAGTGTTTCATAAAACAGGGACAAAAGGTCAGTGCTAAAATATTACATATATACGTTCCTAAATATGACTTAACCACTTTTTTAATATGTATAAAAGACAAATAGCAGCAGGTAGAAATACATGTTTGGCACCGGTCGTTATTTGTCGCTATTTCGAATTATTATAATTATTACCATCATCATTATTATTGGCAAATTAAAAAAGATGTGCAGGAGTACCCTTAACACCTTCATTTTGAAACCCCTAATATAGCCTTCATGTATGTATAGAGTGTACTACACTTACGCCTGTTGGGTCTAGGGTAAAACCGAAAGCGAACACCCCAAATTTCTTTATGTACCCCCTTTGCCCCATTTCAAACACCCTAGATCCGTCTCTGATTTGGAGGATCCCTCCTCTTTGTCCTGAATTCCTAGACAATAGCAGAGTTTCTGCTGGATTTCCTGATTAATTCATGGATCCACCTTAAAAACCAAACTGGTTCCACCCCCTCGTGTTTCCTCCACCAGCTCATTTCCCTCTTTCTCTGCCTTCTAGCTCGCTGGGCAGACACGGATCCGGACGCTGGGCTTTATCCTCGGGTCCTGCTTGAATGTGCCGGACCCCCACAGTCCCACCCGAGTCCCACCCACCACCGCTCTGACTGCAACACACAGCAACACCAGCAGTGCTCGTTATGTGTTCTGTTGTTTGTCACAGACTCTACTTCACTCTGCCCTGTAGTTTTTATTTTATTTTCTCAACAGAGGGGGGAGTTGGTGTTGCCCGTGAACGGATTGTTTTCGGAGTGATTCTGGATCGTTGTGTAGGTTTCTCCCTTCTCTGGGCTGTCGCTACTCCAGGAACCAAAGCTCCGGTCTCCACCGATGTAATTAATCTTAAATTGACTGTCTAAACGTCGGAACAGGAGACTCTGGAGTGGATTTTCCCTCCTGTTTCTACCCGCTCTGACAGTGTTTACCACCACTGCAGTTGATAACTTAGAGTCCTGCTGGGAAATGGACAAACCCCCTCTGAAGTGAAGACGCTGCTCGCTTCATCCACACACAAACACAAACTACAGGACGTGATTTGGACGTGGATCCCGTGTAGGAGGTAAACGTTTTTTCCCCTAACTTTAAAGTCTATCTTTCGACGCACACATGGCTTTAAGAAACACACACACCGTTTATGATCTTTTATGGCGAATATAATTGTAAAATGATTTTTTATGTGTTTCCAGCCTCACATTTGTCCGTATTTCTTTTCATCCGGGTAACGTCTAACTGCCAGTTTCTTCACCTAGACATCCACTATCAGCAGCTACAGGCAGGTTTTCTACAGGTGTGAACTGTCATGTTCCCGGACAGTCTGATGTTTTTTTTTTATTATTACAAGCTTTGTGAAGCGAATTCCAACATGTGTGTTGTGTAGCCACCCGTCCCGACATTTCGTTCGAACGCTTGACATTCTGTCGTTCACAGCCAGTACCAAACCTTCATTCAAAAACCGTCCTTATATCACCTTTACGTACAGAAACGCTCGTAAAGCCTGCTAAGAGGTATAGTACGACGAACGACGATCGAAACTATGAATTATCGATTACATGTGTCATGGTTCTGAAAACACATCAACTTTTGTACTTGGCTACGCTGCAGTGGTTTGTCGTTCGCCTCAGTGTTTTCCAGCCTAGAGACGGCGGCGCTGCTTTGGTTGGCAGATTAAGTTGTTATTTTAATTAAAATAGTAACCTTTCACGTGTGATTGAGAGGTGGCGTATTCTAATGATGCCACAGTTTATTTCGGAGATTATGTTTTAATGCGTAAAATTATAATGGAAACATCAAACAAGGAGGAAATGTTTAAATAATACGACAATTTAGAAGGGGGTTTTGTGAAAGGTTTCCCTGGGCGACGGAACGGCACGTATGGACTGTTGCGGAGGCTGTGAGGCATGATGAGCCTCCTGCGGTTGTCTGGAAACAGTTCGTTGTATAGTCTGTGCTTTCACTGCTTGGTTTTTCACATTTCCCCTAGTAACCACCAGTGTTTGTGGTTAGTTTGACATAGTCTCTAACAACAATACGTTAAAACACAGGTTTTCCCCACAGAGGAAACACTGGTTGATGCTCCTGTCGTGAAAACGGACTTCTGGACTGACTCTTCGCAGTCCCTCACGCAGTCACAATGAATGCGGCGCCTTCAGGGAGAGCTTGTTCAGCTTGTTGGAGTGGTTTACCTACAATTACCACTCCCAGGGTAAACAGCACTTCTGCTTTCCAGACTGTCAAACTGACAGGCGGAAGTGAGGCAGGGTGGAAAAACCTTTATTTTAATCAACGGGCGTTCACGAAGAACCATCCTTACGTCATCTGCTAAGATGGGCGGATGAACAGCAGCAACAGCAGCTGCAGCTCCGCTTCTTTTTCCTTCACTCCTCTCATTTCATCCATCTTCTCCTCCTTCTTCTCCTACTCCTCCTCCCCTCTCTATATGGGTGTGTCTTGCCTTATTGCGTTAGAAAGGAGGGGGATCCCTCATCTGGGCTTTAATGGAGACTCCTCCCCAGCTTGTGACCTCCAAACGAGGGCATTGCTCCTCATCTTCTCCATTTCTGCTAATTCCTCCCCGAACAGGAGTGCTCTTCTACAGGGAGATCAGTTACAGAGAAAACTTTGATGGCTTTGTAGAAAATCAGGTTAATTTCAGGCAGCTGTAAGCTGAGTAAGCTGAGGACCGTCACAAACAACACTTAATCACATGGATGTGCTATCATGTCCATGTCGTTCAAATGTGTCTTTTTTTTCTCTGAAGGAAAAGAATTGTGGGTCCACAGGCAACACTTTACAGATGGCTTTTTATGTACATTTTCTCTTTCACGGCATACTGAGTTTGTGAACAATGAACACATTTCATAAAGACCGCTATGATTAGGTGATTCAGTCACCAATTGTACACATTAAGTCACATCATTAGAGCTTTGAAAAAAACAACAACATCTAACCTCAGTTTTAGAAGCTAACACTTCCGTTCCCATCCCACTTCAAATTCGAATGATGAAATTGCTTTTTGCAGCACAGAAGATGGGTTTAGTTGAGAGAACTTCTAGCTGTAAATGTTGAGTTTCCTTCCAGGAATAGTTGAGCAGATCTTATCTGGTTAAACCCTCCCACCTTGTTACTTCTTTTGGTTTTGTAGTGTATTACGTGTGTGCGTGTGTGTATACACACACACACACACACACACACACATATATATATATATATAATACATAAAATTAGGGCTGGCCAACGACTGAAAAATTCTAATCACTAATCACCTGACTTCTTCTTACTTCACCATTAGAGACATGGATGAACTTCTCTGTACCATCTACTTTTGTTGATTGAATAATTTCCTTTTGGGGATAAATAAAGTACTGTTGTAGACACAGTTTAGGATAAACACTACAACAACAAGTACATGAATCTCGGTGCATGTAAAATTTCCACCACAGTACCATCCTATTCTATTTCCAAAACAAACAGCCAATGCCACTTTTGGCTCATATCAGTTCACCAGGTAGGTGCATCTTTTCACCACTTAGCTGGTAAGAGGTCCAGCTTGAAGGACCTTGTTTACACTGTAATAGTGACTAGAATGTATGATTAGACAATGACTGTTTGGGGCATGGTTTTGTGAAAGGTAGTAAACAACAGATTTTTACAAAATAAAAGCCGGTGAGAAAGAGTTTACAATAATAAAAATAATAATAATACCTCATTAAGTTGCTCAGCCCTAATATATATATATATATATATATATATATATATATTCTTTGAAAGTTGTTCTCATTGTAAATTTGTTTTCTACTTAATCATGCATTAGTGTTATTTATAGGACCTGTCTGCGGCCTGAGTCAGAGCTTCATTACACTGGCAGCTGAGGCTCTGGATGTGAGGGGATGGGGTTTGATCTGACTGAACTCATTTGGTCAGACCCATTCAATCTGCCATTCATAGTTTGTGTGAATGTCTGTGATTGCCGTTGGGTGAGGCTGTGAATCTGAAATTGTCTTGTCACACTGCTGTTTGGCTTACTAAAGTTTTGCACACTACATTGTTTAACTAAGTCATTGATTGTAAGTGATTGTACATTTTTAGGTAAATAAGTCAATTCCTATCTACATGTATGTAGAGTTGAAAATTTAAATTTCTTTCACTTAAAAGTATATACAGTAATGACGAACTGGCGAGTGTAAACCTGAATAATGCACACTTGATGCCCCACCTCATGTTAAATATTATTTTCAGTCAAATTGAATCCAACATTTAAGCTACATCTGTGCTACTCTTTCGGCTGCTCTGTACATGCTCAAGCCCCAACATTTTTTGAAATTTTGAAATTTCTGTATGGAAGATCAAAGACAGAGACATCTGCAAACAGTGATGTATTATCTGCATACACTACACATACACTACACTGATTTGTCACGCTGATGTCCCCTGAGATACTTTTACCCAAAATGCAAATAAACAGGCCCTACCAGTAATGTAGAAAGCAGTTTCTGTCTTTGACCGTTAGCTGCATTCGTTTAGTTAGAATCTGCATTGAACAACACAGCTGGGGCTTATGGCCAGACCAGACAGGCTCTTATTTAAACAATAACTGTTGATTCTTGTTTCTGGAGACTGCAGATGATTGTAATCTCTGAAAAACATTATCCCTGTAATTAATGTCGAATGCAGGCATCACTTTACAGAGTGTTATCAGAAGGAGACAGTTGGCTTCACCTGCAGACAGCGAAGTTCTCAATTTGGGTCTGAAGTTGCTGAGCTCCTGATGATAGATGCAGGGGAGGAGACTGATGCTGACTCAGTGGGTTCGCACTCTGAAGGTCGTTTAGGACAGCCAAAAAGAATTCAGTATTACCTTGTTTGTTCTTTTACCACAAGTGAACCTTCAAGCTGTTATGGCACCTACAACAGATCCAGTGAGGTGTCATTCTCAGCTGTAAGATTAAAAATAAAAGGCCTGAACACATTGTCCACTGGTGTGAATGGGAAGTGAGGAAATTCAGCAAAACGTGGAACCCCCACTGTAGACGGAATCCCTGCCCGTGGAACAGATTCAGAAGCACACACTGTTTTTATGGAAGTTCACATCAATTATTCATGAACTGCATTCAACTCCAAGAAGCCCAGCCCTATATTTAGTATGTATAGCCTTTGCTCAGCACAACCTCACTGTTTGTGGTTATAATAGGACCGTTGGCCTCCATGATACATTTTTAATACAGCTGGCAGGATGGGGATCTACCCGTAGTATGAGGAGCTGTAATTTACATGTACAGTTTTATTACGCACTAAATTCAACCTGCAAGTCAAAATATATATTAAATAGAAGTCCTAGACATTTATCACATTTTATATTTGTTGTGTGAGATCAGGTTTGTTAGGGTTAAAAATGACAAATAATTGGTATTTTTTAATTTGCTCCTGAAACTATCATCACATAACTGGCTAAATCTACAAGATGTGATTTTAAATGAAGCCTAGCCTAGTGTAACTAATAGTCAACTTATTAGTTAATCAATCACATTGGTCTCATTACAAACACATTTCATACCAGTTTTTGTTTCTTATGTCCCTTGCCTTAATCATTGGTCAGCGAGTGGCAGTTGTTTTAGTTGTTAATAAATGCTGCAGGAGAATATACAGCTGTAAAGTTCAGACCTCTTGCGTGCTGCGGAGCACATGTTAAAGTGCAGGTAACTATGGCAACAGGACGGATGCTTCGGGCCGCGTTAGCGGTTAACTGAGTGGAGAAACTAACTTACCACAGATTATCTCTGACCTGACTCTGTTTCGTCAACCGGTGGAAATAATGAAAGAGCCAATAACAGACTCACATGTTGCATTTTAGCCTCATCATTGGACACAATTGTCATGAGGACACCTTGTTGCTGGGTCCAGGCACATGTCATGGAGGCGTTAGCAGCAGTGATAACTGTAGCTGGTCCATCTCTCGGCACACAGGCAATCACATAGCACTTCTGTGTGTGCAGGTCAGTGTGTGTTTGTGGGCAGAGATGTGTGTGTGTGTTTGTGGGATCGACATCTGAGTCATGGTGCACTGGTAAGAGTTAGCATTGGATAAAAAAGACTTTCTTTGATTATTTATTGCTATATACCCTGATATACTTTTTCAAAGAAAACCCTGGAGCAGTGTGACATACCAATAATTGTTATAAAGTTGTACAACACTGAAACCTTATCTCTGAGATTCCCACTCCTGTTCATTTTCCCGTTGACTCTCACTGATTTTAATGCAGTATTTGTGTAACATATTTGTTTTAGCTCGTGTTCTAATTTGAATTTTTCTCACTTCCCAAAGGGTGAAGCTGCTGTAATGACACATTCAAGCGTGTGTGTTAATCCTGATGAAACTGTCGGTGCACAGAAGTGTTGGAGCTTGTTGTGAATGTGATGAACTGCAGAGAGCTGTGCCCAGCTTCATGTGTGCATGTGTGTAGATGCGCGCTCAAACACAGTGAGTGTTAGCGGTGTCTTGCATGTGAGTAAACCGATAAAAGAATACCATGATATACAGCATATCTGATGAGGAATGTGACAAATCTGTATGAATAAATTAGGATATTAATACTGTGCCTACTCTGTGTGTGTTCTGTGATGTAATCGACCAGAGACGCACAAATATTCACCGTCGCCATCATATTGAAGTCAAAGACTTAAAAAGATGTAAGATGTAAAAGACGTAGGCCACATGCTTATCATTGTTACTGTCATGTTTACATCAGGAGCAATGAAGGCAAAGATGGAAACTTCTTTTATGTTCGGCTTTATACACAATACATTAAACAGGCCGTGGTAAACTATATCCACTTCATGTCGGAGATGGTGTATAATTTAGATGCAATAAATGTGTATGTGTGTGCTTTTGAGCGTGTGTTTGCACTTTCCATGCAACATGCTGCAGTAGAATAACGGCAGACAGATAAGAGAATAAAGGCAGGAATACTGCAGGAGAAGGTGGGGATGTGAAAGACACGAAGCTACAGTCAGTTTATTAAAAACATTTAAAATATATATATATATATAAATGTTAATGTTCAGAAGTACTGTCAGTCTTGTTTGAAGACTTTTAGATTAATATATTATTTTATAAGAAAGCTGGTGGCAAATCAAATATTCTAAGTTTAACCAATGACTTGATGTGAAACTCCCTGAATAAATCTAAGACACAGCAGCGTGTGTTGGATTAGAATCAGTCTGCTGTGAAATTAGTATTGTCCCGGAGAGGAATGCCTTTTCACTTTTGTTTTATTAAGTCAGAGATTATTTAAATGTGTGTGTCTGTGTGTTTGCGTGTGTGTTCTCTTGGAGACGGTAGGAGAAAGGCGTCAGTCAGAGAAGGAAGTGAGCAGATGGAGGCCGGTAGGAGAGCCAACAGGAAGTAGAGGCTTGATGGTTTCCTCATGTTGTGTTGGCAACAGTCAGGATTTCACTTCCCCATACTGAACACAGCCAACAGGTGCCGTGTGTGTGTGTGTGTGTGTGTGTGTGTTTATATTTTGATGTCTTATGTCATACTCTATCTCTTCATCTATTCATTGGACTTTTTCACCTCAGAAACCTGAAACTAGACCTGGGGAAGCATTGAATGGACCGTTTCCAGAACTATGAGTAATTATAGTTTGAACTAATACCAGCAGAAGTTGTCAGGTTTAAAATAACTTGCCTGCAGCGTTATTTTTGAGTTCAGTTGTTGTGCTTGTACTACTCACATGTGATGTTGGTGAAACATGAGGGAAGCTTGAGCGGCAACGGATACAGCGATGTAATATAGACACAAACAAGATCTGACATTTACATCACACACAGGAAGTGTCAAGCTCACTTTTAACTGATATACGATAGCAGCACGCAGAGTTTTGAAAACATCTCAATCTTTCTGGAGAGATACCGTCCACTTCTGAGCAAACCTCATTCAGGGCCTGCTTTTTGTCTTATCGTTCATATAAAATGAAACCCAAGAGTTTATTGATTCACCTCTGTTACTCAAAGGTAATTTAATCCATGACCAAAGATTTAAATAAAATGAAATCTTATTAAAGCAGAGTTAACCCAATACAATTCACTATAATAACATCTACCTCTAGGAGGGGCTTTTGGGACAATACAAATTTGACTCGTGCATGATTTGTCTATTCATACTGAAGTCAGGGGATACACATCCCTCATGCTGACTCATGCAGTTTTGTGTTTTGTTTATTATTCTGGGATCTTCCTCTCAGCATGGCTACATTTTCAGATCAGCAGGGAACCCTGCAGCTCTGTGACACCTTTACAAACTGACTGTTATGTGACTGTTATATTACATTTAATAAATACCAGTGACGCACCGAAATTAGAATTCTTGGCCAAAACCGAAACACTGAAAGAAATGATTATACCAATTATTAGTCCCATTGCTTTTATGGCTATGACTGTGTACTAAACATCAATAAAATCAATGCAGTGCTATTACACACGTTCATATTAAGTAAATAATAAATTGTCAAAATAATTAATTGTCAAATGTCTTGCAGAGAAATAAAATCAACTGATAGTCCCATAGGAAGTTGAAGTAGTCTACCTATTATTATTATTATTTGAGGCACTCTCTGTCAGAATCTCACAGAACATATCAGACAACAAGCTGTGAGCTTTTCTGTCTCCAAGCAGGTTCTCCACGTCCATCACAGCCCAGATCATTTCTAGTGCGTAATAATCTTTATAATGCGGATCAAGCGCAGTCGCGACCAGTGCAGTAGTTCCGAATAGATGTCAGTGAAACGTGTGCTGACAGACTCTATGAGTGTACTTTTACGCCCTCTTGTTTCTTGGGGAACTGCTAGGGTCATTTTATAATCAAAATATTTTAGATATACCTTGTGTTTTTGTACTTTACGTTTATCATGTTATGGTAAAAAAAAAAAAAAACACGTCACCAGAAGTGGACCCAGATCGAAGTGTGAGAGCAGTTCTCTGGGGAAACCTAGCTGACTTTCAGTTCTGGCTGTGGAGGAGAGTGTTGATTCCACACAGAGGCCCCGTTGGGGTTTGTTTTCTGTCCTCGTCATTGTGCGAGGCTGACAGCAGGGAACTCTGTGTCAGACACACTACCTCTGTCTGTAAACACAACACAGTCCTGCACAGATTTCATTCCTGGTCTGTGTAAGGAGAGCAGGGTCAGTGGAATGCAGTGTTTGTGTTGTAGATGTTGGGCGTGGCTTTGTTTAGCCATGGTGAGTGAACAGTCAGCACTTAGCCATTCATCACACGGTGCACACACACAGCACTCCTGTAACGAAAATGTTAAAATACAAATGTTTTTGTTGATCTCTAAGTTCATCTGACTCAGTGTCATGTGACTCTTACAGATCTTGTTTAGATCTGGAGGTTTGTTGCTGTGACCATTCTTTCTGTTTGACAGCCAGGACAGTCGGAGAGCCTTTGGCCTTAGCTCTGTGGATCATGTGCTCAATGAAACTGAAGTGGCTTTTCATTTCAAAGTTCACCAGGAACAAAGAGGAGTGGAGAATGGAAGGAGTGAGATGGGAAGGGGTGTATCTGTACACTATTGTTAAAACACATATTTTCAACGTGACTCTAAACATGTCGTGTCACCATGTCACATGTCCACAGTGTTCTGGAACATGAGACTCTTTCAACAGGAAGTTTTTAATAAAGTTCAGTGTTGTTGGATTGACTTTACTACCAAACTGTTTTTCTCATTTTGTTGTTGTGCCTCCTGGGGTTCTATCCTGATTTCACTAAATGATTAATGGAGCACTGCTTTTATAAGGTGGTGGTGCCACAGTACTTTAGAATCAAGTCTATAGTTGGGCAAAAAAGCATTGTTAGGAATGGATCATGACTTTTGTGGTTGGTCTACCATCAACAAAAACTTCTCAAAGAGATTCTATCTGGAAGAGAAATAGTCTAAATTAAGTCCTGCGAACGCAGTCTGACCCGATAATAAATCTCCTGCTGTGGGCCTTAAGTTTAAGGAAATATCTGGGTGGGGTTTGCAGCTATTGTTCCAGCTTAATACTGATTTTTGTTTCCATTGCATTAGTACCCTTCCGTATTTAACCGGCAAACTCACAGACCTGTTTCTTCTCCCTGAATATTAACAGAACGATTTTGTATATATGAAAACAAAACAAAAACTGACTTTTACCCTGACCCTTAATAATTGGTGTTTCTCTCTTCGTAACCACAGGGCTACAGGTAGTTCTTTAAGTTGGAGGTTATCATTCAGTAACTGTTTTTTTTTACCCTGAAGCATCTTCATTAGAACATTAACACATCATTAGGTAACACCCTGTCTTTAAGGGGCAGGTGATAGACACACAGCTCTGCTTTGGTCGTCTGGGGTGTTTTTCTGTGCTAAAAAATAACGAATAAACAAAATAACTTGTTTCTTTGCATTGTCTAAGAAGGACCAAATGTTCTTTTTTTGTAACATATCTTCAATCATGTAACTTTTATGATGAAACATTCTGACCTTGTTTCATATCTGTCTTAAAAATGATCTTTTGTTTCCTTAGCTGCTAACTTTTATGCTTTGTTAACCTTTAGATTAAATATGTTTTGTAAATAGAGGAAAACACAAAAAAGCCAGCATGATCATTATTTGATTTGTAGTTTGTGTTTGTAATCACAATCTCTTTGTATTTATTAACTTTTACTTTAAAAAAAAAAGTTCCTGCGACTCACGTTTATGATCCTGACTTATGACTGTCATCAGGCAGCTACGATGATGTGTTCTTTCCTCATGTTCCACTGTAGTGGCAAAAAGTGATGACTTACTACCTACCTCACATTCCTTGTCTGAATGCAACTCTGTCACACACTCAGCTGATTGGACGGCAAGATTTCCCTCTTCGCCAAAATGAATGGCAGCTTGTGTTTGGAGCATTCTCTCTCTCTCTCTCTCTCTCTCACACACACACACACACACACATACACAGACACACAGACACTCTGTCTCTGTTCAACTCTGTCAGCTCAAACAGTTGCTTTTTTTCACAAAATCCAGGAATGTTTGGTGTCACATTGTCCAACTGGTTATCAGCCCAACAAACGGCAGACTGTGAACCATTTTTTCCACTCTGCTCTCAGTCACAAGATGCTCCATTGACAGTCATCTGAGGCTGAGTAATGTGCTGTCTCACTGAGGCCTGGTAGATGGTGCCGGGTGTTGGGTTTAGTGTTTTACAGAAATCAGAAAGGTTGGCTTGAATGGAGACAAGACTTTTGTCTCCATCCAAAATAATAAAAAAATATAACCGTACCTTGATTGATTTTAGGCACCATTTAAAAACAACATGTACTAAGGCATTTATTGTAGGCAATTTGTTTTGCTTTATTGCTGCAGTAAAAGGTTTCCACTGGTGGTAATATTTTTGTCCAAAGGTCAGCAAATGATGAAATGGAAATAAAACCATGACAAAAATTGACTAACCTAAAAAAAATCTGACAGGAGAAAACAAGCAGCAAAATTCTATAAAGATATATCTACCTTTTATTTGTACTTCCATAAAGGAAATTACTTTCTGCATTTAACCCATCTGTCAGTACACATTTTATCATTTTTTGCATATTCTGTCAAGAGAGAACGCTACAGCTAAAATGTCAGTCTGCTGGTTTAACATAAATTTAAAAGACATCAGGTGCCAGACCTTCCTTGACAATATCATTTTATGTATGGATGTGGTGACATTGTCAGAGACCTGAGGTTTGCCGCCTCAATCACTCAGTTTAACTTCTGGGCAGGAAGGACATTGAACTAAAGCGGCTTCTGTCTGCAGTGTGAGGCTGCAACAGGATCAATCAATTAGATGGATCCTCTGTTTTCATCCAGGACTCTCCTGAGAGTGAGCTGGATGGATTTTCACTGTTAAGATGAATAATGGTCATCATAATAACCCCACACTTTACAGGCATGACTTGTCTGGTGGTTCAAAAAAATGCGTTTTCCTCTTTGATTGATCTAAAACTATGGCAATGTTTGTGGTATGTTTTTCATCCAATAAGGAAAAAAATGTTTTTTTTGGCTGACTGACTGTTATAGAGCTGCCACTTTTTATCCATCCTTCCAACATTGATTTGTTCACAGAGGTAAAGTTTAGATCAACGTTAAATACCTTGTTTACCTTAGCAGATCCGTTAAACAAAGGAGTGCTGTTTGTGTTTCATTTAGCTGTTGGCAAGCAAGCCCTAAACTAAACAGTCCTCACAAATGTGACACCAAAGCTTGGCCTACTTTGAGCTACAGAACAATTATCTGCCTTTTTATACAAATGTGTCACTGGCCTACTTTTGATGCATTTGTGTGTTTTTGGGACAAACACGTAACCACCACATCTTTGAATCTCGCCCTCTATAATGTCACATAATATTCATCCACGATTTGGGTAAACCTGACAGCCTTAGCTGCTTTTCAAGAAAATATTTTTAGGAAATAATTAGGGAAAATAAAACAAGGTAGACACTTGCAATCATCCAGTTAGACCAGCCACAGTCAAAGCATTTTGCTACAATGCTGCGCCTTATGCATATGTAATTTGTTAATGAATTATAAAAACTTTCTTTCTTTTGTATCTCTTCTTCATTTTTTACTGCTTGATACTTTTGTGTGTAGTGCAAGTAGATGTAGCTAATGGCAGAAGTCAATGGACATGGGCATGGGACACCTTGGACACGTTTTACCAGTCCATCGCAGGGCTGCATAAAGAGAGAAGATTCCCATTCACAATCAACACAAAGCTTATGGACACTTGGGAAGAATAGTCACGTACAGAAAGACCATTGGTTACCACTGGGGATCGACCTGCTGATCCTCTTGCTGTTAAGCAAAGCACTAATCACTTTGACACTGTGTGGCCCAGCACTTTCCTCACTAAGATGAAATTCCCAGTGTTAGCAGCCCATTAGTTTCATTTTCTCTTTGACTGAGTGTTCCAAATACAAGTGTTTTTACAGACTAGGGGGCTCCATAAGGAGTACACAGAAAAGAAGAAAACTGCATTATTTCTATTGACCACTTCATTGATTTGTAGCTCCCTGAGCACAGCATCTCTATGCTGTAGATCCAAAGTGAAACCAGAAACACCTTTGTAGTTGGGAAATTAAATCAAGGCTGAAGAAGAACAAGACTTTTGTGAGGACAGGCATCTGCGGAGTCTCCACTTCATTAAACTTTACACCAAGATATAAAACTGTTAGATTTATGTATGGCTTCACTTTGCCTTTTGCACAATCTGTTGGCCATCTGTAGCTTGGCTAATTTTACATGCCTAATGAACTATGCCTATTGTTGAATTGTAGAAATCACCATGTGTTGTCTAGCAGAAAGCTAATTCTGTTATTTCTGTCTTTACTGATTGAAAGATCAGATATTGTTTGGCCATAGATTAAGTGAATGATCAATGTTCCAAAAGTCTGACACGGAAAACATTTAAGGCTGATTGCTGTATAATTTGACACCATTAAGTGTCATGGGTGACCATTCATTGTCATCCTTCTAATAAACATCCATCCATTCGGTCATTCAGTCTACATTTAATTACATAAAATACTTCAATTTGCACTGTTGTTTTGAAATTACTTATGTTAAGACAGGTGGATCATTAAAAAAGTACTGGTATAATAAATCAAGAAGGAATTGGACATATTTTCTATCCAAACTACTACAACCACCCTATTGATCTGCACACACCACTCCACCTGCAATGTAGGCTGCCTTTCCTGTTCTTCTATACAGTCTATGAGTAACATCCAAATCCATAAAACACGTGACTCTTTGTGTCTCCTGGAAAAAATATGTCAGCAGAGCCGTGGAAGTCCGAGTTTTCTAGGAGCTTTCATCCTAAATAAACACTTTTTTTCTAGTTTTGCAACAGCATTTGATTTACCAACCTGCTGTTCTGTCACAACAGTAAAGTGCAGGAATCCCTGGATTTTGTAACTGCTTGTGTAATATTGATAATAAGTCTTCATAAATACAGATGGTAGATGGTGTTAGATGGCAGCTCACCCTTAACCCTGAATGAATATAATCCCTGTCTGTGTGAAACTTTTTTGGTTGCATGTTGCTTTTTGCTGTCGTGGTGCATTTGTGTGTCATATGACAGTTCGACTAAAAGTAAACTCATTATAGTTGTGAAACTGAGCAGAAGAGGAAGGAAACAAACTGATTGGAGCTTTAAAAGCCCTACACTTCCTTTTTGATAAGAAACACTGGTCTTTAATCTGACCGTCCACAGCAGATGACTGCTACAGCCGTTCGATTGCTTCCAGTACAGCTGCTCTGGAGGCTTTGTGTGCGTGAATATGTGGAGGAGTGATTTAAGACTTGGAGAGGTAAAGCCATTTTAGCTAAACAGTACCCAAACGGCTGTAAATCAACTGTGTTGCCATCAGATTTGTCAGTCAGACAGGAGGTCATTTACACATCCCACAGGAATCAGCTGGTTTCTATGCCAGCTGCATCTTTTTGTGTAGAGTCAGACAGTGTTAATGTTGAACCATGTGGGCAAACCAAGTCAGCTGTGTGTCTTATATTTCTAATGCTCTTGAGGTGTAGGAGTTTGGTGTGTTGGTGAGATTAATCAATCATTTGAGCCAGTATTAGTTGCATCAGTTTACTTTGATGTGTGTTCAAATGGCTGGATAATGATGTGGCCAAAAAAGATGCATATTGTCTGTTATGTTGCCTCTTTCTATTGTCCGAGTAGGAAGTTTGCCGCCCTGTGCTGTCATGTTTGTGGTATTTTTTTCCTCTTGTGCCTTTGCCTCCTGAATAAAAATGGCAGCATGTCCCACACTAGTCAACTCAGTGTTATGATGTTCCAAAAGAAGAAACATCCGTCCGTGTCACTGGGTCTAATTTTAAAGCTGCAGTGTCTTGCTTCTGTCACCCCCACAAGAAATATTGAGTTATCAGCACAATATGTTGTACCCCTACGTGACAATTTCTAAATCTGACGACAAGAGTGGGCTGTTCACACCCAGGAGCTTTACATATGCTCCACATTTATAATACATATGGAGGTAAGTGGTTAAGGTGTACAATTTACTTTGACTATTGAATT
>NC_024317.1:13376893-13397928 GCF_000523025.1 Cynoglossus semilaevis
GCTAGCAGATGAGGATTAGAGGACCTACAGGGTTCGTACCAAACTGCTGATGTCCAGGTTTTACGTAGAGTAAATCTCTCTACAACCTGGTTCAGGGAACTTTGAACTTTTCAGCAATTCTTTTTGCCAGTTGAAGTGGTTTTCCTATGTTTGCACAACAGCTCTGTTGTTTGCTTCAGTGCAATGAGAGCACTGCTGTTAAACAGTATTTGTTAACCACACTATGATTAATAAGCAGTTTTTTTCCAGTCGTAGACTAATTTAAAAAAACCCCAAATGGATTCATTATTTCTAGCACAACACGGATAGAAGTCGAGGAGAGATTACAAAACTGTGGTGCTGCTTCATATTAAAGATTGCTTTCACTGACAATCAAGAGTGTTTATAACTGCGTGAAATACTTAGCCCAATAATGTAGACCTGTGTACGTTCACCTTGGCATAGCTGGTTTTACAGTGGTTCATCTCGGTCGCAGTAAAATAAATGTCTTGATGTGGAGGTGTCTTGGGTATCTGTCTTTGTTGGCTAGTATTTAACATACACACTTTACTCACAAAAAGTTGTGGTTAAATTTGAAGAAATTAAATTTTTTTTGGCACATTTCCCACTTTACCATTTTGTTTATAGTGAATCTGATCTTATATCAAGATTGAAGCTAGAGAAAAACTAACTTGTAAATGTTTATAACAGGGTAATCAACACATAAAGACTAATTGTATTATAAATTTCTCATTAAAAACTTCTAAGTATTTAAAGCATGTAAAAAAAAAAGAAGCTGACAAGGGCCAAGTGCAGCAGAGAAGCATTGACAACCAGTACATAGAACTACCTGATAATTGTCACTGAGACAAGCACATGTAGCATGTATCAACAAGGGTTTGCACTCTGAACAAACCAGTCTGTGGAGAAAAAATGACTGTAAAAGTATTGAGTCACGGACGCTTTTACTGAAGTCACAGAGATGCGGTGGTTGGAGACTCCATCTGTTGGTATCCAGCCCAGAGGAGGTCAGCTTCTCCCACCCCAGCTGCAGGTGTTGTTACCTGGGCCATATCAAAGGCAGCATGTGTCCCACCCTCACAGCCCTGCTGAGCCTGTTAGCTGTTCCATCTAATTGGAAACCCCTATATTGCCCAGATGCTAAGGTACATCAAAAGAGAGTTCAAACAGGTCAGAATAGTGATGGGAGGAGAACGTGCAGTGAAAGATTTCATGGTTCTTCATTGATCACAAAATAAAGGCCAGGAGGCTTTTCATATCAGATCATATATTTAAAAATGATTCAATGAAGACTAGGTTTTAGTATCGAGAATATCTAGTAAGAGCCTAAAGATGAGATTTCACGGCCACACTGACGTAGTTTTTTCTTTAGTGCAAGGAGCATCGACAGGAAGACAAAAACACTTAAACAACACAGTAGTACTCACAACCCGGACGTGTTCCGGAGGCTCTGTGAAGCAAGAACAGGAAAAGGTGCCAGAAGCGTTGTTAAAAAATTTCAACACAATAAAAATCGATGAATGACATCTTCCTGTTGCAGTCATAGCATTTATTCTTCTGAAATCAGCTTCTAAGTCAGACCTAAGAACCTCAGTACAGGGATGTATTCCCTAGTCAGCCCTAAGGGCAAGAATTCCAACTTGGTTTCTGTATATCCATATCTGTAGGTTGCGTGTTCTAAAGAATATTATCAGCCTGGGTAAGTGGAATGATGTCCATTTCAACAGATCCAGTGATTGTTTTTGTGTTAAAAAGGACGCACATTAATTGTACAGGCAGAGGTGGTTTGTTGTCCCTGGCCTTCACAGAGGTCCAGTACTGATGCTGGATGAAAAGGCCTGTCAATCAATGTGACAGCTCTTTATCTTGCAACACATGCTGGAGGTCAGACAGTCAGGCTCTAGTCTAAGACCTGGGTTCATATTTGACTTTGGTCAAACATGCTTTAATACATCAAATGTATTAAAGAGTGACCAAAACTTGAGACAGAATGTGGATTAATATTTAATCTCAAGTTTAAAACAGAAAGTCATGCTGTAGTACCACTGAAAGTGTTGTTATCTTCTATAAAAATTAAAAACTAAAAAAGTAAAACACTCGCTCTGGTACCATCGGGTCAGTCTATACTGGGCGCGGCTTATCTACAACTGGGTGTTTCAGAATGTAGAGATAGACTGAGTTGTAACTGCAAATATAAAAATATTATGTTTACTATTTTGATAAAATGTTTACTAGAGCACTGATGTGTAAAATGTGTATTTCTTTTCTTTTCTCATTCGGCTACTCTTCTTTTTGCAGAGATCAGTCCAACAGCAGCACTTAGTGTTGAAGATAGAAGAGACACACACATGCTGGCTTTGTACTAAAATACAGAAGTATACCGTCATAGAATCTACAGTGAGTGATTTGTCAGACTGATTGGATCCACTGTTCCCAGGCATCAGTGTTTTGGTAGTTGTTGCTGCTGATTTCAGAAGTGTTGACTGTAAACGTCTTGGTCTGATGGGAGTGGGTGAAACCTGATGTCTGACAATGCTGCTACTCATCAGTCAGCACCTTTAAGACAGGAGCTGGGAAAGATGTGAATGTTGATCAGGAGTGACCAATGACCAGTGATGGACTCTCCTGATCCATCCAGAAATGGGCAGATCACATAGACATTGGATAGACTGGATTGAACAGCCAGGCGTGAGAATCAGTAGTAAGTTATTTATCCTCAGAGGTTGTAATTTCTCGGGCTCAGATCAGTGATAGGACCTATTTCCCCCAGACTTTAAGATGTTTTGGTGTTTGCTCTTGCAGAATTCAGCAGTGTTGACAGTAAACATGTTTGTCTAATGAACACAGACCAGAAAACACCTCGCCTCAGGTCGGATAATGCTACTGCTCATTAGCCACGGTGTATTATAACAAGTAGTCCAAACCACTGATAATGTTCCACAAAGCTTTCAGACACACTCATTAAGGAGGAAGGACATTTCACCACTTATCTGAATGTGGACTTTTAGTCATGTCTTCCAGTTATCATGTAAAAAAAAGAGAAACATCTCAATCCACAACACGGTTTAATAATATTCTGTGTTGAGCAAATGCCTGCCACCACTGAAGATGTGGCTAAAATATGACTTGTTATGAAGATAGGAACTCCTTTAGAATTGTGTGGAAAAATAAATAGGAGGAAAAAGTCATTTATTGTATGGGTTCAGTTTGTTTATTAGTTTAAAGGCCACATTTAACAATAAACGTTTTAATCAGACGCTCTCTCATGCACACACATTTTCAATGGTCATTTTCATTTTGTATGGCTTTGTGATTGGCATGAGCTAGGCTGTGCTACTGTCAGCCAGTAAACAGGATTATCAAATCTCTGGATGCTTTCTCTCACTGTGTCCAGTTTGAAGCCATTTCAGACAGTCATCTGCTAAAAAGGACATAAAGTACAAAGTCCTCGTCTAATGTCTCTAGTATCCGGCATCATCTTACTGCGACTGATGTTGTCTTTCTTAACTGGTGCCATGTTAAATGTAGTTCATCTAATGGAAGGAAACAATTGTTTACTGTTGATTTGTCTCTCGCAAACACACACACACACACACACACACACACACTGCACCAATCAGCAGTCCACACGTTTGAAATATCAAAAATTAAAATGGAGACCGAGGCTCTGGTACAGTCTGGTATTATTGATCTGAGGGGTCTGTTGTTAAGATGTCCTTCAATGTGTCCTAATTTACCAATAGTGGCCAACTGTGATTGGACATGAATACTTTATACTACTTTTATCTTTTGTTGCTGTGGTTTATAAATGTTTACACCTTTAAAAACCTCTAAACCTTTTGCTGTGATCGTGTGTGCAGTGATGAATACTGAATGGTGTGTGTCCATGTTCTGTATGTATGTCCGTCACACTGACTGTATTCCAATCTGTCGGTCGGTCCACACTCCTATCAGTGCTCAGTGACTTGGACCTCACAGATGTGCAGATACAGTAGATGGAGGTGGAGAAGGACGGGCGTCAAGCATTGCAGCAATGCAGCAACCAGGAAATCTTGCTGTAGTTAAAGAGGACGGTGTGTTAGTGTCTTCTACATGTGACTGTTTCCACAGTGACATCATCAGGGGAGTCCTTCAGGCTGTTCTAAAGTAAAGTAGTTCTGTGTGTGTTTCCCTGCAGCCAATATGGTAACCTGCAGTGTTATTACAAATCACCCAGATGTCTCTGTTTGTCAGTGTGAGAGGGTTCACGCGAAGGGAAATGAAGACACATAAACAACAGGTCTGTGCCCGTTCCTCTTAGAGATGAGTCACTGACTGAGGCTTCAGTCTTTTCGGTGAGGACACCTTCTACGTTAGTGTGTGGGCTGGTCTTATCTCTGTATTGGATTGTAAGACAACTTGTCCCTACTTTGTCGTTATCATCATTAACACAGTTATCAACGGAGACGAACACTTGTGCGGATGTGTGTGTGCGTGTCAGCTTGTGTGTGAGTGCGTGTGAATGTGTGTAAATGAAATGAGTCCCAGGGTTAGGCTGGGATTTGAGATGTGTGTTTGTGTGGGTGTCTGATGCTGCACTGTGAGCCCAAACCTCCGCCTCGCCTCGTCTCTCTGCAGTGTGGGGATTTCCTTTTTCCACTCTGGTCATGTGACTGCAGAGAAGGGTGTGACCTCCTGCATTCCTGGTACCACTCTTTTTTTCTCTCTCTTTCTGAATCTCTCATTACACTGTCTGGCATGCTCCGCCATTTCTCTCTCTCTCCCACTCTCTCACTCTCTTTCTCTCTCTCGTTCTCTCTCTCTCTCTTTTTCTCTCTCCTTTCTTTCTCTCCTTACACACACATTGTCGTCTAGACAAAAACCGCTGCCCAGTCGCTGTGAAGGCTCCTGTTGGACGTGCCCGGCATGTGGATATGTCCCTGTGACATAATTCATTGAGACAGTGTGTGTGATCTGTTGCTGGGTGCAACAAGAAAAAAAAGTTCTTCCGTAGGGCGGGTGTGGTCACCAGCGTCTTTTGCTGTGTGTTCGGAGGAGGGTGGTGCAGACTGCTGCTTTAGTATGCAGAGCAGGTGTGTCTGCAGAGGCTGAGAACAGAGGAAGAGGAGGGAGGGTAACAGCAGTTGGGCAATGGGACAATCTGATGAAGGATGTGCAAGTTAAAGACCTGACACCTAGACTACAGATAGATTCACATCTCTGTTCAAAGATGAAATATGTTCGCCCCAGATTCTGTTGGCTGCCGTCCATACTGTCCTCACAATATCTTACACAGAGATCAGAACAGACGCTGAAGCTTGCCAGGATGTTTGAATAGACAGAAACTTTGCATATTGACCGCTCTGACCATTACTTCTGTGGACGAATGTCTGTTTGTGAATTTACCTTCAATTTCACTTCATTCTTTCCTTTTTTATCAGAATATTCATGGATGTCCTATTGAGGAAGAAATTGTCCATTTATATGGACATTTATCTAATCTTATGTTGTTAATGTTACCGACTGGGGGCTGTGAGCTAGCAGCATTGCAGTTCTTGAGATTATTTAAAATGTAACATTAGTTTGTCTGTAAAGGTTCATACATGAAGCATTATTCTGGATTATTACACATTATAATTACATGTTATAAACAGTAACAAACCAAAGGGGAGCAGAACAATGAAAATGTAACGAATATGAATATGAATCTGGGTCAGACACTAACCATGTTCCAAACTGCAGTCTTTTCAAGGTCAGCATCAGAGACATCCTCGGCAGTTTCTTATTGGCTCATTTCACCAATGACTAATTCATTTTTCCTGCAAACGTGCTACACATTCCACCACCTTCAGAAAATAAAAATGGGCAGACCTACGGCCACGGTTCATAAGATGCAATTAATTTTCAAATGTTAAATTTTATACTTCTGTACCTGGAGACAACCACTGGCTGCCAGCAAAAATGTTTTTGGCTGTTGCTCTATTCCTCTCTCTTGTTAGGACACACTGTCAATGAAGATGACATGGAACGTTTCCATGTGAGAAGAAAATCCACTTGGCTTTGTTAATGCACATGCAGTAATAAGAGCAACATGAGGAATGTGGCGTTCGTCAGCGTGAGTCATCCTACGGCTTGGCTCGCTTTAGTTTCTAAGTAGAGTAACATTTTTCAGGTGTTATCAATTTGGCTTTCCACACCATGAATGGAAAATCCAGCATTGAGTGGGAATAACATTTCCATCACGCGGCCGTCTTCACACTGTGAAGAACGCTATTGGTGACACCACTGGTGAAGACACGTGATATTAATACAACAAAATACACAGTAGGATGTTGGAAACGCCTGATCTTTTACGTTGTAGAACATGTTTAGGACACCATATTAGCAGAAAGGAACATGAAATAAAGTAAACAGAGTCAAAAACATCAGTGAGGGCAGGAGCTTATCAAGACTCACACATACACATTTATAGAAGCTGAGTGGCTGCAACATAATTTCATCTCCAGTCAATAACAAACAGATAAGATGGACAAAGAACAGACACTCAGTCTCTGTCTCCCCCCCCCCCCCCCCCCCCACACACACACACACCCCGTGGCTGACCTCTTACAGCCAAATTGATTGCCCATCTAAATTTAGAGACAGCTAAACTTCCTACTGTTGAGTTTAACTGATCACTTCTGATCAAACAGACAGTTTTTGAAGTGTCTTTTTCCTTCATAGCTGCCTCTTCTTCAGTCTGTCAAACAAGACTATCAGCAGTGACTTAAACTTCTGACCAACTTTGCTTTTGGTGCCACCTTTTAGCCAGTTGGTATGAAATGATGTCATTGAAATTCAATGAATACAGTACCTGTAAACATTTAGAAGAAGGTCTGTAGAAAGTGAACAGCTGTTACCTTTTTGTATTATTAATATTATTAGTTGTAGTAGTAGTAGTATTTCTTTTTGTTTTCTTAATTTTTATTCTTACTAATTTAATTTAGAGAAATCTTGTATATTTTTATTACTATTTACTCAGGCTAGGTCAGTTAACATGTTGATATTTTAAATGAATTTGTTATTTCTGATTAGAAAGTTACAAAGTTGTGTGTAAGTATACACTACGAATAACACTATAAATTATTATCAGCTCCACAATATATAGATATTGTTATCAGCAAATGTACGTGTATTGTAATATGGTATTTTAGTTGCCTAGCCTTATGTAAATATTGCAACAGTCATGCAAGACACACCATATCTTCATACCTTCATACCTTCATACCCACCTTCATGCCACACATTCTACGCATGACATTTATTTTTCTGTAAACCATTACAGGAACAATATCAGTAATAATAACTAGTTACTGCCTACGGTATATCTTAACCTAAAGAAAAATTGCTTTAAAAAAAGCTAAAAACTTTAGTTCTTCCTGTCTGTGTCATTACCTAGGTGAGGTGCCTGTTGAACGTCCTTATCGCTGTGTGACCAGTCATTATTTGCCAAGGCTCAGTCACATGGTAAACATGAGGAAGCATGTCCTCCCACAGTCCAGGACATGCTTATAGGTGTATTAGGTTGATGGGACACTCCTACAGCAGGTTTACATGTTTTGGTCTCTGTATGTGGCCTCACAAGTTGCATGTGAATAATCATTGAATCTTTTCTGTGTGCATTGTTTTCTCCATTCTAATGAAGTAGTTGTCAATTTCCTTCATTTAGAGCCTGTTTAATTAAACAACCTCATTACCTGCAACCAACATGTTTCATTACTCTGACATCACCGGCAATTTCTGTAATAATCGAGACAGTCATCATGTGGCGGTATCTGCAGGCAGCAGAGTTCATTTCATTTCTCTGTAGTTGTTTTTATCATGACAGTATCTCAACTTTTGGTCAGCGAACAGATGGATAATTAATAAACACAGAGGAAGGTCGTCTGTCCGCTCTGTTTAAAAATGAGAAGGAGAGATATCCAATCCTGTGTCTCTGAGGGGCCACAGAAACCAGTATTCCTTTTATATCATAATGACCTAGATGGTTGAGGGCACTCCTTTAACAACTGGAGATGAGAAACTTGTATAACTTGTCCAATTAGTCTCAGTTCTATTGATTAAAAAAGGATATTGCTTGTCTGCTGTGGCTTTGGACGATGTCCTGATGATCTGGTCCTTAAAAATCTCCTCTTTCTGTTTCTGTTCCAGTGACGAATCAGAGGAACATGTTTACTCCTCTCTTTCCGTTGTAACCCAAAGGAGCATGCACATCAGGGCCAGGATTTGACCTGTTTCCTCTGTGTCCTCCAACTATCTCCTGCAAGAACAACTCCACCCACAAGTCCTCTGAACTCATTGTGTTAAACAAAGAAAACAAAAAAAAAATCTCAGAGGAAAGTTGTAGCATCAGCAAAAAGGGACCAAAATGGCAAACAACACGGCGGATCACCCTCCGGGGAATTCGGTGAACGAAGGCAACCATGATGGTGATTTCGGGGTGTCCATGGAGGATCTCAAGAATTTGATGGAGCTGCGAAGTGCTGAGGCTGTCAACAAGATTCAGGACATGTATGGAGACGTGCAGAGCATCTGTCGCCGCCTGAAAACGTCACCAATAGAAGGTAAGACACATCATAAAATGTAACACTTTTAAAATTAGGGAACACAACTAACTCCTGGTTGCTGATGAAAGCAAAATCCCCAACATTTCCTGCAGGGGTGCTATTAACACAATTATCATGCACTGCTTCATGAGTCGATTGAACTGGTTTAATATTCTCTCTGCTGTTCTATGAAACTGTACACCTCCAACAACTACAACAAAAACCAAGTCATTAGCAGAAAGAATAAATATAAATATATATGTTTACTTAAGACACACTGTGTCAACAGACAAAAAGCTGCTCCTGGCTGAATGATTTCATCATTTCTCATCATGGCGGCTGTAGTTTAATACAATTATACTGTTGTCATGGAGGTAACATGACGGTGTCAAAAGCCCAGTCACAGTAGTAGGGTCAAGGCTCTTTCAGCAAATTCAGCCTCTGACAGCCACACAGCTTTATATAATCATATTCCTCTTGGCCCCGGAGCCAAGTGTTCCTCAGCTTGGCACATGTCCATTACCCTGCTGGATTAGGAACCACTGTTCATTGTGATGCCTGGCTTTTTTTAAATGTTTAATCAACATTCACGTTTGATTAAGTGATCACTCAGGAAGCCGTATGCCCAAACAGCATTCAGCTGTAACATTTGCGACGATCATTCAGTTTAGTAGCCGTACGAAGTTAGCTTCTGTGGACGAGTCCTCACTGGCTGCTGGAGTCCTAAGGTTAAATCCTGAGGTTTTATTGTGTATTATAAACATCTTACCAGAACCTTTGCCCTATGTCCTCCATACCTATTAGTGTATCATCAGGCACAAGACAGCCTGAGATTACAGCACTGTGGACCATTATCTCAGACCGGACTGTAAACCTGACCCTAATGTGAGTGATGGAAAATCAGAGCAGAGTGGTGGATGGAAAAATTTTTCCTCTGTCCCTGTGACACTCCACAGGTACTTCAATATTAAACTTTGGTTTTGATCTACACATGAGCCCAGTTCCCCCAGCTGTCATTCTGGCGGTCACCTGGTGGCTCTGTAAAATGCTGACAAATCTGCTAGGCTGACATCAACCAATCGGACCAGGGTATTATATAGTCTAGGTGTCTTTAATTTAATGTTCTCAACCGATTTGTTGAAAATTCAGGGACACAAATGAAGTCACTGTGAACAATGTTGAGATTTGTGCACAGCTTTAACACCCAAACACAGGGAAGCAGATGACGCGACGTGTAACAATGATTCATGCAAACAAGCATTTCTGGCTGATGTGCCCAATGTTTTGTGGTAATTGGTGAAATAGGATCACTATGGATTTGACTCAGAGCTTTATATAAGGCCAGAAAATGGCTGGCAGGCTGCTGTTTTTCTCTCCCGTTTTATTGTTTGATCCTTTTGTGTGTATATGTGTGTGTATTTGCAGCTGTTGGTCCATTCCAGGATTGAAATTAGTTCCAGCCCGTTCCCCTAATGGCTACATAGATCATTGCTCTGTTCCATTTAGTAATCAGAGGACAGCTGTAGTTGCGTCGGCCGCACAAGAAATTACTCACTTTAACGAAGAAATTCTAATTATATTTTTAATGCAAGGGGAGGAGGAGATAACGGGGAGGATGGGGGACCAAATGCAGGATTTATCTACCAAACAATGACTGCCATTGGTGAATATTTGTATTTAGCTGATGTATAACAATACATAACGAAATAATGATACATTTTAACTCATTTTATTTCTTTAACGTTGTAACGTCTCTGTACTGATCATACAAGATTTTAAACGAGGGGTATGGTGGTATCTGAAGACATGATACATACCAATTTTTAGTATAGGCTACAGTACATTGTGTCCCAAATTTTGGCCATATGTTGCCAATATCTAAAAGTTAAAGGTCAAATTTGTCTTTTGTCTCTGTGCTGCTGATGTTCATATCCCTTCAGTTTGCAGGAGGAGTGTGTTATGTTGACCTATCCTCAGCTGTTGATATTTGATAATGTGATAACAGTAAATGTTATGATGTTGAAGCCAAATTGATACACCGGGGGGGCGGGCCAAACATTGTTATTACTGTGTAGTTTTTACAATGGATAGGAGTTTGTTTTCTTATTTCAGAAGTGGAGTTTACGTTACAGCTGCAGTGCTTGGATGTCAATCGACCGTCCTGAAATCTGAACGCAGAAACACAAAGAGAGTTTTACTGTTGTAGTGAAAAAAAACATTAATTCAACCACAAAGGCATAGCCACAAAAAATCAATTCAATTACGTTAGTAAATGGAGTTAATGGGAGGCCTGCTCATCACCAGTATCTCATGTCAACAAACGTCTGGTTTCTAACTGTGAACAGCCGACTTCTGTTGAACTGACACTAACTGGAATCACAACAACCTGCACTGTCATCAAACACTTGGCTAACATGCTTAGCTTCAGAAATTGGAGGCCCTAGGTTGGCAATGAGACTTCACACAGATGTTTTAAACTGTGTTGGTGTTTTCATGATGCCACACCGGCTGTGATAATGACAAGTTTCTTCTTCACTGACACTTGTTCGTGGTTTGTAAAACCCGTCGCTGATTAAATGCAGGGATGCTTGTCATTGTTCCAAATTCAAACTGACCAAACACACACACGCACACACACACACACACCAGCCCTGTATACTGCTGGTTAATGTGTATTGATGGATGAGTCTGTTGATTCACTGGAGATCATCATCTTTTTTGTAAACCGAATCTCACCGTACAAAGAAGCTTCAGAAACACAGCTAAACCTAAAAATAAACAAGTCTATTTAAGGGAAATGCTAATGAGCAGCAGCAGGTTCTGTCATCTCAAAGGTGAGAAGCTGCCAGGCTCACTCTACGTTTACAAAAGTGCCTTCACATAAAGCATGGACCTGAGCTCAAAGCGAGCAGTAAAAAAAGATCCAACCCATCAGTCAACCTGTCGTCAGCTGACAACCAGAGGTTTTGTTTATGCAAATTCTAAACCAGACTTTCTTCACGTGTCTTTCGTTTTGATACTTTCTTTTTTTCATTTAAAAATACTGGTTCTTATAAAACACCCTGTTACTACTTATTATGAAATAATAAGATATAATAATGTAACAATAATAAAAAAGGAAGTACTAAACGGTCATCCTCAAATAAATGAAATCCTAAAAACCAATTTTTCCAAATGTGTGATATTGGACTATTAAAGCTCCATAATTGTAATCATGTCCTTAAGTGCCTGGAGACAGAATAGGAAGTGTGTTGAGATGAAGAGGTTTCTCTTCCTGCTGCTGTGTCAGATCTTTCTGAGCTCTGTGGTGTGAGAAGTCAGTGACCAATCTGAGATTCAGCCTTATATGCGTGACCTACTCCTGTGCAGTAATGACCGCACACACACAGCCTCAGGTCATCCGTGTCTGTGCCAGTAAGGGCAGAATGCTCCTTGAAGAAATCGTGCAAAGCTCTTCCTCGCTTTCTTTTTGTTTTTCCTTCTTTATCTGATTTTTTCTGTCATTTTCTTAAACTCACAAAAATATCCGTCGTTCCTTTCTAGACATTTACAAAATCAGCAAAAAAAAAAGGGAAAAGAGAAAATGAACATATATTGTGTTAAATTGAATTGAAGAATCAGACACAAGTCTGTTGAGATAAAACAGAAGATAGTCTGTCGTAGTTTTTTATAAATCAGATTTTACTCTCTGCTCCTCAAAAAACAATCGAATCATTGTGAATAATTGTATTTTAAAAATATGATTATTCCTATTATTATTTTAGCATTGTCTCCATTAATAATTGTCTCGATAAAAAGCTATCCAGCTTTTATCGGGAAAAACATTTATATTCTGTACATCGAGGTATGTTTGTATTTCACTTTCACTCATTGCATACAATTATACAACGCGTACGATAGAACTGATAGAACAACTTTAAACATGAGCAGACAAACAGACTGACTTTTGTGTTGTATAAATGGACATTTTTCATAAACACCAAAAATAAACTGTTTACTCTAAATAGTTTGTTTTGACATTGGTTGCAGCCTCTTAAATTTTCTTCGTGGCACTTGTGAATGAAGCCCATTCACATGGCCACGGCCCATTCTGTATGTGCTCTCATGTACACTGTTGCAGGCCATTAGGCCACTTCTTCATGCACTTGTAGGCACAGAGAAAGAGGTGTCAAAGATGGTTTCAATGCAGTGGGTTTATACATTAGTCATCAGCCTCAATAATGCCATTCATTACTCGTGCCGAACTATAAACATGCTCAAGATGGGTTTTCTTTTTTGCCCAACAGATTGTAGTAGTTTAAATTAGCATTAGATTTTACACTGAGTTCATGGAAGTGCTGGGCGTTATGAGAAAAAAGCTAACCATAAGGAGATGGATACACTGTGGTTATAAAATGATAGACCTAGTCAGCAACAATGCTTAGATAAACACGATTTAGTTAATCATAAAAGGCCAAATGTGGGCCATGAGTAAAGTATCATGCCATTACACCACCATTATCTACCTAAATTGTTAATATGGGCTGAGAAGAGTCCATGCTGTCAGCTGATTCCTGTGAAATTTGAACCCTATCATACGAGTATTACAGTGAGAACAACTCTCAGACCCGATGGATGTTGGACTCTCCTGGTACTGATGTAAATCACTGCCCTTCTGTCTTATAATCATCGTAACCATTCTACTTTCGGGACACTAGGTCATACATGTCCAACCTTTCTCTGTGGACAGCATCTCAGGTTTGAGGAAGGATCAGCACACAGATGCTTACATATACTCAGAGTCGGAACTGAAGGGGAGCCAAGCTCCCCTAGAAGGGACGCAAGTTCCCCTTAAAGCTTATTTTAAGACATTTAGGGGAAGCTCTGAAAAGGACACCTTTCTTGTGTCACATGTTACAGATTTTCTGTAAAGTCAGGTTTCTGAAATATTACCACTTATATCATCTCCGTTCTCCACTCCCCTGAACATCACTGTGTAAGTCAAACCCTGCTTATATCATCAATCATTAGAACAAGTATACCTAATGAAGCGGCCAATATGTAATCATTAATAATTAAAGCTTGTTACAGTATATGTAGTGGACATTAACGGTAAATAATAAAACAACAAGACGTGGTACTGATATACATATGCGAAGAAGACAAATACATTAAATAATAAAAAAGAAGAGCGTGTGCTTCTGCCCTTTATTTCACTAAGCTTCATCTAAATAAGGATCCACGTAGAAATGCCGGCCTTTAACTGAAGCCCTGTCACAGCCAGACACCCATCGACCAGGCAGCCAGTGAAGCTGCTGCGACTCCACTTCTTCTCTTATCTGAGGAGCGTCGGCATCAGTCACTGACCTAAAGTTTATCAAACCAAGCCTTGAAGTGACACAGTGTGATGAAACCTGGCTGATGATGACAATGACAGCTGGTGTATTTTTAAATTCCCTTCTGTCTTTTTGTTTTTTTTAACTGCACATCAGCTCCTGACAAAGCCTTTTTAGCTTTAATCCACAGCCACAATTACTCCCAACCAAAAAAAAATACGTATGCAGTCAATGGGATTTAAACATGTGAAAGTCGAAGACAACACTGGAATGAGTGCCTCTACAAAAAGGCACCACAGAAAGTATAACCATGAGCAAAACGCCCTAGTCTTTTCCCAGTACATGTATTTTCTACTCACTTCCTCTCCTGCTGCTCTTTTTTTTTTTTTATTTGCTTCCAAAGTCAATAATCTTACATCACTTTATCCCAAATCACCTGGCCTCCAGTTCACCCCTCCAAGATGAATACCATTGGAATAAAAATAAAGAGTGTAGCCGGGGATCCGGACTATATTTTGAAGGCTTTTTTACAGGAGTTCCTTCCTGATAAATCCCTGCAGCGTGGTGTGTTTAAATGCAGATCACGTTCCACTGCACATCTCCACCGAGGGTCCACAGCAGTCAAGTTTCTGCTCACACTGCCCAGCAAAGGAACTGCAAAATTACAGGCTTTTAGCAAATATTTTGATTTGAATACCTTTTTGTGAATTCAAGGCCCGACAAAAATGTTCAAAAAGTGATATCCTTCAACGCCTTCTTTATATTTTAAGAAGGAGAAAATACTTTGTTAAACTGGCACTTCTAGAATTGCTAAGCCCTTTTCTGTCCTTTTTATAATTAAGTGGTATTGTGTTGACATGGAGCAGTTTGGCTAAGGTAGAGCAGCAGATTGTTTGTACAGCAGGGGTGGGGTCAGATCAGCTCGGGCCAATATGGACTCAGTACAAAATTACACAGATACACTCTTAGTTTATTATTTTATTATTGATGGTGTAAATGTAACTTTCTAAAAAAAAAATTATTTTGTGAAGCATTTCTATGTTTGTGTAAATAATAAACGTCTTCTTTTTGTGTCTGCAGGTCTGTCTGGAAACCCTGTAGATCTGGAGAAACGTCACGCAACATTTGGGAAAAACTTTATTCCACCGAAGAAAGCTAAAACATTCCTGCAGCTGGTGTGGGAGGCACTGCAAGACGTCACACTCATAATTCTGGAAATTGCTGCTATCATTTCCCTGGGTCTGTCGTTCTACCATCCACCAGGAGGCGAGAGTGAAGGTCAGCTCAATGAGGTTTCTCATCATTCTCAAAGGATAGGTTAATACTAAAGATACTGTGAAGAATACTGATGCCACCATTCTTTTCTGAGTTTGTTCAAAATTAGGAAGGTATATTGGTATTTCAGATTTTTTCAGTTTTAATTCAACTGAGCCACTGTTTTATTGAAACTGATTTACTCTCATTTGTTATGATCGCAGTGTGTGGTCAGGTTGCTAGTGGTGTGGAGGACGAGGGTGAGGCCCAGGCCGGCTGGATCGAGGGGGCTGCTATCCTATTCTCAGTCATAATCGTAGTCTTAGTCACGGCATTCAACGATTGGTCAAAGGAGAAACAATTCCGCGGGTTGCAGAGTCGCATCGAGCAGGAACAGAAGTTCACCGTCATCCGTAAAGGCCAAGTCATCCAGATCCCTGTAGCTGAGATTGTGGTTGGAGACATAGCCCAGATCAAATACGGTAGGAGACGACGGAGATGCTGGACTGATCATTATAAAGAGATTTTTTCTTTTAGAGATTTTTCTTTGCCGTTCTAACATTCTAACGTCTAACCTTTGCAGGAGATCTGCTGCCTGCAGATGGGATTTTAATCCAGGGAAATGACCTGAAGATTGACGAAAGCTCTCTAACTGGAGAATCTGACCATGTCCGCAAGTCTCTGGAGAAGGACCCTATGCTTCTGTCTGGTGGGTGCCTGACTAGTTATTAAATCATCGTGAATCATTTGTTGAGCCTGAAAGGTGTCAGAGCAAGGATTCAACCAATAGCAGTAAAATTACAAATTATTCAAAGAATGTAATTTTTACATTAATAATTTGAAGGTTAATCCACACTACTAATAAGTAAGCACTTTTTTTTCTTTTTTTTTTCTTTAAAGAAAAGGGCCTTGAAGTTAATCCGTGAGGAATCCACTTGGGTTAATTTATGACTGAAATGCAAATGAAATAAATGGATAGCCATAAAAGCCAAGTTCAAGGCTGATTTAATGCTTTGTGAATGTTCTCCTCAGGAACCCACGTGATGGAGGGATCAGGCAGGATGGTGGTGTCAGCCGTCGGCCTCAACTCTCAAACCGGCATCATCTTCACTCTCCTGGGTGCGAGTGAGAACGATGAAGAGAAGAAGGTTAAGAAAAGTAAGAACTCAAGGCAAAGCCACTGACACACATCTAAAAAAAACATGGTATAATGAAATGCCGGTGGATACATTCTAATTGTGTGAAGGGCTCGAAGGTCTCCCTAATTAGTACAATGACTCATCTATACTTATCGACACCACTTGAATGATTCAGACTGGAGATATTTGCAAGTTTAGATCGTCTTGTTGTCTTGATCTGAGGAAGCTGTCTCTGTCAGCTGGTAGAGTTCATCCAGTCTGGACTGATGACAGCAGAACGTCTTTCAAGGCTGTGTAGTTTTTTTAATTTTATTTTTTTAATTTTACTATTGTTTTTTGAACAAGAAAGCATTGGTAGTGAATAAATGAGACCATGATTAGGTGACATGTAGCCAGGAAGTTATTTTTCCTGAGCATCAGCCAGAAACAACTGATAACAACATGATAACAGTGTTTGAACTTCTTCTGCAGCTGCAACACTAACATGCCTGGCCACTGAATTGTATAGCTGCTGATATAACCTGGGTAGTATTGCAGAAAAAAGAGTGAATCATAGGTTTGTATTTTATCAGTCAGTCTTTGAAAAATACATTTTTAAGCCAAAATAGGCACCATTTTTTAATCTTATTTAACGTTTCAAGTAACGTTAATGTTATTTGTACATGCTTTTAAAAACAATTAGCCACAGTTCCAACACTGTTTTCACACAGACAAGTGAAGGTCTGGTCTCCTCATGGTTTCATTTATTCCTGGTCGTTTACGGTCATGTACCCTCTGGTTATTGATTTGATAAGGGTGTTACATTGGTTAAAATAGAAGTGCACTTTTGCCCTGTTAATCAAATCTTGGTTTGAAGTGGGACCTTTAAAAGGCCGATATCCTGAAGACCCTGTTACTATGACAGAGCAGCTCGATGTAAAACTAACAAGGCTTCTGTACTCGGTCTCTATTGCTTTTAATTTGCTTGTGGTCATGCTAGCCCCTTTTTTAACCCTTCATAGTTTGTTTTTGTCAGATCCTTTGTTGCTGTTGTTGTTGTTTTTGCATTTGTCGGGCATTCATTGTGATTGGCTGAACGCACCAGCTCAAAGGAGAGGGATGTTCTTTTTTTTTGGGCCTCTTTTTGCAGGTTAACAAAAGGTTAACCTATCTCACATCATTGTGATTTGATTATCAGATTTGATTTATCTGTCATGTAGCAATCAACCCATAACAACAACCTAAAGTCATTTTTGTTTTTTAGTCATACTAACAATTGTAAAAGGAAGGACTGGACGAAATGGCCTCAAAGAAATTTGAATTTTTCTGTGCACATTTCTGAGTTTCAAACATTATAAATACATCATTGTATTTCTCTTGTGTCCTTGACAGAATACAAACGTTTTTACAGTCACATATGGCTGTAAAACCTGTAGCACTTGCATACACACACACACACAAAAACACATTCATGCCCTTGCTCATGGATTGACGGTCCCATTTGGTTATCTCGCTCTGTTCAGGATGTTCAAACACACATGTACGCACGCGTGCACACGCTTAAAGCGTTCATTTATCTTAGTCATCACTCACAAAGCACCAGCTGAATGATAAAGATGTACTGTACGTGTGTGTGTGTGTGTGTGCGTGTGTGGGTGAATGTGCCGGCAGCCACTTGTCAAAGGTTCTTTTGCAAAGCACAGACCTCCATGCTGGGGTAGTGTGTGAGGTAATGACCTGTTGTGCACAGACGTACCTATAATTTTATTATCAGAAAGGGTCATAAAAAGCTGGAAAAGTTTCATGGTTGAAAAAAAAAAGGCAGCCAGCTCTGCCATAACAGAAGTAACAGTTGCTGGCTTGACCACTGAAGTCTGGATGGATGCGTTATGGGGCCATTTCATTCAGTCCTTAATGTTAAATATAAGTCACTCACGACAATTTTTTTTTACTGAAATCAATGAAGAAGATGGAGACAAAAGAGTTCAGGCCAAAGAGGAATAAAATACACAGTAAGACATATGTTTCCAGGGTACTGCACTCCGTGGCAGTAAGCTACAGTAGAGAACCAATGTCTAACTCACTGTGAAAGACATTTTTTACATTCCTCTTCTTTTTACTTTTTCAGTTTTTTTACTGATACATTAATTAAATCACTGAACTCATAGTGAGCAGTTTTATACACCCCAGATAGTCTCTCTCTCTCTCTCCCCCTCCCTCTCCCTCCCCCCCTCCCTCCCTCTCCCTCTCTTTCTCTCTGATTGTTCCATTACTGCCTGATACACACACAGACAGACACAGAACAACAACGACAACACACCAGTGGGTTTGTATTAGTTTGATCCTTTGTGTTTTCCCTCAGTTTGTTTTGATCTTATTTTTTTCGTTGAACCATCTTATCAGCATTCCGCCCTCTCTCTCTGTCCAAACAGGTAAAAAACATGGACCCCCTGAAAATCGCAACAAAGGTAACCCCTCCATTCATCCACCTGTCCCTCTCTTTTGCTCCATCCTCCCTGTTACTCACCACCTTCTCAACCTCCACCCAGCGGCCGGAGGGCAGGCTCTTCTTCATCTCTCCTTCCCTTTCTTTCTGCTGTAAAAAGGGGGATGTTCTCTCGCCTTGCTTTACCTGATAAAGGGTGCAACTCTCAACCATCTTCAACAGCCAATCACAGCAACACCAGCCATCAGGGAACACATATTTAATACTTATTGCCAAGTTAATAATACTTAATACTAAAAAAAAGTCCTTCTATTTTTATAAATATAATCAATCAAAAACCTGTTTTTGCCCCCAAATGATGAGCGATGCCCTCGATCCACGGAGCCGTCGTTAGTGCATTAGTGCTGGCTCACTCTACGTGCTGGAATGATCTCAATGATGAGTGTGTATGTGTGTTTGGTTGTGTACTGATATCACGTTTTCTACCTCAAAACTTGACCAGTCAAGTGTTCTCAGACTCCCACTCTCACACATGTCCAACTCCCTTTGAAAACACACACACTCAAACACAAACACACGCATATGTACGCACTGAGGTACGCTCTTGTGCAAATACATTCTAATACACGTGCTTGCTCACATACAAAAAGTAACCTCCCATGGTTTAAGCATCTGCTGCAGGCTACAAACCCACACACACACACGCTCACACACACGCACACAGGGAAGGTAGTGTAGCAAACAGAATCATTGCGCAGATGGAGCAACAGCCACTGATGACCTCCACTAAAACACACCAGGAAGAAAAACAGCTCGAGTCATATGACATGCTGATTCGCTTCAGTGCCCAGAGTGAATCTCCACTCAAATTGGACATCAGTGAGACTTTAGCTTCTCTTACTTTTTGAAACGATGGAATGAAATAGGGAGAGGAATCCTAGATTAAGTTTGATAATTTAGTCAAATGTGTGCCTAGAGTGAAGAGGGTGGTGATTGGAGACCTCAGTGGACAGGATGGATACATTATTGGAAAAGGAAATGGTCATGGTGGAAAAAATGGGAAAGGGAATAGATTGTGTAAAGGATGGAGTTTTCTGTGTTTGACAGTTTCGAAGACAGGGCAGGAGTGTGCAAGAATGGAGAAAGGTGCACAAAGAAAGATCACAGAAATAAGTAGATGAAAGAGATAGGCGTTTGTAAAGTCGTACCCAGGGAGAGTGTAGCAAAGCCTCTAGGATAATAGTCTGTAGAACGACAATGGAAACAAGACGAAGAAGCAAGCGCAGGCAAAGCCAGAGATTAAATGGTGAAACCTGGAGGAGGAGGAAGAGGAAGAGTGTTACACAGAGTTCAGGAAAGAGTTGAGGCAGCCTTTTGAGGATAGTGAGAAGTTACTAAATGACTGGGACGGTAGGGCTGAGATGGTGTGATTGTTCTTCTGATCAAAGAGAAGAAGACAAGAAAACGTGTTGGTAGAAAAAAGATGATGATCCAGTGGAAACAAGACTCCAACTTCACTACTGCTGTCAGAGTATTTATAAAAAGGAGCCGGTATAGCGAGTCTACAGTTGAGTTGTTCGGTGTTAATGATCCAGTGGAAACAAGACTCCAACTTCACTACGGCTGTCAGAGTATTTATAAAAAGGAGCCGGTATAGAACGATGTAATAGTCAGGCAGTTTAAAGCATAACCAACAGAAAGTTTGTGCAGCAGGTACGGTTGATAAAGGATAGAGAAAAGAATGACTGTGTTGAACCTCAGATCTGATGGAGAGAAAATGAAAGAGAGAGAAAGAAGATGACAAAGGAAGAATGAAGAACAGGGAAACTGAGGAGGAAGTGAATGTAGTTTTAAGGAATTATGGCGAGAGTCAAATGCTAGCAGCTGAGTTGCGGTAAACACAAAGGTTAAGGTTCAATTTCCACACCATTAGCATGTGTTATTGTCTGTATTTCTTTGCCATATATTCCTGAAACCAAGGATAATTTAATTGGTAAAACCTGTTCTTATCATAGTAAAGGTATTTATTATAAACTACGAAAGAAAAAGATCGATTTTTTTTTATCCTTAGTACCAAAATCGCTAGCGGAGAGCTAATGTTTATAATTTTGGCTGTTTTGAAGTTGCAGGTGTGTGAGAGTTGCACCCTTACAGTATTAGTGGGCTGTGGGCTGTGGTCTGTTTCTGTTTGTGTGTCCTCAGTTTTTGTTTTGTTCTGTTCTGTTTTAGTTTGTTTTGCCTTTGATTCCCCTCATTTCTTTCTCTGTTGCCTCCTTGCAGGGTGTTGCTCAGGACTTGACGTTGTCTTGTAATCACTGTTTGACTTTCTCCTGTCCTG
>NC_024317.1:13398028-13405397 GCF_000523025.1 Cynoglossus semilaevis
CCTGCAGGCTTCACGGCGCTGCAGCCTCTTCTACCTCTTGTCGTAGTTCTCTGTCGTGGTTTTGCATTGCTGTCGTTTTCACATTTTTTTGGGGTTGGTCCTTTGAGTTTGTCTTCTGTTTGTTGACTTGCTTTTCTTTTTGAGTGTGAGACACCCTCTATCTTCTGCCCGCCATGCGTTTTACCATGGTTCAGTGCTGCGCCTGTTTGAAGTTCTGTGGTTGGTCAGTGGATTTCAGTCTTCTTCGTGTGAAGCTGTGTTGGTTAGCTCTATGTTGTGGCTTGTCTTTAGAGTGGGCCGTGTGTATAAATCTCCACAGCTCTCAGGTTTGAACTCAACATCCATACAATCAGTAATATATCAATGACAATGACACAGATGCCCAGACGTCATGGGTTTACTGCCAGTTGTAGTAGTAGAAGTGAAAGTCAGTTGACAACATGACAACAATTTAAACGTTTGTTGGAATCTCAAAAAAAATAGGGATATTTCCTGTCATCAGACATTACTGTAAACAAAATGGCATCATTTATTTTCCAGCAGTGTTCTCAGAATTTATTGTGTCATATAACAGAACAGCTGATCGTTAGAGTTGATCATTAAAGAGATTTACTGTACGGGCACATTTGAAGGACTGTTTATAAATTAGGTCCCTCAAATTGTTAAATGTTGGTCAAGTTCAAGTGTACCAAATTTAGTCATTATAAAAAGCTAAGAGACTTGTCTTTTTTTATATTTACCATTTAATTTTAATTTGATTAAAAATAGCGGTGTAGCTGACCCATGAAAAGTTTATTTTAAAACTCCAGAAACTTAAACTTCTTTTTATTCTATGAGCTTTTGACAGTTTTAGTTCCAGGAACTCTTGCTGATTATATCTCTCAATTGACCATTTTGTTATTTTTGGTACTTTTAGAGAAATGTCACTAGCCTAGAAATGCAGAAAATGAAATAATTAGACAGGACTTTTATCTAAATCTGTTCACAAACAAACTGTACATCAAACCTCTGTTTGTCAGAGTGCTTCTGGCATCGTTGTTTCCATTCATCATTCTTGCATCTCCTTTGTATTGAAATATGAGACGTGGCACTAAATGAATGTAGTTTATCTAAATATAGCGTGAGCTGTTCAGCAGTTGACAAACAAATCAGAAATCTGCATTTTCTGTGCGGCAGTTCAAACAGGAATAAAGGCTGATGGTGTGAAATGCAAATACACTGTCAAAGCAAATGAGGAGCAGAGTGGCCGAACAGGATGTGAACCCAGAAGCCTTATCAGATTTCTAAACCCAGCCTGTTCCACAGATGAGCTCTATTGTTTAAAAAATCTCTATGTGTGTGTGCGTGCGTACGTGTGTGTGCGTGTGCTTGTGTCTTTTAGTGTGATTGACAGGCTCCTGTTAAATCTTCTCTGTTGTATCTGCTGTTCTCTGTTGTCTGCTGCTCCTCATTACGACCTGCTGCTCCCAACTTGTCTGTGACACAACCTTAAGCTACCTGGACGTTTCCATGACCCTTCTGTGACCACACAATGATGACCTCTTAAATATACTGTAACTTAAGGGTCACAATATAAGAGATAAATATCTCTAAAAAAGCAATTCCAGGGTTTTGAAATTTTCCATCAGACTCAATCTATAACGTTTCTCTGCCTCTCCACCCCTGTTCCCAAACCACTCCTGAATCCCCCTTCATTCACCGTTTTATTTTGTGACCTCCTCTGTCATCTTGTGACTTCCTGCTCTGCTTCCAATTCCTGCTCCCTTAAAAACCCCTACCACTTTACATTTTTTATCTGTTCATCTCCATTACTCTGCCCACTTTTCCCACCACCCTCTATTATATCTTCGATCAATTCCTCCCTTACCATTTGCATCTTAAAACCTGCGTCCCTCTTCTACGTTGACCTCTTCACCCTCCACCTTACTCCCCCACACCTCATCTTCCTCCAGCCAAGACCCAGGATGGCATCGCCCTGGAGATTCAGCCCCTGAAGAGTGAGGAGGCGGCCGAGTCTGAAGAAAAGGAGGAGAAAGAAGAGGCCAAACCAGTGAAGAAGGTCAACGTGACTAAGAAGGAGAAGTCAGTGCTGCAGGGCAAACTGACCAGACTGGCTGTACAAATTGGGAAGGCTGGTAAGGACACACACATGCACGCTCACACACTCACACACACACACACAAACTGCCACGCCCGTGTTGGTCTGCTTTGAAATGAGATTATTTTCTCTCAGGGTGAGTTTATTTTGATTTGGTGGCTCCTTTATCTTCTTGTTGAGCCAGTTTCTGTGCTATTTTCAGAAATCTGGGACTCCTCCTTTAATAGCACATAAAGTCGGGGGCTGGATTGCACTCAGTGTTATTGGACAGATGATTTATTGGTTCATCCTGGAACTGAAAGTATTTCCTGCGTCATTTCAATTGACCTTAATTTAGCTTATGTTGGGGGTGAGGTAGTATTGGTGGAGCGGGGCAGTTTCCATGAACCAGTTCCAGTCCCCGCAGGGATCCAACATTTGGGCTGCTTTGACAGCAGGTGGATGTCTGACTGACTGAACAAATAACAGGGATGACAAAGGGATAAAACAAAAAACACAGGTGTTTGGGTTTTTTTTTTCTTGACCCCTCTGTCAGGATGTTGTCTTGTGTTCTATTTGCCTCTGGAGTTGTCAGAAGTTCATTTCTTTTATCAATATCTCATGACATTACACAAGTCTATAAAAACGGCTTTCATTTCACTGTGACTTTGTTACTGGGCCTAATAAATCTGCAAGAAATGGTGGGTGGATAAACTGGAGAAAGAGTGAAAAGAATGAAGTAGGAAATAAAATTCAAATTAAAAGTCTTCAATTCCTTGGGTCACCTGCTCCTAAAAATAAGGTTTTATATGGTCTTTGAAGGGAGTTTTTCCACATTCTGTTGAGTTCAACACAAACCGTCGCTAAACATATCACGTTTCAAAAATACTGCAGAAAATAACCCAAATACATGACAGTTCATATTTATACAAATTATATGTAAATTTTTTACCATCTTGTATAAAATATGAGCTGACTTGATTTGAAGATGAGATTTTTTAATCTCTTATTTGTTTTCCCACACAGGTCTGATCATGTCAGCTGTGACCGTCATCATCCTTATTCTCTTCTTTGTGATTGACACCTTTGGGATCCAGGGTCGCTCCTGGATAGCTGAATGCACTCCCATCTACATCCAATACTTTGTCAAGTTCTTCATTATTGGCGTTACCGTTCTGGTGGTTGCTGTTCCTGAGGGGCTGCCACTCGCCGTCACTATCTCTCTGGCCTACTCCGTCAAGGTAAACTGGATAGGGATGAAGAAATGGAGGATGTAGCACTATTTTAGAAAACCTTGTCCAGCACTTGATGTACATTGAAAGACATTACCATCTGTGAGGTCAGGTGGTTTTAGTTTTTAGCAGATGAAAAGCCTCTAACTGCTCCGTTCGTCTGTTAGAAAATGATGAAGGACAACAATCTGGTGCGTCACCTGGATGCCTGCGAAACCATGGGCAACGCTACAGCCATCTGCTCCGACAAGACTGGCACACTGACCATGAACCGGATGACGGTGGTACAGGCATACGTTGGTGACACACACCACAAAACTGTTCCTGAACCTGAAGCCATCAAACCAGAGACACTTGAAGTGTTGGTCAACAGCATCTCCATCAACTCTGCATACACCACCAAGATCCTGGTGAGACCCTCACAGACTGGAGTTACAGCCCATGAGCATGATCTTGGATTATAATAATCCATAAAATATTGCTTATATATAAATATTGTTTGACAGGACATAAAAGCTGTTTCTACATGAACTTCTCACTGAAATCATTTTTGCTTCTCTCAGCCTCCAGAGAAGGAAGGTGGCCTGCCCCGCCACGTAGGCAACAAGACTGAATGTTCTCTTCTCGGCCTGGTGCTGGAATTAAAGAGGGATTATCAACCAATCAGAGACGAGGTGCCAGAAGAGAAACTTTACAAGGTTTACACCTTCAACTCCTCTCGCAAGTCCATGAGCACAGTGCTTAAGAATGCAGATGGAGGCTTCCGTATGTACAGCAAAGGAGCATCGGAAATCGTCTTGAGGAAGTAAGAGGAAATGGAATCTTGTCCATGTCAAGTCGTATTTGTCTCATGATGCGTCTCGTGTTTGTTCCTCCCTAACGTGTTTTTTGTTTTCTTCTCGTAGGTGCTCTCGTATCTTGGACGCCGAAGGCAAGCCTCGTGTTTTCAAGCCCAAGGACCGTGATGAGATGGTGCGCAAGGTAATCGAGCCAATGGCATGTGATGGGCTAAGGACCATCTGTGTGGCCTACAGGGACTTCCCTGCTGAGGCTGGAGAACCAGACTGGGACAGCGAGAATGATATTCTGAACGAGCTCACCTGTATCACTGTGGTGGGCATCGAGGACCCCGTCAGACCCGAGGTACACTTCTCCAAGTTTACAGAGAATTTGACGTTTCTGTTGGTTCCTTAGGTCAGGGCAACAGGGCAAAGTTGACACTGTTTAGTGGTTTGTATGGCGTTGTTATTAAACCAGAGTTGTGTGCATAACCTGTACTGAAATAACAGAAACACTAGCTTTAAATCTGTAACAAATGTATTTAAAATCTGTAATTCCACCAAATACTACTATTCTTGTTGCAAAAAGAAAACAAACTGAGGTCCAATTGTTTATTGCCACTGTGCCGCAATTGACAAAAAAAAAAAATGAATGTAATTTGTTTTGCGTGCTTCTCACAAAGCCCAAAATGGCTTCAGGCCTCCCTAAGGGGAACCTGCCCCCTACTTTGGGAATCACTGTTTTAAACCATGGTTGCCATTGTGGTTTTTCTTGAGGATGCTCCTGATCTTCTTCTATTGTATTCCAGTTACATATAAAGAATACATTAGTGTATATTGGCATGGAGTAAACTGAAATGATTTCTTTATACAAAGACTAAAGTGAGTTGTGGTCAGGTGGCTCTGATTTTGGATCCTTTTGAAGTGTTAAATGAAGCCTGTAATGAAGTTCAGAGAGCGTCGGTGCTGCTGCCTGCTGCTTTAATGTCAGAGCACAAAGATCACAGTCAGGATGGAAATAACCATAGAACAGCAGGAGACAATCAGCAGCTCGTCATTTGTCTCCACACGACCTGTGGTGGACACAAGACATAAGACGGACACCAGATCCAAGTACAGAAGTATTCTTTCTGTCCAGTTGTTTCTACTACTCTGAACTCTGCACCACAACTGCAGTAGTTTTTCCAAATACCATTTTTTGTTATTCAGTGCAATAAATCATAACTACTCAACTACGGCGGCAGCTTTTTATCTGCTCTGTGTTATTCACTGCACAGAGACAACAGTGGCATTTATACAGACAAAAGGTCTCGGATTCTGGAGACAGCGTAACAAAAGTAGATTCTTACATTGTCTTATTTAAAGCAAGAATTGTTTTTCAGTGTGCTCGTCATGATGCCTGCATTTTTACCACCGCTGAGATTGTAATAAATAAATACATTTAAACTTTATTGATCCCATGTTTGGAAAATTCTTGTGTGAACAGCAGATCAGCTGTTAACAGGCTGCCCACAGCAGGAGCCATATTCTTTGTTTTAAATCAGTTCCAAATTTCCCAACGTTAGTACGAAACATTCCAACATAATTTTTTTAAATTTATTCTGTAATGTTTCAGGTTTGCAGTTGTTAAAGAAGTTAGACTTATTTGTTTCTCTCCCACGTTTCAGGTACCAGAGGCCATTTCTAAGTGCCAGCGCGCTGGCATCACTGTACGTATGGTTACTGGAGATAACATCAACACCGCCAGAGCAATTGCAACCAAGTGTGGCATCCTGCTGCCAGGAGAGGACTTCTTGTGTCTGGAGGGCAAGGAGTTTAACCAGCAGATTAGAAACGACAAGGGAGAGGTGAGGAATAATAATAAAAGGAGTTTTACTGTAGTTCCTCAGATTAGCAGTACAATCAACTAGCTCAAACCAACATCAATGTGTTTATCAGTGCTTGTCAGTGGCTCTCATTTGAATACGGTGCAGAATCATAATGAAATGTGTTTGTGTCAAGGTGAAATGCGACTTATCAACACAAACAGCAATGGGTTTACTGTGCCTGTGGATACGTGGTGCAATACTTCTTTTTTTCCTATGACAGTGAAGTCATCACTGGCGTTTCTCTGCCTCTGATGGCAGTTCTGGTTTTCATTTGTACACTAATAGTATCTTTTTCGAATGCAGCAACTGTGTTTTGTGTTTTTTTTTTAACTCGACCACTGTGAAACTGTTAGCTGATATTTTGTCTTCTCAGGTGGAACAGGAGCGTCTGGACAAAGTTTGGCCCAAACTGCGCGTTCTGGCTCGTTCTTCACCAACTGACAAACACACTCTCGTCAAAGGTGGGTTCTTCTAAGATGCACTGTTGACGAGAACATCCTTTTTCCCTGTTATTGTTTTGCTCCTCGCACACGAGCTGTCGCCACATGAATCTGCATACACCACACCTGCTAAGACACAGAACTGTCTGTTTCATCCTGTTGAACAGGCATCATTGACAGCACGGTGGCTGAGACCCGACAGGTGGTGGCAGTGACAGGAGATGGCACCAACGATGGCCCCGCCCTCAAAAAGGCTGATGTTGGCTTTGCCATGGTAACCACTCCTCGTTTTTTTCCTGTCTTTATTCCACAGCTCCTCTGTGATTTATTCAGCTCTGTTTCTGTTTGCTCTGCATCATTACCAAAAGGAAAGGAACCCCATTGAGTTAATTAAATTTCTAATGCCATAAATGGGTGGGGATTTTTTTCCAGACGATAACCACGGTAACGCTTCATCTTATTTATTAAAACAGGCTGTAAAATGTAATAGTAAATAATACATGTTGAGCTTTTATTTTTTGTTGTCTCGTACACAGCGTGAGGATGGCACACCCCAGGATTTACTAAACACATTATATACATTTGTAGAGGGGATTAGTATACTGGGTTTGAGTCAGGGGAAAATATCTAAGCTGTATTGATTTCACACTACAACATTTTACTTGAATTTGTGTTTGTCACCAAATGAATTTGATGTTTTTTTTATTCTGGCGTTAAAGACCCAAATACACACACAACTACTTTTGTTTTACGTCAATAAGAGCTCAAGGTGTGTGTGCATGATCTCAGTGATGCTCAGCTCTTGTGTGTGATGTTCTGTTTCACACTGACAAACAGCTCTGTCGCCAAACAACTCCCCGACGGTCCTTACTTCTTAAACACACCACCAGGACATCTGGGACTTGAACCACTGACATACCAGACCTCATGGTTCCCACGTGGAAACTTTTCAGTTAGCACCCTATGTCTCTGT
>NC_024317.1:13405404-13434280 GCF_000523025.1 Cynoglossus semilaevis
ATTATCACCCGTTCAGAAGGAAAGCAGGGAGCCATCCACCAGCAGTGAGCTGCTGGTGAGACTTTGCCTCTGCAGAGAGTGGCACACACTTAGATTCTGCTTACTGTCAGCACCAGACAAACTGCCCTGGGATATTCTTACAAATGTTTCAGCTAACTGTTGCCAAATTGTTCTAAGATCCTGTTGTGATAGTGATGTCACCATCCTGGCTTGGAAACCAGTGTCTGCATTCATGACCAGAGTACTTCTATAAAAGTACTGGTAACATGTTGCTGTCCCCCTGAATCACCGAGAAATTCTGAAAAAGTCTGTTACTGTATATCAGCGCCTGTTAAAATCCTGCTTCGAGACACTTTCAAGTATTTCACACCACATGATTGTGTGATGGTGTTTGACGCCTCCTCCATCACCATTCATGCTAGTTGATTTATACACTGTTAGCTATTGTATCAGTATTCCTTCCTCTCGTCTTTCCTTCCCTCTACACTGTCTCTCTTTGCCGGGACAGACGGCAACACTGAGTCTGGATCTGCTGGAGATTTCTTCCTGTTGCTGCCATAATGCTTACTCAGTGTGTAACTTAGTCATGCTCCAGTCTGTCTTGATATTTAAACTCAATATTGACGTTGACTGTAAAGACCTCCACTATTCCCTCTCGTTAGTTTAATGTCAATCTTTATTTAAATGTTTTCTAATGTTTTGTTAATGTAGACCATACAAGTAAAATAGACCTGACTTGTGTTTGTTTAGAATTTAGAATGAGTCTTTCCATAGCTATGAACTGAAATGACCTCAGCTTCGATGATGTCACATTTCTTCCTGTCAGGGAATCGCTGGCACAGACGTGGCGAAAGAGGCTTCTGACATCATCCTGACCGACGACAACTTCACCAGCATCGTCAAAGCCGTCATGTGGGGGAGGAACGTCTACGACAGCATCTCCAAGTTCCTGCAGTTCCAGCTGACCGTCAACGTGGTGGCTGTGATCGTGGCATTTACCGGCGCGTGCATCACACAAGTAGGTGGAAACCTGACGGTGTTTGTCTCCATCTAAGTCTTCAAGGTGATTTCACCAACACTGTTCGGCCCATTCTGGGCAAGTGAAGATCAACATGTCTTGCTGCAGCGGTGGTGTGTATGTTGCTCAGCAACTGTTTCAGAATTTGTAATCTTTTCATTTGTAATCACGGTGGCATGGTTTTACTAACCTAAGACACCTTTTCTGTTTTATATATGACATGTTGATGTTTTGCCATAAAAGTGTTTTAATTTGAAAAATATGATTGAATCCACAGTACAGTGAATATGTGGTGATGAAGCCCTTCTGTCCTCCTCCAGGATTCTCCTCTGAAGGCCGTCCAGATGCTGTGGGTGAACCTCATCATGGACACTCTGGCATCTCTGGCTCTGGCCACTGAACCCCCCACTGACTCTCTGCTGCTGCGTAAACCTTACGGCCGTGACAAGCCCCTCATATCCAGGACCATGATGAAGAACATTCTGGGTCACGCCGTGTACCAGCTGGTCATTATCTTCACTCTGCTCTTCGCCGGTGAGTCATTCTGCTCCTTGGATTATTGAACACTTCAAATACTGTGAATACTAACCAATAAACATGAAATACAGTCATACAAATACATAAAGAATTTCCAGTTGGTGATTTTTTTTTTTTTTTTTCAGGTGAAAAATTCTTCGACATTGACAGCGGCCGTAACACTCCCCTCCACTCACCTCCCTCTGAACACTACACCATTGTGTTTAATGTGTTTGTCATGATGCAACTCTTCAACGAAATCAACGCCAGGAAGATCCATGGTGAGAGGAACGTGTTTGAGGGCATTTACAGGAACCCCATCTTCTGCAGCGTTGTACTGGGAACCTTTGCTCTGCAGGTAAGATGTCGTCATCCTTCTACTATAGAAAGCTGAACTAGATAATGACAGGGCCAGTCATCTAATCAGCGTGTAAATATTAGACATTTATTTAGAATTAGAGCAGGAGCGCCACTGTGTGATGGCTGATATAAAAGTAGAAAACAGATTTCACAGGGGTCAACACAGGTGTCTCGTTTTTTTTTTTCATCTCCTCAGATCATCATTGTTCAGTTTGGAGGGAAGCCGTTCTCCTGCACAGCTCTGACCATCGACCAGTGGCTGTGGTGTGTGTTCATCGGCGTGGGAGAACTGCTCTGGGGCCAGGTGAGAACAAGTGGAACAAACGGCGCTGAGGTCTCACTCTGACCTGAATTAGACCTGAACCCACATGGGTTCTGAACAGGTTAATAAGTGAGGTTTGTGGCAGCAAACTGTTGACTGTCAAACCGCTGCTGCTGTTAGTGCTGCGCTGCTGCTAATAATGCTGCTGCTACAGCGTTGCCATCACGACCATCGTCATGGTAATGAGCTCAGCGCAGGGAAGCAGTGCGACTCCTGTACGTGAGCGCTGAGCGAAAACAAACCCAGCGGATCAGTCCCTCTGGATTCACACACACACACACACACACAGACACCCACACACACCCCACTCCTTCAAATATACACACACACACACACACAGACACCCACACACACCCCACTCCTTCAAATATACACACACACACACACACACACACACAGACACCCACACACACCCCACTCCTTCAAATATACACACACACACACACAGACACCCACACACACCCCACTCCTTCAAATATACACACACACACACACAGACACCCACACACACCCCACTCCTTCAAATATACACACACACACACACAGACACCCACACACACCCCACTCCTTCAAATATACACACACACACACACAGTCACGCAGTCACACACCAATGCCTTTAACATGTACACACAAACGCACAGAGAAATCAAACATTAAAAATGACTGTTCGACTATAAGGTGGGTTCAGGCTGAGGGCAGCGTCTGAGAACAGAACCTGACTGAAGTGTGTGAGTCAGAGGTAACAGAAGAAGGTAACAATGTGGAGGTGTCTATCTCTGCTGTTTATTTTACACTGAATAATGTTTGGAATCCCACTTGTCACATTCAGTAATCCAGTCATTCTGTTTCACATTATAACATATACATTTGTGTTAATAGATCTTTGATCGGCTGCTTTATTACGTTTCTTAAACGCCTCTGTTAGTTTAGATCACTTGTTGGTGTTTTTTGGGCACATTCTTTTTTGGCCATATTTAAACTTTGCTTTTCACATTTTGGTCAGCTGGTCACATCCATCCCAACCCATCGCCTGAAGTTCCTGAAAGAGGCCGGTCATGGCATCACAAAGGAGGAGATCCACGAGGAGGAGCTGACAGAAGGCGCTGATGAGATCGATCACGCTGAAATGGAGCTGAGAAGAGGCCAGATCCTCTGGTTCAGAGGTCTGAACCGCATCCAGACACAGGTACGGCCCCTCGTCTCACCAATACGTACCACATGGACGGGTCTTTTGGGGGTAAAGAATTCTGCAGTGATTCTCAAAGTCTGGAAAGACAACGCCTGAAGAATGAAGACGGAAGTTGGTTTTCTTCCTGTGAAAAGTTACAATCTCCGGGCGAAATACATTGCTCAGTTGTGAATTGACCTCAATATTACTGATGGTGTGTATATATATATATATATATATATATGTATAATATTCTGAGGTCTGGAGAAATCTCAAATGAATCTAACCCTAAGATCATTAAGCCTTGATGAAGAGACTCACATTCCTGTTAAGTTATTATAAGAATGAGCACTCCCTCACTTCTCCAGGGACTCACTGTGTGTGTGTGAGTGTGTGTGTTTGTGCGTGCCATCCTCATATAGAATAGATCATCACTTACTTAGCAGTTGGATTTCTACACATGGCTCCCAGTGGGCTTCGTTAGCCTTAATGCTAACACCAGAGCAGCCAAGTGTCTACTCCCACTCTCACACACACACACACACACACACACACTCAGATGTGCAGAGGTCAGGTGCCCTCTCCCTCAGCACTGGACTACTCTACTTATTGCGGCCTGAGGGTAAAGACATCTGAATTAATAATGACACATTTTCTGCTTCATCCTCCAGAGTTTCTCAGTTTGACCTCTGCTGACCCTCTGCATCTCCCCTGTCTCTGAATGATCTTAAACACAGCAGCAGGGACGTCCTGCCTCTACACATATATAATGTATTATTTAAATTTAATAATTGTATTATATTTAAACATAACTTAATTCATGGATTTTCATACATTTGATCAAAATGCAGTTAATATGATTTTCTAAAAGTGGAATCACTTCCTGCTGCCTTTTTTCCCCCAATCAATAGTGATGTCTCTCCACAGACAAAAAAACAACACATAGCACAGGCAGGTTTTTAATTTGGGCCCGTTATCAAGTTCATTGATGTAAAACCCAAAGACGAAGGTTTTCATGCTTGAATGGCTAACGTCCAATAGGGTTTGGCTAATTATTTTGTAGCGGGAGAGGCTAGTAAACCTGGAGAGCCCTCCTCTTGTTCCTCCTCCTGTGTCTGTGTATCTGAAATATCAGTCTGTCGTCAGTTTGGGACGGCCGGATGAGGGACTGATGAGAGGGATGGGGAGTGTGGGGGGGGCTGCAAGCTAATTAGGTTCTTATCTCTCCATGCTCCTCTTCCTGTCCTCCTCCTCTCTAATCCTGGGGAGCAGCGTTGTGCTGCTCAACGCCTCGACAGTCACACACACTGAGAGAATAATTGGTACAAGCAGCACCGGAGCTGAAACTTTTATCAGTCATTCCAAGTGACACACTTTCTCCTCTTCCTCCTGTTCTCCACTGCGTTCGCTCTGATTTAAAAGCCCTTTATTCCTTGCTCCTTTTCATCTTCCAGCCCTTCGTTTAGAGCGCTGTCTGGAATTTCACAATTTGTGTTGCACTGACTAAATGACAGCCTTTTCTATTTCTCTCTCTCTCTCTGACTCTGACTCTGACTCACTCTCTCTTTCTCCTCATTCCTAAAAAGCTCCCTCTCAGTCCTGTCCGTCACCCAGAACTGATTTAGTTATCTGTACAAAATGGGTAAAACCTGAAGGGTGAAAAAAAAAGTCAAAGTGTCATGTGAAAAGTTTCAATGCAGATAATTCAGCTTCTCCCACCGTGCAGTGTGAGGAATGCTCCCCCTGGATGTGGTTCATGGTAGATTTTCTTTCAGGACATGATTTAGTCACTGTAAAGAAACACTTTCACTAATGTTTACTGTATATCAGAGCTCTTTATTCACTCTTTGTTTTTCTGCACAGTGTTATCAGAGTTGGCTTCGTACCAAAGAGGCCTGAAGTTTAGTTCAAAACTGAAATGTTTTTAGAAAAGTTTAAAAAAAATCTGATCTGCAGAGGGCACAGAACTCCTTCCAAGGTTAGTGTGTTCTCTCAGTATCTAATCTGTCCAGGAGGTGAGAATCACAGAAACTCTCCCAATGTCCTGATCCGTATCAAATCATCCTCTAAGTTCAGCTGTGGGGTTTTTTTTCTCTGTTGATAAAAAAGTTCTACTCTTGCACTGACAAAGACCCTCGTCTGCCACAGGGAAAATTGGATCCAACTGTTTTCGGTGGTCTTTCCAACTCTGTTTGTGTGTGTGAACAAACACACTGATCATCCAGCCATCAATCAGACCATGTGTGAAAACTGTGATCATGAACATGTACAGAGGCCACAACACTGCAGATGAACTCAGCTGTAGAACAGAAAAATACAACTTACATATATACATAATTTTGGATTATATTTGCACAGAATTCACATAGTTCAAAATATTCTGACAGATGTCTTTAAAAGTTAGTTGATTTTAGCACATTTCATCATTGTACTCTTGTCAAAGTGTTCAGCTGTGTCACATTTTATTCCTGAGCAAACGTCTGCTTTTTTTTGCCAGGTTTAAATGGAAACCTGTTAACCTTAAACAGAGGTGACAACGTTTAAATATAGCAATGTTATTCTCTTTTATTTCTTTTTTTTTTCTGGAACTTTGTGACGTATCCTTGTTATGTTCTTGCATAAGCACCTGGAGTGCCAACAGTTCTCCCTTTATTCCGATTTATCCATGAGCAGAGGTAGTGACAGCCCGTCTCTCCGAGATGACAACTAAATTATCGTTCCATACCGTCTCTAACCACTTAGTCAGAGGGAGCTCTGAGTCCAGAGAAAATTCCAGATGCTGTCAGCCAATCACTTTGATGTCTCACCTCTTCTTAATGAATGCTGCGTTTTTTAACTAACCATCTCACCAACGGCCTCACTGCTGCTCCCTGTTGGGTGTTTTCCTCACTTTGGATAACAGTCTTCAATAACTGTCACTAATCGTAAACTTTTCAACCTCTTCATGTCTGTTTTTCCTCCGTCTCACGTCCTCCTCTTCTCTGTCTCTTTTCTGCTGTCTAACTCTACGTCGCTGCTGTCCTTCCCCCTCAGATGGATGTGGTCTATACCTTCCAGACGGGCCAGGCGGCGGTGCCGGGTGCCCTGCGCCGCCAGCCGTCTGTCGTCAGCCAGCACAATGACGCCACTGCCGCCAAAACTCTATCTAGCCCCACCCACGTAGGGCTTAGCTCCTCCTCCTCTCTCACCAACTCAGCCGGGGCTGCGCCCCCTGCTGCTGCTTCCTCCTCCACTGCTGGCAGTGAGTCTGTGCCCGGAGGGCAGATAACGCCACGCTTCAGCGGCTGCACTCATTTGATTCAGTGTTTTAAGAAAATCAGCCGTCATGTTGTTCACGTGTCGAGACGGTGTCTGCATTTTCTGACTCCATCTGACTTTAATTCGCAGAAAATAAGGCTTAGAAGAGTGTTGTTGTTGTTTTTAATTCATGATTATTTTAATGATCATAAATAAATAATTTCATTAATAATTAATACATTTTGATTAGTGAATTAATCTTTCATTTAATAACAATAACATTCATTTAATATCTAAGGATAAATTATCTTAGTGCAAAAGATTTTAGGTCTATTGATATGATTGATATATATCTGGATGACTACAGTTGAAACAAAATGAACTTTAAAGATAGAAGAAATCTTTGGATGACTACAGTTGAAACAAAATGAAAATATTTTTTATTGGCAAAAATGACATTAAATCTGTCCAAGAACTTGCAGACGACCAGATCTCTGCCTCCATCTCCATCCTTCTCTTCAGTTTCTCCTCCATCCTAATCCCGCTTTGGTTCATTCTTTCCATCACTTCCTCTCATCCTGCTGTTTGCCCTGGTTTATGTGTGTGTGTGTGTGTGTGTGTGTGTATGCTGTAACCCTGATGTGACTTGCAGCCTGACAGGTCAATGACAGATCACAACTGTTGGCACACACGGCCAGTTAGAGATTTGTTCCGATCTGTGGCAGAGAAAAAAAAAATCCCTGTCCTATTTTCCTTTGTTGTTGTTGTTGTTTTTTTTGTTTTTTTTTTTCCCTCTGAGGCAAAAGCCTGGACACCGAGATAATTTTATGGGTTAATCCTGAGCTGGGTTAAATCTGTCAGGCTAAGCAAGTCTCTCATGGTGTAACAGCCAAGAGCTTTTCACTTGTGAGCTTAGTGTGTGTGTGTGTGTGTGTGTGTGTGTGTGTGTACACGCACGCCGGCTCAGCCCCGCAGCTTTCCTGTGATGAAGCTACAGAGAGCTTTGAACTGCAGGATTATTATTTTAAAATGAGGCTTGTCTGCTGGTGTTAATAAATCATTGTGATCAGCTGTGGATTCACCGCGGAGGCTGTGGCTCTGGGCACGGAGGCCAGAGCAGCCAGAGGACAAAAGGCTTTTGGCTGTCAACGGGATTAGAAATAGTTGTTGTTAGTCTGCATGTGTCTGTTGCTTTCCCCACTTGTGTGTGTTTCGAGTGTAGTTTGGTTTTTTCGCTGGAGTCATCTTGTCTGGAGCGCCACTGGAAGTGTGAAGTGCAGCGGTTCTGGAGTTTTTCCGTTGATCACCTTTGTTTTCTTTTTGTCCAGCTTCACTAGTCAATCAACGGGGGACACATTTAGAGACAAAAACACTGACATTCAGTGTCCCCGTGGTCTCTGAAGAATGAACTATTGAGATTTAGCAATAAGTAAGTGGAGCTAAAAGGAAAGTTTGAAGATCATCACAGACTGTCAGTGAGCCTCTGCTTTCTACTTCCTGGATTTCCTGCTCAGAATGTCCTTACAAAAGCAATGCAACATCACTTTCATTCGTTTTTTCCAGGTGAATGACCTGCTGAGGGTTACACTCTGTGGTCTAGGTCTAGCTGTACATGTGGGGACATTTTTTTTACTAAGATAGATGAAGATTTAGTTTGGATTAGAATTAGGGCCAGGTTGGAGTTGGAGTGAGGATTAAGGTGAGGTGTACGTCTGGAATGGTTCAGGTTAGAGACTGCATTATGTCTGTGCTGAGTATTCACAGAAACTGGTGTGTGTCTGTGTGTGTTTTGGTGACGTCATGCTCCTCAACATTGTGTTGATGTTGATTTGTTTTACCTTTGTGTTGCCTCCTATATATATATATATATATATTATCATTTTTATTTTTACCCTCATATTGTCATCCATCTGCCTTCCATGTTTTTAGTAGTTTTGCTGGTGTTTTTTTTTGTTGTTGTTGTTTTTTTTTCCTCGTCCCTACCATGATCCTCCTCGTGTTGGACGTCACACTCCCACACACACACCCTCTGACTCGACTTTGTTTTCTTTGTCCTTCTTCTCCTTCAGATTAAGGTGGTGAACGCATTCCGTAGCTCGTTGTACGCGGGGCTGGAGAGCCCAGAGTCCCGCAGCTCCATCCACAGCTTCATGGCCCATCCTGAGTTTGTCCCCCTGTCCGAGGAGGAGGAGGCTCGCATCCCATCCATCGAGGAGAGCGGTGATGAGATCGACACCCTCCCCGGCGCCTCGTCTGGCGAGCCTTCCACCTGAGCTCCACCTCCTCCTCCTCCTCCCTTCTCTTCATCCACTCCATGTGTCATCCCACCAACTGAACTGTCACACAGAGGAGGGAAGTCATCATCATCATCGTCATCATCATCATCATCACACACACACACACATGCGTCACGCCATCTTCAGGCCCTCTTCTCCGCCCACACACACACCCTCCTGTCAGTCATCCGTGTGTGTTTCCTTCTGACTGACGACATCTCTCAGCCTGTAAATCTGTTCCCTCACCTCCACCACCATGAATCAGCAGAGGGTGGAGACACCGCGCGTCCACAGTTGGACCTCTCTCCTCTCGTCTTCATTTATAGATTTGATTTAACCCGATGATCCTTTGGCGAAGCTTTTAAACTACGTTGGCTTGGATCCTTGCGGGACTCACAGCAGCATGTCGTGTTCTGTCCTGGCTTCATCCCTGCTTAACGCTCTCCAATAATAATGGCACCAAACTTTTTGAATGCGTGCAAAGGTTTTCATGTACATATGCTTCCTGCCCCTCTACACAGCTAACAGCCGGGTCAGGTGATCACATGATGTTAGGCAAATCAAAAATGTAATCTTTTATTCTAACTTTTTTTTTTTAATGTTTGTTTTGGAAACCTTTAAGGAATGTTAATTGATGGTTGATTCAAAGTCAGACAGAATGTCTTGTGAGTGTGACACTACAGTCTTTAAGGTTCAGCTCTTAAAAAGATGTTCTTCCCTTTATTGTGTCTGTACGTGTTGATTTTTATTTTTAATTCTTCTAAGTTTAAATCTTAGCTGCTGTGTTGCATGTGTAAAGACAGAATGTTTACTACCCAAAAATATTGACCATGGTGACCATCCAGAGAAGGGCTCGCTTTCTGCTCAGTGGGAGTCTGACCTCACCTTAGCCAATCGGTGTCCTGGTTCTCTCGCCCTCGCCCTCCTCCCTCTCTCTGCCTCCCACCCCGTCCCCCAGTGCGTCCACAGTGTTGATAGGAAACAGTAGTGTGGCTCATGTTCACCCTTTACTACGATGCATGTTCTGTTTCAGTCGTGTCGAGTGGCATGATAACTTGGAATGAATATATGAGATTATGTTTAGACGACCATCTGCAGCAGCATCTGTTCAGAGAACTTCCTGTCTGTAGATCTGAACATCCTCTCACCCCACAGGGACAGAAACAGACTCGTCAGGATTATTCCAGTGACACTGAGGCAACTGTAGCAGAAAAGTCAAAGCATGCTTTGCTTTTTTTTTTGCTTTTTCTTCACCAGGACAGCAGGGCAGTGGGTGTCTCCACACATGGACGTGTTCCACACATTGGCTCACTTGTAGGCAAGTGCGGTCCCTAAAGTGACGCAACCCTTCATCTATGCTGGTTTGCAAGAAGCCAGAGAAGCTCAGAGTTGATGCTGTAAAAAACTCCTCCTTACTCTTGGATGGTACACACTGAAACAGGCACTTATTTATGATTTTTGATTGACAGCTAATTAGTCAATCTGATCAAATTTTTTTTTCCTTCTTTTTTTACTAATTTTGCTCTACTTTCCAAATTGGTCCAGCGTTCATCGTCCTAATCAGGAGAAGTGTGTTTTTAGGTTTCCAGTTGTTGTTAAATTTGGCCACAGCTGCTTCAGGGTTAGAAGTGTTCCTGTTCTCCACAGTACTGCAGTTATACTACAGTAGTGGCTCCAGCTTCCACCAATGTCACTCCCTTGGCTCCTCCTAACCCTGGGTGTTCCCTGGGCAGGTGGGCTGTATGTCACAGTAAGAGCCGTCAGGTTCTCCTCCCACTCCGTTCTGTCCAGATCTCATCCCTCAACGTGAACGTGCAGCAGCAGGTCACTTCCTGCCACAGCGCTGCCGTCCGCGGCTCCAGACGATGTGATTGGTGTTCAGGTGAAATGTCCCTTTGATTCTTTTCAATTCTTTTTTTTTTTTTTTTTTTTTTTTACTGAAGCTTCTGTGCGTTTTATCTTTGACTCAGTTTGCGCCTCCAGGGAAATATCACTTTTTGTTCTTGTGCGTTTCATCTCCTCCAGAGATGTGATTTACACAGAGTCTGGATGTGCATTACACAGAGGGGAGCACACGGCAGCGGAGTCTGTTCTGTATCAGTGCAGGTTGTTGACTTCCACAGGAAGCGCAAAGATCTCTGAACAGAATCTGCAGCGTCTGTCTGTTTGTTTGTTTGTTTGTTTGTTTGTCTCCCTGTTTGTCTGTGCGTAACAAAAAAAAAAACAACTTAGTACTGCATCTGGTGTTTACTTTGTTCATCAGATTTAACTAACAGAATCAAAACCAGTGGTCTTTGACATCACACAACCAGCAGCAGGAGAGGAGTGCGATCATCACCTCGGCCTCTCCGCTCCAGGGCCTTTGATAATCGGCCAATCCGTCAGTGTGGCGGCCACGCCGAGGTTTACGGAAGACTGAGCGTTTCAGCCCGTAGAGTCCAGACCCGCAGTGTGACTCTGCTGCTTCCTGCCTGCTGTGTCCACAGATCACTGTCTCACCAGAAGAAGGAGTCGTGGTCCTCCGATCAGAAACAGCAATGCATCTAAACAGTCAGTGTGACAGACAGCCTTCGACCCACCCCTGAACAAGGACACATTATTGTAGTGATGTGCTACAACTGCCATATTTCCTACTTTTTTGTCACCACTTGGTTCTTCCTCTCCTCTGATGAGCTTTTTTCTATGTAACACAGAGCCATATTTTATAGGTTGTCTGTATTTGCGTTCTTTCCTTTTTATCTCATTATTATCAAGGTGTCCTTTGGGCTCCCTCACCCATCACACGCTCCCCCCCCCCCCCCCTCCTCCCCCCCCCCCCCCCCCACACACCACACAAACCAAACGAACATAAAAAAAAATCAAATCAAATCATTCAAGAAGGAAATCTTCAGTCATCACTGCTGCACCAAGTTTTAAAGGACCTCTCCAATGTTTACATGCAGAGTGAGTTGGTGGCAGTTTGCCATTGCTTCTCTCATCCCACCACTTCCCTTTCATTCCCTCGCTTCCCTGAATCTTAAAGTTCCTATTTAACTGAACGGGGAATCTTTCTTCTTGCATGGTTTTCATATAAGATTCAATGTTTTGTTCATTTTTTACAATTCTTCTGTATTTTTATATTCAGTACTTTTTAATATTTTGGAGATATATGATTAAATATGTATAGGCTGAAGAGTCTGGTGACAGTACAGTTCACGAATGAGGAGAATCTGCCGTGGACTCTGTCTTTTTACAGCTCTCTGAATATTAATGCCACGTGTGTCGTCTCGGTCACCTGACGTTAGGGCTCAGAAGATCTGCAGTGACTTGTTTACTTCCTGTCGGCCGTTGGAATTTGGATTCTCGGAGAGAAAAAAAATCAAAGTCTCATCACTGCCTCCCCCCTCTGTCCCCCCGAGCTCTCTACGATCGCATCCACTCCACCTGAATGTTGTGACACACTACACACACCACGTCTGTGATGCTGCTCCAGTAGAGTTCAGTCCATACAACGTGAATACAGCTAAATATATATATATATATATATATATATATCAAACATTAAATGGAAGTGTATAATTATTTATCCAACCTCTGGATTTCTTTGTTTTCCTTGACGTCACTGCAGTTGGTTTCTGTGACTCAACACCTTTAAAGAGAACCAAAGCTGTGTTCCATTTCAGAACCCGCCGCCCTTAAATGACCTGGTCCTTCTGTGAGAGCTTTCAGACCTAAAACCAAACCTTAGGCCCCGTCCTTCTTTAGTCTCTGTACTGGCAAATGTTTAAAAAAAACAAAACTCTTAAATGTAAACGATCATCGTTTGGTTCCAGATTGTCCAGTAGATTTGTTTAAAAGTGTTAAATCAAAGTTAGATTGTCCATAATTTGCTTAAAGTCATCTGTCGGTGCCGTATTCTTTAGCTCCGTGTCTGACTTTTTTTGGGACCATTGAGAAGGCGGGGCCTGTGGTGGAACGCAGCTGCAGCTGTAGATGTCACCGTTTTATATGACCAACTTCTCACCCCTCATGCTGAGTGCAGGACTGCCGAAGCACTCGTGAGGTGACGTCCGGCCCGTCTGTCTGTCTGTCGGCTTCAGGAGAGTGTCCACCCAGTGGTGGTTCCCTACAGTTGACTCTGAGAACTGCTGTGCTCCTACAATCAGTGCAATGTAAATATTGTCATGCAAGTGAAGTGTGTGCTCCTGCCGTCTGCACCAGTGAGAGGAGACGGGAGAGGGGGCAATCAGCCAATCATCTTCCAGCAAAGCTTTAAGAATGCCTGGCCTGCCAAAGTCATTTCCTCATCCCTCCTTCCTTCCTCTCTCCCCTCCTCCTCCTCCTCCTCCAACCTGGGCCTGGATAAGACTGTCCCTCTGCTCCTGCCGTCACCTCGCCGTAGCTGCGCGGCCCTCCGTGGAACTGGTGACCCACACATCTCAGCCCAGCCCAGCTCGGCCATCAGAGACGATCAAGACCAGTGAGGAGGAAAACAGGATGAGGCTCAGTGAAAGACAGAGACACATGTTCACCTGGTTGTAAGGAGCGCATCAGTTTGAGTCTGTTACATCAGCATGTCTCTGTGGAGAAAACAAAAACACTGGCTTCTTATCCCGGCGGTGTTGCATTTGGACTGTGTTGCTTCCTCCTCAGAACACTGCTTTTCTCAGAACCGCTTCCAGTGATGGGAAATCTTTGGAGAACCTTCATCCACCTCAGAATTCACAAATTCAAAGAAAACAAACAACTGGAAAAAACAAAAACATTACCACTTATCATATATTTCTATATATTTATATCTCATATCATATATATATACAGTATATATATATTAGATGTAAATAAATAGATATATGAATGTTTCTCAGTTGAACTTCATTGCAAAAAAGACTGAAAAAGATTTTTTTTTTTTCTGTAATTACTATGATACACAGTGATAGGCGTTGGTGTTATTTTTGTATAAACATAATATCATCTATGTGGCATGCATGACATATATACAAAATTTGGTGGTTAAAGCAATATGTCCAACCTGGTGCGATTGGTTCCGTCGTGTTCTGTGTAGCCTAAAGCCACTCTTTATATAGAAAAAAGAAGAAAAAACGAAAGCCAAAAAAAGAGCAACTGCATTTGGATAAAACTAACTGTTCAGTAAATGTGTTCAATGTTCTGTGTTCTGCATGTTTTGGTACCGAATGAAACATCCGAGAAAAGTTGACTTGTTTTTCCCGACAAATCTCAATTACACCGCCCCCTCCCTCCCCCGCCATATGCAACATCACAAACACACACACATACACACACGCACACTCACACATCTGTCTGCACTGTGAGGTGAATCACGCTGAGAACATTAAAACTGTGACTTCTGATGGATGGAGTGATGAACGGTGAACATTTGTCTTCTCTTCCCATCATCCCATCCTAAACACATTCCCGTCCTCATCCAGCTTCCCACGCTTCACTCGTCCTCCAATCACGTACCGAACCTTCGAATTCCCCCGAAGTCATCAGACATCCATCTGTGCAGGAGTGAGGAGGAGGAGGAGGACATGACAGTTAGCAGGTGACGCAGGTGTTTTCATCTCCACCATCTCCACCACACATTCGTGCATCCTCACCCTCCTGCTTGTCCTCTGAGAAAACAGTCGTTTTTTTTCCTGAAAATGTGTTCATTTTTGTCCCCATCGTCATAATCAAGGGCTTCAACAGTACGATTCATGAGATTTGGAAAAAGAAAAATTCAAAATCACAAAGACGTTGAATCTTCTTCAGATTTCCAAAAACCCAGTTCTTAAAAATTCTAACGACAGATTTACTGCAAAATATTTGACTCACAGAAAAGTTTTGACTTGTTTGCTAAACTACAGTCTTTTTTTTCAACGAAAAACGAACGAACTACGTTTTTACTCTCTGTTAGTCTGTGGGCTGATGACAGGATGGATCTGATTGGATTAAAACTTAAACCTTTTTTTATGATTTAAATAATAGGGAGGGAATACATGTAATAATACTGCCAAATTATTCTTTTTTTCAATAAGGCTTTACAAGACTTTTAAAAGATAAATTTAAACATTGGCGTTTTGATATGTCCAGATATGGACACTAAAAAGGACATGGACATTTCTGCTCCTCTGACACTGAGTCCTAACGGCTGTGCTCTCCACTCAGTTTTCCTCTGGTGCCGCTGTGATGCTACATTTCAACATGGCCCAGTTAGATTCACATCCAGACTTCTCTTCTTCCAGTCACAGGTCAAACCTGATCGTCTTACCCAGCAGCCTTTGCTGATTTGGGCGTCGCTGAGTTAATTAGCAAACATTTAAAAGTTGGTGGATGGAACAGCGTCGTCGTCCGTTTGGCAGCTTTGCTTGTTACCAAAATACACAGGACATGACCTCAGTGTCCTGTGTACAAAAATGAACTCCCTGTGTGAGTGTGTGTGTGTGTGTGTCAGTGCGAAGGTGTGTTCCCTCCTCGGCGTGTGTATTTCACCCTGTCCTCCCTCGTTCACTCTCTCACCCTGTCAGTTTCTTAGGAACATCCTCTTCCTCCTCCTCCTGTTTGCTTCGATCTATGCAACAGCCTCCTCCAGTCCAGCTCCAGTGGTTCACTCTCACGTCTCCCCCTCCTCCCCTCCTCCCTCCTCCCTCACACTCTGACTCTCACTGTCTGCTCCACTGTCTTTATCCGCTTCACATGATTTTACTTCGTTCTACAGACAGAACCTCCGTACCTGTACGTGTGTGTGTGTGTGTGTGTAAGCATCATATAGGTGCACACACACACACACACACACACACACTTGGAGGTATTTTCTTTTTCTTTTTTTTGTAAGATATGATGGTGTGGAATGCCTTGGTCTTAGTGTCATGTCGTTTGAACTTCAGCTGAACAAAAGATGATAATCAGGCAACTGAGTACAAGTTGTGACAAAAGTATATACAATATATATAAGATATATAAATATATACAAATCTATATACATAAAATAAAGCCATTGGAATTTGAAATAAGTTTGTATCCGTACGTGTGCTTTTTAACGTCTGTACTTCATGTACTTCAGTACGCAGTATAACCTGACAAAATACTCCAGAGAATTACTGAAGATTAGGTCCTGTGGAGTATTTAGTCCTGTATTTAGTCCTGTGAATAGTTCCTTCTCTTTATATTTTCCTCTCTGTTGATAATGAATGGCCACCAGTAGGTGGCAGCAATGTAAATCAAATGATCGGTGAAGATAATCTCATAAAAAGCTTCATACTAGCATGTCACACTTTACATTACAATGATGAGTGGCCAATATGCAACATACTAGTGCAACGCTTACATGTTTAGGCTAGCTTGTTGCTAAAATACCAATAACAGCTAGATGCTTTTTTTCAATGCCTTTCTGCCTTTTTAGCTGCACATAAAGGCTAAAATGATCTCAGCATTTTCTACACCCTCTCTTGGGGAAACGCATGTATTGCAGGGAAAAGGCAAAAGTTAATGATAATATAAATAAATTATATAATTTGAGAAATGTTTGGCGACCGGACTAAAAAGCTGAACGGGCCGCATCTGGCCCCCAGACCATAGTTTGCCCATGCCTGGTATAGTGACGGCTGTCCCTCTGAGCTGTTCCACCTTAACTGTCCCTCTGAGCTGTTCCACCTTAACTGTCCCTCTGAGCTGCACCAGTTCAATAATAATTAACAACAATCTGTTTCAAAGAACATGATTTGTTTGAATGTTCATAGTATTATTAAAGGTGGCTTGCATACCCCCACACCTCACTCACTTTCTCTCTCTCTCTCTGCCTCCACACTGTTTTTCTGCTCACCCATCTACTCCTGCCACTCACCCAAACACCCACACACTTGAGTGATAGATTTCTGATAAACATGTTTAATAATTAATTGTAGTTCATTGAACTCTCCTGGTGTTGTACAGCAGCTACAGTATGCTCTGTCCTCAGACTGTCATGGTCTTTAGCTGGGCCTTGACCACGACAGCCAGATCAAATGGAGGTAAAACCCACAGAGGAACAACTCTTTGTCCTTGCTCTAAAACACTACATCAGACCTCAAATCAGGTTCACTGGTTCATTAATGGTATTATCTGTTGTTATCCAGTTGTAGACACTGTAGTAGACTTTGTACAGGAACTGGGCCTCCCTGTACTCTGACATCAGGTCCCTCTAAATCCGACGCACTAGTTCGTTTTAAAAGCAGCACTCTTATGGAGCAGCTTTACTGAACCTCTAATTGTATAATCCAAATGTCACGTGTCCTAAAATTACACAGACCTCATGTGTGGGTATTATGGCCTTTTATCCATGGAAGAATGCAGTCACTGAGAGAGTGAGAACCTGAATTCATGGAGTATTCCTAGAGCTTTTCTTAGTTAAATACTGCCATCTTGTGGCTTAAAGTTGTACCTGGTGGAACTGCTGTATCACACTAGCAGGGGTCACCAACCTTTTTGAAACTGAAAGCTACTTCAAGGACACTTAGTAATAAAGAAGACTTCCAGAACAATGTAATAATAATCAGTTCTGGGACATACTGGGTTTGGGTGTGAACATCACTGGGAGGAGAACTCAGTGTAGCTGACTGACCACTCCCTCCTCTGTTGGTTTTAATGGACTGGGTCACGTGATAGAAGAGTAGCTGGTCTTGGTGAGTGACTAGTGTAGAAGACTAAGTGGTAACTTGGTCGTCACATTGCCAAATCTACTAAATATGAATGTTGGGTATTTTAATTTTAAAAAGGCTGTATTCAAATGACGCCACAAAACAGCAATTTGACGAGTGGTGTATCCCGTCATCGCTGGCCTGTGATTGGCTGTCAATTAAGTCAGCTTGGTGGACGATTTGTTAGTTTGGTTATTTATTTATTGAGTTGTATGGAAAGGCCTTTTGCCATTTTACACCTGTTTACTTAGAATTTTAAGTCATTTGTCTTTCAGTGCCCTTTCCCAGCCTAAGGTAGGTGAAGTAAACAACGTTTTTACGTCAATATTCTTTCTATTAAGCCATGGATATTTTTGTCAAATTTCCAAAGTTTGAAAGAGATTCTCTTTTACGGAACGATAAGTTTCCGTTGGTATCTCGGGACTCTTCTGGTCTGAAGAAGGGATTTATTTTGGTGAATAAATGAACTCAAATTATAAAACAATAACATCTAGTTTCCAGGTCCAGGTTGTTTGATTCATTAGCCCATTAGCTACTGGTAGCTTACAAGTGATGCTTTGGAGACCGGTGGTCTGCAGTATGTGAAAAATGTCAGGCGGAACAAGTAAATACTATTCCACTAGGTGGCAGCAGATAGCTAAAAATCCTTTTCTAATTTATCGTGAGTATATCAGCGTTGTTCAACTAAACAGGCTCAGGTTTGTCAGAGAATTGGGTAAGTTATGAGTAAATTGAACTGACTTTGGACATTTCTAATATAAAATATGTTCTGTGGCTCTAAAAAGGTTTTAGAAATTTGGACAGCTCTTTTCTATCTCTGGTAGGGATCCCTTGAAAGCTAATGTTTTTACCAGGGCTAACGGGCTATTGAGGAAATTAAGAAAATATTGTTGATTCACCAGGTCAATTCCAAAAAATTATGCTGGGAATTAGATCATTTGTTTGTTTGTTTTTTCAATGACAACGTATATGTTCTTTAAAAGAAAAGGTTTGTTTCTTTTGTGCTCTCATTTCATACTTAAAGGACTTAATCACTTACCTACATTTCTCAGTGAGGGAAACTGGTCCAGGAAGTGGTTGTCAAGACACCAGCATCTCTACAGCTGAATATGTTGACACTACAGCAACCAGACCCTGCAGGGCTTCAGGGTTCCAGGCAACAGGCATCTTAACGACAGACGGAGGAAAGTTTAAAGCACCATCCGATTGGAGTTCGACCTCGTCAGCATTGACTCACCGCTGTGAGTCTGCAGCTTCAACATCACTAAATCCGTTCAGCCCCATTCCTTTAAACTCTTCTTTGTCTGACACTTGAATTCCTCCAAAGGGGAGATGGTGTGGATTAGAGCAAAGTATAGAAACAACTATAATCCTCCAATTGAATATACTTTCAAAGCACCTGATTATGCAGAGAAATTGCCTACAGTATATGTGAGTGTGTAAACCCTGGTGCACCATCACACTGGGATGCAGGTGGCTGCTCCTGATTGGAACAATATATTTAAAAAAAACCTTCAAAGATGTTTTTCTTTCCTATGACAGAAAGATCTTCTGTCGGAGAGATTACGGCAGTGACGTCTGTTTCATTAGCAAGTCAAAGACCATACTGGGAGTTTGTTGTGATATCCGTAAGCCTCAGTCTGTGTGTGTGTGTGTTGTATCACGTGTGTCTCAGGAGCCTTTATAAAAGCTGCAGAGGTCGAACCTGAAGCCATTGACTTGTCTGATCATCTGAGGAGCTTCAGTCACCAACAAATGTAAGTTATATTTCATTCAATGATAGGGTTTAAACCTGTTGTCATTTTCTGTAATTCCTTCCAATTCAGGTTTCCTTTGCAAGTGTGTTTTTAAACCTTGAATTAAGATGTATATTTATATGTAGAAATGTGGGTTGTGATAATTAGAATGAAATGTAAAATTTAGGCTTTGAAAACTGTGAGGAAATTGAAACTGTTTGTAATTTTGAAAAAAACAATCTATTTGATTTAACATTAGGTAAATCAATGGCTTTATTTATATTTAATTTATTATTGGGATTTGGGAGATGTGTCCATTATGTTTTTAGTAAAGTCTTCTAAAGGCAACTGATAACGATGTTTTTCATGGTCTGAAAAGGACATTCTATTAAGAAAAGAGAGACAATTATTAACAATCAGTGCCTCAAACAAGGTGAAGTTAATATAATTCAAAAAATATATATTTAAATTTCTCTATAATTATATAAAATATATATTTAAATTTCTCTATAATGTATTTTACTTTATTTTATTTTAAAGATGTTTCAATTAATAGCAAAATAAAACCAAAATGTTATTTTTGAAACAATGCTCGGTGGTTCTTTATTTTAATGTAGTGAAACATGAAGGGAAATAAAATGGGTTTTTTGTGTTAAATATGAATTTCTGAATATGAATCTTGTTCTTTTCCAGAAGATGCCGGTGTCCCACCGATTTGTGTGCTGTCTCTTCGTCATGTTTCTTGTCGTCTTCACAGTCGGCCGGTGCCAACAGGAGAGGTACGGACACAGAAACCACTCTGTCACCAGCACACTGTTACTCAACAGGAGCGGTAATCTCGTGCAATCGTTGAAGGATCATTACATTTTCAAAATAAAACTTTCTTCTGTTAGTATTAGAGTCTGAATGACCTGTTGTTTTGAAACATTGACACATTATCTTTGAATGAAAAAAGTAAAGGGATATGATTGGGTTCTTCTTGAGTGAAGTAAATTAATAAATCTGAGGTACACTTTTTCACACTGTCCCACTGCGGTCCATTACTAAATGACCTATGGACCGGGGCTTGGGAACCCCTGCTCTACATCATGCTCCTTAAAGACAATTTTAGGTGACAAATAAATACACTTCCTGTTTCTTCTTCTCCCTCCTGACAGCCGCCGAGCGGTCTCTGAACACCAGCTGCTGCACGACCGCGGTCGAAACATCCAGAGCCTGAAGAGGCTCATCTGGCTGTCCAGTGCCATCGAAGGTCTCCACACTGCCCAGACACGCTCCACTGACTACAACCCGTCTAGAGTTCTGGACTTGGACCTGAATCCAGCACTGGTCTCTGCTGCTCAAAACAGCCAAAGTGATCGGATGCAGACGTTCCTGAGAGACTTCTTTTTTCCCTACGTGAACAGGCTCAGCGACGGAGAGCCCTAACACCAGGGACATGCAAAGAAACTAGGGCTGCTCTCCACAAGTGTGAAAGATGTTAGAATATGAAACACTCGAAACACAACCACGACATTGTCTTTAGTAACAAAAGACACAAATTTTTCACAAAGACTGACTCGGTCTTTGTTTGTTAAAAACAACTTGGTTCGGTTTTTTTCATGAAATTCAGTACCCAGACTATGTTGATGTTAGTTTGATTTGTTATTGACTCGATACAAAAGCTAACATGCTCTTTTGTAAACATGTAGCTCAGCTTTGCACGGCATCCTGCAAAATTAAAGTTAAGCGACGTATCAGTAGTCTGGATGTTCCTTCCTCTGACGCCATGTCAGGTCTTCAACTGAGTCTGGATAATTGTCACAGCTGTTTGTTTACTGTTGTCTCTTTGTCTTATGAGCTCAAAAAGAGAAACTTATCTTTTGGCAGAAAACAAATATCAATATATAAAAAAATGTTTAAAAAATCTATTACTATGTCAATATTATACTGTAGTAGTAGTAACTGTAGTAATAGTGTAGGAGTACTGATGCTTGCTTAAAAGTTGTAAAATCAATTACAAAAAATATGAGTCAGGAACTACCAATACATTCATTCACACTATTGCTGTGTTTCTACGCATTTTGTTGACATTTTTTGACCATTAAAGCCAGAACAACAATAATTATTGACCAGTTTGTCTCTCAACTCTTAGTTTATGCAGCCACATTATTACCTAATTACATAGTCTTTTTCCATTGGAAGTAGAAGTATAAGGGAATATGTTCCTCTGCAGAGATGATGCCCTCCACCTCTATTTTCTGTTTTTTTGGGTTTCAAGGTTGAAACGTTGACCAATAGAGCATTTTTCAATCTCAAAGATGAGATTAATAAGAAATAAACATCATAGTGAGACCACTATGAGGCTATTTTTAGTATGCTTTAGTACTATACACTGAGAAAGCAATACTAAGGCTCTCTGTTTAAAGATATGTACAAAATATGTGAATACTTGATTATGTCAAGATTTATTTAGTTTTTCCATTGAACACAAACATATAAGGCTGATCAAACATAGAAGTGTCCAATAAAAAGAAGCACTCCTTTCAGCTCTGAAATGATTTTTTAAAATTATATTCTTTATTACTATCCAGTAATAATTTAATTAAAATAAAGATCTTTTCAAAATAATAAAATACTGTAATAGACAAAAGTGACTGGGTGAAGACCGCGCCCTCTGCCTGGAAAACGGAACTCCGGGCTCATTATCATCCTGACGTGTTTCGTTCTCGCGAGATGTCTGTGACAGCTAACGTGAACTAGTCTGTGTGTCAACCACAGTGACACCGGTTTTGGCGAAATCTGTAACACTCAATGTCTCTCCAGTATTACCATTTTTAACGGGAATCAAGTATTATCCTGCCAGAGAGTGTTGTCGTCTGTCGGCCCGAAGTGCCGTCACATTCCTTTGGACTGTCCGCGTATCTCGTCCTTTAATCGACAGGTCAGTCATGGTTACATCCGTCACTTTTCGATGTTAGCTGGGAGAATAGCTCTGCTAGCGTGGAAAAATGATACCAATTTGTAGAGCTTGATTTTAGACGTGTTTATATTTTTATTTCATTAATTATATCGATCTGCGTGATTTCGAATAAACCAACTGAGCAGGTCACATGCTCTCATTTAATTACGTAGTAACAACAACAGTATTGGCGATGTGGCTAACAGAAGAAAAAAAAAAGCCATGTAGCATTAGCGGACGGCCGATGGAGATCTGTGAGTTGAAAACAAGCAAACGTGTCTCTGGCTGTCAGGTGAACCTGAGATGTGCATGCTAACATTGTGTCTTCGTCTCTGGACCCTGGAGTCACTGACAGTGTGTAACACGCCAGGCACGTATGGAGTAGAAGAATGTCTATGAGTTTAGTGATGCACTCGTCGTGTAATTTATTGTGGAGTTTAGTGATGCACTCGTCGTGTAATTATGTAATCTGTAGCAAAAACAACAGCACATGTGACAACAACGCGTGTGACCGTTAAACACAGATTATGACGGTTGAACTCAGCAAAATAAAAATAGATACTGTGTTTGTCATTCATGTGGTTGACCAATTGGAGTTAAGCTAGTTTCAAAATGTTCGAGTTCCTCTTGGTTTGAGTTCTCATTAAGGCCAGTTCCTGGCAGAAATCCAGATTGTGTGACTTCAAAATGAAAGTAAAAATAAAACTGCCCTCCATCAATTATCTATCGCTTCCTTTGCAGGGTTGTGTTTCATAGATAAACAGCAACGAAGCACTTGTGTTAGGCATACGTAGAATCTGTCACTCAACTAAATTATAATTATGAGTGAGAAGAGGCCAAAAGCTTGAGATACTCCACTTGACATGAAATGATAAAAAAAAATTCTAAATCTTAATCTTCGTCAGTGATACTGAGTAGGAACCAGACAAAGAGGCGACCGAGAGCTGAGTGCCAAAAAAGATAAGAGGAGCAGCATGACAACAAGACATAACATGAACTAACAATAACAGTGGGAACAGTCAACGCTGCTATGGCACAGTATTAAACAGGCTCTTCAATACCATTAGGTCCTAACATGTTATTATCTACTTCACAAGTGACACAGTCAAAGTAACCCCCCTAGGGCTGAGTGTTTGGAAGGAGAAAGCACTGCTGGAGCCGGTTAAACATTATTTCAACTTATTAAATAAACACTTAAAAAAGATAAAAACTAAAAAAGTTCTTGTTTATATGACTGTCAGACTCAAAAACGAAGACTCCAATTTTCCACTGATGTCAGGGTAATAGTGTTCCTTCTTCTTTCCCAGGTGTCGTCCAGCCACGCTGTGGATCTCCAGCCCCTCCACTAAGGCAGTGGCAGAGCCAGAGCCATCAGCAACCACACCAACGGCTCAATGAGCGCTACGGGGCAGCCGCAAGGGGGGGGTCCGCGTTCTCGCCGATGCCTGGGCCGGGACAAGGAACCATGCCAGACCAACGGCATGGATGCCTCCTGCTGGTTTGCCCCTGCAGTGCTACGAAGACTAATTGAGCTGCCCTCACCGCCCCTGTCCAGACACCAGCTCAAGAGACTGGAGGAGCACAGGTAGATTCAGGGATTTCTGCTGCAGCTGAAGAGTAGACTTTTAATGATGAGTTATTTGACCCTCACTCCGCCCGTGTCGCTGCAGGTACAGCAGTGCAGGACGCTCCCTACTGGAGCCTCTGATGCAGTGTTACTGGGAATGGCTGGTGGCACGAGTGCCTTCCTGGATCGCCCCTAACTTAATCACCATCATCGGCCTGGCCACTAATGTCTTCACCACTCTGGTGCTGGTCTACTATTGTCCAACCGCCACAGAACAGGTGACTGGTGTCCTGTCATATCCTGACCTTACAGTCATTACTTTGAAACTTGACATATTACATTGTGTTTACACCATTAGCAGACACTTTTATCCAAAGTGACTTACATGTGGAGGGTTAACTATATGGTTCCACTGGGGCTCGAACCCAGTGCCCTCTGCATGTAAGGCAAGCATGATGACCACTACATCAATAAATTATAGCTAATGGATTAGATGTCAGGACCTTGATTCATTTGTGTTAAACTGTTTTTTAGATTAAAAACTGTAATTTGAGAATAATTTTAAATGTGTTTGTGTTTTATTTCAGGCTCCTCTCTGGACGTACCTGATGTGCGCTGTGGGCTTGTTTATCTACCAGTCATTGGATGCCATCGATGGGAAGCAGGCCAGACGCACCAACAGCAGCTCTCCACTAGGGGAGCTGTTTGACCACGGCTGTGACTCCCTCTCCACTGGTGGGTTTTGGTTTCAGTTAAGCCTCAGTTTTCGATGAACCTTGTTTAAATATCTGGTGTTTTTTCTCCCCCTAGTGTTCGTGGTGTTGGGAACCAGTATAGCTGTGCAAATGGGAACCAACCCTGATTGGATGTTCTTCTGCTGCTTCGCTGGGATGTTTATGTTCTACTGTGCCCACTGGCAAACATACGTGTCAGGAACCCTGAGGTTTGGCATGTGAGTTGACCAGAGCTGTTTGACTGGTTTGTTTTCTGCTGATGTGGTTTCGTTTTCCTGTTAACTGCCTGTGTTTTAAAATAAGCATGTTCATTTTCATTGCATTGATGTGAGGATTGTGGTGCCGTACGTTAAGTGTTTGTTTTCATTATGTCACACCTGCACAACACATTCATCAATCAGTCTCTGACACCAGCTGGACAAGAGCACTGAGTGGAGAAAAAAAACCGAAGCCAAACATATTTGTCTTGAAGCTAAGAAAATATGAATAAATAAAGCAATCAGTTAATGGATTTAAATACAAAAAAGAGTGACATTACATGTTTATTAAACTTAGCTCAGTGGTTTTGTGTTTGAATTAGTAGTGTTTTAGTCATGTTATTTCATTTGTGAAGATAGTGGTGTTGATAGAACGCCTTCACAACATTCAAACAGCTCCACGTCCAGCGGTGTGCTGTGAATGACCGCCGTAGTCTGTTTGTGTTCAGGTGAACGTCACTAATCCTCAGTGTAAATGTTGTGCTTCTTCTTCTTCTTCCTCTTGCTCAGCATTGATGTGACTGAGGTGCAAATCTTCATAATAATCATGTATTTGCTGGCCGCTGTGGGAGGATCTGCTTTCTGGCAGTCACCGGTAAATTTGATCGACTGTAATTTTTTGTATTTGAAAGTGAATGATGGCATTATAATGAAGTGTTAATATTAATCTATTCTTCTATAAGTTTTTTTTCTGTTTTACTGTAATTATAAATAATGTCTCTGAATGTGAATTTGAATTACTAATTCAGGTTGCTTTAACTGTGTAAATATTCACAAAATTATAACTTTATGCTGCATGCCATGTGGTGATGTGAACGACTGTGCTGTATTCCCATTCCCTCATTCATGTTTCCTGTTGATACCATTCCCAGATTCCTGTCCTCAACATCCAGATGAAAATGATTCCTGCCATCTGCACATTTTTAGGAGCCATCTTCTCCTGCACCAATTACTTCAGAGTCATTTTTACAGGAGGTGTGGGCAAAAACGGATCCACAATAGCAGTAAGTCCGGACTCTCGCTGCTGTGGGTTCGTCATGATCCTGTCAGGAATGGAAGTTGAGAGTGAGGGTGAAACTACTCTCTGAATGTTTAAGTGTTGATTGTCAAACCTGATGTGTCTCGGGGTTAATGGAAATGTTTTTTTAAACATACAAGTACTATTCAGATTTTTGTACCATTGATATTAAGACTGTCACTTCAAACGTGTGCTGACAAGTCCCACACCAGTGGATCCGTTCAAGTGTGGAACTTGTGGCTTCGTGGTTCCAGTTTCTCAGAGATGTTTATCAAATCAGATAAAAGAATGATGAGAACAAAAGTTTAAAGTTACTTTGATGAATAATTGTGGGACATATTGACTCTAAGTGAAGATTTTTTAAATAAAAAAAAGAACTGCTGACATGTCGTGACACGGCCTGTGGGTTAGAGTGGGTAAAAGGTTTGCCAGTTTGAATTCCTAGTGCTGGCAGGGCTGTGATGAATTGAGCAAGCACCGCAAACTTCAGTATTTACAGATGGGTTACACGTCACTGTGGTTATGCACACTGACAAAAGAATCAGCTTCTGTGGTTTCATAAATCCAGAACAACCATTTCACTGTTTCCTGAGGAACCGTTTGTTCCACAGATCTTCTCTAGTGTTCTTTTCTAACATTTGTCATCTCTGTCCTGTCGTAGGGAACCAGCGTCCTCTCTCCAGTCTTACATATTGGTTCAGTTATAATTTTGGCAGTGATGATATACAAGAAATCTGCCGTCCAGCTGTTTGAGAAACATCCCTGTCTTTACATCCTGGCCTTTGGCTTCGTCTCGGCCAAAATCACCAATAAATTAGTTGTAAGTCCAACATTTTCTTCAGACAACGTCCGCTCAGTTCTGTCCTGTGCGATGCTGACTGTCGATTTGTTCGTGTCTCTGACCACAGGTTGCACATATGACCAAAAGTGAGATGTATCTCCATGACTTGGCCTTCCTAGGACCCGGGCTACTGTTCCTGGATCAGTATTTCAATAGTTTTGTCGACGAGTATCTGGTGCTGTGGATTGCACTGGTAAGTACAGGCTTCAGGTGGAAGTGCATTTAGGTCAAGTTCATAAATTCAATCGAGTGAGAACAAAGGTATTTAATATTTAAGGTGTCTGAAATCATTTGCACCAATTTTATAATGGTATGTCACATGTCACTGTCACATCAGAGCAGATAGTGATGAAAATATACTACTAACAAATACTGTATGTGTTATATATACGTTTATTATTATACGGTTGACTTCAAATATATATGTATATATATGTATATATATACACACATATATATACATATATATATATATCACTGTCCTCCTATAATGGAGATTTTTTTTAATAAGATCCTGTAGTGTAACTTCGCAGCTTAAACATTAATATTCTGCACTATTGCCTTCACTGAATTGGTTGAAATGTTGAAATTGGTTGTGGTAGAAAGATTAAAAATGTCTCTTGATGTTGAGGTTACGGAGCCCTGACCTTGACATTACAGCTTTTTTTTTTTTCCCCCTCTCTTCCAGATCCTCTCCTTCTTTGACCTGGTGCGTTACTGCGTCAGTGTTTGCAACCAGATCGCCTGCCACCTCCACATCTTTGTTTTCAAAATCAAGCCCTGTTCAGTTCTCAGCTCTTCTCCCCACTGAGGACACGTCGGCCATTACTGACTCTGTTTCTTCCTCTTTTTGCCGCACTCACCTTCTCTTCCCTCTGTTCTCCACTGGGAGACACAGGGCGATGTGATGTACAGAAAGTGCTTCTGCCAACTGAATGTGAGGACATATGTATTAAAAAATACTCGGAGTATTTACTGTTTTTTTTTTTTTTTTATTTTTTTTTTTTGTTTGTTTGTTTATTTTTCACCAGTGCAGAGTTACATTTGTACCTCCGGCCCCGTAACAACATCTCCCTCTGACATACTCGGTGTTCCACAGAGAAATTATTTCAGGAAGAGTACAGGTGCTACTTATTGTGTTCAAAGAGAGATAATTGTGTGTGTTGTAATTGTCCATCCTCAAAAAAAGAAAGAAATATATATATATATATGTATAAGAGATGAATCAAATTTAAACCACTTTACTTTTTTTGTAATATTCGCATAACTTTTGCCTTTAAGTCATTGTAAATACAAACTACTACTGTGTCTGTGCTTCACGATTAATTTAAGAAATAATGCTTTAAAACATTTATAAATCCTTCCATCAAGTGTATGATTCTCAGGCAACTTCATCTCCTACTGATGCAACTGTTTTTCGTCAGCGTGGCTTCATACAGTAGTTTTACAGGTGGGATTGTGCGCTGTAATTCAGGTGGGATTAGGGATTTTTCTGTTGACGTTGACCTTGGTTGAGGCCTCATTTGCATTTTTTTTTCTCAATTTGCAGAAATCTAGGAAAAAGGTCTTTTAATTATTTTAAGACACATCCGTTACGTTGCAAATGAGAAAGTCACAAAAGCACTTACGTGCACCTTCAATGTCACGAGAGAACTTTGATGTTTTAAATTTCATACATTCTGATGGTGATGATTGGTGGATTTTAAACCAGTGCTGAATGAATGAAATTTACTTTATGTGTCAACTTTATGTAACTCTGCTGCTGTTGTATTACCGATCACTTTTGCCCCTTTTGTCACTCTTTGTCTTAACCAGTTACTGTTGTGTAGTTTCACTCTTGTCAACATGGACGCAGGAACAGTCCTCAGCAGCAGCAGCTGTGTCCACAGTATATGTTGTGTCTAAACATTCTAAAGTGTGTGAGACACTGCTCTGGTTCATAGTGTTAAAAATACCTCACAGATATCTGTTGCATTTGTATCAAAGTTTTGTTTTGTTTTTTTCTGTTCCCTATAGTTCTTAGGAAATGTCATTTGAACAGTAATAAATAATTCTTTTTTTTTCAGCAGCAAGTACGTTATGACCTGGGTGTCTATGCCTTTCTGTCATGATTTTTAAAGGATTTTTTAAAAAATGCTCCTGTATGGCTTTAAGGGATGCAGTTGTGTCAGGATGAGGAGGCTGTTCTGAAAGATGTCAAAACAGTTTCTTTAACAATCCACTCC
>NC_024317.1:13434320-13440758 GCF_000523025.1 Cynoglossus semilaevis
GTCACCTGATGACATCACCATTTTTAAGATGTTAACTGATGAAAATCAGATCAAACTCTGATCCTGACCATTAATAAAACTTGTTTCTTTGACCTGATCTGTTGCTCATTCTGCTTCCACATCTACCATGCTCTGAGACCATCAATGCTTTTCACACTGAGTTTACAGTCTTGAAATACAACATATTACACACTATAGACGCTAGTAGAAGTAGCAGTTAGAAGATGTAAAGCCCAAGTGAAACAAAACCAATAAATCAGAAACGATCAGTGATGTTAAAATGCCAAACCCTTTCACTTCTTGTGTAAATATTTTCTGGTGTTGATAAGCTTTAAGGAACTGCAATACCGGCTGTGGCCGCTATATCGCAGTTTGTCCTGCGAGACAAGACTGTGGACTAAATTCCCCTTTCGTTCTGCTAATGACAAACGCATGCGCACTGGCTCCTGTAGCAAACCCTGATACTAGTTCCGTCATATTAGAGTGAAATTCGCTTTTATAAATGGCGCTTTTAGTATTTTAACGTTTTGTGGATAACTAATGACATTTAACCGTTGTAACCTGTTCGGTGTTCGGCTTAAACAGGTCGTCTGAACTTTGGTGCTGCTGTTGCCAGATTATGTTCATCAGAACATTCCAGTAACGTGAGTGTCATTACATTGAAGCGTCTGCTGACTTTTTACAGAAGTGGCTCCTCTAAAGTTGGGTATAAAAAAAGTGAATTTGTTATGACCCAGAACTTGTAAATAGTCTGAGTTGTAGTTAAAATAAATCAAGCAGAGAGCTACTGTCGTTTGTATAGATGTTGTTCGTGTATAATTGGTTTGTGTGTTTGTTCCATAAATTATAATGTTAGAGTAGATTTGGTCGTGATGACGTTTTGTCCTTATGACGACACTTACATATACTTACTGACTGAATTATCTTGTTTAAGGTTCTACGGTTAGGGTTCAGGGTTAGTGTTAGTGGTAAGTTAAGGTTGGAGTAGGTTACATGACATGAGGATGTTTAGTTAAGTGGAATAGAAATATAACTTGAATGGTGACTTCCTTACTGGTGATGACAGGAATTTTCCTTAACTCCCTAAGTTCAGTACAGTTAAATCAAATCACCTTGTTTAACTCTACACAACAGAGTGCAATACCTCTTTAAACCACATGGAAGTCACAACATTGAACATAATCACAATGTTATATTGAATAAAGTAAGTGATGATGATTGACAGTGGCTGTAGAGTGAGGGTTGTGTTTGTCACTGTTTTTGTTTTTCACAGGGTTTTTACAGCAACACACACTCAGTCCAGAGACCATGTGGTGGTTCCAGCAGGGTCTGTGCTTCCTGCCTGTGGCTCTGGTCATCTGGACAGCAGCCTCCTTTGTCTTTGCTTATGTCACAGCGGTGCTGCTCAGACATGTGGATCCTCTGGTTCCCTACATCAGGTGAGAGTCGGGACGCACATACACACAAAACACACACGCACTACTACAAGTAACCACTTGTACTTTCATAACAAATATGTTCAACCAGTAGTTATTGAATTAGGCAAGATACAAAATTCAGAACGCAAAAGCAGAGAATATTCACAGTCACTACTAATTAATAGACATTAGCTGAACTTGTGGTTGTTCATCAAACCTTGTTATTGAATGTCACTGTTTGTGTCTGACTTTTTGTTTTTATATTTTATAAACATGGTGTATTTTCTGTTTTCTTCATTGAGCCAAACATCTCCACCTCTGTTGTGTTTCAGTGACACTGGAACCATGGCACCAGAAAGGTGTGTGTTTGGCATCATGTTGGATGTGTCGGCCTTCTTAGGTGAAGTACACTCATACACACATGACTCCCACACAATTTTGTAGGGTCAATGAATTGTCAAATAAACATTTTATCATATTTTAGTGTTTACAGATGTGTTAAATACAGTATAATATACAGTATAAATTGTGGATTTTATTCATTTTGTTGCCATTATTCCTTTATTGTATCCACTTTATCAGATTTGATTAGTCAATAAAGCTTCTGTAAAGTCCTCCCTGTAGTCAGCTGACAGATTAGATTAGTGGTTTCCAGATACCACATATCCCTAATGGCGCCCCCTGTTGCGGCCCGTGTCAGTTGCAAAGATTCACGCTGTAAATTTCTCTATTGTGGCGCCAATAAGAAACCGAAAGTTTTTATTATTTTTTTTATCACCTAAGATCAGTGTTTCCCAAAGTGGGGGGCGGGGTCAGATAGCTCAGAAAAACTTTTTTTAATTTTAGTTTTAATATTTTTTTAGTTCGAATCCCAGTTAGGGCAGTTGGTACCTTCCAGTGGACTCACCACCTGCAGGAAGGTTTGAGGGGTTGGTACGGTGCAATGTGATTTGGGTGGCGACTGCTGCCCCCGCGACCCGGTAACGGATAAGCGGATGAAAATGGATGGATGGATGGATGGATGGATATTTTTTTAATTGTCCCACAGTATTTGAGTTGCATTAATTTGTAATTTTACCATCTGACAGTGTTTAAAATAAAGTCCTCAACAATAGCCCTAGAATCAAAGTCTAACTGCTCTGACACACAATGTTTGCAGGAATGGCAACAGTGTACGTCCGTTACAAACAGGTTGAGGCTCTGACTACTGCAGACGAAGTCACCCTCCATCGGGAGCCGCTATGGCCTGCTGCTGGGCTGGATCAGCTCCTTAGGAATGTGTGTGGTTGCCAACTTCCAGGTGACAGATGTTGGTCCTGGTCTGGTACAGTGTGGACAGTGTTGACAGAGAGCTCACTGAGACCCTCGTGTCATTGTTTGTGTTTCAGAAGACCACCCTGTTCTCCATGCACCTGGTGGGCGCGGTGCTGACCTTCGGGGTCGGAGCTCTTTACATCGTGGTTCAGACGCTGATCTCATCCAAGATGCAGCCTCACATCAACAGCAAAAGCATCTACCTGATCCGCCTGGGGGTCGGTGTCTGGACCATGAGTAGCATCATCAGCAGTATCCTTCCACAGAGACAGAGTTGACACAACCCTGCTGAAATAAAAACACATTCTAGGGTTTGACACATGGGTGATCACATGACCTGATGTGTTTTGTGCTGTGATCCTTAAAAACCCGTCAGTGTTCATATCGTCAGTCATCATGTACAGCAGTCTACCAGGAGAGGACCTGCCTCACAAACTGCACTGGACACCAGGAGAAGTGGTCAGTACTTGTAGTACATTATGAGCATGTGGAAATCTGATCAACAATCAACTGTGTTTAATAATTACCGGTACTCAAACTCCTATATTTCTGTGTTTTTCCAGGGTTACACAGCTCATATCATCAGTACCGTGTCTGAATGGTCTCTGGCCTTTTCCTTCATCAGCTTCTTCCTCACTTACATCAGAGATTTTCAGGTATTTATTCTGGTGTTTTTAAGAAAACTGCTCCTTTCACATATTCAGAAATGTATTACCCAGAGGTCTGAGCGAAGACCTTCTGTTCTAAATCCACACAAACACTTTTTTATCCATGTTGTGCAGGTAGATGTCATTTAAAAAAAGAAAAAGAGTTCTGGTGACTTCATGATAGAGAAGTTAGCTCCATGTAAGAAGGAACAGAGTTGTTACTGTCCAATTAGAAAAATAGGCAAAAAAATCTTTATTCTAAAAATTAGACACTTTATTTACATTTTTTTATGTCTATATTTCAAAATCACTAATGCAATGTTTTTCTATCGTAGAAAATTAACCTGCGAGCAGAGGTAAATCTGCAGAGCGCACACCTGTACGATTGTCCACATGGAGGCGCTGCGGCGACACGACAACACAAACGTGAAGCATCTGAATCTTCTCCACTGCTCTCAGGAGGAATCTGACCAACAAATGAGTATCAGACAAGAACTGACAAAATACACAAACATACAGGTTTTATACCATAAGCATTTTCTTCTATGGGCTTCAATGGCATTACTGCCATCTAGTGGGTAATTTTACACCAATTAAAATCCCTTCCAAGTTTCTATCAGTGACATCATGGTAATTAATAGCATAAACCAGAATTTATGATAGTGAATCAACTGATTACTTGACAGTAGTTGTTAAATATACTGTACATATAAACAGTTTTCAAAAAGCCACTTATTTTGGTGAAGGGGTTTTTAAAACCTCAGGTGTGGAAAAAGTTCAATATAAAGTAAATCCTTATTTTTCAAAAACAAGATATAAATATACATTAAGTTTTCTAAATTTCTAGGCTCAAGAGTAGCCCATGTTTAGGAACTCTGCTGTTCTTATGGCATTTACTACATTTTCCACAATGTGGAATTTTAACACTGTAAAAAAAACATTTTAATTTAGCAACAGCAGACATAGTAAAATGTGTGGAAAAATTCAAACACATAAATATTAAAAGCTGTCTAAAATGTGTTTTTGAATGTAACTTGTCAGAAGCCCGTCACTACCTTAACATGTGGTTTGGCCATGGACTATTTTTATGTAAATGGTCACAGCAATTCTGAGCTTCCCTATTCCCTAACTAATCACAACAACTTTCATCCCTTTCATTAGAAAATAATTAAAATTGTATAAATCATAAACCTATTTAGAGGAAAATGTTTCATAATGCATTACAGGGGTCTTTCTTTGTGCAAAGTCCAAACTTGAGTTGATAGAGTTGCAACATTTTAAGGTGTAGCAGTGTCCATTTTATGTATATGTTCTCTGGCTACAACCCTGCTGCTACCCAGGGCAGAAGCTGGTTTTCTTATGATTTTAGTATTTAATGGTTTGGATGTGGATGTTGACACTGATGTGTTAAACTGAACCAAAAAAAAATTAAAGTTTTAAGTAAAAATGTTAGCGTAAAAAGTACAGTATATACAGTATAACACTTTTACGTTCTTTGTACTTGATATCAGATTAATTGGATCCAGAGAACCTGACAGATTTTCTGCCTAATATTCATGCCCTTTTTTTTGTTGCATTTTATAGAACCTCAGGGAGTTGTTTTTTTTTTAATCCAGATTAGTTGAAGCCAATTTATTTTTATCAAACTAGTCCTTAGACCTTATGGCTATGTTCATCAAGGTAGCATTATTGCTGTGCTTGTGTCTTTTTGTTTAAATAGCACGATCAGTTTTGTCTTGATGAAGCTGATGAAAATGTGGGTCAATATTTAAGGTCACTTCTAGCCCTTTTTGTTTCAATTTCATCAAATGATCAATTTTTTTTCCAACATCTGCATTATTATACACGTCTGGGTTTATACTTTATTACTGTTGGAGGGGACTATCATTATTATAACTATTCATTAAAAAAAACAAAACGATATAAAAGACTCTACTTCTTGTTAAATGCAGCTCAAACTCAATGTGATTTTTTTTTATTCTCTATTTAGTAGAACAACATGAAAAGTCACTCCATTGGAAGCAAATATGTCACAAACTGTATTTCCTTCATAAAACTATTTTATTTTTGTTATGGAAAGTGAATATTATTCAGTTTCAGCCATTGAATAATTCTGAAAAAGATGGAAACCTTTACCACCAAATTAAACAATTATTAAAATCAACTGTCCAAACGCAAGGGTCTGATCACAATCATCACATTCTCTGCACAACAGAAACTTGTGTGTTTAGCCCCGTCTTCTTCATGTACTCAAAACTACAAGTTCACTTTAAACCATAACCAGAATCAATGGCTTGTTTACATTATGTACACAGTTCTCACAATAAATTACTAAGCAGCAGCTTTGTTCATACATTTTCGAACCCCTGCGTTCATAAACAACATCTGGGATCAAAACATCAATTCATCAGAGCAGTAGATGGTCATTAAAGGGACAGTTCTATTTAAATGGCAAGGAAAAAACTTTACTCTTTAACTATACTTAATTTAAAAAAAAAGGTTTTGTGTTTATTCTATACAGGTTTTCAGAAACTATTGGAGTATTTATTGTCCTGTGTTAAAGTGGATTATAAATGATCCACTGACCTTCAAAGTCAGTCTAAATGGCTGGGAAGTGTATTTAAATTATGATCATATTGGTTTGTCTATGCAAATAATAGCTTTAACTGGTGGAATTTCATTTATCATAAATACATTCAGACATTCTCTTGCACATTCTCTGGATTAGACATACGAACAGTGATTCAAACATTTGGAACCAACACACAACAAAGCTGTTCACTACAGTCGGACACACCACATCACGTTTTTTCCTCATGTTTGTGTTCTGCTGGGAGCTATGGCACAAGTACATGCAGAACAGCAGTGTGATTGCCATAAATGCCATAAAGTGATTTGTCAAACCTCTCACCTCCATCCAGAAATTCTTCTTTAAAAAAATCCCCAAGTTAAAGTCCTATGTGCAATTTTTCCAGTTCTCAGACACATTCACTGAGAGATTAGTAAGGCATCGGTGGACGAGGCCACACACGGAGGCGGACGCTCTCCAAAACACCTCA
>NC_024317.1:13440783-13445932 GCF_000523025.1 Cynoglossus semilaevis
CTCAAACTCCATTCGTATTCACGTCTACATTTAAAAAGCCGATCCGTCACAGATGATGTTCTGGCCTCGGCCGGGAAACAGCTCCATCTGCCAGTAACGAGGGTCAGCGTACACTGCGGAAAAAGGTAAAAGGTCATGGGTAAGATTGAACAACTGTGAAGCGAAACATTTCATTTCTGAGGTTTAGAAGAGTATACAGGGAAATGGAACTAGCTTAGGTTCATGTTAAGAAGGTAGAAAGGTAGTAAAGGTGTGTTTTTTACACTCATATTGTTTTAGGCCATAGATCATGCAAATCATTTGTTAATTTTTACTGTGTGGAGTTCAACAACTGAATAAGAGCAGCTTCAGTTACCCATGTCTCCATGTGTCAGCCACAGGTTGAAGGAGCTGCAGTGTTTCTGACAGCGCTGAACGGGCAGAACTCGAACTGTTGGCAGGCCTTCACCCACCACCAGCCACCCCAACACCCTGACCCCCTGTGACACCAGCAGAGGCAGAGGATGAAGGTAAACATGTAGTAACATAAAACAGGATACTGTAGTTTTTAAAGCCACATCCACACACTTCTGTCACTGCATCTGCTAAATTAAAAACAAAGCTAACGAATAAGGCAAATTCAATTAGCTGTACTCACCTTGCTCTGGGAGTTTGTGCTGTGGGTGACAAGGCAGCGCTGCAGGATGGTACCTGCACTGTCCAGTAGAGGGCAGAGCTCTGCTTTTGGAAAGAGCCACCTCAACACTTTCTCCCTGGTTCCAGAGCTGAACCTCCTGCAATAAAAAAAACTGGCAATTAGCAATAGTAGTACAAATACTTAACATATACATATTACTACTCTACACCTTCTGCATAGAAAATACTGCAGAAATTGTGGATCACAATTCAACAGTAAATTAGTGACTTTTGGTTTTCTCCACAGGATTTTCCTGGTTAAGTACAGGGCAATAAAAATAAGTTCAATATTATATGCACTTGTGTACCAGAGCAGGGTGAAGTTGGCAGGTCCTTGAGGAAGAGCAAAATTGTGGGTCTGCACACTGCCATCATCCTCCTCCAAAAGAATGGACATAGACCCTGGGTGGGCCAAATAGAGCTCCTCAAGTTGCTGCCGCTGGACACTGAGAGACTCTCCACCCTGGAATGTTTGGATGGACAACGTGAATCAACTGCAAAAAACTCAAGGTTTAAAAAAATACAAGTGTGTAATTAAAAGTTTTATTCTGACCTTCAGGAGGACAAGCTGTGGCCCCCGGCGCAGAGTCACTGTCCCTCTCAGGCTCTCTGGGACCTCCAGCACAGAGGAAATCTCCGCACAGCCAGAACAGTTGACCAAATTTTGCCGTAAAGAGCCTGCACTCCACCACTCATGGAACCCTGCAGGAAAAAGAATCAAGGAATTAGAACCAAACATTTTATTAGACAGCAATAACTTGTGCCTTTACAGACAGAATGTGAGTCAGCCGTGTACCTTGCAGGTTGTACTTCTTGGCAATGGGCAGGGACAGAAGGCGGACATGGCTGAGGGGGGACGACCAGTTGCAACAGCCAAGGTTGACCAGACCAATCTGGGGGGCATTCTGAGGGTAAGTAAAGGCCAGGACCACCACCAGCAGGAAGCCCACGGCCACTACAAACTGCATTGGAAAAAGATGAAGATAATCCTCTTCCAGATTAAGACTTCAATAAATACTTATACAAAAGTTTTAGTTGAATTTTCAGGTAACTATTTTAGTGCTATATCGTTTCACTGTCTGCCTGACCTTGATTGTGGCTCTCAGAATGGGGAACTGCGGAGGCTCTCTTCTGGGCTCATTGGTTTCCAAGACCTGCTTGATGAACCTCTCGATCTCCCTCTCCGACATTCCATAGCGATAGCCTGACTTTCGGAGGATGTCGATGCTCTCTGACAACTTGTCGTAGATACACGGCTCACTCATTGTCGTGCCCATGGCAGCAGAAAATACAGTGGCTTTCAGGTCAAACACTGTGATCTTCAGCTGCTTTATGGTCCACAAGCATGTTGTCACCTGAGGAGTGATCATAGTCTGGATGGGTATATTCTGAATGATGACATTTACTGTGATGTTCACCATTGTTAGACTTTGAGTGCATGGGCATTAAGTGTAGGATATCTAAAAATGGCAACACACACAATGGAACCGCCAACATAATGTTAATTGAAGTTAAAAATCTCCTAATCATTAACAACATTTCCTGAATTATTTGGCTTTGTCTAGTTTGTATAAACAGGCTATGAATTTGTCTTCTCAAGAATAAATATAATCTACTGTCAGTTGTTAAATAAAAACCCTGGCTAAGGCAATATGCGATCTAATCACTAGTTAAAAACGAAATTAAGTCGTTAGATAATTTTGCTTTCAATGCCCATGTAAGTGGATTGGTGCTGCCTTGTGTAGGGTAGGTTAAAAAAAGTGAAATATGCAACTAGTCGATTATTTCATTATAAGTCTTAAATGGCAGTGAAGCTTATTGTTTAAGTTACCACTGAAAAGTAATGTGAATATCCTCCCTTTTAATCCGCCATGATATAGTGTAAAAGCTTTACTGCGTAATTTAATACTTAAGGGAAACCCGACTCCTAACGGATCACAGCAAAAAATACAACAGTTTATCGTTAAATTATACAAAAGTCCTTCATAATGTGACTATGTACATGATTTAGCTGAGGGAAGTGGCGGAAGCTACCGTATTTAACAGTTTGACAGGTTAGCTTGACTCGGCTAAATAATATGGTCAGTTTACAAAAAACTACGATAACAAATATACAAACCTCACCTCAGACTAAGATCCACAGCTGCATAGCTGAGTCTTTGGGTATCAAAACCAGGCCGTAATTTTAAATGTCAATGAATAAAATAACCGTTGTTATGAAACATTAACGAACATAGTAACTGCTATATAGCTACCGCGGACCTTATTCTTCGTTGCTTGATATTTTTATGGCAGTAACAATGAATCATTGCACTTTAGCGCCCTCTGTAGGACTAAATGTACACTGTATATATTTATTTTAAATCAAATGTAATGTATTCAGTAATGCTTTAATGAGTTTACACGTCACTGAAACAAAAAAGTCGTATTAACTCATCATTTCTGTTATATAGAGTTGCATTGCATAAGTTGAAGAGTGGTTAGTGTTCTTGCCTACTTACACTGCTCGAGCCTATCTGTTAACGGTATCGAGTTTACTATCCGGTTTACTCCAAGTAATATTGTTTCCCCCGTATTCCAAACAAGCTACTCGTTTGTTAACAGCATACATGTGTGACTGTAAGTGTGAGTTATTGTTTGTCTCTATACTATATGTGCCCCTGTGCTTGACCGCTAAGCTTGTGTACTCCGCCTGTGTAGCCCAATGAAATAATTAATAATTACCATTAATGTTCAGTACAAAAATATAAGCTTCTCTTTTGACAATCTGTCTGGTATATGAATGAAATACGGAATTGCAGGTTATATAATTCAGTGCAGTAAAATGTATCATTTTCTATTTAATTTATCTGGGTTACACGGTTAGTTGATGTCAATCCATTAACCTAATGCATTAACCTTATAACAAGGTCAAATTATGTAGCGTAGCTGTGTTTAAGCTCTTGTCTTCACTTTCTGCTTTAACTATTGATTAAATACGTACGTTGCGTTCAAATGGAGGGCGTTTCACAAAGTTATTTTGCAACTCTAGAAAAAAACATCAGCTCCACCTCAAACAGAACCAAAACAAGGCAGATGGACCAATGAAAGAGCAGATACAGCCAACATTTCCGTTACTTGTGTAACCATTAAAAAGCACCGACCAAGCTCAAACGTCAAGCTGCAGTATCGCTATGAATGTGTTACCGGAAACCAATTGTACATAAGACAATACCTTTAATCAAACGATTGCAATTGAAAAAAATGAATGAAGAAAATAAAGCGTAAAATTCAACATAACAGTTAAGAAGTTAAGTAAACATAATTTATTACATTGTCGGGTAAGGACGCTTTGCTTACGAACCAAAAATGAATCAATAAAAGTGGAATTTATATTTAAAAGATCGTTGTAAAAAATCATATTAGTAAGAATTTTTGTTTGATGTTTCTTGTTTGGTGCAATCTGCTAAAATTGTCTTTATCTTCAGAGCGTTGTGCATTCAGTCCTGTTGATGAATCTTGCGTAACATTTCTTTTACTTTGAAAGGCATAACTGGAACAATATGTGTTACAAACTCGACCTTATTGCGAGTGATCCCTGCTGTTTCGAGTGAGCTGGATGTGCTTGAGAAGTACGGAATCTACGGACTGATAAGCGTTGCTATTTGGAAATAGTGGAACTGGAAAACAGCTTCCACAAATTTGCAACACTCTTCCTTACTTTCTCCCTCATAGACCAGGCTACTGGTCATTTTAAACCAGTTCACGCCGTTGTTCTGCCTTTGGTCCTCGTGTTGTGGTTACGAAAGCTTAGCGTGTCTTAAGGTGGAAGCAGTCCCTTGTCAAGATGCTGTCTTCGGGCAGGAGCGTCTGTTCCCGGCTGCTGAGTCCGTTAACAAGGCTCTCTCTCAGGTCGGGTTATGATGGAAGAGCCGCAAGTACTATGCAAAAAGGTAGGGCGGCGTTATTCGGTTTATTAGATACATACCGTAATTGTTAGCTTAAGGCTATTGCTAAAGTGACGCAGTTTATTGACGTGACACAAAACTTCCCAAAACCAACTCATTATTGTTTTATTTTATTTCATATAGAAACACATAACATAACAAACAATTGACAGACTGAATTACATGAATTTCTATACCGGAATCAAGAGAAAACCACACTTCCTTTTGGTGGTTCAACTAAAAGAGGAACATTGCAGAATGTTTACTGTACACTATTCAATCAAATCCGATATGACAGTTAAAGGGGGAGCGGGCAAAAAGGCAAACTGAAAGATATGGGGAAAAAATAATTGAAAAAATCATTGTGGAGCGAATAAGGGACTGTAATAAATTAGTTACTAAGAGTTATTGGGTAAACATAATGTTGAATCAAGTTAAAATCCAAATCTCACTAAAGGCCACATTCATTAAATATGTTTCAGCGTCTGCATATCACTGACATATATATGTATACAGCTTTTTAGATATGCAGCCTTTTAATCACATAA
>NC_024317.1:13446002-13468567 GCF_000523025.1 Cynoglossus semilaevis
TATTGCCAGAGTTCAACCACTTAACTGTGTGCATGTTGTTGTTTTTGCGATGTAGAGTTGATAAAGAAACGTGAACTGGACATAGATGAGCTCCGCCCACTCTATATGGATTTTCAAGCCACAACACCAATGGTGAAGCTGAATAATTTTGTCAGATTTACACGTAATATTTGAGTCTGTTGGAGAATCATTTATTCCCGCTTCATCTTGTTTTTTAGGACCCCCGAGTTTTGGATGCCATGTTGCCCTACCAGGTAAACTATTACGGTAACCCTCACTCCAGGACTCACGCCTACGGCTGGGAGAGTGAAAAAGCTATGGAGACTGCAAGAAAGGTACGTAAAAAGACACTTTTCAGACAGCAAAATTAATCATTTTTTGTTTTCTCCATACCTGGTAGATTGACTGTGTTTTCTGTCAATTTAATGAAAACAGCAAGTAGCTGATCTTATTGGAGCTGATCCCAGAGAGATCATCTTTACCAGCGGAGCCACTGAATCCAACAACATGGCCATCAAGGTCTCACTGTGCTCCTCTTTTTGATTACAGTAAAAAAAAAAAAACACTGACCGACTGTTGGTATACTTTCCACCACCTAAGCATTCACCCTGACACATTGTCTTTTGCAGGGTGTGGCCAGATTCTACAAGGGCAAAAAGAGTCATGTAATAACTACACAGACAGAACACAAATGTGTCTTAGACTCGTGTCGAGTCCTGGAAGCTGAAGGGTTCAACATCACATACTTGCCAGTACAGAAGAACGGAGTGTTAGACTTGGAGGTAGCACACTACAACATTAAACAAATCAACCATGAATAGACACGCAACATGTGTGGGCAATATGACGGTATAGAAAATGTTTATGTTTGTCTTCAGCTACTGGAGGCCTCTATACGTCCTGACACATCTTTAGTATCTGTGATGACTGTCAACAACGAGATCGGAATCAAGCAGCCTATCAAGGAAATTGGTAATTTTGAAAATACACATTTAAATCTGATCAAATTTTACTTCTGATAGAAAACTGCTCATAAATTTGATTTTTCTTTTCTTTTTATAGGTCAGATTTGTCGCTCTAAAGGAGTTTTCTTACACACGGATGCTGCTCAAGCTGTTGGAAAGATTCCCATTAGTGTCTCTGACTGGAAGATTGACCTGATGTCTATCAGTGCCCACAAGATATATGGACCCAAGGGTCAGGGCAACCATTTTTAATTTAAGTGATATATTTTGTAATGAATTAAAGAAAGGACATTCAACATGTAGAGGAAAAGTTATAAGTAGAAATATACAATACAGGAAGTTTTGACCTAACAATAGCAAAAGACTGAACAAGATACAACTTCATGAACAAAGCATAAATTTATGTGTGTGCATGGGTTTGTTTGTTGTACAGGTGTGGGGGCATTGTATGTGCGTCGTCGGCCCAGGGTTCGTTTGGAACCTCTGCAGAACGGCGGTGGTCAGGAGAGAGGGCTGCGTTCTGGAACAGTCCCCACCCCACTGGCTGTTGGACTGGGAGCAGCCTGCAGCATCGCTCAGCAGGAGATGGAGGTAAAACAACTCTGTTCACTAGTTCAATTCTCCAGATACATACATACTACTCTGTTATTCTCCCAAAACAATAATAGGGTTCAGAAAACATGATGGCCTAAAAGTGTGGATTTTGAATCCCAATATTCTTACCTAATTAATGCTTTGGTTTCTCAAGTATGATCATCAGAGAGTGTCTATGCTGGCTGATCGTCTGGTTCAGAAACTCATGTCTGAGATACCTGAGGTCATAATGAATGGGGATCCAGAGCAAAGATACCATGGCATGTACACTCACACACACACAAACAAACATATAAATAAATCAATCACTGTCCTGCAAAAAACAATTCCATTTTGTTTCATTTTTGTCAACATTTCCTTTTACAAAAGCAAGGCAACTTAACTGACTTTGTGTATGCGTATGTGTTGTCACTGCTCATGTTACCAGGCTGCATCAACCTGTCTTTTGCCTACGTGGAGGGAGAGAGTCTGTTGATGGCACTCAAAGATGTCGCTCTGTCATCAGGCAGGTCAGACAACAAACAACAATAAGAATGTACAGAGTGTACAGTTATTTTTAAATAGCTCTGAAAGTGTTTTTGCAGAAGGAAAAGTCATTTAACATACCTTAGAAACCGACTTTTTGTCAAGAGACAAAGACACATCTTGTTGAGGTTGAGATAAATAAACAACCTTATGGAAACAAATGTTTAATATTTATTGTCATGTGTGTTTACAGTGCCTGTACGTCTGCATCTCTAGAACCTTCATATGTTCTCAGAGCCATAGGAGCAGATGAAGACCTGGCACATTCTTCCATCAGGTAGGACTGCTTATCATCCACAATTCAAATCAAGGTCGGAGTCACTTTAAAATGCATCATTGATTACATCAAGTAACTGGTCACGTTATTTATCTATTTATTTATTCATAGGAGTTGGTTGCATTTGTACATAAGATGTAAAATTATTTGAACATTACAATTTTGTAAACCCGTGCTTGTGTGTCAGGTTTGGAATTGGCAGGTTCACCACAGAGGAGGAGGTGGACTACACAGCTGAGAAATGCATTGGACAGGTCCGCAGACTCAGAGAGATGAGGTAAATCCTGCTAAAATCTAGCTTTCTTGTTTTGACATTGAGTAAAAAATTTGAGTTTTACCAGATTTTTTCATTTACATAACATTTATTACATAGTTCTGTACAAGTTTAAAAATCAACCCAGGTGAGAATGGCAAGAAAACCATGTATCTCTGTCCAAAAAAGTTTAGAAAAGGTAAAAAAAAACAACAAAACATCACTTAACTTGTTGTCCGTCTCTTTCAATGTCAGCCCCCTGTGGGAGATGTTTCAGGAAGGTATTGACCTGAAGAGCATCAAGTGGACACAACACTAATCTCCTACAACTGCCAGTCATATCGCCGCCTCATGGTGACTACAGTAAAGATGGTTTCCAGTCCAGCCATTTTTGTTTCTCTACACAAACACGCACAAAGATCCTGCCAAACTTGAAGTCTGTGGCAGTGGTTGTGTCCACACAACTCTCCTTCAGTTGTTGAGGGAGCTATTCAATTTCCATTTTTATTATTATTATTATTATTCCTTTCTGCAAGTTAGGATTATTATCTGAATTGTAACTTTACCAAGACAGGACAAGACTTCAGACATGCTCTGTCTACCACTCTATGTGAGAACTTGGCATTGTGCTCTTTCTGAAATAAAACTAAAGTTGTCATTTGTTAAAACATTAGGTTTCCAATTGTGACCTTTTGTTAAGTCATCTGTGAAGCTTCTGACGCACATTGTTTTGTTTTCTTCTTTGTCTATGAATATATAAACACAATAAACTGCTGCTTAATCATGTTTATACAATAAAATATTGAATCATAGCTTATGCTGTAAATAGTCATTTTTAAATATATCTCGACTTGTTTTTTGTGCTATAACTGCATGGAACAATGTTATTGTTAATTTAATGGCTTGATGACAAACTTGTCAAAGGAATTTACTAGAATTCCCCACTTGAGTTTGCAAAGATTATAATAACTGCAATGATCATATATACATTTAGAGCAAGTGCACGTTTGCATTATAATAATTATAATAATTTTATATTAATATTTACCTTCCCACAACAGAGTGTAACATGGTGTCTACGAGCGCCCAAGAAAAGTGTAATTCCGATTCTATCCACAAGGATACGGTGCTGCACAAATGGTTTTACGCCAGGAAAGACTACCAACGACATCTCGTATCAGTTTGTGGGATATCGCGGTGTTTGTGCCGACATTTCGTGTGTCGGGTGCATCCTGCAAAAAGAAGAGCACATAAGAAAGAGAGATCCTGTTCACCAAAAAAAACCTCTGTGTTTGTTCACACATTTCTCGGTAAGAAATCAGTGGGGGCAAACGTCCAGTGATACAATTATATCTGGAGTAAAGTGCCAGATTGACGGATTTAAGCGAGCACCCTGCCCGCTGCTTTGCTTCGATTCACAAAGCATCTAGGCTAGGGTAGCATTAGCCTACAGTTAGCTACGCTGTGCTAAGGTTAAAACTACATGGAGTGAGAAACTATGAGTTATGTTGTTAGGTTGTAGGTTGTTAAATAGTAGTTCTATATTTAAAAAGTATCGGATATGTGTATTTTAAATGTTTTTATTCAAGCTAGAGAAGTTAGGAAGCGTAGTCAGACACGTTTCCCAAGGATTAATGAGGATTTTTTTTGTTCAAAATGCTGTTTTGTATTTGTTTGTAACAATGCAGTGTGGTAGCGGCGCTCGGCACTTTTTCAGTTCCTTCAATAACTTAAATTGTGTTCAGCTGCATATCTTTGGTTTTGACAAGGTCTGCAGCCCCTGTTTCCGTCGGTGTGTGAGGCCATCACACCCACCACAACGTCATGTGCGGCTAATCTAAGCACTTCCACTGCTGCTCAGCAGTCAATACGTCTATTTTTCCGTTAGTAATATATAAATGACAATCAATATTAAGTTAACTGTATAACTGTGTTGAGTTGTTTTTACTATAAAAAGCAATGGATACTATATGGAGTGTGCACCAATCAGAAAGCATGAATTGTGGTTTAAATGTCTACGAAACTTGCTTTTTAACTTCACATCACTATTGAATCTTCTGACATTGTCTGCCATGAATGATGGTTTACTCAGTTTTCATTAGCTCAGAGTAGACAAATTCAATAACTTTGTGTTTCACTGGTAACAGGAAGATGAATCCTTTTCGTTTGAATATACCAGATGTGAGGAAAATATGTTGCAATTTTACATGGAGAGTCTTGGAAAGTGTGCTTAATTGCCTCAACTTCCTTGTCTTTGCTCTTTTTCTTCAGAAACATCACCTTATCTCCTACATTGTCAAACCATGTAACTGAATTCTATTGGTTATTTGGTTTTTCACACACCTTGTATATGCAGTTGGCAAAAAAAGCACTTTTATCACGTATCTTTCCATAAAGGTTGAAGAAAAGGCCTTGAAGAGGTTGTGCCATAAGATCAATGAGCATTTAAACAATCATCACTATCTGTGATGATTTGGTATAGTTTAACAAGTCCTCAAATAGTAAATGTAATGTTTTAAATTTTGTTTTTGTGTCATTGGCAGTGCATCATTGAGCTCAGTGTTTTTCAGAATGTCTGTCGATGACATTCTACTGAGTGCATATTGAGCAGACAAATCTGTAGTAGCTAGCACTTAGGTTTCAATTTAGAATTTGTTTCTGTTGGTGTGTCTAGTGCTTTACAGGGTGGCACTTGGATAAGGTCCACAATTGCTATCCATGGTGAGATTCCATAACAATAAATTATGACTTGTATCTGTTTTTGTGATTGTGTTCTTGCTATGGGAAAAGCACTCTGTTGTCACATATGATTTCAAATGGTTGAGCTGGAGTGACAATGAAGTGATTTTTTATTTTTATTTTTTTGGCAAGATGTCCTTTGCAGAACCTTTGTCCTGGTTGGCTAGGATTGTGGTTTGTGAGAGAACCCATTGGTGACTGTGGGAACAAAAGCTGTGTTTAATCGGTTAGCTGGCTTGTTTCTTTGCCTTTTTCCTTTATATTTCCTGTCTTTCCTGATCAGCTGCTGTTATTGGTGCTGTGCTATAACCATTGATGCAATTGATGTAATGCTAATTGTGCTATAGTACACTCGATGCTCTGGTTTTATTGTTTGACATTGCTTCTGACAAAATGCTGGATGTTGCTTCTATTGCTTGGTGTGTTGCCACTGTTGACAAGATGCTTTGGTTTACTGATGATTTCTTTGGGTGTCATGTTGCTGATCTTGTAATGTTTTGCATCTATGGAGATTTATTGAGAAACTCTTGAGATACTGTTGGCTGATTCAAGAAATGTTTGGTGGAGCTTTGGTGAACTCCCCTAAATTTCTTCTAGTTGAATGTGTTTTTCATGTTTGATTTGTATAGTTGTTATTTGTGAGATCAGTAGAATTGTTGAAGTGCAGTGTGTATATTTTCTAGCTTTTGCTGCGGAATGGTGGTGGAGTTGAGAGCTATATTTGGTAGAAAATGCCAATATCGTTTGTTGGTTTATGCTGCCTTTTTTAAAGATTAAATTGGTCATATCTTGCGGTATACTTTGATTGCATAATTCTTTCTAATTCACAGCTGTAAAGCACCTAACAAATGATAAAACACCAGTATTTCAAATACTGGTATAATTATCAATTGTCTCAGTATTTTCAGTAAAATTTGACTGAGATCATCTTGAACCAGAATGTTTGTCTTCTTACCTTTCCACCAGGTTTCAGTGTCCTACAGAAATCATCAGTCTGGTTTACAGTGAATCTATTCACAACTTAGTTGCTTTGGTGAGTTACACGCTGCATGATATTCTAAAAGATTTACTGTTGCACGGAATTTAAAAACTTATGCAAAAATATTAGTGCTGCATGGTAGAAGTAGTAAAGGCTACATTAGCTTTATGACATGAATTACCTGAATTCCACATTGTGATGGTAATTTCATAATTGTTTTTACTAATAGTGTTTACTTTGGGCAAATTCAATTCAAGTCGAACATACATCGAACCATCACTCATGTTGTACACTAGTGTATTAAGTATTGTACTGTACATTGTACTGTAAAATCAAATCACATTTTCACCTTTTAAGTATGCTTGAGATTTGGCACATTAAAAGCATTGCTCACTGAAACAAATAAGTTTGTTTTTAGGCAAAGTGTATTTAAAAGTTAGAAGCAACCTGGACTTTTCTTATTGAACTAATACTTATCCCCAATATGCACGGTTGCAATAATATGTAATCTTGTCTAAATTGCAAACACAACCAGTGTTGGGAACAGAAAGTATGTGTCCATGCAGCATCAAAACTTTCTTTTGATCTGATCATATTTTGTTCCTCTAGAAACTTTCAAGAACATACCTATTTTGCCAATTAGGCTCTTTTGTAACATTAAGCTGTGGTATAAACTGTGATTTCTCCCTGTTGATGTCGTAAATAGTCCCTGCAGGGTGATATTCCTTCAGCACCAATTAGAATATAATAGTTATTTGCAATTTGAAATACATTTTTAGTAAGCGTTATTTTTACAAGTTCCCTAAATTTCACACCAGAACCTCTTTAAGGATCTCTGCTTTTCAAATACTATATTCAATTTATTCTATCTACACACTATTGGTCTCCCTGTTTTTCCCTCATTACCTGACAGACGTGTTGCTTTCTCCCCAGGTTTTAGCGCTGTTGTTTAGCAGTCATTATGGCAGTAGTCATCAGGCTGCAGGGTCTGCCCATAGTGGCTGGAACCATGGACATCAGACACTTCTTCTCTGGTCTCACTATCCCTGATGGGGGAGTACACATCGTTGGGGGTGAGCATGGTGAGGCTTTTATCGTCTTTGCCACTGATGAGGATGCTCGGCTGGGTATGATGCGTACAGGAGGGTCAATTAAGGGATCCAAAGTTTCCCTTCTACTTAGCAGTAAGACAGAAATGCAGAATATGATTGAACTTAGTCGGCGTAGGTTTGAGGCTGGTGCAGGTGCTGTCGAAGCAGCGACACCTGCAACAGGAATTGCTAATCGTCAAGCAGGTGCTGCTCCCATGCCCGCAGTGCAGCCAGGGGCAGGCGGCAGAGGTGGAAATCAAGGATTCAGTAACATATCAGCCACAGTAACAGCGGCAAGTTCAACCCAGGAGCTACCAAGCAACAAAGCTCCACCCAGCTTGGCTAGTGTAGCGCCCTGCTTCCCTAACAGCTATAGCTCCACTCCTACAATTACAACAGCTATGGCATCACTCAGCGCTGTACCCCCAACCATTCCTCCACTTTCTAATTTGCCTTCCATGCCACCAATGCCCACATTGCCCACAATTCCAGTCCCCCCTCCAGTTTCCTCTCTGCCCCCTGTCCCCACTGTTTCGCCTCTGTCCCAAGGACCTCCAGTACCTCCTATGTCTCACCTTCCCCACATGTCTTCGCTGCCTCCATTCAATCCTTCTCTTCCTCCACCTGCGGGTTTGGCTTCTGGGCTTCCCCTTGGAACTCCCAATCCAATGCTTTTTAATCCTCTTTCTCCCTTAGCTTATGGCCTTCAGGCACATATGAAGGCTGCTGCAGCAGCCAGTGGAGCAGTTGCAGCCAGCCCGGATGAGTTATTTGTCCTCTTGCAGAATCTCCCATTCTCCTGTTCAGAGGTTGATGTCAGAGAATTTTTCCGCGGTTTGGGTGTAAATGGAGTTCGTCTGATAAGGGATGCGCAGGGTCGGCCGTCTGGTAGGGCTGTGGTGAAGTTTTTCTCACCCCAGGAGAGCTTTGAAGCTGTGAAGAGGGGGGGTGGTATGATGGGCCAACGGTTTATTGAGATCTCACCATCCTCTGAGCGACAGTGGGCCAGCCTTAGTGACAGTATGACCAACCATGCACCTCACAATAGTAAATCAGACAACAACAGTGAATCACAGGATCCGCAGCATCGCCGCAGCAATATCGGGTCTGGAAACCGGGATCAGCGAGGAAGATCACGCTCTCCCCACCGACAGGATTTCTGTATTTACTTGAAGGGCCTTCCCTATGAGGTTGAAAAGAAACAGATTAAGGAGTTCTTTAAGAATTTGGCCATTGTGGAGGACAGCATCTACATTGCCTATGGACCCAATGGACGAGCCACAGGAGAGGGCTTTCTTGAATTTAAAACAGAACAAGACTACAAGACTGCTCTGGATGCTCACATGCAGTACATGGGCTCTCGCTTTATTCAGGTCCACCAAATCAGCCGGAAGGGAATGCTTGAAAAAATTGACACGATTCGCAAACGTGATGCAAGCCATGGCGATGGAAAGAACCAGGATAGCTTAAAAGCACCCCGGAACTGTGCCCACATTACGAACATCCCATACAATATTTCGAAGAAGGATGTCCGTGCCTTTCTAGAGGGTGTTGGGCTTTATGAAGACAGTCTGAAGGTTTTGACAGATAGCCATGGTAATGGATTAGGACAAGCTATCTTTCAGCTCCGGACCGAAGAAGACGCCCGCAAAGCTGAAAGATTGCACCGCCAAAAGCTTAACGGACGTGATGCCTTTGTTCATCTTGTAACATTTGATCAGATGAAGGAAATTGAGAGGAATCCTCCTCCTCAAAACAAAAGGGGGCAACGCAACCAAAACCAGCAGAACCAAAATCAGAGTCAACAAAAGCAAACACAGCCCAGTCCCCATCAGCCTCAAATTAACCCATTTGCTGGGATCAGTGGGGAGGAATTTAACTTTCTTAGAAACACTATGGGGAACCTAAACACTCCATTTGTGACTCCATTTTCTGCTCCAGGGAATGGATTGGCAGGCCCCCCACCTCTGCCTCCTCTGGCAGCAGGACTTGGGGATGTAAATTTGGGTGTGGCTCCTCCACTTGTTACAGGTCTTCCTGGAGGTCCTATTCTTGAGCCACCTGGCTTTCGTCCTGGAGCAGGTGCTGGTGCTCCATTTGGTCCAGATGGACTGAGAGGACTGGTGCCCTTTGAAAATGCCACCAGAAAAGGGGGTGGAGGTGGACAAAACAGGGGGGGAGGAGCTAACAACAATCAAGGCCGTCCAGCTGGTGGAGTTCCCGGTGGACAGCAGGTTTTCACTCCAGGAGCTGAGAGTCTCCATACCCAGCCAACCCCAGGAGGTTCCTCCAATGCCAATAATCAACGTGGAGCTGCTGGTCCAACTATTGTTAAACTTCAAAATATGCCTTTCACAGTAACCATAGACGAAATTATGGACTTCTTTTATGGCTACCAGGTACTGCCAGGCTCTGTCTGCCTTCAATTCAGTGAAAAAGGCTTGCCAACTGGTGAGGCTATGGTAGCCTTCCAAAACCATGAGGAGGCGGCTGCTGCTGTCATGGACCTGAATGATCGGCCTATCGGAGCTCGTAAGGTCAAGATAAGTCTCGGTTAAAATCTTGGTCAATAGAACACTAACTGTACATAGACAATGTCAACGCCAACCAGTGGGACACCAACATAAAGCCTACCTAATTAATGGACTAATACCCTGAATGCATCTACTAAAGGACCCCCTCTCCTATCTTTGTAGATAATAACAGGTAAGCCCCACCCTGCTGTCTGTCCAAAAGAAGCCAGGCTTGTACTTCCCTACAGGATCAAGATTTACTTTAAAGCACAATCTCGTAATGATGATGATGGAGGTAGTGTTAATAGTGGTGATGAGACCGAGTGTTTGTATGCTTGCTTTTTTTTTTCTTTTTGAACCGAGTGGAAAATTATGTTCAGAGGTGACGCCCAAAACATAATTGGCTGCTTTTTGTTATCAAGTAACATGAACATTGTCTGAGACATTGTTGCATTAATTGTTTATATATGCTGCTGTGGTTTCACAACACCATGCTCTGTTAATAATGTAAATCGCAATCCCATGATTGAAATCCACTAGTCAAGTATTCTGTGGGTACGTTGAAAAAAACGTTTGTTTTGTTGCTTTGGAAAACTCCCTAAATGCTCTGTTGCTATGTTTAAAATCTTTCTATACTCCGTTGCTATGGTTAAACCTTTTCATGCCCTTTTGCTACTGTAAATCATGCTGTAGATGAAAGTGAACTGTAGGTGCTCTCTTGCTATGGTCCTCGCTTTGTGTTGCTATGATAAAAAATTATGATATCAAGCTATGTTGCTGTGATCAAATGATCGTGTTCCGTTTCTGTGGTGAAATGTTGATATGTCCAATTGCTATGGTAACAATTATATTGTCACCAAACCTTTGTAAAAGGCTGAAACTGTTGCTCTGCTTTCATGACAATGCTTTTCTGTTTTGCAGTGCTCTGTGAATGTTGGATTGACAGATGGTTTATTTGATTTATATTTTAAATAATGACTCTGGTTGCTGAATCCTTTCCCTTTGTCACATTTGTTCAACATTATTGTGTTTCACCTATGTCACCACCCTTTTTACAGTACATGCTTAGCAGGCATTTGGTCTGGACACCATTGAGATGAAATGTAGGAATTTTAGTTTGGTATGTTTTTTGTTGTATGATTCATGCTGTTCAGGAGGTTTCCATCTTCAGTTTATTTTTGTTTCTTGTCTTAGTATAAAGAAATGTGTATAAACATAACATTATGTGGAGTCTCCCTTGCATTTAATAATAAAAAAGCACATTCCTGATGCACTAATGCTCGCCTGCAGTCAGCTTTCTGAGTTTCTTATCTTTACTCTCTCATATATAAATACACCTAATATTTTTGTGATTATAGTACCAAATATTTGCTCAAACTTGATCATATCTTTAAATTAAATGTAAATACAAATGAACCTTTTTATGTTGTTCATGTTGTTGGTTGAGCTCTACCTTGAGTTGTAATTGGATTCCACTTGGTCATACGTGTTCAGATATTTTTAAAATGAAAACCTTATACATTAGGAGCTAATGTTACTTTCACTGTGAATATTTATATCAACTTCAGCATGATTATGAAATGCGGTGATCATCAGTGGTACACTACGAAAACATAAGAAGCAGTGTTCAAATGAATGCCTTGTAATGGGACCGTAGTTGTTAACATACTCAAGTATGTAACTACTTTTGCCTAGAGTTTACATATTTAAATTCAATTTAGCCTGCAGGGGCGCTGTGATTGCCGTTGTAATGCCCTTTGTTGAACATGCTGGTATTGGTTTTTTCCTTTAAATTGTTTCAAATATTTTTCACTAGAATACTTTTGGAATCTAATTGTCAACTGGATATCAATCTGACCACTGGTTGATGTCTGATGTGCTGTCTCTTCAACATTGCTTTGCCATAACATTACGGTCAGTGTAGCCATCGTTACTATAGTAAAGGGCAGTAGTGATAGAGGTACTCTTTGAATTTCAGTAGTAAAGTAAAACTGTTTCTCGTCATAGTGTGTCTTCATAAAAACACTTTAGGACTAAAATATCTGGCGTTATTCTATCTTATTTGTGACAATTGTGTGTCAAACATACATTGATATTGGTACCTTGAACAGGATAATGCTGACGAGAAGAGTTTTTGAAGAGGAAATATTTGCTGCTGTCATAAAACGAGCACTCCACAGGATGTAGTGTTGAACTGTGTGTGTGTGTGTGTGTGTGTGTGTGTGTGTGACTAAGAGACAATAATAAAATGCTTTGAAATACCTTTTACGTTATGCATCAACAGTTGTTACATAATTGTGTCTGTCTTTTGGACTTTGGCTGAAGAAATACACAAATGTGTTTGTTTGGTGAGGTAACGTTATTGCTGAATGACACCTGGCTGTGAGTCATTTACCTGCTGAGACCCCCCTGCTACTGATCAGTAGACATAACGAAAGCAGGACTTACAGGTGAGTGACGGACATGCAAAAAAGCTATGCTCAGAATATGGCTTGATGACATTGTAGAAAAATACTTACACCTATTCAGTATTTGTATATGACTTTGTATACGGAAACTTGAGGTGATGGTTTGTTTAGGACCTTTATGCAGACATTAGCTTATAGTTATGTCTGTTCGTGTTCATATATGTGGTCTGATGTTTGGCTATATATAAGAATTTAAAAGTATTGCATTGATGCAACAATGCGTTACTCTGTTGATTGTAGAGGTTAGCCGTTGGCTTTGAGATGAAGCAAAACCCTAAATAAATATAATAAATGATAGAGATATTAGCTATTTGCTTAGACTGTGAAAGTAGCCCTACTGTATGTGTTAGGGATTAATTGTAGTTCGGTGACATCAAGCTGCATGGATCCACTTATCTGTAGATAGGGCCATATGTTGAGGTCAAGCTACAATTACTTTGCTTAACATGTATTGCCTTTGCCTTGTTAGATAAGCCACTGTGCTGTTGTATTTGAATCCAGTTGACACTTAACTACATGGTCATTTTTTTGCATATGTGAAACATTAGAACATGATAGCATTTTGTGCAGAAAGTCCAGTGCAAAAAGCATGGTAACAGTTAGTGGTAGATGTATGTTTAAGTATATAATACAAAATAAGACTAATAGGCTTGTGGTTGTTCCCAAAAATAGCTAAAATGAAGAGAACATGTAAGAAAACTTTGTTTTCCAGGATACTGCTGTTTTATCCAATTACCTGCTGGTCTACATTGGTAGCATGACATAAAAAGACAGCTTGGTGTGGCTGGAAAAATAGCAGAGAGAATCTTTTATACATCTTTTATATGGAATTTACATGGAGCATACAAATGAGCATGATGTTACTGTTAACTGATTTTACATAGATATTTACATGTTTCAATGGTCCAAAGATTGTGTTTGACTTTGACATGATGGCTTTAACAGGTGTATTCATTTTGTAATATTAGAAAGTGTAACAAAATTTAATAAAGCCTAAAAATTGAGCTACACTAATAGTCTAGTTAGCAAATAATAGCCACAAGAATTTAAATTGAATGACAAACATCATTTGTATAAATTCCAGAACAGAGACGGAGATATGACGGTATTATTGGCTTCAATAATCAGGTTCTTGGAATTTAGTCTCTCGTGAATGATCTTAGATGGTATATATGTATGTGTGTGTGTGTTTATGGCCAGTTCGGCAATTGATTCAAAATGTTAAAGAAATAATCAGAGTTTGGTGATGCTACCAAAGAAGAGAGACAGGAACTCTTTCTTTCTTTGTGAAACCAAGTTCACGTTGTCTCTACATTGTAGCGATATCGGAGAGAAAAACATTTCTAGTTTTCTTGTGTTTTATTTCCCAAACTGTGAGGTGCTCTATCTCTATCTCTGAGTTTTCTGTACCTTTGCAAAATATGAGTTACAACAATCCGTTGTATGCTTTACTATATTGTTTGGAAAGGCTGTTCGCTTGGAATTGTATGTTTTCTGCTGCAGGTGGGGCATTCATTTGTGTTTTCTGTTTTTGTTCTTCATCCACATTCTGGATTTTGTGTCATTACATTTTGTTATTTTAAAAGAGGCCACTGTACCATTTTGATTTATTTAATGGAACATGTAAGGGATGATATAAACTTTGATTGTAACAAATAGTTATGTAACTGAACACAGTAACTTTATAATGCTGAAACTATATTATGTTCTGGACTTTCTGAAGTACTCAGTATTGCTGAGTACTCAGTATTGCTGATCTGGCTCAAGTCTTTTGCCTACATATTTTCTCATGTATCCTTTAATGTTGCTCTATGTCTGGGTGAACGTACTGTTGGTGTTTTATTTTGAAAATGCATAGTGAACATCCTGTCTTGCGCCTACAAGTTTTGAGGGGCAGGAAACGCCCGCCAATTGTGCTAAACCCAGAGGGCGTGATTGACAGTCACGTTGTCTAATCAGAGCGCAGCTCTTTAGGTTCTGCCCAATAAGGGCACAGCTACTATGTCTGTCGCTCCCTGGACTATCGCTGGCTGTACGACGGAGACGTAGGTTTAGTTATTTTGCTTACATCAAAATCAAACATTAATCTTTTGATAATTAATCAAACAAAGTGTAACGTAGTTGTTTGAAGGCCTTAATGTTAAAGTAGGCGGTGTTTACTCGGACTGAACAAATTCGTTTCCTTCCACAGGCTGTGAGTCATTGTCCACCGCCCCTCGGTATCTTTTCCTGTGGTTTGCAAGTACAGAAAACAACATTTAAACAAGGTGATTTGTGTCGTTTATATTGATACAGCGGCGTGTGTGGCAAAATGAAAGGGGGTGTAAGTGTGTAGGTGAGCAAACAAGACAGTTGATGTGAGTAATAGTTCATTCATTTTCTTGGTTGACCATAATGCTAAAACTAAGTTGTTTTTTTAGTGTTAATTTCTCGTGCCCGTGGTGCGTTCAAATGTACAATTTATTCATATACATTACCGTGAATGCATCAACGTTGCAAATTATAATCATTATCAGTCTTCTATGTCCTTTTTGTCAATTCGTAGGATTTTTATTTATACTTGGCTAAAGTTAGCATTTATCCTGTGCCCAATAACAAGTTGGGGCTTTTTCTCTAATATTGTACAAAGTTTTACAATATTTTGAAACGCTATTGTCCTCTAGCTTATTATTATAACTTCTATATTTTGTCAGTCCTATTCTTTTCATTGATACTCACACAGTTTTAATTGCTTGGTGCACAACAGACACTGAAATATGATTCACCAGCAACTCGAGATATATTTATATTTTACTTTATATTTATATATATTTATGACTTTATTGCATTTCATGGATTTACCAGAGAGGTCTCTGCATGTTTAATCCAAATTTATAGTACAGTTAAACAGTGTACTGTATTACCTCATTGAATTTAAGAATATAACAACAAATTTCAGATTCATTCTATTCGATTGTATGTTTTGTTGGTGAATGTCATTATGTTGAGTTGTGGTTAATATTGCCTGAAAGCGAAACACTTGACTGTTAAGAATCCTGTGGGTCTTTGTGGAACTACCTGTTCTTTTGCCTGTGTTTATCGTGTTATTTGACTTTGTGTGAATCCCTCCACCCTGAGGCTGCTCAGTACTTCTTTTGTTAATGTGCATCATCTTTATTGCTCTTGTCGATTAATGTATGTTGATGCGAATTGTTGCCACTCTCTGCGAAGTTTGAAAGTCACTGAAGGGATGTATCTGGTTTCACTTGAGCTCTTAGATGATGAAATACCATTTCTGCAGAAAGAGTGGGTGTTTGTCTGCACTCTGTGGTGTCCCTTACACACTTCCTTTTGTGGTGAACTGAACATTTAATGTAATCTTGTACTAATGATAGAAAGTTTTAATGAAAATACCTGCACTAAAGATTTACTGCAGGCTTCATAATTGTGCAAAAATACAGTTTAAGGTACATTCGCTGCATGTTTTCTAAATAAGTGATTTTACTGAATCCTGACTGGAACTTTTATCTTTGTCCTCCTCAGATGGCTGACTGTGTGTCAAAGGTGGAGCTGAGTGTATCCTGCTCTAACTTGCTGGATAAAGATGTTGGGTCCAAGTCTGATCCTCTGTGTGTTCTTCTGCAAAAGACGGCAGGAGACAGCTGGACTGAGGTGACCTGGCAACCATGAAAGAAAAGACATCCTGTGTATACACATAAACATAGGCTTTAGGTTTTCTATTTTTTAAACTAAGTTTGAATTGTTTTTCGCTTTCAGTTGGGGAGAACTGAGAGGATAAAAAATTCCTCTGACCCCTCCTTCAGTCAGCGCCTTAAAGTGGATTATCATTTTGAGACTGTACAGGATCTGAAGCTGGGGCTCTACGACATTGACAACTCCAGCCCTGACCTCAAAGATGATGACTACCTGGGAGGAATTGAGATTACACTGGGGCAGGTGTGTTTGGTTTCTGTAGGAAGGGTTCTTCTGAAGGATAAATAATGATCTGTCTGTCTGTCTAATCTATCTATCTAAAAAGTATTCAGACTTTTGAGCATAGACGCTATGACATTTATTGTTCTTCATAAAGTACATGCTGCCATCTACTGGAAAAATACGGATGATAACTGTACTTGATTCATTCATTTTTAAGTGCTTTATTCTGCAGAAGGATTGAAGTGAAGTTGTTAATCTTTGTCTTTAGTAATCTTTATTTACACGGTGCAGTGCTTTATTTTTCAATATAGTTTTTTTTTGTCTGAAGACAATAGAATATCCTATGTGTTTCAGATTGTGTCCAGCAAAACTTTGAGCAGACCACTGCAGCTGAAGAAGGGCAAACCTGCAGGAAAAGGAACCATCACTGTATGTACATTTGTCTGTGTGTTTGTTTGTGTGAAATTTACTATGCAGCTGTTACTTGAGTGAGTGTCTTTAACCTGCCACTTGTGTTTCTGCAGGTCACGGCCGAGGAGATTAAAGACAACAGAGCCATTACTTTGGAGCTGGAGGCTAAGAACCTTGACAAGAAGGTAACTTTGCTCTTTATTCTATCAACGTTGTCCTGTGTTGCTGTGCTCATATATTTCATACAAGAAGTACATTGAACCAAGTACTAACACATTGACCCTTTATTATTGTTGCTACTAAACTAAGGAACAAGGCTTCCTTTAGGTTGCACTTGAAGTTTTTGAAATATACCCTCTGATCAGTATTTTCCATTACTCCCAGCGGAAACATGTTGCAACATGGTTTTAAATATGTTGCCAGTGCAAGTCAACCTTGATAGTGCGGTTTTGTGAAGACACAGCCTCAGTTATTTAAATAAGGATTACTTTGTTTGTGTCGTCACGTGAAATAACAAATGTTATTGTCTTCGTTGTTTTCAGGACACATTTGGAAAGTCTGATCCGTTCCTGGAGTTTTTCAAACAGGGAGATGATGGGAAGTGGCATCTGGTTCACAGAACAGAGGTATCAACAAAATACACCTTTGTTTTTATACTGACATTATTGAGTGAGTACTGTTATAGTGTAAGAACAGCTATGTAATCTGTTTTTGTATTCATGTTCTCTGTAAATGTTAATGTAAGTAATACAATGTAATAAAATAGAGAACATATCAAACAAACATGCTGTCATTTCAGTGTGTGGTTGACGATGAGTTTGTGTGATTGAAAAGTGTGTGTCTTTTTGTAGGTGGTGAAGAACAATCTGAACCCTTGCTGGAAGAAGTTCTCCGTTCCTCTGCAGACGTTCTGCTGCAGTGACCTGGAAAGACCGCTGAAGGTCAGCTTCTGTGAGAAACCTCTTCAAGATGACTGAACCACAACTCTGTAGTCAACTATTGTCACTAACAAATCTCCTTCACCTGTAGGTCGATTGCTCTGACTATGACAGTGATGGATCTCATGACTTGATTGGTTCCTTCACCACTAAAGTCTCTGAGCTGCAGAAGGCTACACATGGTTCCCCTGTGAGTTGGCTGACTATAACGTTCTCAACAGTCTCTCGGGCATCTGTTCAGACAACATTAAACACGATGTGCTGTCTGTGCAGGTGGCGTTTGATTGCATCCACCCCGAGAAACAGAAGAAAAAGAAGAGCTACAAGAACTCTGGAGTCGTTTCTGTGAAGAGCTGCAAGGTAAAGTTCAACATAGAACAGAAGGACAATATTAGTTTGGAAAGAAAAAAATAGGAGCTTCAGCTTTCCTCTTACCTGAGTATCTTACCCACATCCAGTTTATTTATTTTTAATTGTCAAAATGGCTGCTGTACATATTTCCTATTTTTATCTAAACTAGTCACAAGGAAAAAGATTTGAAAAATTAAAATGTCACCCAGTAATAATATTTTGACTCAAACCCACACAACTGTTCCATTATTTTAATGTATAAACATATGAGAGTCATTCACTGTGTCCTTGATGTGTGTGTTCCTGTAGCTGGCGACTGAGTACTCATTCCTGGACTATGTGATGGGCGGCTGCCAGATTAACTTCACTGTATGTCTGCGTCTCCTAACACACACAAGAACATTTCTAATCCCGCACATTCTTCACATCACTTTACATCACCCTTTCCTATTGCCGTAGGTGGGGATAGACTTCACAGGGTCCAACGGTGATCCTCGCTCCCCAAACTCTCTTCATTACATGAGTCCAGATGGGCTGAACCAGTATTTAAATGCTCTGTGGTCTGTGGGTCAGGTGGTCCAGGATTATGACACGTGAGTAAATACACTCAGACAGGAACTGAACAAAGACCTTTCACAACTAAATCATTCAATGTCAAGTACAAAACAAAAAAAGGTTGATTTGTCATATACCATCACAAATTTCTCAGAATTATAAATGTTGTAGCGTTGTTTTTTTTTTTTAATCAACTGATTGAATTCTTATTTCATGTTCATTTATGTTTGTGTTTTAGTGATAAACTTTTCCCAGCCTTTGGTTTTGGAGCCAAACTTCCTCCAGATTATCAGGTGAGTTCTCTCAAAGTCAGGACTGTGATTTCTTGTACTTGCTTTTCCTTTTTTCCTTTGGTTATATTTAAGTTATAAAAGCAAGTCTTGTAATTTTTGGATGTAGTTGAAAATTACATTAAATTATCAATTTCTTTGGAGTCATCCAAATGTAAAAACTATCAGTTAATCCATATACATTTTGTTTTTGTCTTGCAGGCTGCACACCATGAGTTTGCACTCAATTTCAAACCCACAAGTCCTTACTGCCAAGGTAAACATAACAGCAGTAGAAGTCAAACATTCTCATCTCCTCTGCGTTATTGTTAATCGTTCTGTTTGATAAATGAGAAAAGAATCCGGTGGTGAGTTTTGAACCGCAGTTAAAACCAAACTATTGTTTCCACTAATTTCCTCCTTGATCCAGGTATTGAGGGAATTGTTACAGCCTACAGGGGGGTCCTACCTCAGCTCAGACTGTCTGGACCCACTAACTTCTCCCCCATCATCAACCATGTTGCTTCCATTGCCACTGGTGCAGCACAGGCCAACAACGCCTCAGTGAGAAAAGCACAGAAGGTCAAGTTCAGGTCACGGCTGTCACTCATTGACTTACACGTGTATTTGTCTGTGTGCAGCAGTACATGGTCCTCCTCATCCTCACCGATGGCGAGATCACCGACTTTGACCAGACACGAGACGCCATCGTTCGTGCATCACGGCTACCGATGTCAATTATAATCGTGGGAGTCGGCCCGGCGGACTTCAAGGCCATGGAGCTCCTGGACGGAGACGATGGCATGCTGAAGTCAACGTTGGGGGAGCCGGTTGCCAGAGACATTGTCCAGTTTGTCCCGTACAGACACTTCAAAGATGTAAGGCTAAGAGTGTGTGACGTGTGTGGTGGATTAAAACAGATGTTGCTATTCATAAATGTTATTTTGGTCATTGTAAAAGTCCAGTGTCAAATGGTTGAGTCCTCCATTCACTGATTCAGTTTCAAGCAAAACCTAAAAAATATTTGTTTTGGAAATTAGATGTCAGGATTTTATGTACTCTTTATTAGGGATATATATATATATATATATATATATATATATATTTTAACTTTTTACATTAACTTTCTTATATGGTGTGTCTACAGTGCAGGCTCATTGTTGATAACAACAACGTCCAGATTCTCACCTCCCATCTGTCTCTGTCTCTCCAGGCTCCCAAGTCGTCTCTGGCCCAGTCCGTTCTCGCTGAGGTTCCCAAACAACTGGTGTCTTACTTTAAAATGAGAGGCTTTGAGCCACCCAAACCAAAAGAGGCCCCAAAATCCTAAACATTCCCCAAAACATGACCTCAACCTCGTCCATAGTTAACTTCACACACTCTTCATTAACCCAGACTACATTGTCATTCCAGGCTTAGACCTCCACAGGTCCACTCGCATATTTGACCACTCTTAAGGGATCAAACCTGAGTCAATCACAACGCACATTCAGCTGTCAGCCAATCAGAACACGGGGCCAATTATCTATAGATTTTTATATCAAGTCCAGTTTTCACTTTATATTCTTTTGGGATAATGGTAGTTAGGTGGCTTTTAATCAGCTTCTTTCTGCTGTTTCTTGCACGCTCTCTATGCAAATCATGTTTTTTTTACCAACGTGACTAGGCTGCAAACACTGACTTTAGGGTTAGCATTTTTGGATCAGTGCAGATCCAAGTCTAATGAAGCCACATGTGCCTCATATTGACTGTCTTTTATGCACTGTCTGCAGCTCAGATTAGCGCTTTACTCTTCAGGTAACAGTACTTTGCACTTTGCTTCCAAACTGAATGCTGGAAAAAATATATTCTGCTCTTTGCCTTAGCTTTAGCACCACTTAGCCTTACTATATAGCTTTACTAAAGACTCTGATGTCGTCACATTATTGTTCATCTGTTGTTGAAGCAAATTTTTACAGTATGTTTAAATGGTGTCCTTAATTAGAAATAGAAATAATAAGAACAACAATTATTATTCAAAAATATTTGGATAATTGGGATAAATAATTTTAAACAGTCTATTGCAAAATGTTACATCTAAAATTTGCTCCAAATTTTTATTTATTTTTTCAAAAAATGTTTGAATTTAAAAAATGGTCAGTAGAATAACTTACCAACAAAGAAAGTGAAATGATTGATATTAAGGGTTTAAAAAACGTTTTAGTTTATCCTGTCTATAAAATGTCTTATGGAATTTTCAGGTTGTATCATCAAATACAAAAATATATTAGATGGTTTTCTTTGTCTAGTTGCCACATTGACAATTATTTTTGTTTTTAGTGCCAAAATCTTGTTCTACATCAGTGTTACAGTTGATAGAAATTTGCCCCCACACTTCTTTGGAAGTAAGATGTTTAAATGTTATAAACTTAGCCAAATATTCCATGTGCCACAACTGGAGTAAAGAAGGATGATAAATAATCCAGATCACATTTAATTAACATGGTTAAACAATAACAATCCCAGCATCATGTTCTTTTCCAGTTAACGTGCCGGTATAAAATAGTTTATCATATAACAGTATAATCATTGATGGGTCATTGTAACCAGTACCATCACGTCTGTGTGACCACTGACTGTTGAAGTACAACAATAAAACAAAGCTGGAGACAATGTATTTGTAATTTGATTTTTTTTGACAAAATTCTTTTTTTATTTTTTGAAAGCGGACAATTACTGATTGAATGTGAAAAATATGTTTCTTTTGCACATGCTCATTTATGTATTAGTGTTCGGTTCCAGCCAGATTGTAGGCAGTGTTTGACATTTCCTTTACAGCCAAGGCCCCTTTGAGGCCCTAAGATTGATTTAAGATGGCCTTCAACTTTTTTAATGAAATAAAAACAGGTAAAACATTTTTTACATGTATCGGGATGGGGTGAAAGAAAATAGGGACACTAATAAATCGCGATATTTTATTTCACAATACCATATTTACCATAAATACCGTTACCGTAACTGAGAGCTACTACAAGGGCACTCAGTAATACAGAGAGCTACTTGTTTAATACAGACTTCCCGAACAATGTCATAATAATCAGTTCTGGGACATATAATGCTAGACACTCTTCTTACCATCGTCATTGCACCCATTTGAATATCATTACAGGTGGAACTGGTTCAAAAAGCACAGTAACAGTACAATTGTTGACCCTCTTGTTGACTAGTTTTATTTTAGAACATAGCCTGCGGACACCTTAGGTAGTCCATGGGAGCTGCCAGGTGACCCCTGGTTTAATAAGTCTTTCACTTGTTAGGAACGGGTGTTTGGTGAGAAGAGCCGTTTCCCCGCTCGAGCCCTCTGAGAAAGAACTCCGGTAAGCATGGTGGCTAGGTTTCACTGTTAGTTTGTCGCAGCCTATTGTGTAAAAAGTCCTTCACTGAAATATTTTTGCTTTAACCAGTCAGAAATTCGGAAATGTTTGATGTTTAAACCCACATTGGTGCTTTCTGTATCATTGTGAACTGTGTACGCTTGACTCGAAAAAGATTGATAATTAGCATGACATTAGCGTCAATCGTGAGCGGCGCTGCCGCTACTGTAGTTAAATTCGGGTTTTTTAAAAAACTCAATGTATCTCCTTGCCTATAGGGTCGCTGCATATGCGATGCTTTCAGACATTAAATAAAATTTTACTTTGCTTTCTATTCTGTATGTATTAGCTAACATTTATCTATTTTTG
>NC_024317.1:13468658-13503995 GCF_000523025.1 Cynoglossus semilaevis
TGCTCCCCCAAAAATGAAATGCCTTTCTTGGATATCCTGACATTACCAATCCAATGAAGTAGTTGTTGTTGTACCCTAAATAAAATGCTTGCATTGTTTTGCATCTGTGTGCCACTTAAGTGCTTCTCACCAGGGGAACTGTTAGCCCTGAGGTCATTCTACTTCAAATATTGTTCTTCTTAAAGAGCCCCTTAAGACAAATATGACAAAGGTAATAACAATATAAATACATTTAAAATAATGAGGAAATAATTTGTTCTGAGTAATGTTATTTTGTATTTTACCATGAAATGTAAATATTTCTTTACTCCAGTACATTTTCTATAACACAATAACCAGACCTTATGAAGCTCGAAGTGACTTTGGTTTTCTGTTTCCAGTGTTCAACCTAGGTTTATTAGTACAGTTTTTCTTTTGAAGTAAATACGAGGACTAAAAGAAACTAGTTGAGCGACTCAACATTTGCCTTCTCAAACATTGGAAAGACCTGCCCAAACAGACACATGCGCACGCACACACACCTCACATCAGTCTGTTGAACAGAAAACACAGCAGTTAATCTCCAACTGTTGAAGAGAGAAGGCAGACGACAGGAGACGAGCCACTTCAAGTTGGAGAGAATGTGGGACAACAGCTGACCGCAGAGCTGAAGGTGAAGGAGCATCGTAACCACCATCATCATCATCATCATTGTCATCATCATCATGTCCATTAGCGTGAATTTACGCAGGATCTTCAACCTACCTGGGCGGTCAGACAGAAAAGTGGAACTCAATTTTAGAGGTCAGTGAAACAATCATTTTGTTTGTGTGTATATAAATGCTAAAAAATGTACAAGAAAATCAATTAAAACTGTTCATGAGCAAAATTAGGTTTTTAATTCATTTTAAATTTTCCCCTAACCAGGATGTCAAATATTTTTTCCACATTTTGCAACCATTCTCTAAAGATGCAATTTATGAAGTATTAATCATTGTTGTGACTGCTACAGTTTATGTACAGGATAAACATTTGAAATATCATTCATAATAACTTTAACTTTAATTAATATTGACTGTTTTGAACCACTTTACTTTTTTTTTTAAACTTTTGTTAACTTGACGCCTCTGTCACACTGTATCACCTGTTTTTCTCTTCTCTCCAGGTTTTGTCTATAAAACCAGAGTCCTTCAGTGTGAAAATTTGGCCATCTTCAACGAGGTGAGTCAGAACACTGCTGTCATCGTCCCAAAAAACAAAACACATCCAAAAGTTAACAAAAAACAAGAAATAAAATAGATTTTGCATTGTTCATTGAGAATTTGCAGAAAATCTGTAATACTGTAATTGTGTAATTTTAAATTTTTAAGTGAACTTTTCCTCACCACAACCAAAGTACATCGTGTACATTACATGATGATTTTCTACTCAGGCCAGTGGTTTGTCAAAGTGAGTCTCCTCACTTTAATCCATTTCTTTTCCCGTGATATTATTACAAGGCTACTATATCATTGCTCAGTATTTGAACCTGTTATAAGTTAACCGTTAGCCTGAGAAAACTATTCAACTTTTTAAGAAATACAATTTGTTGGTTAGAAGTTGGCCATTGGTTTTGGAGGGAGTATGAAGCAGCTGAGATTTCAGATCACCTTAATTGTAGTTAACCTTTTGTAACAAACGAAGGGACCAAGAGACAGATGAATGGGAGACTGGGAAATGTAGGTCTTCCTCAGAGTAAAAATATTTTAACAAGACTGATAAAGAACTACTGCTCCTACAGTGCAAACACAAACACACAATCTGGTTTTCATGAGATGTGAGCACTCTACATAGACGTAATGCATTCCCTAACTCCTCACCCTAACTTTAACAATAACAAGTGGATACCTAATCATAATCCTTACTAAATCTTAAACTTTAAAATACTCTCTTTCGTAGTGGGGACTTGAAAAATGTCCCCACTGGGACAAAGAGCCCGCACGATAAGGCATTAAACCAAGAAATGTCCACACAAGGATATGCAAACACACACACACACACTTCTTCTTCAGTCTCATTTATCTCCATGCGGCGGAGTCAGACAGGGAAACATGACATGCACCAGCTCAGGTCACACCTGGAGAACAAACACGTCATGACTCAGTCGCTGCACAGAATAGCTCAGATACTGCAGTGACTTTATCTGATCTCTCTTCAACAACAGCTACTGATGTCATCAAATGGGTGGAGTTCCATCCAACACACATTGTCTCTCTTTTATAATTATTTCACATGGAGATTCTGTTTAGATTACTTTCCTCTGGACTGAACAGTAGTTCTACGTTAGTCCCAATATGAACTCCGTCTTATTTTGCATACTTTAAATTTTATTTTTTAATCCTCACACTCGTGCAAAGCCTAGGCTGCAACTTGTTCAGATCAACATGTGAATCATCAGCGGAAGTGGATCCTGGACCTAAGAGTCTAGTTTCCAGATCTTGGAAAAAATTAAAATGCCGTAATATTCCTTGAGTAAAAAATGGACAACTATTCTATTCTTCTCCATTGTATGTGAGTTAGAATATTACACAAGGAAAGTGTTGTTCAGTGGTAGCTCCTGTGTAAACATTATATCAGGAAGCAACATTTTTTCCTTGCAGTAAAAAAGTGTGTTTTTAAGGAGTGTCTTTGGGTTTTGGTATCGATTCAAGACCTTTCCAGGCACAAACATTGACCTTTCAGGAGACAGAAAATCCAAAGTCTGGTCCCCCTAAACTCAATAGGTATGCATATGCGTGTGTGTGTAAGACAGAGGATGGTATAGCTATATATTGTACCTTGAGGGTACAATGTTATGGAACAATACCATTGTTTTGAGGACGTTGTGTCCTTGTTGGTACGTTGTGCAGGTCCCCATAGAGTGAAAGGGTGTTTTATAGCACAATATTTATTTTGGAGTTAGGATTAAAACTAGACCCAGATTAAAGTTATTAAAGAATATATTGTTTAGGATTAGACATATAGTAGTTAGTGGTTATGCCAATATAGTGGTTGAGGTTAACGTTGTGTCCATGGGATGATTATGGTTGAATATAGTTGGGTCTCAGAGGAGGTGACAACAGCTCTGAGGCTACAGAATTCATCCTCTACTCACAAGGTCTGTGTTTGACCCAGTTGCATGTCTTTGTGCTCCTGAGCAAGTTACCCATCATTCCTCTGCCCTGACCAACAGGGAGGGTTGTGTCAGGAATGATAACACACTTAGGAACTGTGCCAATGTAAGACACAGATGTCCAGTTAAGAAGGCTTCAGGTTCGAGTCCTCATCAGTAATGTGATTATAACATGATATTATTATTGTGTCATTTCAAGTTAGTATTGTGTAAAAACAGCCTGCCCATTGTTGTGGTCATTGGTGTTGCTCTTTGAATGTGTCTGGTAATGTCAATAATTACAATTAGATATTTGACTCAAATTCCTCTTCTACCTTTTCTACCAGTATTACTATAAATCAATTTATATGAGAATGAATTGCACTTTATAACTACAGCAGTAAGTAAATATAGTAAATAATTCATAATCTGTATGTAATCACCTATATATCAACAGAAAAAAAAGATTTTGTTGTCATTGTCTCACCCTTTCTTTCTCTCTTTCTCTCTCTCTCTCTCTCTGTGTGTACAGTATTTCCGTTGGCCTCACTATGGTAAAGTGGTCAAAGATGAGGTTTTTACTGTCAGTGTCTACAACATCAGTAGAGTCTTCTCAAACAGGTAACACAAGCCCACCAACACATAGATATAGAATTGTCTTGTTTGATGTCCCTCAACATATGGGAGGAGTGGGGGTCTATCTGTACTATATTGTAAGATATATTGTTATTTTAAACATAAGAAATTGATGGAAATAAAAAAGGTGAACAAATAAACCGACAGCCACTGTTTGGACTCCAATGTGGAACACCTGGAAAATGTTAAAACAGGTCTGAACGATAACTGAAGCAAAAATACAGAGCTACTACCAGGCTGAGATAGAAAGTCAGATGTTGGGCCAGCAGGTGGCGATAACTGGCAGAATCAAAAACATGGAAATACAACTAGAAACAAAGGCTGGTCTCTGCACAGCACTGAGAGAGGGAAGGGGGGAGAGAGACAGGTAATTAGGAAAGACAGGTGAGGAGATAACAAGATACAGGTGGAGAGGGTTGGCCAATCACTGAGGAGGGAGACAGAGGAGACAGGTCAGGTGGGAGTGGAGCACCTCAGGGAGAAACAGGCCGAGACAAAAGGGTAACTAAAATGTAAACTGATAAGAAACAGAAAAAACGTAACGTTGTAATTATGGAACATAACTTAAAAATACTTAACGAGGCTGCTGAATATAAAAATTAAAAACAGTAAAAAAAAAAAACACATCTTTGTTTTCACCACAGTTGTCTGGATAACCATAACCGTGTGTGCTTGTGTTTGTGTTTTGCAGACTGCTGGGTAAACTTGTTGTCAGTCTACAGCATGTTGTTACCTCTGGGAGGCTGTTGCTACGGGAACCACTCACCGATGCCAACTACTGCCTGACTACTGTAATGACACCAACACATACTGATACTAATATTGTCTAATGCTTATGCTTTATTTATAAATTAATTTTATTTTGTTTTTTATGTTTAGCTGGATATAATAGCTGGTAAGCATTAAATAAATGGTTGTTGTCACTTTTGTTCTTCTATTTCTGTAGATCTACGTAGAACTAGATATAACCTATCATCCAGTTGAGGGAAACTGGGAGGAACTGGACTTCCTGAAGGTTGAAGACAAGGAGAAAGACAAAGACGAGTGAGACCATCTCCTTGGTCAACTGGATATTCTTGGACAGAATAAATTACTCTCTGGAAGTTGTGTGCAAATAGATGCAGACTCAGAAAACATTAGCATTAGCTTTAGCAAAGACAAAAGACATGAAGTGGTAATACATTTGCTTTTCAAACTAAGAACTGGAGATAAATCCAGTTTGGTCACATGAATGGTCCCTCGTACAGCCTGTGAGAAATTTCCAAAGTAACTCAAGTTCCTCCACTGCTATGGATAATTTAGATAATCTACAGACTAAGATTATTGAGACTTTATGTCAGAGCTTAGCAGATATCTCACTGAACTTCCTCTTTCTCCTTTCTTCCTCAGATCTGCTGTGGTCATCCGAAATGACGCTTTTGATGACACAGAAAGGTGAATGAATGTTACTCCCTCAGATCGTCCCCTCAAAACCTACTAATATTCTAGTCTCAGTCATCCTCTTGTTTCTTTAAGTGTTAAATCTCAGTTGTGAGTCATATGAGAAAAGTATATTTGTATATTGTTTTTCTAATAAATACAAATAATTAGTTGTTTTTTTTTTTAATGAGCCACGCATAACCGGACAAGAAATAAAGTTTAGTTTCATTTTTCTTCTCTCAGTCAGAAGAATATCTTTCGCCCAAATGAGCTGGAGAGAGAGGTCCGTCGTCTTGGGCAAAGTTTACTCCTGTCTGGAGAAGAAGACGAGGATGACATGAATGATGATTATGATGACGACCTGGAAACTTCCAACATCATCCTTACTCCTCTGTTGAGGTCAGTTCACCTGAATGTGTTGAAGTTGTGTCCAATTATTGTACACTACTAACAAGTTATGTTAAATCAACAATGTGTGCTTGTGTCTCTGTAGCCGGTGCAGACCACTGTCCAGACGGGTTGCTGAAGAGACACCCAGGATTCAGAGTTTTCAGGTGAGAAACTCTAATCCATCCATCTAAGCACCCATCCATCCATCCATCCATCCATCCATCCATCTATCCATCCATCCATCCATTCATCCATCCTTTCAATTAATACTCACAACAGGAGATGAACTGGCCATGTCCCATAGATCTGACTTGGGTCATAATAAACAAACCTGACATCATACATTATTAGAGATTTCCCAGAATTAGTAATTATCTTTCCATGAAAATGATCAATTATATCATAAATACAGTGAAATACTTTATAGTATTGCACTAACTCTGTGTTAAACACTACATTTGATGCTGCTGCACTGAAACACACACACTGAACCTATTGTTGGGTATTAAGTATATTTTCTGGGTGTTTGTATTTAAAAGGAGCATTCTAATTTTTTTTTCTGCCATAAACAACTCAGTCCTGATATGTGTGTGTTTTTGTGTGTGTTTAGATAAACGTAAACATCCTGGAGGCGCAGAAGCTTGCTGGTGTGAACATTAACCCGGCAGTTTTTATCAGGGTGGGAGATCAGAAAAGACACACAATGACACAAAAGTCAACAAACTGTCCTTATTACAGTGAGGTAAAAAACTCCCAACAAGTTCAACAATTTAGACTCAAACACAGGGGTCTGTGTAAGATAATGAATGTATTCAAATGTACCTCCTCTCTCCTGTCAGAACTTCCTGTTTGAGTTTCAGGAGGCTCCACAGGTTCTCTTTGATAAAGTCATAGAGATAAAGGTGAGTTCCACTCTTTTTCAAATTTCAAATTTGACCTTTTTTATTTTCAAACAAAAACACTGCCAGTGTCACCTGCTCTCAGGTGTTCCACAGACGGATTCTGGCCTTCCTCATGACCCACATCGGAACATTTAAAATTGACATCAACACCATTTACAACCAAACAGGTGATGAGCACAGCTAATGTCACATGTGCTCCAACTACAACCACAGCTGCGGACACTGACCTCTGACCCCTCTGCATTTACAGACCATCGCTTTTACCAGAAGTGGGCCCCTCTCACGGACCCTGCAGACACCAGGTCAGGGATTAGGGGTTACGTTAAAGCCACCCTGAGTGTGTTGATGAAGGGAGATGCTGTAGACATGTCCAGTCTGCTGCAGTCACAGTCATGTTCATCTGGAGCCAGCGATGACATCGAAAGGTAGTAATGCAGTCATTCAGTCAGTTTCATTTTCAGCTACATGGAGGAGTAGTTACAGTAAGAAGACACTACACTGCCTTAAGCAGGTAAGCAGGTCTGGCTTCTGATGTTCCTATTTTCACAGGAACCTTCTGCTCCCTCGAGGTATGCCCTCAGAGCGTCCGTGGGCTCGATTCCGCATCCGTATATACAGAGCTGAGGGCCTTCCCACCATGGATGAGGGTCTTATGGCTAAAATGTCGAGGGTTACAGACAGAACTGTCTTCATTGACCCTTATGTGAAAGTGACCTTTGCAGGACAACAAGTGAGGAGACGTGAAGAAAATTAGAAACTCTGTTTAGTTGGAGAATTCAATTTTACATCTAGTCTGTATATCCACAAAACATTCTAGGGGGAAACATCCGTGGCCAGCGCTACCAGCTGTCCAGTGTGGAATGAGGAAATCAACTTCATCGAACAGTTTCCTCCTCTCGCACAACGGATCAGGATCCAGGTGCTTGACGATGCCAAAATGGGAGACATTGCCCTGGCAACACACTTCCTGGATCTGCTGCAGATTTCTGATCCCACCAGGAACGGTACAGTCTGACCAGCACTCTGCACATGCTCAGTGTAACAATTGAGTTGGAATGACTTCTAAATGGATTTTTCTTTTATTCCAATCTGAGTTTTGTTAAATCGCGATATTTCACGGTATTTTTAAATTATTTTCGTGATTAAAAAACATTTACAGTTAACAAACTTTAATTTTCTTCACAATAATGTGCGCACTGTGCCTGGCCTTTCATATACTGTCCGTCCGTCTTGGCCACTATGCACTCCTCTGTTCACTCTCCTCTCTAACTTAGTCCTGGCTCCTACTAATATAAGGAGAGGAGCAGATTACTCCCATTGCGCTCACCTGCGTCCAGGAATGCATCACTGCTCCCGTGCTCTCCCTCCTGCAGCTGAGCACTAACCTTCGCAGAGGCTATATTTCATTTATGTTTCATTTATTTACGTAATATGTATGTCTTATATTTCCTTTGTACAACTCTACTGTGCATGTAATTGTATGGGAAAGGGTGATACAGTCTAGGGAGGGTTGAGGGTTGAGGGGGGTAAATACGTATATACGTAAATGATATAATCACTATCTCGCCTCTACTTCGTGGGTTTTCCCTTTTCGTGGTGGCTCTTGGAACGCAACTACCGCGATAGGAGAAAAGTCTGTAAAGTGTATCATGTTTATTTAGATTTTTTTTTTTTTTGCACATTGTTGGAGTATGTGACATTTGTCTGTTGTTTGCAGGATTTAACCCTACTTTTGGTCCATGCTGGGTGAACTTGTACGGCTCCCCACAGAACTCCACGCTTGGAGACGTCCACCAGGTACAACAAATGTCAAATCTTAAGCATTAAATTTAGAAAATAAACAATTGAATCTATAACTTTTCATAGCACAATGAGATCCATCTCTGTTCAAGACATCAGTCTTTTTTGTTTTGTTTAAATAGTTATATGTATTTCTTATACATAAAAAAATTGTGCACATTGAATCTCTGAGCAACCATTGAAGATGAATGGAAATAGACTAATGATCATGGCCTCTCTCTCTTTCTCTCTCTTCCCAGGCTTTAAACCAAGGTCTGGGTGAAGGAATATTTTATCGAGGTCGTGTCCTGGTTGCTCTCTGTGTTGAGGTTTACGTGTCACCGTCTGCACCTGTGGTAGATGCAGCATCAGCTGGAAAGGTATCCCCTCCCTGAAGTTGGTAAAAAGTGCTCAATCATTTGTCAGGTTTATCACCTGACAAATGATGCATGACCACAGCTCATCTTTGTACAGATAAAGCCATGCATGACCACAGCTCATCTTTGTACATCACCTACTTTCCTCTGCACTTCAGGGGAAGGGGGCACTGGGTAAGTTGGGACTGAGGAAGAAGAGGACCAGCAAGAAGAAGGATAAAAATGATGGTTAGTCTTTTGTATACTATGAAGAAAACTATGATAGGGTCTGAATGAGTTGAATTCTGACTGCCTTTTGTTTCCCATAGCATCAATGGCTGACAGTGAATCGGGGGAGGCAGGGATTGAGGTCCCGGAGTCTGTTACTGTGGAGACTGAGGAGACACATCCCCTCCCTGAAGTCAGTGCTTCCAACCACCAATGTCATTTTTTATTCATGAACATTAGCTTTTATTTTTAGTGGAGCTCCATGTTCCATGTTATTTTCCCCTTCATACTTCGAGAGTTTATAAACACCTTATAAATAAGACAACATGTCTGCTGTCATTTTTGAATGTCCATTTTTTCATCCGCAGGGTTTCCTGGGAGAGTTGGAGGATTTCCTGTTGTTTGCGTCTATATTTGAAATAACCATGATGGATCCGTCTGTAGGAACAAGACCACTGACCTTTGAACTGTCCATAGGTAAAAAGGTTAACCAACCCAATGTCTAGCAAGTTGGTAAAAAAATAAAGCCATATGAACTCTTATAGGGTGAAGTGATGCTTTTGTTTTTATGTTTTTTCTAACAAATTACTTAGTTAATTTTTTAAATACTGTTTTAATCTCTTTAATTCTTATTGGGCCAAGGTGGAACCTAGTTGATATTGAAATGATGTGGTAAAATCAACTTCAAGAAACGTTTTTTAAGCAAACTCCTGAGCTTCACCAACTGTTCTGTGACTTACAGGTAATTATGGGAAGGTAGTGAGGATGAAGAAATCTAAAAAGAACCAGAGTAGGGAGGAGCTACGGAGGAGCAGGGAGGATCTGCAGGGTAGCAGGGATGACCTGAGCGAGGAGACACAGAATCTGCTAGACTCAGAAGAGGAGCTGGACCGAGAGGAGGTTCAGGAACAGGAACCAGAGATGAGATCAGTGTCTGATCCCATGAGACCGGAGCCCACTGAGTATGACAGGTAAATAATCCCTTCTGCAACTCATTGGTAAACAATTGTCATTCCATCTATCCTTGATGTCTGTCTGTGTCACAGGTCCTATCAGTGTGTCCCCCTCCAGCCCCCCTCTGTGAAACAGAAGCCCTGTCTGTTCATCTGGACTCAGTATGAAGATCACAGTTTTCGTTTCTATCAGACGAACTGGCTCAGCAAGATGGCAGACCGGCTGGTAAGAGGCCGCTGTTTATGATGTTTTCCAAAAATAATGTGATATTCGTGAAATTTCTACTCTAGTTGGACCATTTGTTGTCAGAGAGAAACAAAAACGTCATGAAGTACTACATGTCTGTCCATGTAGGAGATGGGTCTGGACGATGTAGAACGTCTCCTGAGAAGACCGAGGAGTAATGCCAAGGAGCGCCTGGTGGAGGTGCTGCTCGGCCTAGTAGCCTCCTGCAGGTAGGTATCTTCTTGTGAAAATACTCTGTCTCTGACTCTTCTGTCTTCACCTAAACTTTTTGCCGTCTGTTTGCAGGCAGTTTAGTGTGTTTGGAGAACGAAGGTCTCAGTTTCGACCCAACCATCTGGACAAATGCAGAAGGGGTTTTATAAAGAAGAACCTGGTGAGTTTCTTCTTTTCTGTCACAGTCTGTGTCCCATCCAGTCTATCACCTCATTATCTATACGTTTTGACCTCAGATCCTCCTGGCTAGACAAGCTGTGAGAGCCAAGCGCAGGATAACTAGGAAGAACACTAAACAGCGTTTAATGGACAGCAGAAAACTCCTGAAGAAACTTCGCTTCCTGTCTAAAGAGGTTGGAAACACCTCACCTTATGACCTCATTAAGACTTGATTGGTTGTAGTGTATAGAATGACTAAAGTCTGTCTCCTCTACTGCACAACAGCCCCAGAGCACCATCCCAGATGTGTTCCTGTGGTTGCTGAGAGGAACCAAGAGATTGGCTTACATCAGGATTCCATCCCACTCCATCTTCTATGCACTGGTGGAGGAGCAAAAGGGGCGGGACTGTGGTCGGGTCACCACCTTCTACATGAAGGTATTTTAAATAAAACATTATCTCCAACATGTGACATTTACAAACTGTCTTAACATCCATTCCAAAGTAGCTGATTGATTATTGATTGACAGTTCGTTCCATGTCTATTTAGTCTCCAGGAAGTTCATCAAGTGAGATCTTTGCAAAGCTGGAGGTCTACTTATGGTTCGGCCCTTCCAAATACAGTAAAGAGGCCACTGGCTCCCTGCCACAGGAGTTCCTGCCCATCTATGCGGAGGAAGATGAAGATGAGCAGAAGAATGCCCAGGGAGATGGAAAAAGGAAGCTTCCCATTTGTCTGTCCTGTCAGGGTAAATGAGCTTCACCACTATCATTCCTCCTGACATTTCATTCCTGGTGGTCCTGAGTTTCCTGCACAGGTGACGGTACATTTTCCTTTTTCCTTTACAGACAGCAGGTACTTCCAGTTACGATGTCACATGTACCAGGCCCGAGGTCTGATTGCAGCAGATGACAACGGCCTATCAGATCCTTTTGCTAAAGTTATCTTCTCCACCCAGTGTCAGGTCACCAGGGTAGGAGCAGCTGTTACGTTGGTTTAAGTTAGTTCTACATACCTAGTACATTTGTAGACTTATTTTTTACTGTGTTTTTTTTTTCTCAGCTGTTGAATCAAACGCTGTCTCCAGCCTGGTGTGAGTGTCTGCTGTTTGACAGAGTCCTGCTGGAAGGAACAAGGGAGGAGCTTGAAGGAGACCCGCCCCTCATCATCATCAACATCTTTGACCATGATGCAGTGGTAAAGAAGGACTTTATCATTTTTATGTGTCGTCATGGTAGCATTCATTTCATGACATGGGATGTTTTTATGTTGCAGGGCAGTCCAAAGTCTTTGGGTCGGGCCTATGCTTACCCAGAGTTCAAACCTGTGGAACTTTTCTACAAGAAGCCCTCTCTACGCTTCTTTGACATCAGCAAAGGCCGAGCTGCCACTGGAGAACTGTTGGCTGCCTTTGAGCTTATTGAGCTGGACTACTCCTGCTTTGGAGAAGTAAGTCCAGTCAACAGCCAACACACCAGCCATTGACTTACTGAACGCAGTTTGTTTGTCTGTAAATTGTCAATAATATTGGATCATGTGTTTATTATCTCCTGAACAATGTCATCAAACATTAACATTCCCATTTCTGTTTCTGCTCTATCTTATATCTAGCCCGGTCTTCCAAAAACTGTGGACCCTCAGGAACTGACCCTCAAGGAGGATGAGAGATATTACAACATTCCAGAAGGAGTCCGCCCAGTTCTGAAGACCTTCAGGATCGAGGTCTCTCACACACACACACACACACACACACACACACACACACACCAAAGACCATACATAGACCCTGCAGATGACATGTGTCTACTTTATAGGAAAATCCTTTAAGAGGTTGGAGAGTGATTGACAGGAAATAAATCTTTCTCTAGATTATATGTGTCAAAGTTAAGGCCCGCGGGCCAAATGTGGCCCATTAAGTCATTTTGTGTGGCCTGCTGTTGCTTGAAGTGTTTGTCTTATAATGAAGTCCATGCTGCTTAACCAGATAAATTGTTTTTTTACTACACAGAGCTGTATACAGTATTTGTAACTTGAATAAACAATAATCATTTGCAGAAACATGTATTAATACGTTATTGAGTAGTTACTGTACAGTCTTCCAGTTACAATCTGCCCTTCAAGGGGAACTGTTTTACTGATGTGGCCCCCCAATAAAACCAGTTTACACCCCTGCTTTAGATGGTCACAGTGTTGATGGGATGTCACACTTACAGGATGTCTCATAATTTGAATCTTCAGGTGCTGTTCTGGGGTCTTCGGGAACTGAAGAGGGTGCAGCTGTTTGAGGTGGAGCGCCCCCTAGTGAGGGTTGAGTGTGCAGGTCATCGGCTGGAGTCTGAGGAGATCGAAAGCTACAAAGATCATCCAAATTTTAAAGAGCTGGTCCGCTACATCGACGTGGTCTGCTTTCATTAATCGCAAAAACATGCTTTTAGCTTTAAACATTCAAGTTTAATTACATTTTTTTGTGATACATTTTTACGATATATAACTAATATATATATATATGTACATGTATACAAACAGAAACTTCCAGAACAGGCCTACCTTCATCCTCCTCTTACTTTGTTTGTGGTTGAACATCGTGCTTTTGGTCGCATTGCTTTGGTTGGGTCTAATGTGGTTCAAAGTCTCATGGATTACGCCCCACCTGAACTGGGAGGGGGCTTAGAGGAAGAAGATGAGGAGGAGCCTAAACCAAGAGGTACAAACTACCACAGTATTAAAGTTGGTCAATATTTGTATTGTTAAATAAAAAAAACAAATTTGCTCTCACTCTAGAATTATTGGATCGTTTTTGTTGTTGACATCATTCAATAAGCAGTTAGCTTGAAATTGTCACTGTGTCTTTTTCAGTTCCTTTGGTAAAGCTGGACCCACCAAAGGCCAACTCTTTAGGAGCCATAAAGAGAATTGGACTCAGTACCATGACTTTCAAACAGTCAAAGATTCCCATCAACCCTCTGCAGCTGGTTTGTGCTGGAAATAAGACTCTTCAATATTCCTGTTTCTGTACAAAAAAAGATGCTGATGTTGATGCTCGTTCTGCCCTTAAAGTCTCCTTTTAAGAGGCTGAAGAAAAAAGAGGAGGAGCTGGAAGAGGAGGTGCCAGAGAAGGAGGAGTTGGACTGGTGGTCCAAGTACTACGCTTCACTGTATGAGCTGGAAAAAGAGGTAGGTCCGTCCATCCATTCATCCGTCCATCCATTCGTCCATCCAAATGTCTTTCTTTTGATAGATCATGTGAAAATTACTTATTTAATGATAAATTAGTTGCACATTCTGCCTGTTTGTCTTGCAGGCTGCCAAAAAGGCAGAGATGGAGGAACAAACAGATGCAGGTACGGAAAATAATAATAAACTGCCAATGAATCAGTGTAGTAGCTTTATAAAACCTTCAGTTAAGCCTCACCTTTCATCGAGTTACAGAGAATACAATATTATATTTGGTACTGTAAGTTAAAAAAGGAAAGAACGGTGGTGTACAATATACACATATTTTCAAACTGAAAATAATTAAAAAGATTTAAATGAACCAGGCCAGAACTGCTTCAGATCAAACAGAAGACTACACATCTGTCCTTTTATCCTTGTTACATTCTGTGAACAGCTAAGTAATTTACTGTAAAGTCAGTGAAGATGAAGAACAACTTATCCGAGAGATAATCACAAATGTTCACGTTCAAGTTATTTTACTGATTTATTACTTTTTTTAATCTTTTCACAGAATTAAATACAATGAACCAATGATTTAAACATGAGTGAGAAAACACAAAATCCAAGTCTAAGTCTAATCTTATTTCAGATGCAGCACACATGTCCATGACTAACATTGAAGATGAAGAGGAGGAGGTTGTGGTGATTGACATCGAGCCTCCAAAACGAAAGCCGATTGCTACGCTGAAGGTCAGTGACAGGTCAGTGGCGGCTGACCTTAGACAGTCGGACTTTTCCTAAAAGTTTCTGCTGCGTTGGTCTGTGTCTTCAGCTGTATGCACGTGATCTGGAGATGGAGTACAAGCAGTTTCAAGACTGGCTGAAAATCTTTCCACTGTACAAAGGAAAGGCGCTGGGTGAAGACGAGGATGAGGATGAAGAGGACAGATGGATGGGAAAGTTTAAGGTGAAGCAAATGAGGATTGTTTTTTTTATGCTAATATTTTATGCTAATAAGTGACTAATATTTATCAATTTTCTATTCAGGGATCATTCCTGATTTATCCCATTAATCCAGAAGACACAGATGAAACCAAGTGTCAGATCACTGAAGGAATCCCCAAGAATTCCCCAATTAAAGTTTTGGTGCGAGTCTACATCATTAAGGTACTCCGTTTCTATGTGGATATTTATAAGTTATATTCCAGTATGAGCTCTACACATGTGTGCCTTATTATATTTGTGTTTATGTCCAGGCCACCAACCTGGCTCCCACTGACCCCAATGGAAAAGCTGATCCCTACCTGGTTTTAAAAGTTGGACCACAGAGCCAGAACACCAAGGACCGATACATCCCTAAACAGCTCAATCCAGTGTTTGGAGAGTCAGTGTCTGTCTGCACTACCGTGTATCTTTTTGGCTCTGTTCATAATGTCCCACCAAAACTGTCTCACTCTCCGACTGTCTCCCTCAGAGTCTTTGAATTCACTGTGTCCTTCCCACTGGAGACAGACCTGTTGATCAAGGTCATGGACCACGATCTTGTGGGCTCTGACGATGCCATTGGTGAAACACAGGTGGACCTGGAGAATCGCTTCTACAGTCGACACAGAGCCTCCTGTGGCCTGGCTCTTTACTACGACACGTTAGTACTCTGTCTCCACCACTGTCAGTGGTTCCTGAAGTCTTATCTTTTTTTTCTGTAGAGACCTGTAAATTTAGACAATTTGTTTTCGTTTAATAATTCTCTCTGTAGTAAGGAAATTGCACAGATTATGTATTTTTTCCTTTGTTTAAGTGAGTACTGTATAGAGAGCAATGAATTATAGCTATTACAGTGATTAAAATTGAATTCTATCATGTTATTTAAAGGAGAAAAGGCTTCTGGGAAAAACAGGTCTGCGGAGAGAGAAACACACATAGAACAGTTTTAATTACATTTAAAATTACAGAGTGTGTAGTCACAGCCAGTCTGGAACATAACTGTATAAAAAACACAAAGTAGTGATTAGAATTTTAATGATAGACCAAAAACAGTATAAAACTATGTTTTCATTTTTGTATTTAGAAAAAACATGTCCAGAAAAGCTGAAAACCTTTTTAAATTGACATATGATCCCAACACAAAACAAAAAAAATTCTCTCTTTCTGTTGTCCAACTTTTTCCAGTGATGGTTACAACATATGGCGTGATGCCAAAAAGCCGACCACTATCTTAGGCGAGTTCTGCAGGGAGAACAGCATCCCGGCTCCAGAGTACAGAACACAAGAGGTTAAAGTCCTCAACAAGATCTTCAAAATCCCACCCGACGCCATTCCTGAAGGTAGGTCTGATGTTCAGTGAGTGGAGGTGTCAGACAGACTGGGTCGTCATCTCAGTTACTCCTCCACAGATATGATTGTCATGCTAACTGTTGTCATTAACAGCTCTGCTGAAAAAGAACGAGCTCACGCCAGAGGAGGAGGAAGAGATGGAGGAACATGCAGCTCTGAGTGTGCTTCATCGCTGGGTGGAGATGAAGGAGTTCCTCCCTAGTGCCCTCCCTCTTGTTCCAGAACATGTGGAGGTCCGGTCCTTACAGAACCAGGACAAACCTGGAATGCCACAGGTGATTAAAAACAGAGGCAACAATTATATAATCAGTCAATAGCAGTACTTCATTAATCAGTAGTGTGTGTGTGTATGTGTGTGTGTGCTGCAGGGTTACCTTCATATGTGGGTGGACATGTTTCCCACTGATGTTCCAGCTCCGCCCCCTGTTGATATAAAGCTGCGTAAACCTGAGCAGTAAGTCAACGCTGTGTCACTAAGAGCTGAACATATTCCGTTATAGTAGAGAACACACTGTCATGTAGCACTGTGGCAACAGGTACGAGCTGCGGGTGATCATCTGGAACACAGACGATGTTTTTCTGGAAGACATCAACCCGTTCACTGGTGACCCGTCCTCCGACATCTATGTCAAAGGGTCAGACACGTTATTATTATTATTATTATTATTATTGTTATTATTATTATTATTATTATTGTTGTTGTTGTTGTTGTTGTTGTTGTTGTTGTTATTATTATTATTAAGTAACATGTTATTGAACATTAATCCTGGACATCCTCTGTCCAGATGGATTAAAGGACTGGAAAAAGACAAACAGGAGACCGACGTTCACTTCAACTCTCTGACTGGAGAAGGAAACTTCAACTGGAGGTTTCTGTTTCGTTTTGACTACCTTCCTACTGAGGTACACAGACAACCAACACTTTAATATGAATTGGAGCCAATGTCAAGGGTTGTAACATCTTCATATTTTAACAAAGCATTTTGCCAGACTTATTTCTGACAATAAATAATATGTTTTTGATTTTACTTATGGAAGTTTTTAACCAACCCCCCCTGCTGGTTAGCTTGTGGAAATGCCGTCAGGCACATGAAATTTTCTCAAGAAGACGATTCGCCTCTCATCCAAGAGGCATCTTCAGTTCTGAGAAAATTTCACGTCCAGTTGCCTAACGTAATTCTTCAACCTTGACCATGACCTGCATGATAGATATGCTGTCACTTTATATTTTCTCTTGTAGAAAGAGGTGGTTTATAAGAAGAAGGAGTCTTTCTTCTCTCTGGATGAGTCAGAGTTTCGACAGCCAGCTGTTCTGGTCCTGCAGGTGTGGGACTATGATCGAATTTTATCCAACGACTTCCTTGGTGAGTTCTGACAGAAACACACTTGTAGTAAAATTTATTTATTTTAAATTCAGTCGTTTTTTCGCCCTACTGATCCTTGTCAGTGTTCTGTCCTCGTTCTTTAAGGCTCCGTTGAGCTGCGTCTCAATGACATGGTGCGACCAGCAAAGTCGTCAGGTCTGTGCAAAATTGATTTGGCCAAGGATCGAGCCATGCCGCGATTCTCCATCTTTCGTTCCAAGAAGATGAAAGGCTGGTGGCCGCTGACCCGCCAGAAGACGGCCAAGGACTATGAGAGGGAGGAGAAGGAGAAAAAGGACAAGAAGAAGAAGAAGAAGAGCAAAGACAGAAGGAGCAGGATGAAGGAGGAGGAACTGCAGTTCACCGACAGCAGTGGCAACACTTTTCTGTTGATGGTAGAGAAGTACAGTCACACATGCTAACGCTATCTGTACCCCGCAATTGTTTTGATAATGACGACTGTGTGTGTGTGTCTGTTTGTGTAAAGGGGAAGGTGGAGGCTGAACTTCAGTTGGTGACGTTGGAGCAGGCGGAGGCCAACCCTGTGGGCCGGAAACGCAAGGAGCCAGAACCTCTGGACAAACCAAAGTATGAAACACACACACACTCATTCACACACACATGCATACTGGTGTTTGTCTTAACATGACGTGTCATAACGCCTGCCCTATAGTCACTAACCTGAACTTTAACTATTACAACTGTGCATTATTGCTAATCTGATTATAACCCTAACTCTAATCTGACCCTCAGTCTAATCCTAACACCATCTCACATTAGATTTCACATTTTAATACCTCAGAAATACATATAAATTACACCCGGTGTAGGATCAAAACTGTTTAATCTAATCTAATCTAATATAATCTCTCCACAATGACAAAGTTTCCCCACAACAAACTGTACCAGGATAAAAAACACACTAGTACTCACACAGTGTCTGATATATATAGTTGTATATATGGTTGTATAACTTTTTGACAACTACTTCCTTGTCGCCCGTCCAGTCGTCCGACCACCAACTTCAACTGGTTCATTAACCCCATGAAGACCTTTATCTTCCTCATCTGGAGGAAGTTCAAGAAGTTCATCATCGCTCTGATTATCCTGGGTGTCCTCACAGTCTTCCTGGTCCTCATTATCTACACTTTGCCTCAGCAAATCTCTTCACTCATTATCAATGGGTGAAGAAACCTGAGTGCAACGGATGCCGACATACAACAGCGCGTCATCAATCGTACTCCTGCGCCTGTTTTTGTCGGACTGGGTTTGTGAAAAGGAGAATTTCCAGTAATTCAAAAAACCGAACACCATCATAGACTGCACTACAATATTTGTTCACCTTTCAGCTTCATCATATGTACATATGAACACTGTTTAGTGTGGTTTACTGTATAATTGTTTTGTACAAATGTCTGTCTCATTTTACTGAGTCAGCACTTTTAAATGAAAATCAGATATTTTCTTTTCTTTTCATAGAAAAGAATAGGAAAGTAAAATGTATTTTCCCCTTTTTAATGACAGATCAGACAGATGGCAAAGTAAGTCAAGTAGTCTTAATTACTTAAGGTTGTACATTTCAACATCATTAAATTAAACATTTCAAAATTAACTAAATCTAATCATCAAATTGGATTTGAGCTCTCCTTTAATCAAACACGTGCTCATGTTTCTTTGTTTCTTTTTTCTTTCTATATATCTTTCATTTCGTCTCCCTTCTTAAAGAAACAGGTGAAACCCCAAAAGACCTAATATTTCTGACGATCTAACCTATCTCAGTTTTTCTCCATGTTCTCTTCTTTAGGCTCGGTCAGCTGTGCGCGCCCCCGCTGCAGTAGCAGGAGGAGACGCTCGGCTCGCGTGTGTCGAGAACGCGCAGCTTCATGCGGTTAGAATAAAGAAGAAAAGACAAAAAAATAATAATAATAATAATAATAATGATGAGCTGATGGTTGAAGAAGACACGTGGCCGAGACTGAACCCTGTATTAGAGAGCGGTATTATATTTTTTTAATCTGAGTTCGGTTCTGCGGTCCTCCGGTTTCCCGGTTCTCCTCTCCGCTCCTCTGCTCTTTGTCAGCGGGTTTACGCACAGAGCCGGGCGCGTTGACCGAGGAGAGGCTGGTTAGTTCAAACAGGCTGCTGTAAGGTCATTGCCTGCTTTGTTTAACTGATTTTTTTTTATCTGTGGACCTCGGTCAATTTTTACCCGGTGGATTTTATTCTCTTTGTCTGAAGGAAGAACTGATGCTGCGGTGATCAGAGCAGTCACTGGATCTTCTCTCTACAATTATCGTCCCTTTTCATCTGCCGGAGCCGGAAACACTGCTGCTGATGGGATTTCATCCACATTTTATTTTATTCTATATTTTTTAGATATTAATATTTCAACTACCTGATCTGTTTTTCACTTTGATTGGATCGCCTGTTCTTTGGTCTCGATCTGGGTCGGAACCGGCACCATGCCTGAGTATGTGTCGGTGTCAGAGTTCGTGCAGGAGGTTCAGGAGGACTGGAGCTCCCCCACCACCTCCTCCTTCACCTCCAAGATGATGAGCTGCAGGAACACTGTCTACCTGCTGGAGGAGGTCAGAATCACTTTTCTTCGTCATTGTTGATAACGCATGTAATTTACGATATTATCGTGATAATTAAATTAAAATACGGTATACAGCGCTTAGCAAAAAGGAATGCATGTTTGAAACTAACCATACAAACACTGTGGCCGCACTGGACACTGGTCAAACACGTGTATAAGCAGAGGTTTACTTGTTGACCACCGTTGAAAAATGTGTTTGCTAATGTTAGTGTTTGATGCTCACGTTATTCCTCTAAAATAACGTGTTTCTTAGATTTGTTCCACTAAATATGCTGTGATGAAATGGTTTACTTTAAAGGTAGAGTATGCAGGAAATCACTTCAAATACACCTGACGAAATAATAATAAGAATTAAATTAAGGTTAGGGACGATATTTACGGGGAGGGGTTAACGTTCTAATATTAAAGGTAAGGTGAGCCATTCAATCTTTAGAAATTAGACTCTGTTAATATTTTTATTACAGTATTGTTGGAAGTGAAGAATTGCTAGTAAAAAAACCAAATGGTACAAAAAATGTATTATAAAAATCTAACAAATACATAAAAAATATATATATATATTTTTAGGAGGCAATTTTAAAATTTTGAATGCGCTTATCAACCTAGAAGTTGAATGAATGCTAATGCTGCAGACTCCCCATGGCCGCCCTTTTGGATTAACTAATTTAGTATGTTTTTTTTTTTTTAAATCCAGGACATGATGATTATCATTCAAGATTGTCTGGATTTTACACACGCACAAACACACACACTTGAACTCACTGACCTGATTATTTGCCAGGCGTATAAGTTGCCGCCACAACCCCCTACAGAGACTGTGTAAGTAACCATGGCAACAGAACAATCGCAGTTTGTAGGCATTGTTATTATATGGATGAGTAAGGAGGGGCCTGATCATTTTTACAGTGATAATAAGGATAGATGGTCACCACCACACAGCAGACAGATGCAGGTGTTGTCTAACTGGGACAGTAATGTAAACAGTCAAATAAAAACTACAGTATAGTAGCCTCAGAAGATGTACTGTATACAGCAGCTAATACTACTGTTACAGCTGCTATGTCTCAAAACTGGTCTGGTGGCCTAACTCCACAGGAAGTTAAGAACTCGATGGTCTCCAGTTTAGAGAGAAAATAGTTAGAGGAGTTCCAGTTAGAGGAAAATAGACAATAAAACGTCATGTGACATTAGAGGAGTCGTATGATGGGCTCCACCGCCATTCATACATTCAAAGTTGACATTGTGGTCAACATATTTTCCAACAGATTTGAATCATAAGAGTCACTACAGGTTTTCTAGGGATCTATACTCTTTAATTTGGACCTCCTCAAACTCTGACTATCAACTACATTCAAACTCACTGTAGACTTTTTCACTTTTAGTCCTTGCTTACGTTTACTTCTCTCTGTCATGACCTCAGTGCCTGAGTAGAAAAAGCTACAGTCACGTTGCTAAGTGACACAGTGGATGAAAATAAAACCACCTTCAGCCGCTTCCTGTGGGGTTTATGAAGTGATGAGAAGCAGGTTCACTCACGCAGAAATGTGGCCGTTTGTGTTCAGGGAACAAAGCTCAACCATTCAGAGTCTGTTGAATCAGCACACACACATTCGGCAGACAGGGCAGATTGTTGGAGATGAATGAAACATGACGGTGTTCTGTTTTTTGTGTGTGTGTTCAGGCTCTGGATAGTGATCGACTGGTGCTGCAGAAAATGAAGAAAGCTGCCAAAGCTAAATACACATCAGGGCAAGGTGGAGGAATTCACACACAAACACACACACACACACCAGTGTACACCAGTCTGTGTACTGATGCTCTCTTGTTTTTCCTCCTCTAGACCATGTGTCTCACCTGGAGCAATATATTAATGCAATGGAGAAGCTCTCAGTCAACTGTCACTCAAACGGAGAGGCAGAGGTTGGCTCTGCCTTCTACCGCTTTGCAGACTTTTCCAAAGAGCTCATCTCTCCGATGAAGAACCTGGTAATGGTGTCTGTTCTACTACTGTGCCACTTCCCGATAGGAACCATATGTTTTTATCGCTGGCTTTTTCTTTTTTTATCTACACTTTATTTATACATAAAATAATAACATGACCCAAGACATCACTGGAATTATTGCAATTTTTTTTTATTTCTAAAATTAATTAATTAATTATTTTTTTACATTCTGCTGGTCAATGTAAGATCAGCTTCTCTAAGACTATTAGCTTCCCCTGGTGGCTAAAGCACTTAGACGTTGGGCGTCACCTGAGTGCAACCATGCACTTCATGCGTCCACTTCATGTCATCCATCACATCTGTTGCAAAAGGCAATGGTTTTTGCCTGCGTGGTTAAGTTATATTGATGGTATAGATTAAGTACACTTTATTTAAATGTTAGGTTAGGCAAAAAGTGTATCATTTAATGTATCTGATAGACTACGGTCTATTTCTTTGTGGTGCAGCTGAAGAGCATGCTCTTCAACATCAACTTCTTCCTGGACTCTCTGATTAAAGGAGACCTGAGGGAGGTGAAAGGGGTGAGGTTTTATTTATAGTCTACTCTCATCACTGTATAAACTGTGTGTTTACAGTGACAGATCTCAGGTTGTGAAAAGACCCAATAATAAATCACTCTCACTTCTGTGTTCTTGTAGGATCTGAAGAAGCCGTTTGAACGAGCCTGGAGAGACTACGAGAGCAGATTGTGAGTGATGATGAAGAAGGGTGGCGTTCACTCAGGATTATTTTATATTTCTTTTTTTTAACTGGGATCTGATGTTGAGACAATGTGACTGATGTAGGGTCACGAACTGCAGTTTATTTTTATGCAACGCCCGTGTTCCTTTCTGTGTGATTTTGCAGTAAGCAGGTGGAGAAGGAGAAGAGGGAGTTGGCCCGTCAGTATGGTATGGTGCGGAGCGAGGTGAGCGGAGGGGAGATTGCAGAGGAGTTGGAGAAGGAGAGACGCTCCTTCCAACTGGGCATGTGCGAGGTCAGTCATTGATTACACACACAGACACACACACACTTGGGGGTTTCTTGTTTGATCAGTTATTTCTTTTGAAGTGAAAATCATTCAAATGTTTTTTAATGTTTAATTCCTCATCCTCAATTCCAAACGTGCAGTATTTTTTTTCTGTCTTTCAGTATCTGATCAAAGTGAATGAGATTAAGACCAAACGAGGAGTGGACCTGCTGCAGAACCTCATCAAACACTGCCACAGTCACAACAAGTCAGTTGAAACACACATGTGCACAGAGTCAAACACACAAGACATGTTACTGATGCAGAAAGTCAACTGTATTAACTCGTTTGTGTGTGTAGTTTCCTGCAGGAGTGTGTTTCCACCAATCAGAAGTTAAAGCAGTACATGGAGGAGCTGAATGGAGTACTGACCACGGTATGACTGCGACTCTCTTTAATACTCTAATGAAGTAGAACAAAAATAAAGTTGGAGTAGGCAGTTTTTTATTTGCAGTTTAGAGAGATTTTGTTGGCGTTGCTGCATGAGGAAAACTGCACGCATAGTAGGCAAAATATATTTGAGGTGCACATATGAGGCTCCAGTTTGAACACATTTGATACTTTCATTTTAACTACATAAAACTACAGCATGGCCCCAGGTCACTCAAGGTCAGTTAAAAATGGCCAAACACAACACCCTAATTTGTCATTTTACATATGACCCAATTCATTGTGTCTGCACAGCAGCTGCTACATGCTATCTACAGCTGAGTTCTACAAACTTTTTTGCACCACAGGCAAATTATAGAACAATAAACTTACAAAATGTTCTGCAAACTGCAACAAAAATGCACAATACAGAAACTGATATTTAAAACAAAAAACAAAAATTACACATCATAATGCCGTACTGTGAGTAGGACAGTAAAAGCAACATTCTTTTATTTTAGAACACTCATCATCTGTCTTTCATGGACTTTTTCTTCCCTTAAAAAGCACTCCTAAGATTTTTATTTTGAAAAGTGACTTGAACCTTGTCCTTCTTACATGTCTTCTGTACCAGAGTTTGTCTTGTTTTATTATCATTAAATACCACATTTACAGCGACGGTAATGATGACGGAGGCGTTCATTTCTTAAAGTAAAACATCTATCAAACAAATAATTAATAATTATTGAAATGCAATTCATATTTGTCATACAAATATTTTGTGGCCCTGTATGAAATGCGCATTTGCCAAATCCTGGTCTGCGGCCCAGTGGTTGGGGATCTCTGATCTGGAAAACTAAGTGAATTATCTCTAATCTGTTAGCATGTATGTGACCAGTTTGCTCCAGTGAAGGAGCAGAGGTCAGGTGAACGTCCAACTCAGCTGTTTGTCCTGTGTGTGTGTGTGTGTGTGTGTGTGTGTGCAGGTGAAGCAGCGTCACGAGGAGGAGAAGAGACAATTGTGTGCCATCAGAGATCAGCTGAGGCCTGTGGTCCACACTGAACAGGTCTGTGGAAAAAACACCACAACTGACTGCAGAAACAGTCACAAATGTTGTGTGTATGTGATTGATGATTCATGTGTGTGTGTGTGTAGTTTTCTCTACCCAAGCAGGTTTACAGCATGCATCAGCTGCTGGGAGACAAACAGTACGGAACAGAGAGAACAGGATTTCTCTACAAGAAGAGTGACGGGTAAAGAAACACAGATCAACATGGACAGTGAAATAATTAGCACCGCAATCGTCATCGAGTTTCTCCGTTTGTCTTCCAGGTTGAGGAAGATGTGGCAGAAAAGGAAATGCACCGTTCACAACTGTTACCTGACCATTGCACATGCAACCGTGAGTTCACCTGTGTGTTCTGTGACATTTTAGCAGCAGCTCTGTTTTCACCACCTCTGTCTTCCTCAGCCTAATAAACCCCCCACCAGACTCAACCTGCTCACCTGTCAGGTTAAACCCAGCGTGGAGGACAAGAAATGCTTCGACCTCATCTCCTGTAAGAAATGCACGTTTGATTTGTCTTTTTTGTTTACTTGAAAACTGAATTTAAAGTTAGTTCCCCAAGTGGACTACACCCCAATCTATTTGTAGTTCTAAGTCCATTTGGCTGTTTGCAGACATTAGTTTTCTGATAATGTCTTGAGTTAATTGACATCCAGCAGAAGGAGCTGTTGAGGGTCGTTATAACACTGTATGTTATGCAGCTGTCAATGCATTTCCCCATTCAAAAACAGAACAAGTTAAAATCCAGGCTGTGTCTTATGGTCCTCCAGATAATCGGACCTACCACTTCCTGGCTGAAGATGAGGCTGAGTGTGTAGCGTGAGTGTCAGAGATGGTAAAGTCATTACTGCATTAGTGTTGATCATTTTTCCAAAGAGTTTTAAAATGTTTGTTTTTGTTGCTCAGCTGGATCTCAGTGCTCAGTAACAGCAAGCAGGAGGCTCTGAGTGTAGCTCTGGACGGTGGGAGGAAAGGGGGAGGAGTGGGAGAGAGCAGTGTGGAGGATCTGACCCGGGCAATCACTGATGACGTCATACGAATGCCGGGAAACAACAGCTGCTGCGACTGTGGAGCTCCAGGTTTGTTTTATCAGTCCACTGCATGTATATCTATAGGTTATGATAGCACTGTGAGCTTTCACATCAAGGTAAATGGTTTTTTCATCATTTAAGTTGCAATACTGCCACCTTTCGGCTGGATTTTGCAACGGTAAATACTTCCATCCAGATGGTTCCAATTTCTTTTTTTTAAACAAGGAACTGCAAACACAGGGTAACATCCCAGCAGATGAACACAGCACTATGCCCCCCATGTGACCCAGTGACATGACTGGAGACTCCACTATTATTGTACTGGTTGTTTTCCTCTTACACGTTCCGTAGATCCCGGATGGCTTTCCACAAACCTGGGAATCCTGACATGTATCGAGTGTTCAGGGATCCACAGAGAGATGGGAGTCCATGTCTCCAGGATCAAGTCCTTAAGTTTGGACAGTCTGGGAACTTCAGATCTGCTGGTACATTGTTAAAAAATGCTTGTATTTTCTTCATTTTATTATTCTTTTTTGTTGGTATTTTTTGAAGGTCTGTTCCAGAGAATGTTTTTCCATAAACATTCCTAATCATTGCCATATTTTCTTTTTGCCTCCCAGTTGGCCAGGAGTGTTGGCAACTCTGGTTTTAATGAAATCCTGGAGTCGAACCTTCTGAGTCCGTCACTGAAGCCCTCACAACACAGTCATATGTGAGTCCCACCCAGGGAGAGGTGGATTTTAGTCACGTGGAATTCAATTATTAGTCTTGAATCTAAATATTTTAACAGTCTATAATTGTGGTACGCAGGTCAGAGCGTAAAGGGTTCATCCTGTCCAAGTATCAGGACGTTCATTTTGTCAGACGGAGTCACAGCTCGCCCGCAGCTCTGAGAATTGGCCTGCAGGAGGCGACAAAGAGCTGTGACATCTACAGTCTGATCCAGCTGTACGCCCAGAGGACAGACTTGAGTCAAGCTTTGCACACACACATACAGGTATGTTCACAACAAATACGTAGCCTACACACAGGTCATCTGCTACTACATGCACACTGACCTTTGTGACCTGTACCAGCATCTAAAAGATTGAACATCAGTTTTGATACATATGCTATGCTACAGCTTAAACTTGAATGCAAGTATTCATATGAACGCACAACTCTTTTGTTTCCATGTCGACAGGAGAAAGGAGAAACTGCTCTCCATCTCGCCGTCTTATTGGGTGACAGGACGTCTCTGCACATCCTGGACTTCCTGGCTCAAAACTGGTCAGTCAGACGAAGCACTGGTTTATTACGTCTGAGTTTGTATTTATGTCACTATTACTGTTAATACAACAGTTCTGTGTGTTTGTGTGTTTTTTCTCCACTGCGAGAACGATGTTGATGCACAGACGTCATCAGGAAACACAGCCCTGCACTACAGTTGTCAGCACAACAAGACGGACTGTGTGAAACTGCTGCTGAGGGCCAGAGCCAACATACACATCAGTAAGACACTCACACAAACACACACGTTACAGTAAACGTGAAGTCACTTTGAACCTTAAAAACCGATGCACGTGTGTGTGTTTTTGTGTGTGTGTGAAGAGAACGAGATAGGCGAGACGGCCCTGGACGTTAGCCGCAGGTTAAAGCACAACCAGTGTGAGGTGCTGGTGAGTAATGATTTATTAGATGTCAATCTCATCAATTAAATTGACATGAGACTCTGGCCACCTAGTGTACAGAGGTGGAAAAGTACTGAAAAATGTAATTAAGTAAAAGTATCTTTACTTTGCTTTAATTCTAAAATTTACTAAAATAAATACTAAAATTTAGTACCCATCTAAAAATATTGAGTAAAAGTTACTTAGTTACTTTAATTTACTTGATGCAAAAAAGGACGAATCAAACATCTAATCTGCAACTAGTTGTTTTTAATCAACAGTTCAGACGCCAGTGGCAGATTCTCAGAGAAATTCTATGATCCATTTGAACGCTTACACTGCAAATTCAGGTCACTTCAGTTTTGACAGCGACAGCTCTGTCCACCAGGGTAGGCACGTTTTACATCATATGATAAAGTTAGTGGCTCATTTGCTGGCTGAGATATGGCCGAGGATTTCCTTCTCTTTCTGAGTCATCTGCTCGGCAATCCTCAACCTCTGTTTCTTGTTCATCATCAAACTGCAGGCTAGACACTGTCCATTAGTTTACATTCTCTGGCTACATTAACATCGTGGGAACTCCGCACGCCCACACAGTATTCTTTCAGTTAACGCAGGTCGTTTTCCCCACATTTAATCTTTCACTCAGTAATGGGTTCTTTTCAAATGTAGCAAAGTAAAACACTTGAGTCAAAATGTACTTACGTACAAGTACCTATTCCCAAAACTACAATCACAATTACAGTAACCTGAGTAATTGTAAGTTGTTACTTTCCACCTGTGCTAATGTATAACGTGTGTGTAGCTCCAGCAGGCCCAGTCTGATCAGTTTGACCATCATGTTCACGTGGAGTACGAGTGGAGGCTCCGTCATGATGACCTCTACGACAGTGATGATGACTATGAAGATAAGGTCAGTTTCATCTCTGCTCATTAGATAATAAGCACCTGTGATGTTGCTCCCGCTTTGATCAGTCTGTTCCTGATTATATCACTGACTCCAACATCATCTGCAGCAGTACTGACCTCCGTCCTTGTATTTCAGAACGGTCCTATAAAGAAGGAACGCACCTCCTTCTCCTCTTCGTCCTTCACCTCGTCCTTTTCCTTCACCTCCCGTCCCTTTGGCTTAAGCCAGACCACGCCATCCCCTGCAGCCCCACCCTGTTCTGGAGCAGCAGGAGCCGGAGGAGGTCTCCTCAGTGTAGGGAGGAGGCTGGCCATGGCCATGGATCTGCACAGCAGGACCACCGGCTCTGTTCCAAGTCCTCCTCCACCTCCTCCATCCTCACCTGCTCCACCACTGCCACCTAGGGTCAAAGGTGGTTACCAAGGTGTCCATCATGTTTTGTTTTTTTATTGATCTTCATAAATAGATTTTATTCAACAGTGTCAGCTGTAGAGTCAACTCCTGATGTAATTTAAATGTTGTTTTCCTGAGACGTAGCTCAATGTTTCCACTGGGTGTGACTTCACTGCTGTCAGCTTTGGTCAGTTTGTCACTGTGGTGTTCAGAAAACATCCCCACTCTGACGGTCGTTAATGTTGGATGAGGGTTTGCTGTACTCTTTTAAAACATATATATATCTAAAGAAAATCTAAATCTATCTTTGGCTGAATTAATCTAGTTCATCAGAAAAAATGTTAAGAAAGATGAGATTGAAATATAGATTTTTTTTAAGGTCATAACTTCTCTCTGAAATAAATTCTTCTCTCTGGATTCATCTTATTCTCTAGCTCCAGGTATTCCACCACCTCCTCCTCCCCCCTTAGGGGAGGGGTTGGATGGAGAAGGGGAGGAAGACGGGGAGGTGTTCTCCCCTCCAGCAGGGGGAGGCAAGAAGTCGACCTCTGGTGCTGTCCGACACAAGAGGAGTGGCTCAGAGTCCAGCACTCATGGTACATCAGTTCACTAATGTGTGGGAGTGATGCAAATGCTGGGTAATTAACTCTGTGTGTGTGCAGATTACGGCTTCCCAAGTAGCCCGAGGCTCTACAGTGGTCCAGACTCCTCTTTTAAGAAGTGTGTGTGAGTATCTGGACAACAGCCAAACACACTGTGACTTTGTGTTTATTGAACAAAAACATGTGTCCTTGTTTTTATGGTGTGTTTTCACAGATTGATTTATGTAGGCACCATAAACAAATCTGACCTGGTCACAAATTGGTTCTTAATTCTGATTAGTGTAGATGATTTTAATCTTTATGATCTCTATTAACTTATTATTAGCAGCTCTTTTTACGGCATCATCATCTGAGCCGGGGCCTCGGTCACAGCCTGCTCTACCTTCAGACAACTCAGAAAAATCAAACATTTGAGACTCCAGCACATAGCAGGGGATCTGCTAACTCCTAAAACCTACAAATCTTATATTTGCGTAGCCCAAAAATACAACATTTTTATTTGCTTCTAAATCTCAGTCTGTCAGCCTATGACTGAAAACTCTCTTTGAATTCGACAGCCGTCAGGGCAGGATTTGAGCCTGCAATCTTCTGATGAAATGTCAGATCCTTTCACTGGGATCCTGTTTATATTGTCATTCAAACACAGGCTGAAAAGTCTCCCAGATAACCTGAGCATATGAAAGTACAATACTGACAATGTTTCTCCAACCCTTTAAATTAAAAATAGTTTCTGTTCTTCGTCAGGTTGAAGCCCAGGTCAAATAACAAGTCTCTCTTTTTTTGTCTGTGTCTGACTTTCCAGTCCGGCTTCTCCACTTGGCTCCCTGAAAGAACGGCCTCACAGAGGTATTTCCTGTCCTTTTAGCTCCCAGATCCAGATCCAGGGTCTGTTAAATCCATTTTGTGTAAATATTGGAGTTTTCTGATGTTGACTAGAAGTCGTCACAGGGGGAAAACACAGTTAGAGCATTTAAAACATTATTCTACTCAGGTTCTACGTTTAAAGAACGAAATTCTAAAAATGTATTTGCAACGATTACTTGTACCAGAGAAACCCGATCTGCAAAGTATGTTTACAAAACAAGCAAACACACAACTTTAAATAACAGATGAAGCAGTTTTATTTATCACTTGTGCTGTGAAATATGACTTGGTTGTTCAGGAGACACTGTTTCATGTTGCATAGCACTTGCAATGATATATTTAGCATTTTCAAGGGTAAAACTGCTGTGTTTTAAGAGCTGCAGTGTACTTGAAATACTACTAATAAAAATTGACTTACATTTGTGAAATAATGACATTGTATTTCTGCAGATGATTCCCATCTGGAACAGCAGCTCCATGTATTTAAACTAATTCTCCAGTAGGATTTATAAAAATAGAAACATTTAATGGTTAATTTTGGTTGGTGGTTTAACTTTTATAATACAAACGTATTACTTTATACTACATCGATTCCCTAATTTTAGTTAGTTATTTTTTTTCCTTTTTCTTTCTTTCCGAGGCGTCCGGAGGGCAGACAGTGATAGTAGCTCCTCCCACTTCCTGCATCCTGCTAGCAAAGCTCCACCCAGCGAGTCTCCCACCAAACATCGCTCCCAGAGCTTTGAGAGTGACCACAGAGGCCCCGCCCCCCAGCCGCTACCTCGCAGATCCTTGGTCAGTGTGTATGAAAATGACAGTCAAAACAACATTTCACGACATTTCAGATGATATTTGAACTTGTGTCTAATCTCTGCCTGCAAATGTGACTCAGTGTCATTTAACTCCACTGGAATTGATACACTTTTGGCTATAGTCACACCGTAAAATGAATTTACCTGAAGAAATATAAATAACATTTGAAAAGTTGCATAAATGTTTAATTAAATGCTTTTTCCCACAGCTCTACTGCTACTACTAATAATAATAATGATAATTTATATTATTATTGATAATATTGTTGTTGTTATAATACATTTAATTTAAAGTTATTTAATTTCTTCTTACTGTACATTTATAAATTTTAAAAAATCTGTGTCAATCAGCCTCGAGGAACCACAAGTCGTCGGGTTCAGGCTCTGTACGACTGTGAGGCCGACCACAATGATGAGCTAAGCTTCGCTGAGGGACAGGTGCTGGTTGTTCTGGGGCAGGAGGACAACGACTGGTGGGTAGGTATCAGTGTTCCTCTGTCTGAGTGATTGAAATATGATTCTCTGTTATTTATTAAGGATGAAAGTCTGAAGTGGTGACAAAAATGTGTGTGTGTCCGTGCAGCATGGTTACATAGAGGATGAACCAGACCAAAGAGGTCTGTTTCCGTCGTCCTTTGTGCAGCTCCTCTCAGACTGACACCGAACCAGATCAGGAATAAATTCTGGATCAGCACAAAGTCAGGAATACCAGACCAAACGCACACCAGGTTTCTGCTGAGCAGGAGGAGCTCAGTCCGTCATCGTGGAAGAGGCAGGTCAGAGATCCGGCCTTGAGTAGCTCCAGGATTCTGTGAGTCACATGATCACAGTCCATGCTTCCCTGTCACACATTGACTTTTAGTTTTCAACTTCTCGGCTGGACTCATCTCTGAGCTCTGATGTGATGTGGGTCACCTGGAGATGGTCGCCCTCAGACTGACGACCTGAGGCTCCAGACTGTTGTTGACTTTTATTTGACTTTTTTATTAACAATAACTGAAAAAGAAAATCAGCACAAAGACACAGACAGGACACTGACTCTAGTTTAAAAATGAACATTTGCTCTGATGTAAAATGGATAATCTGAAAACCTGATCAAATACAATGTACCGCGGCCCAACACTTGACAAAGATATGTTGATAAACATGTTTCACACCAAGCACCTTCTCAAAAAGAAAATATATATAACATCTGTCTTAATTTTTTTATTTTGATTTTCTCCCACCTCTGAATAGCCACCTATTTGGAATTTAAATATTTCCAGTACAATTTTATAAATTTGATAAAGTTTGGAATGTAGCAATAAGAAGTCAGAAAAAAAACATACAAACAGATGACAGCTTTAAATTTAGTTCTATTGTTTAAAAATACACACTGACTCTTTTTGCCAAGGACTTGCGGTGTCTTCTACTGTAGGTGGCGCCACCAACCAAAGGATTTAAAGAAACAAGTATCTTCACTTTAAATCAAATTAGACTGGATTTGATCTGCTCCTGTGAAGTCTGAACATAAATCAGTTCTTCCCACTGCCTGTAATGTCAGTGATGACATCAGCGTGTTATTGCAAGGGATGCACCAATACCAGAAATAGGTGTGTGTATGTGGTTGTAGGAAATGTGTTTTGTAAAAATACTACTCTTGTCTGGACACTTGTCCTGATGTGGATATTTGCATGCGAGACAGTATTTAATGTTTGAGATTTGGTTTGAAGTTTGGATTAGATGTTAGAGTCGAGGGATTAAGATTAGACATAAAGGTGTAATAGTTAAGATTAGGGTAAATTACTACGGAATTATGTCTCTCTCTGAGTGTGTGTATACTGCTGTGTAGTAACAACAACACAATTGGTCGCTTCACTGGGCTCACTGTTCCGTTACCCACACCAATCATAGACAGAGGAATGCCAGTGATGCCTTCACTGTCCTACGACAAATGGATTCAAAGCTAAATCCTTCAGTTTCTTAAGTCACCTGTGAATGACAGCTGGTTTTGTTGTTCTTAGTGTTCAATATAAGGAGCCGGGTCACAGACACCATGATGGGAGCAAATGTGACTTAGCTGTTGGATTAGCTGCACTGGCAACAATCATCAGGCAATAAAAAGAAAAATACAAGAACAATAGTAAAAAATTAATGAATGGACGTTCTGAGAGTTGTTGGCTTTTTTATAACTGTAAGTACGATGTGATATAAATACAATGAAAAGCTAAATATGTTTTGCAGCTGGTATGAACATTCAGAAGGATTCATTAAAAAAATCTTGAATAAATAGGTTGATTGCATATTTAATATGTTGAATTATGACTCATGACTTTAGCTGTAGTTTACCTCTAGCTGTAAGTGCTGGTTTTGGTGCATTCTTTGACAATATACTGTAACTCTTTTTTTCCAATGTCATGTCAATGATGTCAGTTTGTCGCATTGGAGCAGAAGTCCTTCCGTCCACTCAAACATCTGTTCCACTGCCTTCTGTAACTCAGTGCAGTCTGCCATGTAACATTCCTTCAATCCTGACAAAAATGTTTTGTCTTTTTTGCCAAACTCACAAAAGCAACACACAAACACACACACACACACACACTTACAATATATATAAAAGAACTAAAGCACATTTATTCTTCCAAACTGCACTTCCAACAAACTCTCCAAACCCTGATGTTGGACACTTTTCTCCACATCAGGGCTGCTGTTTTAGTAAAGACAGCTAAAAACAGGGAATTCAATATTATGGCTTTGTTTTGTCAACACAAACAAGTTTTGGGGGGAGGATGGGACAGGGGTTGCCTTTCTTTGTAAGCCATCTAAGGAGCTTAGTTGTAAACAACTGGACTTCTTCTTGGAGCTTGAAGGATGGTTTGAGAAGTATAACTACTAGTGTTCCCTGTTACCTCAACCAGATACTAATGAAGTTCCTCAGTTGAGGAACAAAATGTCTTTCAAGCTCCAAGAAGAAGTCCAGGTGCTTACAACTTAACTCTTTGGATAACATGACCTGGATGAATGAGAATCTTCACAGACATACTGTATCTTACTTTGGGAGCGCTCTTCAGCCAAACCAAGTATTGGTGATTTAAAGGGAATTCTTTTTGTGAGATGAAGTCATTTGTCACCTCAAAACAGTAATAAACACTGTGTCACTGGGTTCAGGTACACAAAAAACCCACAGAAATCACAAAGGATGAAAAACAAATGTACAGTCATCTCAGTTTTTTGGATTCAAAGTGACAGCGGTGGGATTCGATGTTTCTAATGAATGTCAGTGTTTGGTGTGTTTAGCGTTGAATTAATGAATGAATAAATGAGTGAATAAATGATCAGCAGCTTGTTTTGTACTTCCACTGATGTGCATTTATATAATTTAAATTGGTTTTAAATGAGGAGAACAATTCCCAAACTACCAAGTGACACTTTAATTGCAAATTATTTTTAAATAATACACTTCATCACAAACTACAGTCAGTGCTGGGTACAAGAAACTTTTGTTATGACCTGCTGCACAGTTGATACTCAGCCAGACTCTCCGTCTCTGGCAACATTCCTGAAGAGTTCATTCCTAATGGAACATCCATTCCAGTATTTTTCTGTCTGTGCAGTACTACACTGACACAGCTGGATTTTCCTTAAACAGTGTTGACAGGTCTGGATGTTGGTTACTGTCTATTATGAGTTAATAAGAGTTATTTATATTACTAGGGGACGCACATGGACAGAGAGAGAGAGGGGCTACATCCAACTTTCATGCTGCCCACAGATGTAGACTAGGACACGTGTGTGTGTGAAGTGAAGAGCAGGCAACATATGAAAATGAACACCTGTTTCGGTAATGATTAATACATTTAAATAATGACAATGCATGTTTCGGTAATGATAATAATTCTTAAACAAGTTATATTAAACAGATTGTAGGCCTAAAAATGCAAGTTTATGTCCCAAAACATGCTGCCAAGTGACTACTTTTGTAAGGTCTGTCTGCTGTGTGGGGTAATCAGTATCGTCACACTCACCTGTGTCTCTGTGTCTAGTCTCACTTGTGTCTCCCGGTCTCCTGGGTATATCCTGCGTACCTCTCTCCCTCATTGTTCTCTGTGTGTTCTGAGTCCATGCTGGGTCTTCTGTGTTCATGCCCTGATGGATACCAACACCTGAAAAAAGTCTCCCCAGGACTACATTTGGGTCCTGCCTGCTTCCTGCCATATCCGTAGCAAAACGTGACACCTAAACATGTAAATATATCACAAAAACAAATAAGCAAGTTTATGTCCCAAAACATGCTGCCAAGAAAGTAAGTGGTGGCAAAAACTCCAAAAAAAAAAACTCCCCAAAAAAAAAAATTATATACATATATATATATATGAACATGTCAAATTATCAGCAAAAAACAAACATGACTATAAACTTACTATCACGAGAAAAAAATACTAAACAATAAAGAGTCACGCTGATATTGGAAGGTTTGTATAACGGAAATACGTAGGAATACGTGTACGGTTCTTGTTTCCGGTTGCGTATCCGGCACATGGGGTACGAGTGTTAGCAGTTTGGGCTATCAGCGGGCCTTCAAGTAACAAAAACAAAAAACTGGGCACGGTGGCTACATCGGAATGATTTGAAATGGTAGGTTTTCGAAAACAATTGTCTGTTGTATTTTGTTTGTAATGGTAGTCGTTCGGTCGAGAGCGTTAGTGCAATTTGCGTTTGGCAGCTAACGTTAGCTTTTGTCAGAAGTTAAAATGATTAGCAGTTAGTTTTTCGTCCAAAACAATGAATATAGAGTTGTCGTGGT
>NC_024317.1:13504095-13519933 GCF_000523025.1 Cynoglossus semilaevis
ATTTCAAAAATCACCCAAAACATTCCTATTATGTGATTAATAATCACATAATTATGCAGTACAGAAGTTTGTTATAGGAAGAAAAAAACAGGTCATATTCTCTACTTCTGCAGCGCTGCCTATCACAGAAAAAGAGACAAAACCATGTCAAAAAAAAAGAATGTGAATGTGAATGTCAGTTATCAATTGTGGGGGCGCGCTGATATTGGAACGTTTTGTATAACGGAAGTAGGAATAGGTTTTACGGTCCTTATTTCCGGTTGCGCATCCGGCTCATGAGACACGAGTATTAGACGTTTGGGCTTCCAGCGGGCGTAGAAGTCAAAAGACTGAGCACGGTGACTACATCTGATTGATTGATGAGTGGGTTTAATGTATCATGTATTTTGTTTGAGTCATTCGGTCAAGAACGTTAGTGCAATTTACGCTAGCATATGTGTCTCGGCAGCTAAAGTTAGCTTTTGTCATAAGTTAAAATGTTAGTTTTTTGTCATAAATAATGAATATAGAGTTGTCGTTCTGAATAATAAATTGGCCTTTGAGAAGAGAAGAAGAAGAATAATTTAAGCTTGGTTGATGCACGTTTTTGAAAATATGAAATGAACTTGCAAATATTGCCTTTCTGTACAGAAACCCATTCTACTGCAGGGCCACGAACGGCCCATCACTCAGAGTATAACAGAGAAAAAGACTTTCTGTTTTCCGTCGGTAAAGATCCAGTGAGTGACAAGAAATTATTGCTCTTAACAGGTGCCACCAATGACTATAGCATAGTAATTAGTTTGACGTCAAGAATATGGAATGTCCACGTGAAGCTACAAATGGCAACACGATTCTGCTAATCGAGTAGCAGAGTAATCCTCTGCTAATTTTGACTTCCAATTGTCTTACAAACATAAGGCTATATGCTCTATAGTGTGTGTGATATGAAAATCATACTGTAATCATGAAAAGGGGACACGATTAGGGCCAGTAGAATTGATTTATTTTTATTCAGATTAAAAGAAAAGTCGTGCAAAAAGGATTTCTTCCAGAGGTTATTGGTGGTGCCAGTAGTGTAGAGCAAACCATTAGTCTGTAAAGTGAAGTCATGATTGCATTGAAGCCTTTTAACATTGCCTTCAACAATGTCTCCACACACAGGTGGCCAACGTATGGTACACAGTACCTACAACAGACACACGGGAGCTGTACGGTGTGAAGACTGTGACTGTATCCTTTGATGTTATTTAGCTCGGTATGCTGCCCTGTCCTCAACGCGGATGTCATAAGTTGATATCACGAATAATATGTGATATGAACATTTGTACGTAGTGTCAGAAAATATAACCAAAGTGAAGGTGAACTCAAACAATAAACGCAATAAACAATTGAATGACGGTTATGTTATCATGCAACAGCACAGTGTTGTAAGACCAATAAAAGCATAATAATTGTAATATTGTGATCAATTGTCTGACAGTTATTGTACCAAGTAAATGTGTAATCATGACCCTAGTGTACGCTCATGAATTGCTGCCGTGATACGTTCCCTAACTGGCTCTTCTCAGGGGACACCAAAAATGTCTTGACAGAATCAGCTGTCGACTGTGGGATCACGAGACCGGTGGGTGAAAAGAAAATGCATGTGTTTAGATAGATAGATAGAACTTTGTGAATCCCTCGGGAGTTCCAGCAGCAATACAGCTCCAAAACAACAACAACAACAGCATTGTTGATTGCAGTCTCAATTGTTATATATTATATTTTTGTTATACTATAATTCTAAATTAAATTGGTATAATGTAAAGTATACCACATTATACCTACAGTATGATATATATATATATATACATATATAAGCAGATCTAGTATAATTATAAGGATGTTATGTGAACAAGTATATAAAATAAATATATAATATAAGAAATATATGCACAGTGTAAATAGTTGAATGGTGAAATAATTAAATAAACAGTTGGCTATATAGGCCGTTCCAGCAGACATATTATGTATGAGTGTTTAAATGTATTTTGGATAATTTCCTGTTAATTTTTTTATATTTTGGTGTTTCATTTTTGCTCTGTGTCCCTTCTTTAATGTGTGCCATCAGAACACGCTAAGGAGCACAGCTGGCACATCAACGACACAGACGTCTGTAGACCTCACCATGTACATCGGTGCCTCAATGGACAACACCGCCAAGGTGAGAACTCTTAGGTAAATGATTGACGTGAATAACAGTTGTTGAAAAATGTTATAAATAGTCATCAGAATGACACCTGGCTGGCCATCAAGGAGAACGCCCAGAGAAGAGTTTTATTTTTAACCTTAGAACTTAAACCTGAGTTTTTGAAGGCAAATAAAGAAAAGAGTTGTCTATGAATATTTTCAGTCATCCAGGTCACGGTAAAAGAGTTCTGTTAGGCAACTGGACGTGAAATTTTCTCAAGAAGACATTTCGTCTGAGAGGCTTCTTTAGTTCTAACTGGTAAAGGGGAGTACATCAAATATATACTGTGGTTGTGACCAAAACTACTTCAGGTCCCTTCTGTCGGGTGGGCCGTCGGGGTCATCTGTTAACAGTCGTTAGGAGTTTGATCTGTTGATGTAATCCTCATCAAAATGGTTTCTGTATGTGGGTTGTGTCTTAGCCCACCTCCTCTGTTGAAAAAGTGAAAATGTCCGGTTGCCTAACGGAAGTCGTCAACAAAGAAAAGAGTTATTGGTTTTCTTTTAACTCTTGTACTCGTCATTGTTTATATATGTAGGGAATTGGTAGGTGACCCTCTGGTCATTTGTGCTCAAGATCCCCTCCAAAGTAGAACAACAGAAATATGTGAATGATAAATGTATTTGAAGATATTTGTTGATAGTTTGTTATACAAGTATGTGTGAGCTGAAGTAAACATTGACAATTTGCTGGGGGTTATAACAACATACGCAAAAAAACCACAGTAGTAGGTGTGGTTACTTTGAGTGTGTCCACTTGTTAATTTATTTACAATGACATTTTCCTTCAGTCTAGGTGTGTTGGTCTTCTGTCCATACTACAGACCTTGTAATGTGAATCCACTGACTTATGTACTTATGTACACTTATGTACAATGACAAAATAAAGATAAAGTTTATATGGAAATAGAATATTTGAAGTACATCTTAGGAGAAATGCGTGGTAGAGTTTGAAATGAACTGTCTGTTATGGTTTTGTGTTAGTTTTTACTGCTTGAATAAAAGATTGCTTAAGCCAGCCACTAGGGTACACGAAGCCGTGTTTATAGTGCTGGTCCCAAGCCCGGATAAATGGTGAGGGTTGCGTCAGGAAGGGCATCCGGCATAAAATGTTTAGCTTAATCAAATATGCAAATCAATAAAACGATTTCCATACCGGATCGGTTGAGCCCGGGTTAACAATGACCGCCAACAGTGCCGTTGACTAACAGGGCACTGATGGAAATTGGACTACTGTTGGTCAGAGACAGAGAAGAAGAGGAGGGCGTTTGGTTAGGAGAAAAAGAGAAAAGATGAAGAATAGAAGTGTTAGTCTGAAGTTTGGAACTTTGAATGTAGGTACAATGACAGGGAAAAGTAGAGAAATAGCTGATGTGATGGAGAGAAGAAGAGTAGATATTTTGTGTGTGCAGGAGACCAGGTGGAAGGGCAGTAAGGCTAGAAACATTGGAGGAGGCTACAAACTGTTTTATCATGGTTCAGATGGGAAGAGAAATGGAGTAGGGGTGATCCTAAAGGAAGAATATGTAAGAAATGTGGTAGAGGTGAAAAGAGAGTCAGACAGGTTGATGTGTGTGAAGGTAGAAGTAGAAGGAGAGATGATTAATGTTGTTAGTGGTTATGCCCCACAGGTGGGCTGTGAGTTGGAAGAAAAGGAGAAGTTCTGGAAGGAGCTAGATTGGATGGTAGAGAGTATCCCCAGGAGAGAGAGAGTGGTGATTGGAGCAGACCTAAATGGTCATGTAGGGGAAGGGAACAGAGGAGATGAGGAAGTGATAGGCAGGTTTGGTGTTAGGGAGAGAAACGTAGAAGGACAGGCAGTGGTAGATTTTGCAAAGAGAATGGAAATGGCTGTGGTAAACACATATTTCCAAAAGAAAGAGGAACATAGGGTGACTTACAAGAGTGGAGGCAGGTCCACACAGATAGATTATATTCTATGTAGAAGATGTAATCTGAGGGAGATTAGAGACTGTAAGGTGGTGGCAGGTGAGAGTGTAGCCAAACAACATCGGATGGTAGTGTGTAAAATGACGATGGAGGTGACAAAAAGGAAGAGAGTGAAGACAGAGCAGAAGATCAAGTGGTGGAAACTAAGGAAAGAGACATGTTGTGAAGACTTCAGGAAGGAAGTAAGGGCAGTTCTGGGTAGTGTTGAGATATTCCCAGATGATTGGGAGACTACAGCTGCAGTGATGAGGGAGACAGGTAGGAAGGTGCTAGGTATGTCCTCTGGGCAGAGAAAGGAGGACAAAGAGACCTGGTGGTGGAATGAGGAGATCCAGGAGAGTGTGCAGAGAAAGAGATTAGCGAAGAAGAGATGGGACAGTGACAGAACAGAAGAGAACAGACTGGAGTACAAAGAGAGGACAAGGGAGGTGAAGAGGGAAGTGGCCAAGGCCAAACAAAAGGCATATGAGGAGTTGTATGAGAGTTTGGAAACAAAGGAAGGAGAAAAGGAGTTGTATAGATTGGCGAGACAGAGAAATCAAGCTGGGAAGGATGTGCAGCAGGTGAGGTTGATTAAGGACAGAGAGGGGAATGTGATCACAAGTGAGGAAAGTGTGCTGAGAAGATGGAAGGAATACTTTGAGGAGTTGTTAAATGAGGAAAATGAAAGGGAAAGTAGAAACGAGGAGCCAGAGACTAGTAGGAAGAAGGTAGATCAGGTTAGAAAGGATGAAGTTAGAAAAGCCCTGAAGAGGATGAAGAGTGGAAAGTCAGTTGGTCCTGATGACATACCAGTGGAAGTATGGAAGTGTTTAGGAGAAGTGGCAGTAAATTTCCTGACTGGTTTGTTTAACAGAATTTTAGAGACTGGCAAGATGCCTGATGAGTGGAGAAAAAGTGTTCTGGTGCCAATTCATAAGAAGGGTGATGCACAGAGTTGTAACAACTACAGAGGGATAAAGTTGATGAGCCATACAATGAAGATTTGGGAACGAGTAGTTGAAGCTAGGTTGAGGCAGGAAGTGGAGATTTGTGAACAACAGTATGGTTTCATGCCTAGGAAGAGTACCACAGATGCAATATTTGCCTTGAGGATGTTGATGGAGAAGTACAGGGAAGGTCAGAAGGAGCTGCATTGTGTATTTGTAGATCTAGAAAAGGCATATGACAAAGTGCCAAGGGAGGAATTGTGGTTTTGTATGAGGAAGTCAGGAGTGGCAGAGAAGTATGTTAGTTTGGTGCAGGACATGTATGAGAATAGTACAACAGTAGTGAGGTGCGCTGTTGGGAGGACAGAAGACTTCAAAGTGGAGGTGGGACTACATCAAGGATCGGCCCTGAGCCCCTTCTTGTTTGCTGTGGTGATGGACAGATTGACAGATGAGGTCAGACAGGAGTCCCCATGGACTATGATGTTTGCAGATGACATTGTGATCTGTAGTGAGAGTAGGCAGCAGCTAGAAGAGAACCTAGAGAGGTGGAGGTTTGCACTAGAAAGAAGAGGAATGAAGGTCAGTCGCAGCAAGACAGAGTACATGTGTGTAAACGAAAGGCAGAACAGTGAAATAGTGAGGCTACAAGGAGCAGAGGTGGTGAAGGTGCAGGAGTTTAGGTACTTAGGATCAACTGTTCAGAGCAGCGGAGACTGTGGAAGAGAGGTGAAGAATAGAGTACAGGCAGGATGGAACAGCTGGAGAAAAGTGTCAGGAGTGATCGGTGGCAGAAGAGTGTCAGCTAAGGTGAAGGGAAAGGTTTACAGGACAGTGGTGAGACCAGCCATGATGTATGGTTTAGAGACAGTAGCAATAGGCAGAAGACAGGAGGAGGAGCTGGAGGTGGCAGAGTTAAAGATGCTAAGATTCTCTTTAGGAGTGACAAATTATTTAATGTTTGTTGTGGAATCCAAGACATGGACTGTCAGTTGATAATCGCTGCACGTAGTGTGTAAATGACATATCCTGTGCAATGTGTATCCTAGTAGATCAACAATAACCTTGCAATTGTGTGTGTTGTAGGTGCTTATGGGAGGTGAGCAGGAGACCATGGGCGTGACCACAGCTTCCACCAGCATTGGCAAGTTTGAAGCCGGGTAAGTTAAAGTGGTGTTTCCAAAGTATTGTTGTGTGGTTGAATAAAGCATCCAGTGACTGTTGACTTCATCTGAACAAAAGAAACAGATGATGAGAATGTACCTTGCGCCATTTGCATTAGCACTGAAGAAGCCACAACTTTGTATTACTGTTGATAGTGAGCAGTCATAGTAATGTGTAAACTTGTAGTTGTTGGTGGTGCTGTGGAAGTGAATACTTTGTAGCTGCTTTTAAGGAAAACCTGTGTTTGTGTTAACACATGACGTGTTCTTCTAATCTGCAGGTTCTTCCACGCTGTGTACAAAGAGGAGTTTGACAGAAGTCAAAGGTCATTTTGGTCCCATCAACTGTGTGGCTTTCCACTCTGACGACAAGAGGTAAATGAGACCAACACAGCTTTTGATTGTTCCAAAAATAGTTACATTGAGAGCAACTGGATGTAATAGGCTTTTTTGAAGAGGCTTCTTCAGTTGAGGAGAGGCGAAGTGTCTTAAATAAAACACACTTTGGCCAGTTGCCCTCGATGTAACTATTTTTAGATTAAATGACTGAGAACAGACAGCTTTTGATTGTTCCTTGTATGCTTTTATCATTGTCTTAACAGATAGCTATGGAGGAGAAGACAGCAGCTTGGACTCTGCCAGGTAGAGTGAAGGAGAAACTTTATTTGAAGCAGATCACTTGTTTGCTGGACTTGTGAGTATTTTACTTAAACTTTTCAGCCTTTGCACTTTTGACAGATACTTAACACTTACTTTTTTTGCAACAGTGACTTTTTCAGAGGGAAAAAACAACTTTACTTTTTTTGGGGGGGGGAGGGGGCATTGTACTTTTATTGTGATCAGTATTAAACTTAACTGTTTTAAACCTTCCAGAATAAGCACCTGAAGAAGCCTCTCAAGGTAAAGAGAGAAAAAAAAAAGTTTTACTTTTTTTTTTATGTAAAAATTAATTGTGCCTTAATGCTATTGTCACTTTCATTGTGAGCTGTATTTGACTGTTGTAAACCTTCCAGAATAAAGAAAGTTGTTGGAATATTGTGTGCTCTGCATTTATTTCCAGAAATTGAGCAAATAATAGAAAATATTAATGGGGTTTCTCATTACATTTTAGGGCTTGCATTGTCAAAGTCAAAGGTATAGTGTAGGTAAAGACAAGGGGTAAAAGTTAAACCCAACCAGAATAACCAACAGCACAACAATTTCTCTTTTAATAGCAAAACACTTGCATGCATTCAATCACAAAGGCCATAGATACACATTTAAAACAATACATGTCAGACTACATACTCACAACACTACTTCTGTCAACCACATGTGCTCACAGGATTGAACAATGGCCCATCATCAGGAGTGGAACGACTTGGTTTAATCTCTTCTTTTGGCCTGAAACACAAGATGAAATAAAGACAACATTCCATACAAATGCACTTGGTTGACTACATCATGTTCAAAGTGTTTAGCACTAGCATGTTACAAAACAATTAGCCACTACCATCTACTTAAGCAAACCACTCATTTGCTTTGTGCCACTACTTGGTACTCTAAAGGATTTCACATTCAACAATTCAAGTGATAAATACAGATACTTTGTCCTCACCCTGATATCTCCATTTTCCTCCTTCTCTTCTTTCACTTCTGCAAAGACAAATAGAGTAAATGCAATAACACTACTAGTTCTGATTCTAGTCAACAAGCCACAGGTTACCTCTCTTCTGCTTCCTTTTTTCCCTTGGTTGGCAGCATTCCTTCAACCTCCTCAAAGCACATGTCGCCGGGTGTGCACTCAAACTAAACAAAAAAAAAAAACACTACACTCTTAAAGACGCACATTAAAAAATAAAATAAAACTAAATAGCACTCACAGTAAACCAGACTTACCGGTTTAAAGATGGCTTCGTGGGTAATTCACTGCGTAGTATTTGCTCTTTCCAGCCCCGATGTCCTGTAAACATTTCACAACACTGTAAATGCTGTCCAAAACTTTCATTTCCGCTGACAATCTTGGAATGTTTTTCTTACTTGAGCAGCTTAAAATGGCCAGGACGATGTCGTTCACGTAACAGAATCCAGATGCTTCGAACTTCTTGGCGTCGTGGAGTCCACCGGCCCAGTTGATGGCGATATGCGTCTGCTGCTACACCTGGAGGGATTTATTTAATCAATTTCATACCTGCACGAGTGCGCGCACACACGCTTAAATAATGAATGAGGGTAAATTCGTACCCTCGATAAAAATGTGCCGTATTCTTCATGGACGTGTCATCGTTACAATTCACTACAAAGTGCAAGGACCGCTTTGAAGCAAACGTTCCCCACAGAACAAGCCTTCACTAACACGTGGCTAAAGTTGCAACACACAAAATGTTTGGACCAGTCAAACCAAACAGACTTCGTGCAGATACTTAGAGGCCAAATAACAAAGCGCACAATCTCGTACAACTGAATAACACGCTGACTGAAGCGATTCGTGCAATCAGCATTAGTTTGAATGTGCAAACCTTGCGGCTCAAACAGGCTACTGTTTAGCACGCTAACCTGCTGCCTCACCCGGCGATTCAGCAGAGTGGAGACGGTTTAAAACAAACTGTCCGCAAGCTCTGCGGAATACTGGTCCTTCACATGACGCGTTAACAGCCAAAGTGAAGAGAACCATAGATGGAAATACGTACCGTCGTAATAATAGCAAACATTTTCTTTGTGCCTTCACACAGCGTTATTCTAGGTCGATGTGATCAGTATTTCCAGCATAATTCAGTATAAATTGCAGGGATTTTCTGTTAGCTACACCGACAATAGGGCGCAGTGATCGTGTGTATCTACTCATTGACAAACTAACGAGCCTGCACTGTCACCTGGAGGATTGTAGATGCCGCTTGTGATTGGATAACGAGGCGCTAGTACTTTCCAGCCAGTACTTTCCAGGCTGGCAAACTTGATCCAAACTAAGGAGAGCAAACCTGATACTTTCTACTGCGAAATATCTTACATAATAAAGATAGTGTACTAGTACATGAATTACTGTATACCCCAAACCAAACAAACGGTACATTGAAATATAAAATAACTGATTTGATTAATTCTGAGATAGCTTTAAGTTCCTCGTCTTTGCCATGGGAAACGGCTGTAGAAATGAGGATAAGATAAATAACAAAGGCTATTATGAAAATTTGATGTAGACCTTAAATGTTGTCCCTGCGTTTCCTTTCCGGTCTCGTCCTTGCAAATGAGCTCCAAGAATTTGACCTTGACTTGACCAGAGTGATCGTAGTCCGTATTGGTCTGTGGCTGACGAGGATGCTGCCTATTACGTCTGTAGCCCAGTCGCTTCAACGTCCTCCGGGTGGTTCTGAGAGAGATGGGCTTCTCTGGTCCACTGCTGTTGTACAGAGCTTGGATCTCATCGGTCGTAGCCTGGATGAAACTCCCGGGCTGAAGAAGGGGCCCACTCCGGCCCTGCCCAACCGTGTGCCTGACAATGACTCACAAAGTTCAGCTTTTAGAATAAGGTTATTACTTCTACCAAAGTGTATGTTTTAAAAAAAAATTTTTTAAAGTTATGTCTTGTGATTTTTTTACTTTAATAATCACCAATCATCTTCTATTTTGATTGGATGTGATTGTGTTTAATACTGTTTGATTAGTGAGTCATGCGACCATCTTCAGTGGGATTATTTCCAAGGACTAGCACTATAGTTTTAAAAAAAGTCTATTTTTCCCCTAAAATCTGGATATTATATTTAAATCCTGAGTGTTCTTTAATGACGAGGCTGTTGATTCTGAAGCAGCTGCAGAGTCAGCGGCAGCTCCTGCTCTGGTCTCTGTGAACACACACAGCGTTTCAACATCATCTCAGTTTCCTCCACTTACAGAATTACTATCAGTCTCACTGCTCATCTTACACAGGACTCAGAGAACTGCCTACTCAGCTGATATTCCATTTTGATACCTCTCACAGGTACGACTCTTGATTCCATCCAATGCTTCACTAGGATGAACAGGTATCATGTCACCTAACAGGCCTGGATTGATTAGTACTGTAACCCCCAATGACACTTCAGGTCAATGTGCTTAAATACGGAACAACAACCATTTTTTTCCCCCAAAATATTTCTATTTTTCCAGCATGTAAATACTGGATTATTTCTCATCTTTTTCAAGACCATCTATTAGCTCTTTTTTGTTATCAGATTTTTTAAATATGTCTTTCATAATTCTTTCTTTGAGATTGTTTATTTTATTTATTTTTCCCACATCTTGATATTTTACTTCCAGCTCCTCTCTGGATGTGGTTTGATGACTTTTCTAGTTTATAAGAATCAGCAATTGTTCGTTTTTTTTGGACCAAATCAAAGCCCACAGCCATAATTGAAAGGATTTTCTAAGTTTATCTGACAAATAAGTTTCAGTTTTATCTGACATCGGCTTTATAATGCTGTCATCGGTTTTACTGTACCTACTTAAATCATTATTATTATCAGGTTTTGAACTATGGAACTGACCTGTGTCTGTGCCTTTAAAATAATGTTGAAAATTAATGTAAAATCTTCAAGTGAGTATTGGAAAATGTGAGACATTTTACCTTTGGACAAAAACAAAAATTGCAGAGCTCTGAGTTTATTGATTTACAGTTAAAAAAGTACTTCATGGTTACTTTAATGAGAAAATAAAGTTTAAAGAGTATTCATTCAACCGTTGTTTTTTATTTGGCTCCTGTGTAATTATAAAGTTACTTCATTAGAGTTCATCAAGAAGACACCAAATTCCACTGTGTTGAACCCTGCAGCTCTGACCCTCATGTAACATGAGATAACTGTCTACTACAGTAGGTGTCAACGCTGTAGCCTTGACAACAGTCTACTGACCCATTTGTGACCGAGTCACTCACTGTGTCACTATACACATGTTACTGTATCAACCAGGGTAGTATTACAGTACACTGAAACGCTTTTTTATATTCAGGGAAACTATTACATTAGCAGCCAGTGATCTCAAAGTAATCAAATAGAGTTAAAGTAAAAAATAAAATGTGAAAATTATTTTAGATATTTTCTGTACAATTAGTTGAAGATGGTAACGTGCATAGAAGTTTTGTTAAAAACATTTAAATAATAAAAAAAAAAAAATCAAACTTTCCAACAGTGAAAATGGTGGTGTCCAAAGACCAGAATAGTAAGTGTTTTTGAAATGTGTGAAGGAACCACAGTAACTGGAGAGAATCCACCCACACATGAGGAGAAGAAGAGAACTCCAGACAAAGAGGGTTTAACCAACAACCTCCTTGGTGTAAGGCAAGATCACTAACCACATCTTCTACCGTATGCGACGTGGGGACGAACCGTCTCTTTACATTCCCTCGCTGTGATTTTTGCTCTTTTTGCGCTTGACCTTACCACTGGACACAGGGACACCCAGGGATTCCAGACGGAAGGGGCGTGGCATCACAGGGTCAGACGTGACGGGTGTGTTGACAGCAGAACTGCTTAGTGACAGGTGAGCTGCACCGTTGACCAGCTGGGCAGAGTGGAGAGCTACGGAGAAAACACTGAGCATTAGAGAAAAATTAGCTTCAATTTGTTTTCCAGCCTGACCCCCGCAAGCTTTTATTTTGGTACTTCCGGTTACCGACAGTGTGAATTTGCATATAAACTAAATATTTAGTCTCACCCAAAATATTTAAATGAAGCGTCAATATATTTTAGCATTTACATTTAGCATTTAAATCTAATATTTAGATTTAGCATTTAGGTTTAACATTTATATCAATGTTTAGATTTAGATTTAACACTTGGAACATTTAATATTTAGGTTTCACTCTTTCATATATTTCTAATTTTTCTTTTATATATTTCTAACTTTGTTACATATGTTGGATGAATGAGGCCCCAGGTCTTGGTTCCAGTCTTACCATGTCCCTTGGTAGTGTCTCCGCCCAACAGCTGGCTGGTTCTCTTGGACCTGAAGTAGCTGCTGGCGATGTTCTCGCTGTCACTGCGGTCCAACATTTCTTTATACCGATCTTCTTCCACCTGTTAAAGAGAAAGAAAACACCTTCATGTCAAGTTATCATTCTTCAGGTTTAAAACATGATTCAGGAAGCTCGAACACACACCGTGAAGGTCTCTCCACCTTCAGCAGTCGAGCCTCTGCGAGCAGAAAGTTTAGGATGAACAGCTATAAGGCAGAATCAAAGAAAATTTTTAAAAATGTCAAATGTATTTTCAATAAAGAATAGTGAAACTTTTCTGGCATACCTGAGGGCAAGGTTGTTTTCTGCACCGTTACGTCTGGTAGCCTCCAGGTGGCGTTTTCCTCATCCCAAACTGCTTCTTTCTTCAGGCGGTCCAAGTTGCTGTAGTTGCAGTCCCTACGCACCAGGGGTACCATGCGATCAAGAAGACCGTGGAGGAGCTGGCCTTCTCTCTCCAGCCGTCGGATTGTCGCCAGGTAGTCGTTTCTCTCGACCTCGAACTCTGCCTGAAGGTCACGGATCTCCAGTTTGGCTGCTTTCAGCTGTGTTAGCAGAGTGTTAGCAGCGCTTCCAGCTTAACCACAAAGAATCTAGTGAATTCCAAATCGTTACAATTGATCATTGTTTCTAATTTCTTTTTTGGACTAAACAAATAAAATGTACTCGACTTTTCAGATGTTCTGACCCACCTTGCCCTGCACCTTGACCAGAAGCTGACTTTTGGCATGGACTTCTTCCTGGATGGAATTGTAGACATTGAAGAGAACATTTTCACTCTCCTCACTGTTCTCAGACAACGCGTGGACCAGCTGGACTTTCCTCTGGTCAGCGAGCTTTTTCCTCTGCCGCTGTTTCTGGCGTAACTCCTTGTTCTTGGCCTGCTCTCCGCCCACCACCTCCTGCTCCAGCTGCTGCAGCCTGCCAGAAACCGGAATCAACAAGTGACAGGCCACACACACCATGAGATCTTGACACGGCTTGTGAGGCTCAGAGGCCACAGACCTTTCTAGAACCTGTTTCTGATCCACAGCTCCCTCTGTGGGGACATCAGGAGACTGTGTGTGTCCGTCTTCAACTGGACCTTTGGGACTAACATCTGACTGGTTCACCAGTGAGAGTGTTTCCTCAGTTTCCTAATGATGGAAATCCTGTTACTGTCTCCCCCTAGTGATTATTGATCAGATTGGTGATCAAACAGACCTTCATCTCAGGAGTGTCCTTAGCTGCACTGTGGATCAGTGGGTCAGGTTTATGGCAGGACTGTTTCACAGAGCTCGCTAACGCCGGAAAACAAAGCAGAGTCTGATCACAGAGTTTCCATACCAAACAACATAAACAATGACTCAGTAAAATATATCAAAACAGCATAAATATCCAGAATATGTCAGAAACATTTTTTCACTGAAAGCAAGGTCAGTCAATATATACATATTAAGTGGTTAATTTATGTGTGAAATTGATCAAATTTTTTTTGTCAACTGTCCATCCAAAGTTTCCATTTCACTGGAGCGCTTTCAGCTTAAAATACCAGAGCAGCCTTATAGAGTGCAGTAAGTTTGTTTAAAATAATTCATTTTAAATAATTGATTTTAATTGTATATATGTTGTTGTGTTTTGTGGAATATTTTAATTCAATCATGTTCAATCACTCTGTGACTAATCAGAGTATTTTTAATGACAGCCCTACTACTAACACATCTTAACTACTCACATGGTTCTTTGACTTGTGCAGTGTGTAGTTTTCTGTTGTCATTCTTTGGGACAGTGCTCCCCCTGCTGGCTCGGGCTTTTTCCAGGTTTGAAAATTTGGACTCGTAGCTGGAGCGCAGTGCAGTGATGTCCAGCTGCAGCTTGGCCTTGGACTCCTGCTCTGCATTGTACTCGGCCTGTAACTTGGCCAGCCTCTCCTCGTACTCCTGCAGAGAGAGTGAATCATGGAGTCATCGCTTGAGTCAGAGACAATACGTGTGACAATGTGGGAGGAAATCTATCAGAGTGGGAACGACGTGAAGTTGCCTCTTTTATCTTTTCCTTCTCTGCTTCTGTGGTGCTTGAATGTGGTCTCGAGGAAAGGTCAGGCTGTTTGTCAGAAATGTGACCAGCCAGTAGAGCTGAATCAAAACAAAACAGAAATTCTGTAAAATTAATAAGTTGATAATAATTAATAATAAGAGTAAAATTTATTTAAAAAAATTAGAAATGGGACAAAAAGGGTCACTTACTGGAAAGTAAGTCGGCAGGGGAAAGGTTAGCATTTCCCAGCTGGCCTGAGATTAAGGCTCTCAACTGTTTGATTTCTTCCTGATATTCTCTCAGCAGAGCGTCCTTGGGATCCTCATTGATACGAGGTCTGTTCTGGATGCTCTTGGCCCTGTTAGCGTAGCGGAGTGTGCTGAGGGTCTCCTCATAGTTGTTGTCGGCAGGGGAGAGGCAGGCGATCATCAAGGTACGCGTGTTTCCTCCCAGGGAGTCCTGCAGCAGCCTGGTCAGCTTGGAGTCCCTGTAGGGGATGTACTTGGACCGACCGTCCACCAGGGCAGAGATGACATTCCCCAAGGCCGAGAGGGAGAGGTTGATCTTTGTGGCCTCACGCAGTCGTTCACCAGTGGCACCGGTTTTAGACTGACGCTCACTTCCTGCCAGGTCGACGAGGTTGAGCTTCCCTGCTCGTAGGTGGTCCTGGCCTGCTGCGTCTGGGAGAGAGGGTGAGGAAGGGAGAAGGGAAGGTAGGGACACCTTAAACTAAATTAGCATTTTACTGACATTTACTGAAAAAATACATATGAGGTACAACGCCGTTCACTTTCACGTACAGGTTGTCATTAACAAGTGACTGGAGAAATGTCAAATTTGAAAAGTGTCTCACAGCGCCCCGAACCCTCTTCTCACCGGTGCTGCAGATCTCCAGGTGGATAGTGAAGATGGAGTGGGAGCGGGAGGAGTCCTTGTTCATCAGGGTGTAGCCCACCGCCCTGTTCCTCCAGCCCTGCTCGATGACTCTCTCACACTCCCCCACACTGTGCACAGTGTGCATGGAAAGATCCCGCACGTACACACCCCGCTCTGGATGCTCCTTCAGCTGCATGATAATCACACACACACAATTAAAAACTGTCACCGTGTTCACCTTTAATGAAGCAATGTATGTCATGATCGAATTGGAAGAGACTGCAGTACCTCTAATCTCTGCTTGGTGTCACTGCCCAGAAGATCTCTGACTTCTTCATTGTAAATCTCCAAGTAGGAGGCCCTCACCAGGAATTTTGTGTTTTCTGCACACTACCACATAAACTCCCATTAAATAACAACACAACAGAGTGCTCAGTCCACCACTGGACGTGACATTATATCAACTTACACAGTTACATCAACACAAACATGTGCCTTTAAAATCTGCACGACACAAATGAAAATGTAAATATTTCGTCAGTCCCACAATGCTGCAGGAAATGCAGACAATTATTTAAAAATTGCATTAAGACAAAATCTACAGTACAAAACAATGTCTGAGGAGTTAAAAATGAAAGATTTAAATACATAAAATAATTTGAATTCCAAATGGATAATGTTTTTATTCTTAACTATTTGGCACAGTATTATGTAAATGACATTTCGGA
>NC_024317.1:13519968-13531761 GCF_000523025.1 Cynoglossus semilaevis
ATGTTCAAATGCACGTGGGATGACACCTCTTTGGGATGCAGGCTCAGACACTCCCTGCATTGTGAAGGACTTACCGCTGCCAGTTTGTCCATAGGCAAATATTGTACCGTTGTATCCTTCAGTGACACCCTACAAAAGAAAAGGTAAAAAAAGAAAGGGTGAATAAACTGTACCCAAAAGTGAACAGATATTAATATATGGTGCTGTGAAATAAACCGTTTTCTTCATGACCAATGATTTCTATTTCATCACTAGTAAATGAATAAATAATATTGGGCTGCAGATTTTCACTCCTTCATATCTGAACCTACTAGTGTCCTAATCTTTTTAAAGGGTCCCTGCTGTTGAACACAACACCATGTTTATGACACATTTAGTAGAAAAAAAATCTCTTGTACAATAATTTTAAATCATATGCCCATGGACACATCAGCATGTAGCTGAATTTAAATTCCTGGCCTTCTGGTCAGATAACAAAGCCTTTTTCACAATGTTGGAATCATGAAATAAATTCAGACTAATTCAAAATAATGTAGTTTGGGTGCATCTATTACAACTGTACAAATCTTACAGTAGTAAATAAAAACAGTGGTAAATGACCATACAGTAAATAACGAAGAGTGTAATCAGCTGCAGTTAGATGAAGGCCACTGACAATGACGTGAAGGTGTCCAGTGACCAGTGAGCCGCGTTCCTAATGACCAGATCTGCAGGCTGGTGCCATCATGCGGAACAATAAAATGTTCATACCTCAACCAAGGCATATGCAATCTCATTGTACATCTCCTCTGTGGTGTGGTCAGTGAAGTAGGTCCCATCAAAGGTGAACTGTTTGGGAGGCTCGTCCACGGCACTAGGTTTTTCTATGAAGCACTGGCAGCGCTGCACATCCATGGACAGCACAACCCTGGAGCCCAGGTCCTTCTCTCGCTCATTCAGGGGCCGGCATCGGACCACTACCTTCACAGACTCTGACCCCATTTTCTACCATTCACCCCACAGACGACGGTTTGGGAGCAGGCAACAGGTAGAGTGAAAATAATGCAAATGTCCGGTTATGTTTAATGGGAGCACATAGAGGAGTGCGTGGAAAAGCTCTGGCTCCTGACTGCTAACAGCTGATGACATGGAAGAAAAACAGTGGAATATATCCACTCTCAAATCCACAGGACTGTCCTCCTTAGATTCTGTTACTGTCCCCTGCCATTGAGCTCCTCTTCCCATGTTGTTTTGAAGTTGCCTGGCAACCACTAACAACTAGTAAGGGATGCAACAGGTTGAAATCTGCAGCCATGTTGGTGAGGTCAAATGTTGCACCTGTATTTACTGTTCAAGCTTCCTTTTCCTTTTAAAGTGGATAATGGATTAGATCTAGTGGGAACCATGACTCTAGCCCACTTTTCTGAGTGTTTTTAATTACTCATGTTTCAATATGTCCACGTAATTTCTGTTTTCTCTAAGGAAGCGTATGCAAATGCACTTTACGGAAAGCGAGAGATGATTGGTCACATCGGTGACGTAATGTTGGCGCTCCGTCGAGACATACACATTTTAAAATTAAAAATAGCCTTCGCCGTTGAGGAGCTAAGACGTACGAGTCGAGTGGTTTAATCTGAGCAAAAATATTGAATGATTACAATTATTATTAAATTATTGTAAGGCACCGTTGTTAACGTTAACAAAGTTGCTGGGAGAAATGGTCAAAACAAATATGCATCACTAACACACTTATATTTAAAATATAAACATGTTTACCACTGTTTAGTTACACAAAAATTACAGGGTTTTATATATTTGAAAGAAAAAAGTAAAAGTAAAGAAGAATTGTTGTTATTTAAAAACAATAAAAATGTGATTAAATATATTTGTATATTATCTTCAAACTGCAGGAGAAAAATGGCATCTGGTCTAAAAAGTCGACACTAAAAAAACAAACAAAAAACAACGCAGTAATTTTAACATCATTAAAACAGTGATAACCTCTTTTGCCTCTTTTATGGCATATATAAAAATATTTTAAAAAAATACAGAGTGAAAGACAAAAGCAGTGAGCACAAAATATTACACTCTGGACAGATAAGTGCTCTCACACGGAGACGACAAGGGCACATTAAAATAGACAGCTCAGGTCTTTGAGTGACTTGACAGTTTAGAGTTTATCTGATTGGAAACCGCAGTAATTCTTTGCTTCCAGTGTGTTGTGCTTTAAACATTGGGATAAAGCATCCAATCATAACATATTTCTTCAGGTGTAGATTTATTTTGTCCACAAGCTGCTAAAACATGTTTATACCTTGCATCCCTGCTGGTGCAGGGTGAAACTGCAAGACTCAGAGCTTGGACTTTAAGTGCCTTATTTAACTACATTTTTAAATTATTTGTGTTAAAATCAAAAGTGCACCAACAAGACCAATGTCAGACCTTTCCTGAGATGAGGTCGGCTCAAATTACAGACTGTCAACAGTAACACAAACTATCATTGTGTCACTGTTGACATGAGACATGATGATGACCTCACGAGTGAAAAGGTGTGCATCACAGGTGGTGTAGACGTTCGTCCTAAAGTAGAGGTTTAAGCTTTAAGTCCTAAATGCTGTCTGAACAAAGGTCTCTGACTCTGGTACTGGTCTTGTTAGCATGGTCTTGATGTAACAGTAACATTATGGGCCAACACTGTCGTTATGTGGATTAGAGTTTGTGAAGCATCCCCATGAAACCAAACCATGTGAAGGAAGACAAAAAAGTAGAGTATGTGCAAAAGAAAAGTAGAAGTGCTGCTTATTTCACATCCTCACAGGTTGGCAGTCCAACTAGTTCCAGTGTCCAGGGTTCAGAACCATCTCTTTCTGGAGGTGCTTTTAGTTTTGGTCTTGCTGGGAGTCTTGTGCAGCTTCACAGACGGTTGTTTGCTGGGATTCTCTTCCCACTCGTAACAGTGGTTGACTCGAGCGGAGCTCAGGAGACAGGGAAGCTCATCCAGGATCTCTGTGTAGTATTCAATCAGCTCTGCCACTGAGTTGAATTCTGTCCTGCATTTCTTTAACATAAAAAGCAAGAAAAGTTTAGTATAAAAATAAAGACTATGGCTTTTGGACAGTACAGAGTGTATTTTTTCTTTTAAATTAATAAAACCAAAGTAAATTACATTAATTTTATTTTTATTTTTTATCATTGCGAAGCATCTCCTGCAGCAAATTTGGGTCCATTTGAAATCAGAAGTCAATTGTGAATTTAAAGATTTAAGGATAACATTCAATTATGTGTTTCAAAACATGGGATCCAAAATGTTAAGTTAACTTTCCAATTTTTTTTACTAATAAAAAACCCCAAAAAACTTTACCTCCAGCATGAATTTCCCTGAACGAGTGTTTTCTATGAGGTGTGTCACCAGACCAGAGTTGAAGCGAATGATGAGGGAACCACACTTGGGTTTCTTAGGATGTGGACACAGAAGGTATGAACCCAGAACATCATCAGCCAGCAGAGAGTAGCTGCTATCACTACCAAAAAGAGAAATACGTCATTAAAGAAGAACAGTAGGTGACAGAGAACAGCCACAACTGTCCAACCACGTGGACAGTTGTCTTAAATCCATTAGGACCAACTCACACTGCGATACCAGCCCAGGACCACACCGCTTGAGCCAGTGCTTCTTCTGTTTCGGCCAGGCTGGGAGCACGATGTCTCCGCCCTGTTGGCTTGTTTTCTGCCTTTTCTGTTCCACAACATTTACAGACAACACAGAACAAACCTGTCTTAAAGGTTTTTTAAACAGGGACATATTCTGCTAATGATGTTCAAATGTGTTGGTTCCTGGATGAGAAATCAAATGTCAGTGACATGCTGGGGTTGAAAAAACACTGAGGGATAGATCGCAGGTGGATTCTTCACACCTGTTCTGAACAGCCTATCTCTATGCCTTTGCCTTTAAATGGTAACGAGACAATGCATGCTCCGCCCACCTTTTCTTCACAGGAAAGCCTAAGGGTTTGCTACTGGTAATCATGGCGATGTGGTGTTTTTCTTTTGTGAGCATGCTCAGTTATGTGGTGTATGCCATTCTGGTGGGTATGGTTAACTGATAGGACAACGAACAACTAACAACTAACTAACTGTATATGTTTGATCCAGAGTCAGAAGAAGCTCCAGAAGAAAGTGTAGAGCTAAGACTGAACCTGGATCACTGGTCAGTGGTTAATGGTTAACTTTGTTTCTTCAACATCACAAGGTTTTACTGCCTCATTGATTTCCTGTCCCTGTCTTCCCCTGGTGTTGTTAAAGATGACAACATACGTTTAGTGACTCAAGTGTTTACACCAGAGCTTAATGATAAAGCAAGTGAAATCTAAACATCTCATTTAGACACATTTCCTTGTCAGATTATACAACATTTTCAGTTGTTGAAACTTCAAGGAGTGGACAGACACTGAACACAACCCTGACAAAGTCCGTTTTAAACCAGTGGTGCAAATATTCATTTAGAACAAATAAAGTGACATTAAAAACCTATGTGAACTTCAGAAGAAATCAAAAACCCAACCTGTGAGAAATCCCAGCTAAGAGAACCTAAACCTGTACCTTCCGACACCAGGACACACAGTGAGACCCCGTCACCTGACACGGAGAGCATTGCTTTACCTAATCAACTCCCTGACTCTCGACAGCACTCTGTGAACGGCTGGCCCACCTGATGCACTGAGTCGCTCCTGAACAATGCGTTGTTTGATCGGAGTGAAAGTAAAGGAGCGGTACGCCCCCGAGGTCAGCGCTTTGGTGCGGATGGCTTTCTTGCGGACCAGGGAGGGGGAGGAGGTGGGAAACACGTCGTCCAGGAAGCTCCGTTGATTGTCGGAGGACTTGTGGTTTTTCTAACGACCAAAGAAGAAGGTATGGACATGTACATGAAAGTCAATTCTGTACAGGACAGAAAAAAAAATCATCATGATGAATCCCAGCTGACCTTAAGGTGAAGGACAGGCTGAGTCAGGTCATCACACAGAAAAACAAATGGAAACATCTGACCTTTGACTTTTACATTGACACGTATGGTGAAGTCAGAGCTCCCAGTTCAACATTTTATTTATACCTCCACCACAGAGAGACAATGTTATGCTACAATGGCAGAAGACAGTTCAAACCTTGATGCCTGGCAAGAGTCCCTGAAACGGCGCCCTCCTGAAGGACACCAGCGCACTGACACTGAGAGGGAAGCCGTGGTTGAGGAGCGAGGGGTTACGACGAGGAGCAGAACCTGCAGACTCATCCTGCACCTCCTCTGGATGCTTCTCCAAGTAGGACAGCTGGAAGCAGCGGCACAGCAGCAGGTTCAAGAACTGGGCCTGAAGGACAGACAGTGGGTTTTATATTGTTATTGTATATTGTTTATATGTCATGTTCAATTAAAAATAAAATATAAATATCATACTGTTTGTCGATACTCACTGCTCGGGCGTGTCTGGCCTTAAAGACGTGGCAGTAGAGTTGGACATCAAAGTTGCCAGGGTTGTGAGAGACAAAGGCAAACTGGGCATCAACGGGCCGGGCAGTGGACAGAGAGACCCTACGCAGGGCGTGAGCCATCAGCAGAGTCTGAAAATGTGACACCAAAAAAAAAAAAAACAAAAATACAATGTAGAGATTTGATAATCTTTAATAATAATAAAAAAGGAATGTTAAATTATTTTATCTCTACATTTGTGATTTTCAGAATAATTAGGAATAAAATAATACAATGTAGAAAATACAATCATAGCACTTGTGCTTCATGATATATTTCTTCTGAAAATAATGTATATTTGTTTTAAACTGAATAAAAATTACAACAATAGAACAATAGAAAATAAAGGCCACCTGGACATTTATTATTGGTACGTAAGAAAAAAAAACTAAGACTGTTAAATGATTACAATGTTTAATGTGATTAATTACAGGGTAGCTGTGGATTAATTACCTGATGGGGGGTAAAAATCAATATTCCCAAAATGACCACAAGAGACTTTTGTGTATATTAGTGGACTAGACTGAGAAATAAAAGTTTCATGTGTTGTTTTTTTTCATCAGTGGGAATTCAGCATCTCACCGTTTCATCCTCATTGTACATTTTCACTCCTTTAATGGAGAACTTCAGGGACACAGGACGTCTTCTTTTGCACGTCTGAGGAAAGATGAGCATCGAATGTGTCACTGTATTTCAGTCAGCAGGTCATAGTTGTTGTCATAGTAACAGAAAAGTCCTGTTCTGTTCTGTTCTGTCCTACCACCAGGAGTTTCAGCTCAGTGTGGAGCTGCTCTATCTGGTCATCCAGACACTGGTCGTCCACGGGAAAAGATCCTACGTACTGTACACACAGTACACAGACATGAGACTTATTCATGAAACACAACACACACAATGAAACATGGCAGGCACAGACACGCCAAAGTAGAGTTACTGTACCTCTGCTGACCGTGTCACCGTACCGTCGTCACTCACCGGTGCTTCGCCCATTCTGTCTGTTTCTAATGAAACTGACAAACGAAGAAACAGAAGGACAAATATTTTAAAATCAGTTGTAATAATTTGGACAACATTTAATTCTATACAATGTATGAAATGATAAATTAGGAAATTAATCCTATGAGGGAAAGGACTCTTATATTTACATATTTACCAAAAATATTATATCAGGGTATTCCCTTAAGCTTTAAAGCAATAAGTTTAAGGCCAATTATCCATAAAAACTGTTTAAAACAAAACTTCCTGTTTGTGTTGAAATTGTGCAACAAAGAATTTTCTTGTAGTCTACGGTATCACTTTAGTGTAAAACACACCAGAGGTAACATTAGCTACGGCTGTCCTGGTACAGACAATTGATGTAGATAAACCACAGCGAACCAGATGATAAAGGACCAGAGCAAAAAATGTTGAAAACACTAACATAACAGAAGTAACTGCAGTGTGAATGTACACTAATCTGTGAGTGAGGAAGAAAAATAAATATGGATTAAAAATAAATATTAACGTTGTTCAAGTATATCTGCAACCAAACATATTTGAATTTGAAACTCTGGACAGATATCTCGCATATATAAAAAAAGTACAGTATAGTTGTATGGTATATAGTGTTTTTAGTTCATGTTTATTCATCGATCCAAAATGTCAAATTTTCTTTTGGTTGCTATGAATGACAATTAATTCACCATAAAGCCTCTAATAGACATGACTTAATTATCACATAATATCGCCGATTAAAACGTTTGCAGGAGAAAGTGTTGCTGGTGGTAGATTGGGGGCGGGGGCGGGGGAGGGATGATGTGTTTGACCTGGGACCACGAAAAGCCAAACTCTGCCACTTTATCTACCGGTGAAAACAGTACGATAGGTGTGTGGTATGAAAACTATACTCTGCGAGAGGGAAGGAAAAAAAAAATCAGGGAACAGTTGTCTTTAATTTCCACAGGAATGTTGTGTGAGTCCTGTCGTTGACTGCAGTCACTCCTGGACAACAAACCCGCTGATTGTCTGGTACGTTGTTTTACGCGCAGATCAGTCCTGACACGTTACCAAATAACCAACATAATTCAACACGCCAGTGAGTCTGAACCAATCCAAGGAGAAGTTCCAAGTCCGGGGTTGAAGTTCCACTCGAGGCTCCGAACGAAGCTGTGGAAACAGACCAACACAGTCTTACCTTTCCCAGCCGGAGTGTGTCCACCACAGGCCCGTCACCTTCTCCACTCACACCGCCGCTTCCTGAAGCTCCTGACCCGGTGTACTCTTTCACCTTACCGCTGCTGTTCCGTGGCCCAGGTGTGCTGCCACTGCCATGGGCGGAGCTGTAGGAGGAGAAGGAGGTGTGTGTCAGCGCTTATCACATCCAATGTACGAAAGTCAGTGGACTGGGAGGTGAATCACTCCCCCCCCCCCCCCCCCCCCCCCCCCGCTCCTCAGTTGCGACATTCCTCCTTGAGGTTTCGCAACTTACCCAGCTGTATTCCGAGAGTGCAATTATTGTCCCACGGTGGTTTTCAACCTAGGGGGCGGGGCGCAATTAAAGGCGAATGGAGGCATACAGCAAGGTACATTATGTCACTGTCATTTTGTATACATATATAAATATATTAAATACATATTAAAATTACAACAATTGTTTATATAAATTAATATACAAAATAATATTAAATATAAATTAATAAGGGTAGGTACTAGATTAGCGCTAGATAAAAATCTGAGAATTAAATTCAATACACTACAAAAAAAATTTTTTAAATAGAAAAAATTAGAACTGCTGCATTGAAAAATACAGCTTCTGCTAAAAATACTGTACTTGTTTAAAGTGTTCAGAGAACAGCAGTACTTAGAAAAAGTGTGCAATACAACGTTGCTCAGCGTATAAATAAGTAAATATATATACATACATACACACAAACACAGAACTGGCATTAGAGTTATTTTCCATCCCAATACAATAAATGAAGCAGTTACAAATATAGCCATTTTAATAATGACTTGGGAAAAATGCTCAACAACACAAGGATAGCATGCATGCAGGGTTTGTATACAGTATGAACTACTATCCTCCTGTTTCTTATTCACAACACACATTTCTTAAGAATTTAAACTTAGAGATTAAAGGAAATAAAAACAATTTCTGTAAATTAACTTTTTCCAGACATAATTTAAAAAAATACATTAAACCAATAGCATTTTCTTTAAAAACGAAGATTATCCTATAATTGATACTTTTCAATCCTGGCATCAGCAGGCTCCAGCTTCCTTACCATGACTAGTCATCAATCACGGTCCTAATCAATAAAATTATTTCTTAAAAAGTTCAGATTTTGATGGAGAACAGCAGGGGCCGAGAAGTGTCCATGATACGGGAGATGCTAGTGACGTATTTGTTAAAAAAAAAAAAAACAAACAAAATGATCAACAGTTGAAATTTTTCATCCCACGTGATTCACTTAGAAACACCTTTTTTTAAACTTTCTAAAACACTTAAATGTCACATTTTGTGATATTAGGAATGTGTGCTGCCAACACATAGAGTGGATGAAAAAAGTGATACATATATAAAAAACCTGAAATTATTACATGACTATAGGTTTACAGTATGTTGTTCACCAAGCTGGCAGCTGCTCACACGTCATGTTTTTTTTTTTTCTTTTACCGCGACACTAAGAGCTACACATGGTGAGTAATAGGAAATTCAGGAATTCTCCTTGTACAGTTAACTTAAGGTTAGGATGAAATAACATTCTTCTCTACAGTACAAATAAAAAACTACGGCCCCATTAAAAAAGGTCAAAAGAAGAATATAAAGAGAGAGAAAGGGATGGAGATCCATCGCTGCACTGAGCTGCAGTGGCTCAGTTTGTAGAGAGGTTCTCAGCGCCTCAGTTCTTCCCTCTCCTCGACTTACGAGTAGACTGCTTGCTGTTCTTGGCTGCTTTTTTTACGGTCTCGACAGAAGACTCTTTTGGCGGAGGCTGCCTGGATGCACCTTTGGCAGCTGGCTTTTTAGCTGCAGGTGCCTTCGGGGTCGACTCTTCAGCCTTGGATTTCTTAGACTTTGTCGTCTCCTTTGTGACCTCTTTCTCTTCAGGAGATGTCTTTGTGGAAACGGGGGGTTTGGACGCCTGTTTCAGCCTCTTAACGGCCGGGGTCTTGGGCTTTTTTCTGGAAGCCGCTACCTTTTTGGCAGTCTTGGCTTTTGACGGGGGCGTGGGCACCTTCTTTGTGGCCGCTTGTTTCTTGCCTGGTCTTTTGACTGGTGATGCTTCTTTCGTGGACACAGGGGGACGTCCTCTGCCTCCAGATTTCGGTCGACTAATGCTTCTGGACTTCTTGGCTGGTGGAGGATGGCGAGCCCTGGGTGGAGGTCTCTTTACAGACTTCCTATGTTCAACCAGAACAGGAAACAGTTAGATCATCGTCAAAGTTAGACGAAAGGTCGTCAACATTAACACTTATGGTCTACTGTGTTTTTACAAATATTTGAACATTAAACTACAACATGAGAAGATTCTCATTTATCCAGGTCATATTAACCTGTATCATGTTACAACTAAACTTGTTGTACAAAATAATCTCCACCTCTTTTGGGGACGAACTTCCTCTTCTTCTTCTTCCTCCTCCTCCACCTCCTCTTCTTCTTCTTCTTCTTCCTCCTCCTCTTCCTCATCAGATGAACTAGCTGACCGCTTGCGTCTTGATGGAGTATTTTTTGGCTGAAGATCTTTGAACTTGTCTGGATACAGAATGGTAGGGCTGAAGAGACGACGAGACAGTTTTAATGGTGAAATCAGAAAGATGAGTTGTTATAAAAACATTTCCACTCAATTTGTTGTTGATATACCTTGGATAGAAAGGGAACGAGAGCTGGTAGGTTCCTGTGAAGCCATGACCTGTGATCTGCTCCATCCATCCCAGGACTTTACACTTCTTCAGGGTCCTCCTCAGATTAGCCACTGTTGAAATGTTCACATTAGCAACGACTCTCAAACATTTTGTCCAAATCTGACTACCCTATTTTATTGTCATGAGAGTAGACGGTGCCCTCTTATGGCCATAGATGATTATAGTGTATATTTTGATATACAAGTCGCTTAGGAATATACCATGCCGGATGAAAAATAGGGTGGAAATAGTATTATAATTAACTATTATAGTAAAGCATTAATTCAGCTTTTGAATGAACTGACTGACAAACTGAACTGTCAACCACTTTTACATTAGACTGAATTAGAAATGCTACAGAGAATATAATCCACTTCTCTAAAGCACATTTTACTGATAACACCAACAGTCAGCTCCGTCAGGCTACTCAACGGACGTGTACATTTAATGTTGTTATGAAATGAGAACAGAATCTCTAAGGTTTCATTTAGGGAGGAAACAACCAACAACCACAAAGTGTTGTGTTACAGAGGAAAAAAGGAAGCTCGTCGTGATTGGTTAAAAAGTAACCAAAAGAATACATATTTTTGGAAAGTCTAATATTTTCACTGATCACTTAATATGCATGAGAGCATTTTGATATTCCAGTCAAATATGTACTTTTATTATCTCACCTAACACATTCTCCTTAACATCCTTGTTGGAGTCTACGATGTATCTCCGCAGAGTGGTGGTGCTGCAGGTTTTAGGCTCGTTCATGGCTGTGATGGCGGCTGTGATGGCCTCTTCCAAGTTGCTGCCCTTCAGCCGGACCTGGTTGCCAGTGCGCTTCAACTGTTGGAAGTCACAAACATTTCATTCAGATTACAGTGGCACATGCAGGTGACAGAAATCATTATTTTTGAATTTGTTTTTGGAGTTTTTTTTTGAGGAATACATTTATAAAAACAAGCCATCTGGGTTTTTGTCTGGAGAAAAGACTGGGGAGCAGGAGTAAATATGTTCTGATCCAATGATTTTAGCCTACTTTTGAGCACAGGGGCCACTGTTTATATGTATATATACATATTTTTTTGCACAATTTCACAAATATAAATAAATGAAGAATTTTACCTGGAAGGTTCCAGAGGCTCCTTTCCCAGTGATCTGCTCCAGCTGTCCTCGTTCTACTGCCTTCAGCAGAGCCGTTTTCAGGACGTCTGGCCTGAGGTTGAACCACTTCATCAATCAGTAACATATCCACATCCTTACATCTACTATAGGGTAAGTCTTCATCTATTGGACAAACCCAAGGCTATGCTTTCATTCTGCCTGTACCTGTTTTCGATGTTAAAGCTGGGAAAGTGCTTCTCCAGGTACTTCTTAATCAGGAGGTAGGAAGCCTCCTTGGGCTCACAGAGCCGAGTGATGAT
>NC_024317.1:13531799-13653279 GCF_000523025.1 Cynoglossus semilaevis
GATTTCTGAAACATTGTTCAATTACAAAAAACAACACTGCATCATTTCATCACCAGTAATATAGATAACATATATTTACCTTTAAGTCTTTGCCTTCATTCAGCCCTTAGATCCCCCTACATACTCAGATCTGAATGACCTTCTTAATTATATCACATACCTTAGCTGCAGTTGGCTGCTTCCCGATGGTAAAAGACCCTGTGAGACCTTTACCCTTGAGCTGTGCAGGAGAACAAAGACTGGTTCTTAAAAAAACTGTAGTTGTCCCATCATATTTTGAACAATTCTTATGAATAAAGAGGTCTTAAAATAATAATAAAAACAATGGTGATTACCTGTTTGATGGTCCCCTTCTCAAGATGTTTCTTCATTGCTTTCTTGATGAGGAACTTTTTCTTTTCCAACTCCATGTCTGGGTATTTTTTCAGAATATATTTCATGACTGATTGGTACGAAGCCCCAGATCTATCTTTACAAGACTGGAGGAAATGTACACCAGGAGTTAGAAGAAGAAAACCACATTACACACATATCATTCAACAAAGACAAAGGGTCACAAAGCTAGTACACACCCCAACAGCTTCAATGAGAATGTTATCCATTCTGTGCTGAGTGCCTGCAAAGTTGGTAACAGGAAGTTTTTTGTTGCCAGAGATGCTGGCCCACGCGGGGATCTTCCTTTTGACTTTCTTGGCTTTGGACCTCTCGTACTTGTACCCATCTTTTAACCTGTTGCCAAAAAGGAACGAGACAGATCTTCAGTGAAGGCACTCAGCTGTTTGGAAGCGATATTTCACTGTGATTGTCCTCACCCTTATCTTTATCACATCCTCACCTTAGTAGGAGAACATAGCAGTGTGTTGCACAATGTCCAGCTGCGCAGTCCTTGCATTTGTCACTTTGTCCATTTGTCACCGACGGGAAAGACAAAATGAAGTTTGATGAACATTGAACATCGGACTCTAAGTCATGGTCAATCATACGTCTATCTGTGTTTTGAATCTGGGCTGGGAGAAACAACCAAAACTCAGCTATGACAGTAAAGAAAAGCAATCCAGTTTGGCTGGATTGCGATAAAATTTGAGATAATTTGTTGAATCAAAATGAGAAAAAAAAGAAAAGATTCTGAAGTAATTTTAGAGCACTGTAGACAACACAAGTCTTTGAGTGACCAGGCAGCATTTTGATCTAACATCTTTTCCTTCCTGACTCCTCCTGACAACTATGTGGTATGGGAGTAAATGTGGCCATAACAGGTCACATCATTTGGAAATGCAACCATGCAACCAAAGCTGGAGCAGTCGGCTGTGTTCCAGCAGAGGTAAGGATAATATAACCAGATAAAAGTGCTATCAAAGTGAAATATCGCAGTTTGGAGGTTTGCACACTTTCATGACACTCACTCTTTCTTCCCCGTCCCTTTGACTTCCTTGTCTGCTTCTTCGTTAGCCGTGTCTCCGTTCTCGGCAGGCTCCGTATCTCCTTTTTTCACATCGTTTGTGGTGGATGGTGCTGCTTGTTCCTCCTCAGCAGAGGGCGACTCCTCTGAGGAAGGTTCAGGCTCTGGGGCAACAAATGAAAACAGGGAAATATCCAGCTTCAAATCTTATTCATATTACAAAAGGTAGTACTTCAGAGTAAACTATACTTTTCTCTACCATTTGCATAAAAACACTCAGAGCCCAGAGGAACACAGTTATTCTATCAATCAAGTAAGTTTTATAGTAAAATAGTGCAGAGCTATTTAAATTATTAATTCAACTTGAACCAAAGTTTTACTGAAGCATTATTTTAATGTCAGCAGTGGTGGCTTAGTGGTGAAGAAAGCGGAATTAGGTCCGGAAGGCTTCAGGTTCAAGTCCACCAGCTGCCAAGTTACCACTGAGGTGCTCTGAGCATGGCACTGTCCCCATACACTGCTGCACTGGGTGCTTAAAGCTGCCCACTGTTTAACTTATTTTTAATAACACGTATTGGATTGAGCAACATCTAGAGGTGAGGTATTGGCCTTATCAACTTCACTTACTTCATCATGAAAATACTAATATAATAATGTACCCTATATTGTACTGTACTAAGACGAGAATAAGTATTTTTGTTTATTTTGGGCTCATATAAAAAAACTTAAAAATTATAAGTATTTTTAAAATGTTTGATATGTAGCAGATGTAGTACTGGGGCATCATACAACTTAGCGATTAGCAACTAGTTGGAGTACTTGTAGATTTTAAAAACCAATACTTTAATAAATTATTTTATATTTAAAAAAAACTGTCTTCGTTCATATACAGAATCCGTGGAGTCAGCACGAAGCCGCAGGAAGTCGTGATGAGGGGAAAGATGACGGTAAGTTTAGGGGTCTGGAGCTCAGGTAATGGACGACCCCCATCCTCACCTTTCTCTTCAGCAGCCGGAGGAACCTTCTCCTGGGCAGGAGTCGCTGCTGCTCGGCGTATCGGCATCGCACTGGAGACAAAGTCTGGGATGAGACAAGAAAACGAAACTGAGGACAAAGTGAACAAACGGGATCGCTATGTGGTCTTGATAGTACGAGCTCAACAAAGATGAAACCCCAATGGACATAATTTTCATTCATTGCGGCCCATTACTCTAAAACTGGAGTTGAAGCTGCTTATGTGTCATAAAAACCCTGACAACCTTGAGCACCGTGCACCTCAGCGGGACTCCCACTGCCTGAGAGTGCACACGAGAATTTCTAACAATTGCATCCGAGTCGAAAGATAAAGCGACCGTAATGCTTGGCGATTTCGCCATTTTGTCCGTCGTTTTAAAAACACAGTGATGGCGTCGCACAAGGCACAAAAAATCATTTCAGCTGTGCGGAGTAAAATAAGCACTGGCTTAGAGATTTATTCATCAGTAAACCTTGCATTTTCGGATTTTGCCAACAGATGGCTGCAGTGTTAAATAAACTTACCTTAAACCTGTCGATAAAAGTGAAATAGTTTGGTGTAAATTTCTGCACGATCCTTTATTTAGATTTCTGTTTAGGAGCCACGCCCATTACGACCGTTGGTCACGTGGTAGCGTCATACTCACGTACTGTCATGGCGTCTCGATTCAAATCATATGTTTAACCAAAATAAAACGTGTAAAAAGTAGCCAGATCCCGAACACTGATACAGCTGCTACTGTTCGTACTACTAAAAAGTCAGACAACTAAACCAGTACAACGTTACTGACCTAATATTTATCGGTAACATGACAACAGAACAGAAAACAGTTCAAAAATGTCAGCAGAACCAGTCCCAGTTCAGAGTCGAACATTACAATTGGACAAACATTGGGTACAGTCGTTCGAATCCCACCCCAATGTGGGCCGTGGCCATTACATATACATCTTGTTAAAAAACAATCTTAACGTATTATCACAAATTAAAATATACATATGAAATATAATAACGTGTTGACGTGTTAGTCTCAGTGTATCAGTTCATTCAAATAATATTTTTTTTAATAATTTTTTTTTTCAAAGAGCACAGGGGACACGAATGAGATTTGTAATACTGACTTAGTCAGTTAGTACAAATAAAATAAAGATTTAAAATTCCAACTACATGTGATGCTGCCCTCTGAAATGGCTTGCATATATATACATTTTATATGTATACATTTTGCAATACCTCAAGAACTGAAGATTTGTATATCTACAGCTTGATGAACAATTGGTTTGTAGACCTATGAAACTAACTGAAGTGATTTAAAAATCAGAATTGGAGTTGGATTTCTTAGTCAATAAAGCCTTAAAAATAATCATGTGTCACTTCAATCTGATCATTTGAGCTTTGTTCTCGAGAGCATGTGATAATCCCATTAACTCATTGACAAACTGTCATCAGCACTGATCAAAGATCCTTTGTTAAACTTGTCCCAGCAGCTGTGGGAGTTCTATCGACCCTTTGTCCTTTTGATCCCATGGAAAAAAACCTGTTTGGTACAATAAAATATAAAAACATTTTAAGTGTAATATAGTAAAAACAAATCAGCAGAAAATGAATATAGCTTGTGTCAAGTGTCCTGTAAGAAAAAGCCTAAATCATTCAACATATAAAATAAAATAATCACTATTATTGGGAATCACATCTTGAAAATCTTAAGTGAATAACATTTAATCTATATCATGCCAATCAAATAACTTCCAACAACAAGGCTGCAAGACTTTGGTGACTGATCTGGTGAAAGTAATAAAATAGATCATGAACCAGTACTGTATGCTGTTCTTCTCTGCTGCCCCTCATGGTCACATCCAGGTACTTCTCAGGAGATGGTGAATTGTCATCTGAAACACATACACTGAGACAGATGGACATCTGTGATAGTGTCTTCCTAATGCTGTCAGGAGGACAAATAAAAAAATAAAATAAGCATGTGCTATGTGCTAAAACCTTAAAAGAATACAGTATAAAGAATATAAAAAGAACATTTCACCAGTCATCCACATACAAGGACCCCAAACACACCCGAACACAGGACTTTTAAATACCTTTTTTGTCTTTAATGTATTTACAAGCACTGATTCTGCTCTGTAGGTCTGAAGTACAACAAGCATAATCTTGTTCAGTGAACCTGGCCATTTGCTTTTAAAGTTGCATTTTTGCTCGTTACAATTGAATGTGTGTTTTGTTCATCTGCGTTTGTTTCCACAATTCTGTGGAACAACTTGCACCACTTACCAATGCATACGTGGACCTCTCATGAGGTTTATGTACAGTACATATCGGCGCAGGGCCAGTCACGGCTCAGGGTATTAGGCCATAACCTTTGACCTCAAATGTCATATGTGAACATGAACGTCGACAGTTCATCTCAGGTCATCTCTGCTTCCCCTTCATCCCCAAAATAAATTTGTTTTACCCTGTTTTAAACCAAACAGTGTGGAGTCCAGGGAGGCTAGTCATTTCACAATTATTATTTTGTTATTATAATTATTATACTGTTATTTCTGTTCAATTGGTGTGAGCATCTGCAAATGTTAAATAACTTTCATATTTGCAGTTCTTAAAAAAATAATAAATTAAAGAGTCCGGAACCTATGTGTCTTTTAAGTCTCTTCTTATAAAGTAACAAAAGAAAAGTAAGTTAAAATTTTAAAACAAAAATATTTTCTATGTATAATACAGGTATTTAGTGCTTCTGCCGTTGGAATTCAAAATCAAAATGGCGACATGTTTCAGAACCGTACCGCAGAAAAAAAATTCCAGCCGTAAACAGGTCGTCCTGCCCACGCGCCCATTTTGAACGTTCGTTCTGCTGTAAGGATGTAGCTCTACTACGTCATGTCCACGCGTGTCTCCCCTCGTCAATTATCCTCCGACTCCTCCTCCGCCTCCCGCAGCCAAGTGAAGAAGGCCGTAACAGACTTGAGGGCCACGCCCTTACCCTGCTGCTCCGCGGGGTCTTTGCTTGTCTCCCACTTGTAGAAGGCATCCTCAGAGATGACGTCCTCATCATACAGACAGTCAAAGAACATCCGGAGTAGATCTGATGGCACACAGACACAGATAGAAGAGAAAAAATACGATAGACTTTTAAAAGTGGTTTGTGCAGGAAATTATAAATAGGAGTAGAACATACAAGCTGTGGTTGTCAAACTATAGTCACTTGACGGTGTACTAGGGCCGCTCCATTATGAAAAAATGATAATCATGATTATTCTGGTCAATATTGGAATCAACCAACCATATGTTCATTATCTCTTTGTTTCTAGCAACTGCTTCAGATCAGATAAATCGACTGTGATAAGATTGCTTTGTTAACAGTGTTGTTGCTGGAGACGGTGGTTAAGATATTATTTAGACTTTTAGTCTTGGCCACATCTAAAGGAAACAGAACGCATCATTTGACAGGAAGTCGGAACTGAAGCTGAACTTACTCGGTGGCTGATCCAGGGCAACAATCAGTGCCTGAAGTGCATAAAGTGCTTGCAGCTGTCGCTCAGTGTCTGAGTTAAGGTACTTGAGTAATACAGGCAACCTTCTCCGAATGATGGTTGGTTCCACTCGACAGTTGGTGTTATCGTCTGTGGAGGAAATAGGAGGCGCAGTGAATACACGTCGCTCCGCTCGGCTCAAAGTTTGGCCAAATGTAAAGTAAATGCTGCAATCTGTGAAGTGAGTTCAGCTGAACTGGAGAGGGTTGGATCTGAGCAGCTCACCCTTTACTGCTGCCTTACACACAGCTGTCATCAATGCCCTCAGGAAGGGAGACGAGCTCATCTGAGATTCATCCAGATTTGCCTGAAAAACAGCACAGTAGACAAAAACACCAATCTTTTTAATATGTTGTCCATCTATTTTATTAAAGCAGGTTACTGGTGGTGAACACACCTCGACCCAGTCAAAGATCTCCTCGTCCGTGGCCATCTCCTCTAGGAGGAGTCTCTCCAGCTGACGTCTCAGCTCCTCAGGAGACAACAGCCTCTTAGACAGCAGCGTCTCAGAGCTGGAGCTGTCCGACAAAAGGAACTGGAGTTTCTGTTTGAGAGACAATGGCATTATATCATTGGCAGTCCACACAGGTACACAGTGAGTTGACTTGAAAGAAAAGCTTTGCTACTGACCTGTTGTGAGATGAAGGTCTGGAAGTCTTCCTCCTCTGACAGAAAGTCGCTCCAACTGAGACCAGATTCTCTCCACAATGAAGTCACAGTCCTTTGGCTCTGCACAGACAACACAGCGCAACACAAACAGAATGAATGAACATGAAACAATGTTTCCCAAACTACTGGTACAAGTGCCAGTGGTAGTACTTGGGCTCTCTCTAGTGGTACATGGGGAAGTCAGATTCCATTTGGTGAGTCATTTAGCTGTTACTCATACAGGTAATGTGTGGTTTTAAAAATAATTAGTGCCATTAGTAGTGGAATTCCATTGTAGTTTCATTGTATTAATTACATCTTTTTTATAGTCTGCTCTCATCACACTACTGAACAGTGTAGGCCTGTGCCGCTGACAGTTTAATAATGGTCATACTGGTGCCACTTGGAGAGACAGGTATTTTCATTGATGCTGCTTACCATATGTTTGCATAGTATGTGCAGTATTTCAGAAATTAAAATCCCAGCTCTTCCCACAGGAAGCAAAGGTTTGCTTAGTTCACTGGAATAAAAGACAAAATAAGACAGAGATGTTGGATTGTTGTGCTACAGTAGATACATTGTCGACAATCGAGTTACAGACTTGATTGGTACCTAAAGAGCTCTCTCATAGAGAAGCCTCCTTCCTTCAGCACAGGGCTGAGCAGCTCTGACAGGTAAAGCCAGATGTGAGGAATGTCGATGGCCATGTCATCCGCCTGCTCCAGCGTATCAGCAAACCTGAGCACAAACATGGAGATGGGAGTGGAGAATAACTAGAACAGCTTAAAAATCCATGCATTTTTAAATAAAATACATCCCATTCATTTTTAATACTCACTTCTATCTGCAGTCATTTGTCTTTGTTTCAGAACTTAAAAGTCATCAATCTCTCTTAGTCATGCTTAGTCATTAGTTAGATCACAATTAATTATTATGAATCTTAAATAATTAGATTACTTATAATCATGATTAATCAATTGTAATCTATCTATATGAACCTTCACAGCGGTAAAACTTTCGTGATCAACAATTTGTTTTATCACCAATTTTAAAACCGAAGCTTAACACCTCTTAATCCTATGGCCTTGTAAAACCTTTTTAAAGTCCTTGTAACATTTAGTTCCTTAAATCACACAGTAGGTGGACTGACCCTTTGTAAAACTGGGGTTTGGGCAGAATTCCTTTCTGCACCAGCTGGAAGAGGAGCTGACCCATGTGGTCCCGTGTGATCTGACTGCGCTCCAAAGTCGACTCCACACCGACGCGTACAAAGATGTGCAGCTGAGAACCCAGATCGAGTTCATCCACACACTGGACGGCTTCCTGTAGTGGCCACAGATAAACATAAGTTTTTACTGTCACAGATGGTGAACAGCCTTTTATCCGGAAATAAAATATAAATAAATACTTTAAAAATGTTGCTGGTAACTTAGTAAATATAAAATCAATCGATACCAAACCTGTACCAACACTAATGCCGATACTTTTTATTGATAAAAGGAATTATGTACTATGGAGGCAGTAGTGTGGATGGATTTATAACATCCTTTAATCATGACTATGATGCATTTATCATAGTCATGATTAAATTATGCGATAAAAAAAAAGTTTAATGTAAAAAACTTTTACTGAATGAAAAGACATCAATCGAATGATCTTATTTAGTCTCTAATCTCAGTCTTATTTTCCTCATAAATTGCATCAGAGCACCTTGTAATCATTTATGTGCAGGAACTCGTCGATGATGGACTTGGACTTCCTCTCGATCTCCTCGTCTGACAGGGCAGGTCTGTCCAGTGTCTGGACCACAGGCTCAGGTTTCACTGTGAATAAAAAAACAGTGATTCCCAACCACTACGTCGTGGCACATTAGTGTGAGAGATCATTATTTCACTCAGTTGGGCTGAAAACTAATATTTATTTATTGCATATCCTTTTTCTTTGCTCATCAAACCATGAAAGGCAGAACAATTAAATACTCTTCTGCTAGGTGGCAGCAGATGTCTATGAAATCTAAAAAAAAAGATAATCAAAAAAAGATAATCAAAGCAATGTTGAAGAAGATCTTTGAGTGTCTTTCTTCAATTCCTGCCAGGATATCAGCACTGTCTTCCACTGCTCAGGCCTAGATTATAGTCAGTTTTGAGGTCATTTAAATTAGATTATTATATTTCATTAAAAATACTTTTTGTGAGATTTGTGTTTGGTGATGTGCTGTAGGCTTTTTCCTGATGATAATGTATAGTATATGTGCCGTGGCTCAAAAAAGGTTGGGAAACACTGGGTATGAATAAGGAGCTTGGGCCCAGAGAGGTACTGTCCTGTTTTAGTTGGGGCCACATAGAAAGTATAGATACATGGCCACGCATTGACACCTACTGAATGGTCAATTTCAAGTGAACTATTAGGATAATCAACAATCTGTATGTTTTTGGACTGTGACAGAAACCTGAATCTGGAGACAGATCATGCAAAAGAACTAACCACCCTTTCACCACCTGGCTCATAAAGAAATTCTACATCTATTTATTTTTTTACTTTTAGAGTTGTAAACAGATTTTTATATAGATGAGGTGTTGACTCACCAGACTCTCGGACTCTGTTCCGTTCTGGCTCTGTCTTGTCTTCAGTGACACTCGGCCTCCAAGGCTCCACTACCTCCCGCTCCCGGTCTTTTCGCACCTCTTCTTGAGGTTGAGTCTCTATCAGCTCCTTCGAACTGCCGCCCCTGATGAATGGGCTGGGCCGTGAAGCTGGCAGAGCAGAAGTCAGCTGCTTGTCATTCCGCTCCCTGCCTGTACTGTTACGGCTGCCAAGTGCAAAGACGTCAGCAAGAAGTCAGCAAAATAATTTTAAAATGATGGCATGTGTGGTAAAACATTTCTGTGTTGCCTATTACCTTCCTAAACTTCTCCTGGAGTCAAAGTCCGTGTTCTGTGGAGGTGTGGTGGAAGGAGGAGGCAGAGGCGTGGACTGTAGAGCAGAGTACCGATTCAGGCCGGCTGTGCGCGACAAGTCTGCTACAGAGACAAAAAGAGACAATAGAAGGACAATTGTTCCAAAATAGAGTCAGGATGACAATATGATATTGTATGTGTGAATAACAGAAAAAACTAATAAAAACAAAAGAAAATGATTGTTTTGACCAAAGATGGTAGTGAACTGTGAAATAATAATATATAAAATATCTACACTCACACATATACATATATATGGCAAAAAACATGAGTTAATTGGGTTGAAACGTCAATTGAATCTAAATATTACACATTAAAGATCTGCGCAATTTCTACAGACAGATGTTTGGTTGTTTGATAGAATTTTTTACTGTTTGCTTCATTCTGGGCTGTATCTCCAGCTTGTCTCATGGAGACACTTACCTGACTCGCTGGCCTTGGCTCCTCCACTGCTGCCCTTAACCCATGTGACCTGAGCCCTCGGGCCCAATTGGATCTTCTCATCCATCTGAGGCTGCAAAGAGAAAGGAAACCACTTCTTTAAGCTCCAATGAAGGGAGAAATTAACTTCTGTGTAAAAAATACACCAATGCTCCAGATTTCTAAAGTTGTTCAGAACAAGTATCTCATTACTTCAACCATATAGATCTTTTTGTTTTTTTAAAGGACTGGGTCAGATAGTGAGTTGTCTCTTCTGTTCTGCCCACACTGGAACATTTAACATTGACACCAGCAGGTGGAGCTGTGAAAAAGCAGCAGCTCCCTCTGCAGAACCTCACAGAGCCTTTGTACTATTAAGCATGTAAATCACAGTAATGTAGAGCAGGTCTGGTTTGTGTAAGCAGTCCTCTGGACGACAAAGACTACAGAGTAGTTTACATATTTATGAAGTAGTTTGTCTACAGATTTAGTTCTCGTGAATCTCACAAAAAAAAACCCAACAACCCATAAGTACTAAACCTACTAAGCTTTGGAGCACATCTGAATAAAGGGATGAATTTGAATTTCTGATTTTTTGAGAAATTTTCTCTTTTTTAATTTCTCACCTTGGAGATCTTTAGGATCTTGTTCGGGTCGATGGTCCTGCTGTTCTTTGTGGTTGGCACAGTGCTCCAGGTCTCCTCTCTCGGAATGCGCTGTTCTCTTGGATCTACCAAAACAATATTGGAATTTTATGTTGAGAAAAAAAAAAACAACAACTGAATTTTGTTGGTCATTACAAACACCAAACATAAGTAGTAAAGGTTCCCATGTTGAACGGTTTGGTTGCATTACTAGGAAGTAAACCAACTGTTTTAGGTTGGCTAACACGTGGGGAGGGGACGGGGCTTCCTGTCTGCTGTCGGGCACAATAGCATCTCTGCAGCATACGGGAACAGGAAGTCTGTGCGTTTGCCTGCAACAATCCGGAGACCTACACTATGGATGTGGATCTAAGCTTTAAAGAGGATTTGGAATGCCGGCCTGACCTGGCCGTCTCTTGCTGTCCTTGGAGAGCAACTGCTGGTGCACTTTTCTCTGCTCTTCCTGCTCTTCGATTTTTGCCTCCTTGTGGATCTGCTCGATTGTTTTTGGGCCCTGGTCACCTCTTCTGGACACCCAGTTGTGCTGAAACAAAGATGACAACCACATGATTTAGAACAGCATTTAAACAATGGTTTTGGAGAAAAGTTTACTACAAACTTTTGACATAAAGAAATGTGTTGGCCACACACTCACCAATCTCAGGTCTATTACATCCTGTAGCATAAATCGTATCCGAGATGACGTCTTCCTCTCTTTGACAATTTTTTCCATTTGGTTGAAATACTGATCCATTCGGGGCTAGAGAGAGAGAAATGTTCATTATAGATGCAAACGTTTTGATTCATATGTATTAGTCAGCAGGCACGTTTTTGACTTTCTTTTTAAGTCTGCACACAGGTTTACAACAAAATATTTTAACTTTTATATGTGTATATCTAACTTACTGTACAAAAGCATGTGTTGAAGTAACGATACAAACAAAACTACTCAGAGATAATCTCACCTGAAGTTGCACAACTGTTGCTGTAATTACTTAGAACTCAAAGTCAAAGTCAGCTTTATTGTCAATTCCTTGTACTAGACATACAAAGGAATCGGAATTCCGTTTCTCACTGTCCCATGCGTAGACAAGACAGGACAAAACATTAAAGTGCAAAACTAAACACTAACTGTAAAGATGTTCTGTCTTGAGCTGCGATTAAACTGAAACATTTTGGATCTGGCAGAATAAAAAAAGACAATTAACAGATGGCATTTGCTGTAATTGTCTGACAATAAACTTTCCATATGCAGTTTATTACCACAGATAATAGGACGGAAATAAAACACAGGCAGATGTCCTGTCCACATTTGCTTCTGTTTAATTAACAGACAAATCAAGAATAAAACGGTAATAAATTAAGGGATGAGGCTTTGGTGTGGTAACTGGTGAGTGTGTTTTCTTTTGCAGAGTGAATAGAAAAACAGAACAGCTGGAAGACATACAGAGCACAACATGCTCTGGGGATGACCTTCTCTGACCCTGGAATTATCTGAGTGTGTCCTGCTGGTGGTCCCAGACCCACTCTCTCAGTCTCACCTTGGCCTTCTCAAAATCCAGGTCCTTTCCAATGGTGGTGAGCAGCCGGCACAGACACTCCAAAGACTCCTCGTCGTGGTTCTTCAGCAGCTTGACCACACAGTCGTGCATGATCGCCTCTGTCAACATCTTGAGCTTGAAGAGTTCCCCGATGAACTTGATGTTGCCGATGGAACGGCGCCTGGCTTTGTCCTTGGCTTCCTCTAGCTCTTCCTGAAGACGCTCGCGCTCTGTCGTCTGGTGGAATACACATAAACATCTTAACAAGGGCTTGGAGAAATGTTTCTCTTCTTTTTTTAATGACATTTGGTTTCTCAGGTACCGTGGCAGCAGAGTCGAGCTCCTTCTGTTTCCTCTCAAACACCACGTCGTCCACCTTGTCTTTCTCAAACTCTTTCTGACGGCGGTTCGGGAGCAGTTTGCGAAAGTTTACTGTGATTGCGGGTTTGTCCGTCGTGGGCACTCTGAGCTGAAATTTGAGATAAAAATGACAAAATTAACATTAAAAACAAATTTATAACAACTTTATATTGTACATTACAAAATATCACAGGGGTTTTCTGTACTTCAAGGATGGACTTCAATGGACGAGGCTTCTAAACTTCGCACAAAAAGGTTGGCTCCTTGTCATCTATCTTGGTGAATCCTAATGTACATTTTGATGTCAGTACCGTTTCTATGAGCTGCAAATTTGTCACATTGTCATCACATTGTGTTGGCTTTTCCTCTCTCTCTCCCTCTCTCTAATGTTATTGTTTAGGTTTTTTTACACGTAAAGAATGGACACATACCTCAAACACAACAATATATAACAGTTTTTCTACACTTAACTGCAACCCCCTAAAGTTATTTCTAGACTTTTGCCAACACTGCATTTTTTGTTACCAGGTGATTAGAACAGAACCTGTGCATTAAAAGACATTTGTTTTTCTATTTTATTAAAGTGAAATGCAGCAAAAGCTTCAGCATAAATTATATCAATGCATTGAAACTAAGGTACGTATAAACTAAGGGCTTTTATGTTCTGGTTGTTAACTGCAAATTTGGATGCATATTGAGCCCATCAATAAAGTGTATAAGAGGATTTTTTTTTTTTACTAAATAATGTTTTAAGATGATCACTTTTTGCATCTGTTCATAGTTTACAGCTGTAAAGCCTGTGATATATTACAGGTCTTCCTGCCAACAGCTCTGGGGTAAAATAGAAGTATTTCTATAAAAATGTAATATTTTTACAAGCTCAGTCTCAGGGAGTGACTTACAGTGGCCAGGCAGCGACACATGTTTCCGTAGGCCACAGAGAAGCTGGGCTCATCGATGGCTTTCTCAAAGACCAGGTCGATGACACCTTTCAGCCTTTCTTCTGTGTCGATGGTCAGTTCTGTCACCTGTGTCATCAGCTGATTGAACTTCTGAGGTGTCAATTTGTTCAGGATGCTGCGGACTTTTCTGAAAAGGTCCTGAGAGTAACGATGACAAATGTAAATCAACCCCTGACCAAACAGCTGCTTTGGTTTATTAATGAACACAACAACAACAATATTATAATTATAAATAAAAACTATGAAAAATAATATAATTTCAAATTGCTTTTTTATCTTTTTCATATGCTATCTACCTGGGTTTTCTGCATATCAGGATCCTCAGGCTGCCCCTCCTTCTTCATGCCTGGTTTCCAGGCATTCTCTGATTTTTTCAGCTGAACTTCATCGTGCACTGACAGGTTCATGATGATCTTCCTGGGAGGAGGTCGCCGGGTTCCAATGTTCATAAGCTTCACATAGAATCAAAGAAAAAAATAGGATCTTTAGGACCTGCATTTATTACTGAGCTTAGGTTACAGTAAAGTAAAATACGTTATTAACAAAATAATCACAATTTTCACACATTTTAGTGTTAAGTTCAGAGAAACGGAAATGGAAGCTGGTCAAGGTTGAGTGTGTATGCATTGAGATTTTCATGAATGACTATGTGTATATTTGTTAATGCATGACTCACTGCAGCGCCTCGTCCTCCAGTTATCTGTCTGCCAAAATCTGCAAAGGCAGGTGTGAAATCAGGGCCTCTGGAAATTACCCTCGAATCCACTACTCGAGATGGCAACTTGTTTTGGTTCATCTGACGGACACAAGAGATTAGGAGATTAATCTTTCGCTTTGATTTTCACATGCACACAGGCAGACACAGTGAACATCGAACAGTAGAGGGAGCAGTTTTCCTTAAAAAGAAAGGGGCAAAAGTTTCGTTTGTGTGTGTGTGAGAGAGAGAGAGACTATGAGCAAAGGGGAGAATGAAACTTTTTTTTTCTTTTTAAATTTGACCAATAGTAAATGATAGATCACACAAACACTACCGATTTGTTTTTCCCTTTTCACTCTACTGCTCAAAGACCGGTCCTGCTGTGTTCTGCAGACTTTTCAGGAACAAAACTCAGAACCAGATGTGGAAGTCAAACAGGGAGGGAGACGAGGAGAGAAGAAGAGAGGGAGGGAGGGAATGAATGCAGGAGAGGGTGAGACAGTTGTGGGGGAGGAGTGATGAACAAATCCAGCTCTTTGTCTTTCAGCTGTCCTTGACTTCCTCTCAACTCCTGTTTCTAGTGAGACCTGACTGTGTCCCATGGAGGATATAAGAGAGAGGGTCTACTCCAAGACTTTGCCCGTCTGGCTGTTCTTTCTAGGGAGGTGGGGGAGGGGAGAGGGCTCCTAGGACTTTTGCACTGCCAAGTGTGACATAATGGCAATGCGATTTTAATCAGAACAGTGTTTCAGTGGTCCATATGCTCCACCCATGCATATGTGAAGATGGGAGGAACGAGCCCAACTCTCTGTGGCGTGTCTTTGATCCACTTCACACAAACGTTATGCCAAAAAGGACAACCTGCTGCTGGAGGCCTACAACAAAGACCAATGTTTCACGAATAGCTGCCTTAACTTCAAGATTAGAGATGCAAATGATTCAAACTGTACTGCATTTTACCAATTCACGACTTAATACATTAATCACCATGTCTGTTCAACCTTCAAACTGCTCTCTTTGTCCAACAAAAGCCAATAATGACAAAACATTCCAACCATAAAAAATGAGGAAATCACCAAAACTGAATGGACTGAATAAACATATTATGACTAATCTACTACACTGAGCTGGAGGTAGAGGAGACGAAGATGGTGGACCAAGGATGTTGGAGTTGGAGCTGCCAGGCAAGAGTGAAAGAGGAAGAGCCTGCAGAAGATTCATGGATGTAGCCAAAGAGGCACAGGATTAAAATGGAGGCAAATAATCGACTGTGGGAACCATTTACATTTAAAGGCCGTCAGACGCTTGGCACTGAGTGAACCCGGTACAGAATGACACTGGTACCCAGTTGATCTGACATAGTAAAAGTGAATTGAGTGAATAGCTGAGTTTTAGACAGACTTTATATATATTTTTTTTAAATGTACCATTATATTTAACAGAAAACTATTCAGACATGTTTATGATAATTAACTGTTAGCAGTCTTTGGCATGTGAGAAAAGTCTTTTAGAATGACAGTTTCGGAGGCACTTTGACATCTGCACAGGAAACAATTTGTTTGGATCTATCTGTTTATGATTGACATTTCATCACAGCTCCATTATTTTACCTAACAGTCAGAAAGATTGGATGGCTTGGTGTAACCTACCTTGTCCAGCACCACATCACTGATTGGTGGAAGCCCGTCAGGTTTCTGTGTGCAGGCAGGCATGAACTGGAAGCCCAACAGGAAGTCTCGGTCGTACTGACGCTTCCCACTGGACTCAGGTAAGTCTAGACCACCAAGGAGGGTTTAGGAAGGAAGGGAAGTCTCACAGTAAATAAAACTGTTTTTCGTGGTAGAACAAATCATCTTGATTTAATGAAACGCTTTATTGGTGAGGCCTGTCTCACCCTCTATGTCTTGTGGAATCCCTGTGGAGTTCTCCTTGTCTCCAGGCATGACTCCACTGTCGCTGCTCTCTGTCTCTGAGGTGTGACCGGCTCCGTTCCTCATGGGCTCCATCTCGGTCTCACCGTTTTCCTCTGGTGCTGTGAACTTTTTGTCGGTTTCTAGGCTGCTGGAGAGAGCTGGCGCAGGACCGGAAGTAAAGGCTGATGGCAGAGGCACCGGGCTGTTCCTCAGCGGAGTTGATTGCAAGACCTGATCTCCAGCAGGATGGTCCACTGGCAATGGTTCCTCCTGAAAAGACGTGAAAGTTAGTTTTCAGATCCCTGTTATCTCTTGGTAAGCTTTTATCACACATTCTAATCAGCGGGTTAAGTGATGGATTCCAAACAGCTCTTTACTCACTGCCAGGGGTTCACACTGAGGGAGCATTTAAAGTGAAAACACAAATTACTTGATAACACACAGTCCATAATTATCAGTTATGAGGTGGTGAGAGGGTTGAAGGCAGGAAAACGAGAATAAAAAATTAAAGACGGTAGAATTGAAATCATAATGCAAGAGGATGATGAACAGCTGAGAGGTTAGAACTGGAGATGCTTTCAAAGGAACCAGATTTATTTAATTGGATGTAGAGAAGAATGAAGTTCTAAATGTATTCTTGGCTGCTAAAAACTACAGAAGTCCAACATTAAGCCATAAACATACAGTATGTGTTTGAATTTAAGTATAGGTGCTATTTTACTACTGACTGCCAATGATGTCCATCTTTCACATACGATCCATGGAGTTTATTACTGAACTGACAAACTGACTTTTTGCTGCAGCTCAGATGACACTTTTGGAGGCCTGGATGTTCCTACAGTTCCAGCCCAGAACAAAACAACAGGAAGCACTAATTTTATACACCGTGAGTTGGGTAAGCATTAAAGATGACTGATGTCTTCTCCCTGCCATTCTCAGACGATAACAACACCCTAAAGTCATCTGTGTCTGCCCCCCCCAACCACACATGTGGAAGAGTTTTTCACTTGAACTATTGCCTACATTGTGTCTGTCCTTTTTCCTGAAACTCCTCTGTAACTCCAGAAACATACCAAAACCAGACAGCAACTCTTCAGAAGTTTCAGAATTTGAGTTCAGACAGGATCTCTGTTTCACCTTAAAGATGATCTGATCACTTCTTCAACCCCTGTGCTATGAGCTATGAGAAATATAAGGACTCCTCATTGCTTTTACCTTGTCCTCTTTCTGTGGTCCATCTGCAGCACCAACCTCTTCATTTGGTTTCCTCCAGGTCTTTGGTATAGCAGAAGCTGTCTGATTTACTGTAGGACACAGAAGACACCGAATATGTGCGACTGGAAAACATAAAACACTGGCAATGTCTTCATCAGTCTAAAAAAAAATCATTTTTATCATTGATTGTTTCTCTAAATGATAATGGAACTGCACACGTATATAAATATATAACAAATTAACAGTAATTTCCATGAAAAATACATTTTTTGATGACAGAGAATGTGTTTTTGAAATTTCAAGTTTTTTTGAAGATTTTTTATTTTTTATTGTACGACAGGTATAGCTGACATCATTAACACGCTATTTAAAATCTGCTGATCTGTCTTACAACATAATCTATTCCAGCCTCTGGTTCGCCAAACTTACTTATGTAAAGAACCTGTATTTAATTCAACACAATGCAAGACATAATTGGCCCCATAAACTGTAACATTTCCGTTGTTATATCAAAACGTAAAGGGATGAACGGCATGTGTGCTGTCACAATCTGTAGAGATATATTAGCATATGCTGACGATGTGCAGTTCTACCCTTCAGCTATATTTTCAGAGATGACTAACTTTTACCTGTGACCCAGAGCACCTGCTTCATGAGTTTTAACTCTATGGATCTGTTCACAGAAAACCAAATAAAGACTCACTGTTGAAAAACCACATTACCTTTAGTGGGGCTGTTCCTGATGAGTGCTGAATGCAGGGACTCTGTTTTGCTGACATTGATGCCACAATGAACCTCAATCCCAGCTCTAGAGACGAGGTCATCACTGTCTAAAGGTTTGCCCGGCTCATCAGCCTCTGTTGTGGCCTGCACTAGAGGCGGAAGGCCTGGGGGAAGCATAATTGGCAGAGCAGGGGCAGGACTTGAGGTCAACGTGACTGGCACCACAGCCACGGGTGCCACCGGGGCGAGCACGGCAGCAATGGGAACCTCTGGCCTTACATCTGAAGGCAACAATTCAGAAGCAACGTCTCTGTAAAGTGGGGCAGAGGGCTGGGGCTGGAGTGCAGCAGAGGGTAGAAGAGAAGGCTCTGGAGATGCACTGTTCAACTCAGTCGCAGGCTCTGCAAGGCCGTTCAAAGCTTTGAGGGCTGGTACAGAAGGAGCAGCCAGAGTTCTTGGTGCAACAGAAAGAGGCTTGTCTGTTTTGGGAATCTGAGGTGCAGCTATAGATAGTTTCTGCTCCACAACTGTGGTCAGGTGAGAAGAGGAGGAAGCAGAAGTGGACTCCCTGGCAGAGAGACGTTCACTTGTGTTGGCCGTTGTAAGTGCAAGGGTTCCCGGGTTGGTGACAGAGGCAGGGAAGGAAAGCGCCTGCTCCGTAGGAAACATGGCCTCAGTGACTGGTGTGTTGACCTCCAGTCTCTCCACAGGGACTTCAGGCTGCAGAGGCTCAGGTGAGGAAGACTTCTGGACAATGGTTTCCAGTTTTGGCAGATCTTCTAGAATTGGGAAAAAAAAACCAGAGAAAAAAGATATTTTTTACAGTACATTTATTGTACTGTGTTTCTATAAAAGTTGCATGACATTCTGAGGATGTTTAAATTTTAATTTTTGGACAGGATCAACACTACAGATGAGGAAAATAAAAAACAGCTGCCTTAAGAACATAGTTACACAATGGGAAAAGTGGTTGCCATTGTGTCAAAGTTCTTTCAGCACTTTTTGTGTGCAGTTTTTATTTACTGTGGCGTCAGCAGATGTTTGCAGCAGTTGTGGACTGATAGATTTTAATCCACTATAAATTGACAGAATTATCAGCCTCGGAATGTTTTGTGCTGCGGTTTGAAGTTGTGTTAAACATTTCGGTGTCCGACCTTGTTTGGTGTCTGAAGCCGCTGCCGAAATTGGGTGCTGTAGTGGTGGGACCTGGTGGGTGGGTGTGGGTTCCATCGTGTAGCCTCCAGCATGAGCCTGCTGTGGCTGAGGAGGCTGAGGCTGCGACTGCTGCTGCTCTGGACTATGACTGCTTCTCAGCTGCTGCTGCTGCGATTTGAGGTAGAAAATGTGAGGATAATGAGGGTGCGACCATAAAAACTGCCCACACAGAAAACCGGACACAGAAATGAAGGCAACGCACATACAAATAAAGAAGAGACAAGCAAGCCCAGATGCAGGATCGAGCAGAAATAAGAGGTCGGATGGGTTGTGGTCGGGAAAAGGTAGAGGAAGAAGATGGGTGCAAAGATGGCTCAGAAAAAGAATAAAAATAAAAGGGTTTGATTCATTAGGAAACAAATTAAAGGGGGCACAAAAAGACAGAAAAAAGAGAGGAAAGACACGGTTAACATTTATAGATCACAGGGAGAAAAAAGTCCTTATGCAGAACCCAGCATAAAACATGGACTCATCACATTTATTATGAATTCTTTGCTTTAAAGTAAAAGTTTCCTGTGTGCTTAAAGAGTAAATACGGACGTATAATGAAATTGTATATGACACTGTATCATGTTTACTCTGAGGCGTTCTTTACCATAGGGTACAGAAACTGATAAGTATGGGAACCTGAGTGGACCCTGCAGCTGGAGAAGATGCAGATGGAACGAGTGAGAAATTAACAATAAAGTCGTTGAAATTTTGTGTGCGGAAAAACCACGGGACTCTTTACTTTATTTCATTAAATTCATAATCAAGTTATACAGGCAAGTCAAAAAAAACCCATCAAAGTCAGCTCTTCAAAGCAGACCACACACACATGTGCATACGTGTGTGCCTCAGACACCTTTTGAAGTTACATCTGAGTATGAACTTCTTGACTCACCTTCTCAGATAAATGTGTACACTTGTTGGTGCATCTTATCAGTTTTTATGGTAATCCTACTCTGTATATGACTCATGACTCAGCTCTGAAACTGGGCCTGTCGTATTTAAGCAGCAAACTCTGGTCAAAATGAGTAGCGCATGAGATGTGGAGAGTCACATTCATTTTCTTGTGAAGGATTCCATACCTGTGGTGGGGTAGGAGTGGAGGATGGGGGGCCGACAGGAGGCGTTGAATTCCTGCTCCCTGAGCCCCCTGCCATGATCTCCTCCGTGATGTCCCTTCCACCCTGATTGGGGTCTCGGATACGGATCTGGGAGGACAATGACACAAAAAAGAATAGCCCTAACTAAAGCATCCAGGTCTTCAAATGACAGAAACCCGGCCTCATTTCGAGTTTATTTTCTGCCACTAGCTACAGTGGAACAGCTGTATGCTAACAATGACTCAATGGCACGACTAAAATCTTTAACTGAACAAACCTTTCGGTCTAAATTTGACTCTTTCCATATTGTCGCAGGCGTCCTAATCCAAACTACTTCAAGATCGCTGGATTAAATGAAGTCTGTCTGTGCAAACATTTGCTTTGTTCTTTTCAGCTGGTTATTTGGAAGTTCAGGTAAATTCCCAAAGTTGATGTGAGGTTTTAACTGCATTTTGGGGGACTTTTCCTGAAATGTTTCACAGGTGCAACAGTGAACTGTTGATACGTCTCTCTGAAAAGAAAAGAAACTACTAAGGTACTCACTGTTTTCTTCTCACGCTTGGCTGGTGGAGGTTGTGGTGGTGTAGGCACTATGATGGGAGGTGAGGGGGGGTACACAGACTGTCCCGGGTAGTAAGGTGGGCCAGCTGTTTGAACGTTAGCAGGGACAGAGGGTGAGACAGGTGGGGGGTACCTGAGGGGATCTGAAGGAATGTATGAGACAAGAAGAAAGACAACAATTTAGTAAAGAAATCTCAGCATCCAGTTGACGTTAACCATCGTGCCACTGTGATGAAACAAGGACTTACGGTACGGATTTGGGTACTCCCCTGGTCCTGGACCAGGATAGAAGGTACCAGTTCCAGGAGGCTGGACAGAATACTGCTGAGGGGGTCCCACGTATTGTGTATTGTGTCGATACTACAAGTGATGGAGAGCAGGGTAGAAGTATTGAGAACAGCATCATCAACAAAGAAATATAAGCTGTTTCTAACACTATAACTGATCATTTTACATTTAACCAATTTATTAATCATTTCCCATTATCACCTAATGACATATACATTGCAAATGCTAAGAATGGACATACATTTTCATTTGCCCTCAACACAAACATCCTCTGCTTCTGCTTCACTGTCTTTTTCTATAGCTCTGCTTTGGCTCCTAACACATGAGGGACTTCATTAAATCATTAAAAAATAAAATGAAATGCTGTACAGATTTCATGGCGATCACAAGTTTTCCAGCAAATAAGATAAAATGAAAAGCAGTTCCTTGTTGTCTCTGGAGCACACTGTGTAAAAGTGGATACGTTTTTCCACGCACTGAACAAACAACATTACCACTGTTACTTAACAAGGTGTAATAAAACACTCCATCAGAACTTTTTCTAAGAGGTTTCATGATATGAAATGTAAACAGAAAGAACAGAGGAGACTTGTTTGAGAAACCACTTCATATTTCAGTCTGTCAGGTATCCGCCATAAATTAGTCTCCTTCTTTAAAATGACATTACATGTCACACTTGAAAAAAGCTGCATCAGCCATAAAAGAGAGGCCTCTAAAATATGTATGTCATTAACAATTTAGTTCCACACTGCATGTAGGAATGAGAGTTTTTAATTTGTTCTGCAGTAGACTGAGTTTCACCTGTGGGATGTAGTACTGTGCAGCCTGTGGGGAGGGGAATGGCATGGGTGCCATTGTCATCACGTATGGCTGATTGGGAGGGTAGACGGCTGCTGTGGGGGTCTGAGTGCCGGGCCGTAGTTGAGGGGTGTTTGTCTGGAGTGTTGGCCTCGCGGTCTGCATCTGAGTCCTCTGGAAAAACTGAAATGCAATATGGGAAGAAAGCATAGAAACATGACATCAGACAATTATAATTATCAATTACCAAATGTATCTTGTCTTGTTTCTGCACATTTCAACCTAAATGCATTCAACTCTTTGACAATAGCATGTCTGTAATAAAACACAGGCCTGACTGTAAAATAAACAAAAGCAACATGTAAAGAGAAAAATGCCAAAACTGTGACCAGATTATTTACTAAAATGTGTATTATTCTGTACAGGGTTGGAATTTGAATCTGTGCACAATAAAACGAGTAAAATGATCACCTTGAGAGAGAGAGAGAGAGCGAGAGAGAGAGAGAGAGCGAGAGAGAGATACTGCTGAATTAAAAAAAATGAAAGGGACAAAAGCCAATAATAAGAAAGGACTGAAAGGAGGAGAGAATGAAACTAAACATGCTCTAAGAACTGCTCAAAGACCACAGGTAGCCTTGTTTTTTGTGCAGACCTGCTTGACTACCTTGAAACTGCACCAATAAAAACCAAACAAAATAATAAAACAAAAATGTGTGACACTATAGTGTGCATTTAGCAGCAATATGGTCTTTACTGGAGGATCACTGAGCCATGATACAGGAAATGAATAGTAGCTGCTGTGGTAATGTGTCTTTAAGTGGCCATTTTTTGGTTACCTTAACATTTATTGTGCTCTGAATTAGGAAAATGAAACTCCAGATTGGATGTGGAGCACACACAACTGAGAGTGGGGAAACCTCACCGCAGTCTGTGTAATCCAGCAGTGAGACACTATAAAACTAAGCAATCTGTGAAAGTGTGGGAAATGAGGAGAAAACTGTTTGCTCCTTCAACACGGTCTGAGTAAAGTGAGTAGCATGACAAAAGATAAGGGGAGGAGTTAACAGAAAATGTAGGTTGGAAACTGTCAACAAGAAAATGTGTATGGTGGTGATGGTGCGTTTCCAACAGGCTGCAGACACTTCTTCACACAAACGTTAGATAAAAAGAAAGTCAACTAAAAATAGTAATATACAGTAGATGCTCTGCACCTTTTAACTCCCACATGCTGTTAAAACTAGAAATTAAAAACGAAATGAACAAACCACTAAAAAGACACCCCCTAATGGTGCTGTCTTGGAATAAAAAAAAAAGACAGGATGTATGGGCATAACTGTGGTGCAGGGCCATCCAGACTGAAACACCCTGGTGCACATGAGAGGGATGTGGAGGGTTAATAGTCAGGAAGAATGGGATCATCTCAGGATGATCCTCTCCATGCCATGCAGGTCTGAGAGACTTAAACATCAAGGTCATTGTTACCTGAATGGGCCTGAATCCTCCCTTGATTGTGGAAAGCAGGAAAGAGAAAAGAGCCATGGGGAGACTGAACTGATCAAACTAAAACCTTGATACAAAATCACCAAGTATCCACACATGACAACAGACATGAGGGGTGAGGGGAGGGGAGGGTAACCTGCAAATTTGCAGTGATAAATGTTCTAAATCAACGGAAAAGACGGCATGGCCCAGGGTTGACTCATGTGTGGCAGGTATCAATTTCTCTTACCATTTTGTTATGAAACAATATTTGTGAGTGAGCTGGTGTTACTGTATATATTCCTCATACTGTGCAGCCTGAACTTCACATCAGTTCCTTGATCTGGTCGGGACTTGGCAATCTTCTGAAGGACTGACTTTGCAAGTGATGTGCAGACGTGGGCTGTCAGCCAGAGTCAGTTAATGGCATCTTTATATATTATGAAGCTGATAAGAGTCACATCCCGGCGCTGGAGGTTGGATGCAGTATTTACAATACAGAAAATCCAGTGCAAATATTGTGTGAGTGGATGATACACTGTACTGCGGTTTAGTGGCACCTCTCACTTTCCACTTGTTGTTAGTTTGCAACAGCATCTTAGGTTTGGTCATATTGTCTGAAAAATCATAACTCAATTTCTTTTGCAAAGTTGCACACAATTGCAATATACTGTATGTAACTCGATGTGTTTTGTAATAAAAAATCTGCAAAAGATAGCTCAATATTCCAGTTTTAGAGAAAATTAAAAATAAAACATTGAATGCTAAACAAGCATATACTGAATGATGGGGGTAGACATAGACAGAAATAAGCAAACTGGCAGTTTACAACAACATTGTCCGATTCTACATTGCATATAAACATATTGATAATAAAATACTGTCGACCTTAAACTCTTACTTGTCCGTACCAGCAACCATCTGCTGCAGTGGTGACTGTAATCTCTGTTTGCTTTGACATTTTCAACCCACAGACACAGCTGTGTCTGAAACCTAAATCACAGGACACTCACATGAATGGGAATATATTTAAATAATGAAGATGCTTGTTTGACGACAGACCTACACTTGGACCAAATGTATTTGTTTTCTGATCTTTCTGCTCCTTTTCGCTTTCCATGGAGTGTGTTTCAGAGCAGACAATGGCCGTTTCTCAGTTGGCATAAAAGGCCACTGTTGAGCTTCATCTGCTTTCCAACTCCACTTCCGTGATGACACAACGGATCCCTGCGCCACTGTGTGACAGCCAGAGCACACACTTGTGTGTGTGTGTGTTTTTCCAACAAATGCAGTAATTTTTTCCAACACACTTTCAAATGTTTCTGATCCTCTTATGGAGGATCTAGAAAGTCAGGATAAAAATGTCTAGTCTTTAAGACAATAACAAACTAAAAAAATCTACAATGGTAACAGGAAGTCAATGACACTTTCATATACCATGCACAGAGAGACACAACCCCATCATAAATACATGGCATTTCAAACATCCATCCACACAAAAAGGACTTTCAGAGCTCACTCAGACTGGTCCTCAGCCACACTGGGGTCCATGACCTTCAAACAGGGGTTTATATAATAAAATAATCAACAGACTTAGATTGATCAATTTTCAGTTGAAATGCCAGCATTTCCCTCCAGTTTTGCTTATAGCTAACAATTCAGACCATATGTCTCAACTAATTATTCTCTGTGGCTGCACAAAATGAAAGGGGTTTTTCTTCATCAGTTTCTCTTAAACACAACTCAAGAGCAGATCTCTGAACCTGATCTAAGGTAAATGACTGTCGACTTGAGCACTGGTCGTTGACCTGATATAGTTATACAATTCTAGAAACAATGCACAGTGGGCTCCCAGTGCATCTCAACCCAAACCATGGAGCAAACCACCCTTTGATTGGCTGCCATCACGACAGGCAGGACAAAGAGAATCCATTTTCTTAAAGCACAAAAGGTTTTAATAAAAAAATGCATTTTTATCCAGTGTCGTAGGACATGTGGTGCAGGTTGTGTGATATCAAATTCAGCTCAGACTCAGAATATTCATGAGCTTTAATACATTTGTCATTGATTAGAGCCATGTTTGTTTAATAAACTCAGTTTAATCTTTTTTTCCCACATTGGCTGCTCTTTTTATCAGTCTCTCAGAGGGAATAAAAACATTCATATGGTGTCCAGCCGAGATCTAAGTGTTGGTGCACTGGAGAAAATTCTCAAATATAGTCCAATGATGTGGCATTGAAATAAAACAGCCAGTCGTCAAGACAGAGAACACCATAAAATAAATGTTTTATTATTTTAAATAATCGTAATAATTAAAAATAATAATTCCCATTCCTGTTGTCTTTCTCTTCCTATCCAAAATGCACAGCACCTCCTATATTTGGTTTGCTGGGTCATTTGTTTACATTTGCCACAGCAAGCAAACTGCACCAAGACCCAAGTTTTAGAGTTCACCTCCTTGGGTCTGCACACGGGAGTTAAAATGTGCTTTTATACGTGCAGCTGAGCCATGCACGCAAGGAAAGTTCTGGTCTGGTTAAAGTGGACCAAACAGCTGTAGTGTGAAACCTCCTTCAAAAACATCCCTTCTTAAATGAAGCATCAGCCCATTTATTCCCACTCATTACGGCTCTCATATCAGACAGGTTAAAAAAGGGCTTTGTCCCTTTAACAGCTGACTGCAGGCTGACACTAAAACACAGCTTAGATGATGGCGATGATGATGATGATGCAACAGAGGGAAAAAGCCAAAGGTGTGAACAGAGGGTCAAATTACCTGATGGTGGGTTGGTCGAGGCCCCGTGGCAAACTGGTGAAGGGGGTGAGGAGAGGTCCAGCAAGGCATGAAGCAGGGATGGCAAAGCGAAGAGGGGCGGGGCAAAAGAGAGACACAGAGATTGGATGAGTGATGGAGGAAGAGGCTTGAAAACACAGCACAAAACCACCGAGCGACAAAGCTGTACAGAAACACAGGGACTCACGACCAGGCAAGACTGAGTACATGGTTGTATCTGTAGTCGTCGTAGGTAGGCTTTTACAGACTATAAGTTCTGGAGCAGGGGAGTCAAACAAATTTTCACCGGGGGGCCACATTAGCAATAAAGTTCCACTTGAAGGGCAGGTTCTAACTGGAAGACTGTACAGATGTAACTACTTTATAACGCATTAATAAATATTTCTGCGATTGATTTATTATAAGTCAAACACTGGGATACACAACATGAGTTGGCAGGCCAGATTTAGCCCACGGCCCTCGAGTTTGACATGTGTTCTAGATGGATTGGAATAAGAGGAACAGCTAGAAAAGAGGTCAAGAGGTCTAAATCGCTTCTAATGAAGTGACTCAGGGCTTACACAGATGATAAAGAATGTTTCTACCATCTTCTGTGGGAAACTTCACCACTGACAATATTTCATCCTAACAAATACTAATCATACGAGTTTGACTCCGTGGTTCTCCAGACATTTTTTATCAATTTATATCAAAATAATAATTGTTTTATCATAGACCTAAGATACACTAATCAAACAGCTTGACCCACAAGGTTGTCAGTAACCATGTCTTCTGTTGAAAACATCATCATACATCTACTAGTCACTGATATTAAGATCATTAAACAAACAGTTTCAGAAGCAGATGGTTTAACTGTGATGAGCATCATGGGACTGGAACGATTGACTGTGTGTGGCCACTTAAAACAGAACCACTCATCAAACTCTATAAAACTCTCCGTCACTTTTTCCATGAATCGCAATCGGGTCAGTTTCTGTGTAGCAGGAAGGCTGAAGTAAAACGACAGGGAGCACATACACTCACCGGGCGACTCTGTGGCTGTGCATTTATCGTCTGCGTCTGTGGAGAATACACCAGAGGGGCGGAGCCAGCATTTTGTCCAGGGTTGTACGGAGACTGTCAAAATAAGGATGATGCATAGAAAACAGTTTTGTCAACTTGTCAATTGTAGGCAAATGTATATCTTGGTTGGACATAGGACTCAAATTCTCACTTTAAAAGATCCCAGAAGAAAATCTCCTATTAAAGCTTTACACACCTTACAAATATGATCAGTCATCTGGACTGAAAAAATCTGGAATTCCTTTTTATTTCCTTGAAAGCAGTGGCACTAGGCACAGGTGTGTTTAAACAGATATGATCGGTCTTCTGGTACGGTTGCTATCATTTGAGTTTGTGCTGCATGACAAACACTATTTATAGACAGCTGGTGAGAGACTGGAGCTGCTACAGAGTGAGGCAGTGGGCCCATTAGGCTATTACAGCAAAGAGGAACAGCCAGATTCCTCACAAGTGGAGTCGCATACTTTCAGAGGAGCTGAGTCATGGAGCCAACACGGCTGTAAATGAGCGCAGTGTCTGACTTTATTACAAACGGTCACACACTGATTTCCTGGCTCGCATTTGTTGGGCATTTTCCAGAAAAATGACAAGTAATAAGATGATGTAATTCTAACATAACAGAAAAACGGTGACCTGTGGATCAACATTTTTTCACACTTGCTACTGCCTCGTTATAGCTACAGTACACGCAGACATGTAGATAGTATACACAGGCAGATATAATCCTGATCTAACCTCTACTAACAATTCGCAGCTCTTTTATTCAACTCTGGTCTGACTACAACAGATAAGTAATTCATTGTGACATGAGTTTTTAAGGTTCAGACAAAACACTTTGCACAGGCATCTGTTTATTTAGTTTGTTTTTCTTTGTCAATATTAGAAATGGACAAAGCTAATCGCTGCAGGCTATAGTTGAAAGGTAAAGCCTTTGGGGGGAAAAAAAAAATTAGTTTCAGTATTAGTTTTTGCTTGAAGAATTAGTATTTGTGCAGGTGCATACGTTTACTGTATGGCCCTGTTAGTGCACTCTTTTATTTTAACAATTTAAGGCAAATGTAGAGAACCAGAAGTTTATTATCAGAGGTAGAAAACATTTGTTTTAAGCAGACATGGAGGACAGGCTGCAGGGACCCTGGTGGCTCACTCCCCTGAGGCAGACAGGCTGCTGGAGCTGCTCAGCTGAAGCACTGGGCTTACAAAGGTGCCACGCCTTTGACAGCTTACAGGGACGCAACTACATTCAAAATTTTTAGTCCTAAAAACCTGTTGATGAAATGTTCTCCAAGGCATTCACGGGGGCTGAAAACAGTGGGGAATGAACTTTTAATACTTGTGTACACCTCGTAGTTTTTACTAAATTTTTACACTTGATGTGGCAAAAATCTATGATGCATAACTGAAAATAATTGTGTCATTTTGTCAATGTATAGTTTTGTTTTACAACCTAACAAACAGTAGACTTTTAACTCTGGAATGTTTGTCTTTACGTGGTGACAGAAACAGAAACCATAGCTGTCATGTCCTACAGGCCAGGACGCCTGTTAGTACTCCCAGTAGGATACAATTACTGCATGTTTAGTACTCATGTGTCAGATTACAGCCATCCTGGAACAACTTTTGAATCCAGTTACACACTTTTTAAAATTTCTTTGACTGCTTTTTGATCTTCTTTTTCACAGAAGTTCCACAAACATGAAATTAGGTATTCTTTCCGGAGTATTCTCTGTACGTTTAAATGATTTTCTGCTTTCCTGTTACTGGGAATTGTGTGTTTTTCTCCTCCTCAGGATTTAGCAGGTTTTTGTAATGAACATGGCGTACTATTATTAAAAAAAAACCTATAATACTTGTTAAGGGTAGACAATACAAGATTACACAAGAGCTCTTTTGTTTTTATAAATATAATTTTAAATACATTTTTATCTTGTTTCTAGATAAAACTATGTATTACAGTAGCTACATATAAAATATTATTTCTGATCTTACATAATTAAAAGAAATCTATTTTTAAGATATCTCAATTTTTAAAGTTTAAATTCAGTCACCCAAACCTGAATTTCTGGTTAAAACAAACAACACAGAAACGTAAACAAAGTAAAAAAGAGAATGACAGCAAAAACAATAAAAAACTCACCCCTCCGCCTGACTCCCAGCCCTTTGGGTAGCGATATGTGGGAGCCGTGGGTACTGATACCTGAGAGAGCGCCGGGGAGTGGGCATGACCAGGCGGGGTGCCCGCCAAATTAAGGTGTCCCTTTGTGATGTCATGAGGAGTGTAAGGAGAACCAGCATGCCTGGATACCTGTGTGCACAAACAGTTAAACGACAATGATTGTGGTGTTGGTCACACAGACACATTCAATTCACAGGTCAAAGGTCAAAAAACTGTGTAGTGTTTTTAATGAAATGTTGACTCAGAATTATTAGCAATTTTTGGATTTTATATATGGGATCTATGCAATTTTTAAACAATCATCTGGAAAATGTGAGGAACACCAAAGAAAACTACACAAAAATCAATCTCTCGCACTACACACTACGTCTGGTATCTCAGCTGCTCTTTTAATGAGATTCATGTTCCTTCAGTTCCTTGCAAAAGATTTAACCAGATTACTTACCATTTGAGCGTTTGTAAACATGCGTCTTTCCTGGTCTGTAAACATCACTCACTGTTTGCATCTAAGATCAGTGATTCGGAGAAATCACTTGCTCAGTAATTTAACAGAAAGAGCAGGTGTTAGAAAAATAGCAGGTGTTGGGATTGATGTGAGATTTTCTCTTCCCCTCACAATCAGGACGACCTCAGAGAGCTCAGATCTTTGAAATGCCCTTAAGGTAAACAGTTTTGCTTACAAGCATCAGTGATGGAAGAAAGGTTCAGCTAAATGGAGTTGGACGATCAGTACCATCATTTGAAGACTAGTTTGTTTTGTGCAAAATCTTTACTAAAAAAAGAAATAAAATAATATTGTAATAACTTGTATGAAGGGAGGTCAAACAGTTTAAGACAAATTAGAAGCAGCAGTGTTTCCATCAGAAGGAGAATTCTGAGTAGAATTACGAAGACGTGTGCCGCTATAGGTCACAACATCTGTCTTTGTCTTGTCTAAGAACCTCTTCCTTTAAAATGTTCTTCCAGTTTTTATATTTTATTTGGGTTTAGAAAATATAAACTTGTACATACATATACACCCACACACGTTAGTCTTGTTGCTGTTTTATGGTAATGAATGTAATTTTGCTTAAAATTACTTGAAGATGTCTTAGAGAAGGTGTTTATAGAACAAGTGGTAAATAAAACTGCTTATCTTCTGTTTATGACACAGCGGCTCTAATTTAATTTCACTATCTTTGCTGCCAAATTCCTCTGTTTCCCTAATGCTTGTGCACGAGGGGCCTGAATTTGTGCACAGGTTTCTAATTAAAGTCAATTTAATAGATTCCAACTGTGAGGGGAAGGTGATGTCCACCTTTTTCAGGCCCTGTTCTACACAGTGTTTAAAAATGAGACTCTTTAGCTGTGGGTGTTACATACAGCAGTTGGCTAAAGACTGGGTTTTGGCCTCTCCTGGAGCCTGCTTTGCCAAACTATGTTGTGCAAGGTTGTCTACGCCTCATGTTGCAGAACTGGGTCAAGTAAATTATACATATTCTCACTCTCTTCTGGCAGACAGCACGCACCAGGTAAAAATACAGATATGTTACCAAGCCTTGACACAGAATCTACAAGCTTTGTAGTGGGACAGTTTTTAAAACTGGTCCTGACTTTTTAATTCCCTTTGAAAAAGCCATTGCCTTGAGTTCAAATGTCTTTGAGTTTTTAAAAAAATCTTCAATTATCAATCAATTTCTTCAATTAATAAACCCCCTTAATGCAAACCGGCCAGCACTCTGTTCTAGTGAAGACGTATCTTTAGCCTGGGCTGTGATGCAGAATGGTCTTTAGCTGCTGCAGCTGTGGGCTGATACCACTGCAGGAGCTGCTGCAGACCTGACACACTGGGGAATGAGAGGATACTGCAGGAGGAGAGCAGGATGCAGACTAACTAGAAAGCATGAATAACCACCTTTTCTCCAGGGGTCTTTTATCTTCCTAATTAAAATACTGTCAAAAGCGAAAGCAAGGCACCTATAGACTGACTTTTAGTGGGAAAAAAAACACATATTGTTTTAAATATATACGTGCTGCTACAGGCAGAATTCTATACTGGCTCTATAGTATTGAGTCGTTCCGCCTTTCAGCATTTTCTCTGTGTGGCCCAGTTCCCTCAGATGACCTAGGATGGAGCGTATAATCCAGCTGCTGTTGCCAGGGGTGGAGCCTTCTACGCTACAGGCAAGCGAGTGATTCTAAGGATACACAGGGCAATGAGGTGGGGGAAGGGAAGCGACTGGCTGTATAGAGGCTTCATATAAAAAGGAGGGGGATAATGTGCAACACATGCACAGAAAGATTGTTTCATGCCAAAAGCAGGATTTAATCCCATCCGTTCCATCACTTGTTGGAGCCTAAATGCCCGAAATGAACTAGGGGAAAAAAAATCATCCTTTGTTTTTACAGCACACTCCGTTATTTGTACCATTAACGGTGAAAATGTCACTCATCAGTATCATATAAAGTCTAATGAGCTCTTCAGCAAGGACGTCCCTTCAATCAGGTGTCAAATGTTAGGAGAAGCCTTGGGTAGCAGCGTAAAATGAAAAAGAAAAGCCCCTAGGATCAACTAAGGACAATGTGCAGACAAGAATTTGAATTTATTTTCCTGTAACCAAACCTTACTGTGGCTTCTAAGTGACATGTTAATAGTTTAGAGGGTAAAATAAACCGTGAGTCCTGAATATTATTGTGACAAATGATCAGTGAAAGGTTCATTAATTTCTGAAAGACAATTAAAAAAAACCCTAACTCCACTGAGTTGTATTTATTTTGGAGCATAAATATTGTGTGACATCACTGTGTGGGTCAGAATCGTACCGTGTTTCAACATTTTTACTTGAAAAAAATGGCTCATTTACAGCTAACGGATGTCAGTGGTTAATTACACATGTTACTACAATAGTACAGCAACTGGTCATACAGGTACAAATACACACATATTTCTAAGATTTTTTGCACCAACTGTGGGAAACAACAACTCCAGTAAATGGTACTGAATGCTTCTTTAAGTGTCTCTGTAACTTTATAAAGTGACTAAATGAGTTCAGTGCAGTGTGTTCAGGTGCACGAATACAGTGTTAGTGAAAGGCTGCAGTGACTCACGCTGTAGACTGCAGTGACTCCAGGCTGTGTGGGGAAGATTCTGTCGTCAAGTGATGGCTGAACCCGTGTGATTCTGGAAAAGGTACATTCAGGAAAACAAAACTGGACATTTGAATCAGGTGAATTGTTAATAGTTGTTGTTCGAGCAAGTAACAGGTTTCTAATACTTTTCTTTTTGCAACGAAAGTGCATGTTTTCATGAAAGAAACATTTTGATTTGAACATTTTGCTGATATAACTCTGCAGAGACTGTTTTTTTTTTCATCAGTACCTACAGCACATTTAGGTCCAGAGGCTTTCCTCAAACCCATATAATACAGCTATTTGGAATTTTAAGGACACCCCTCCTCTAACACCCCTCCCCCACCACCCCACCCCATCTTTGAGAGTACACTATGTACCTTCACCGTTTTTGCAAGAGTTAAAAGGAAAACGTGAAGTGGATTTCTGGACTGCTTCAGGCGAGGAGACATACAGGAGTTGATTTTACGACTGCTCATGCCTTAAATGGTGATAATGAACAGTAAAAAAAAAAAAAAAAAGAATATTCAAATCGTTAGGAGATTTTCTGTTATTACACTGAATTGACCAGTAAAACTCTCTGCTGTTAAATTAATTATAATAGGGCATAACTTTTAAAAAAAAGACTCCATAAAGATGAAGAGAATCACTTGGAGGACACCGATCAAATGTTAGCACAGGCCAGAAAGTGGATGTGACAATGAGAAGGAACAACTCTATGGCTAATAATCTGCTGGAGCAGTTGACTGTGACAGTCAGACTTCACACACCACCAGTCACATGCTTTAAGGGAAACCTAACATCTGCTGACCCCGCCACCCCCCCTCCTTTCATTTAGATCGGGCGTTCCTTCCAGTCCTCAAACCCTGCTCCTGCCTGCGGGGCACTTCAGCTCCCCTGGCTCCCTGCCAGCATCTCTATGTGTGACCAACAACGGAAAAGTGAAAGAGGGCGAGATAAAGAAAGACAAAAGAATCCTTCAACTGGCGAGATGTGGTTCAAAAACAAGAATCACACTAGGGAATTTGATATGATTATCAATTTTGTATTTCACTGCTAGGTTTTGGGGGGAAACTAATCCTAGATAGATATATAGAACTTTAATAATCCCTCAGGAGTTCTCTGCAGGAAATTAAGGCACAAGCTGCGGTGTAGCACCAAAACAACACGAATAATCCAAGAATAGATGCAATACAACACAAATAAGAACAGCATCACACCATCAAATACAGATAACCTGAACGGTGACTATAAGCAGGTTAGTAGGAGTAGGAGTAGTAGTAGTAGTACTAGTAGATAATTATTGTTGTGTGTGGTGTCACTATTGCAATCTCTATTATTAAATTAAATTTAGAATTCTATATACTATAGTATACCACAATATCTCTATGGTACACATACGTATATATAAGCAAAATAAGGATAATTATAAAATCAGTTACACAAACAAGTATATAAATAGTTAATAATGGTTAGTAATAGAATATGAGATTGTGGTTATTGCACTGATTATTGTTGGGTTATTGCACATACACTTTACCCACCAGTACCTTGTTGTAGCACTCACAGTTGTAACAGAACAGGTGTATAAGCTAAAGAGGAATGATCTTTTTGGAATATGCCTCTGCCATTAGGGAAGAAAAAAGCCCGTAAATGAAAAGCCGTGGTCATTCATATACTTTGATGGAGTCAGCTGTCTTTTTTACGAGGGAACACAACTTTGCTGTACGTACACCCTATCAACCACAGATTGTTGATTGTTGATAACCACAGATTGAACAGCAACTGTACCCGTGTGGTTTTAGCTTAGGCGCGAACAATCATGCACTGTCATTTTATCGTCCTTTCTCATGATACTCCTTATTCTGGAACGAGGTAAATCTGTACACTCTAGAACACACGACCCAAATTCACTGCTGCGACCGTTCGAGGCCCTGATAAACTGTTGCCTTCTTCTTTGATTAGCTTTAGTGATAGGTTTTATTATGGCTACACAGCTGTTGTGGCCTTATTTTAGTTAATGTTATCTTAGGTAATGTTTACTGTATATGATCGGACTTTACAAAATAATTACAAAATTGTATTTTTTTTAATGCTGAAAATCAAATGATTTGTTAAAAGACATTTGCTGTACCATTCCTGTCCAAGCATTGAAGAATCTTCAGATATAGTACAAAAGATACTGTACATACTACAGAACAAGATGCACCTTTTTACTATTTTACTATATGCCAGTGGTTTGTCACACTATAAGCCATGTGTCCCCAGGGGGCGCCAGTGCCTTTGTGGGAAATCATAAACACAACAACAAAAGCGGTATCAGATCCAAACTAGCTGACAGCAGACACAGACTAGAGGCTTGTAGAAAAAGAAAACACAGGAAGTATAACAATAATGACTTTAAATAGACATTTTCATTGACTGGTGTTCAGTAATCACTGTTTTAATAAAACAATGAAACAAAAAATGTCTTCATTTGTGCAACATGAAAACAAACTAAAATACTAATTGTAATGGAAAGTATGCGTTTGTTTGTGCTTTTGTAAAAATGTATTGCATTCAGTTTTCTTTCTTGGCCAATAAAAATAATTCAAGGCCACTCACAAAGACCTAAAAAATATTACTTAAAATGTCAGCCAACAGAAAAGTTACATTTTAATAATCACGTTCATAAAGAACCATTAAAAGTATTAGATACATCAGTTAATGGACACCCATGTTTATGAAACAGGATTTCTTGAGGCAAAATATAATATGCGTCTAGAATACTAGATAGTCGCAGGTACAGTGGGACTCTTTTACTGCATGCATTTGGTACAACCATAAGAGTGGCTGAATGCACTAATTAGACTTAAACCTCGGTATGATCTCCATTCATTTTATGTTTCAGAAGAGACGGTGCGCACAAGGTCAACTGGAAGGTCTTAGAGCAGGGACACTGCTGTTATAGTGTGTTAGTGGGGCGGAAAATATAGCTGTACTATCTCACCAGACAAAGTTACACCAGAAATGTATGGTTAAATACTCCTAACGAGGAAGGAGATCATATAATATCTTTACCCAGTACTCCTGGGGTCACTGACTCTGCCATTGTCAGCTGTGAGTCACATATGAGAGGAAAAAGTCGTTGCTTTCTCATCGTCAGCCTTACTGTAAGGACATTAAAGAACAGAGTGAGTGAGAGGGACAGAAAAGGGAGGATGGGATGCAGTCTAACAAGCAGTAGGTCAGGATAAGGGTAACAACACGGGTCACTAAACTTTAATCTGCTAATAATAAACAAAGTACTAAATCAGTTGTGTTGCAGGAAACGTTAACATCCAAAGTTTTTTTTTTTGCTGACTGAGCTGCTCTATAGACCAAGTTCGCACAAAACTAGGAGTTCTGCTTGTATTCAAGCATAGTAACGATACTTCTTGACACTAACAAAAGCCATACATGTGAAATGCTAAGGGACTTCATTAGTGTTGGACATTCCACCTGGAAACCACAGACCACAGGGTTCAGAATTGAGGCACAGGAAGTGAGTGGAGACGGCCCAGCTGGTGCAGACACAATCTCTCCCTCCCCCCTGCTGGACTACTGGCCTTTCACTCATACGCCCAGTGACTTGCCCACTTGTTGCCCACCTTTATTTGAGTCAGAATAAGGTAGATGATTTAAAGAGACCTTGCTACCTATAGGCAAGTTATCATGGTTCTCGATGAAATGTTAGTAACACACTTTGAATGGAAAAACAAAGGATGAAGCACAGCTGGATTCTTCACACACCTGTTTTACAGCCCTGAACAGCCAGTGTCTGTGTCTTCAACTCTAAATGGTAATGAGCCACAGCACACATTACAGATAGTTATCACTTAACTTAAGAAAAAACTATATTATGCATCCCTAATTGTACTGTACATATATATGTTGATAAAAACCATTTAAAAAATGCATAAATGTCCAAACCTTGTGTTAATTTTCTGTTTACACAAAGGATGTGACAGTAAAGTATAAGGGATGTCTCCAGAAGGCCACTCCCACTCTAGGAAAAAAAAACAAAAAAACAGTCCTGCATGCTGGCTCACAACTACTCAGCAGTTTATTTATAACACCCTACCCCAAGTATGCTCATGAGAATATCTAGTCATACAGGCTGCACACACCTGTCCAAAAATATAGAACTACTGGGTAGTCAGTGTAACCAGCTGGGGACAATCGTGATGTAGCCACTGCTACTTCAAACTTGCAGAGGCTGATTCTGAAGGCTTCCTGGTGCACAGGTTTAAACAGGACTGCTGTACTGTTTACATAAAGCAAAAGCTGGTTTTCCTTTGTTCATCCAGTATAAGAGATGATAGATAAATATAAGAGAAAAGGCTAAGAAAACACAAATGGAGATGATGTGTAGTGAAAATACTGTACCATGAAAACTGGGAGTTCGGACAGGGTGATTGGGGGGGTGGGGGGGGGCATGGTAAATAAATAAAGACTTAGTTTTGTCAGCTGGACCAGCAGTTGGATGAGGTAAACCTTGGGGGGGAAGGAAGGAAAAAAGGGAGTGCTAAAGCAAGTCGGGTGACCTGGGCCTTTGTTGGCAGATGGTGGGAAGCGCCACCTTGGCCTCTCGCTCTGAATGTTAAGCAGCAGTGCCATTGTCTGGCAAGTGCAACAGCAGACGCATGCGCTGGGTGTTTCTCTAGCAACCAGGAACAGAAACAAACTTGCCCCCCCACCTCCCCCCCACACACACACACTCATCATGTTCTGCACACATGGCCTGGCTTGCAATCCTGCCTCTGGACCCCTGTGAATCCTGGGAGTACACAAATACCCAGACTACATATCCAAATGTATGGGCATTCCCATCCAACAAGAGAGCGAGAAAACAAAAATTTCCTGCTGTGTTCTCTGACCTCCGATGTGAGGTCACAGACGTGGTGACACTCAGATGCTCCTTTGTCACATGGGCATGAAAATGAAATATTGTGCAGTAGCAGAGCAGCAGAAGTCAACAAAGGGAGGTTCAGGGAGGATCAAGGTGACGCTAGGACACTTCCCAGACAAAGGAAAACAGTTTTTCATCTTAATGGAGTCATTTGATGTTTATGAAATTTAATCTCTCTCCTAAATCTCCACATACTGAAACAGATGACTGTGGAAATTGGACTTCATCCAATTTTCTCTGCATCATTGTTATACTAAAATACAGACTAAAACACCCTTTAATGCAACATCACTATCATGATTTAATTCATGAAAATCCTTTGGTAGAGCCATCATTAGGCCTGCACAATTCATCGTAATTTCATCACCGTTATGATGTGTTTTAGTCAATCAGATGAGAATCGCTTAGCCAACCAGATGACACCCAGATCCACAGGAATGGTAGTCAAAACAGTAAATACGTTTATACGAGAGGCTGGAGAGCAACATCTAGAGATAGCACCATCAACCACTATCACCTGCTGCACCACAATAAAGAGCTGCACAAGCAATTTAAAGCCAATAAACCTAGAGCACAAACACCAAGCAGCAGTGAAGTACCATGAAGTTTGAAATTTTTTCATTCTCATTTTAATACGAGCTTTTATTTTGAAAAGTGTCTGACATAGTTATGGAGTTGTAAATAAGTGATGCACGGAGATGGTAAAATAAGTACATATACAATATTGGTCAAGGTACTGTATTAGCAACCCTCCAAAGTGGCACAAAGTTTGTAAATATATTTTGTTAATATGTTTCAGCTAATTCCTTATCACTCCCTGTGACAAGGTTTTAATGAGAGAATCTGAAAGAACCCCTTCCTGAGTTAGGCACTCTGACCCAAGTTTAATATTTCCATCAATCTAATCTAAGTAGAAAGGACGTATAGGGCATAAAAAAAAAAAATCACAATAGACAAACCAAAACTATTGCACTCTTCTTCTGAGCGTCCTGTGATATATGGAGCTTTACTCATTTAACAACAGCAAATATGAAAACGTTTCAACTTAATTTTTGCCTTTAACAATTATTAGGAAAAAGTGCGACACTAAAGACATTTTATCAAATTTTAGCCAAGCTAGTCTGGTCGTACCACAAAACACACAAACTTGGTTTTAACAACAGCACTGCATCTGCGGAGTTGCATATTTGCCACCTACAGGATTTACCCCCAGACATCCAAACAACATTTGGAAAAAAGAAAATTCAGAGAGTGGCATTACCTACTAACCTAGAGACTTGTTTTCCACCGGCCTACATTACACAGAATCACATTTGTGGTTCAACAAAAGTAATGAAAGCACTTTTATTAGCACTTTATACGTGCAAAACAGCTACATAAATATTTACACCCAGGAAGTGTCATGTTTCCTAATTAGGTGAATTATTTACCATGTCACCCGACATTCCATGATTAAATACAGTGGTAGTAAATATGCACTCAACTGGCAGGGAAACTTAATATACTTATTATAAGGTTAAACAAATTAAACACCAACCTGGAGAGTGAGAGGAAGACATGTTATTGCAAATAAGGTGGCTATTATCCCCATTCATCCAACTCACAGACAACCCCTGCCCAGAAATTATCACAATACACTGCAAGCAACAGGAGGGATTCATGTTTCCACCTGTCATGAGCAGTTACTGCCCCTTGGAGATGTCAGGAACACAGGGTGGCTGTGAACATGGGTGTCAGGAAATCAGGTTGAGACATCACACCCTAAAAGCAAAGCCACAACAGAGGCTGTCAGATACATCTCTCTGCCGCTGACAGATACAAGTTACCTAATCCTCTTCCTTACACCACTGCCACCTTGTTGTAAATAAAACAGGAGCTAGGTGACATAACCGGTGACTACATTACACAAAAAGTAGGGTAGAGTATTACTGGGCTATCTCTGAATAAACTTAAAGGTAAGTTGATACACTGGGGGCAATGATTAGATCAAGCCAGGGCAGTAAAGGCTGAAAGGAATGTTGGAGGTGACCATTTTTAAACAATTCATGGTATGAGACTAAATCCCATTCTCAATACGTCTACTAGCTGGTGCTTGGTTAGCTTGGTTTCAAGCATGATTGCTAAATTGACATTAATCCAAATTATATAGGTTATAGTTGGCCACAAATAATCAAAAACAGGGTCAAAGTTATCAAAAATAACTAAAAGTTAGCTAAAAAGGGTTTGAATTGTCCAAAAGATAACGTAACATTAGCACAGAAATTTGTTAGAATTAGCCAAACAAAACTATTTTTTCTTTCCCATCATTTTAGAACATAATATTTGCATTTTGCTTAAGCAAAAGAATAGAATGAAATTAGTGGGTAAAAATATATCAACTCTGATGGGTTGTTAATGCCTGATTTGCCTTCGTGGAGCAAGGTTTGAGAGAAATGGTTATATAAATGGTATATGAGATGATTGAGATAAAAGCTATTAAATGGTTGGTATTAAATACGTTTCAAAAAGAATGTAAAAATTCAAGGGTGATATCCAACGCATTAGCTTCTACACTCTGCTTTTACATCATAACATAAACAAAAGCTTGTCAGCCACTTCAGTGCCATGATTAACTAAGGGGAAAAAATTTATACTACATTTATACAAACAATACATTTTGTCATTTTTCACTGTTCCCATTTTGAAAATCTTCCTTCTATAAAACCACAGTATTGGCCCTAAATGATGTAAAGATGGCGTTTCAGATATGGCCCATATGCCTTAGCTTTGACATCAATGCTGCAGAGGCATTCATAAACATGACCAACCGCCTTCTTGTTGCTATAGTATGCGTGCTATTGCTAGGTGGGCCAGAGAGAGCTCACCGGGCCAGGGATTGATAGGCCTGTGTAGGTGCACACAAATACCTTGTGTTACTGACCGGGCCTTTAACAGCTTAGCATTAGCCCCATAAAAGCAAGTTAAGTTCATTGCAATTGTACGTCAAATGAGGTAACTGTTTTTCAGCTACTTGCTACAGTGGAGCTGCTAATGTGCCTTCACAGCAAAACTGCGATCACTGAACAAAGCCGGTAAATGGTGTGGAAAGCCCGATAGCTCACTGGTGATGGGTGATAACATTTGCTACTACGTGTATTATTAATTTTGAAAGCAACGGTGCTAAAATTACACTCGTGTTTAAGTAAAAAAATCCTCACGGAAGGAGTAGTTACAGTGTCAAGAAGCAAAAGAGCAAAGATATACTGACTTATCTTTGACAGCCGGCTTCGGCAGCTACTGTTAGCACAGTTAGCCGATTGTCCCCTCCCATCCCAGCTGCCCCCAAACCCAACCATCATCCAATCCAACCTGCGATATCAATCACCAAATAAACTGCGACTGTGTGCTAATCAAATAAAAGAGTGAAACTTTTACACAAAACAACAATGTGGTGAAACGGATGTGAAAAGGATACTGTTGCGGCGGCACGGCACCGGGCTGAGGAGCTGTTGGGGCTCCCGGCGGCAGCGACACGGAGGTCACGGTAGCCCGCAGTTGGCTTGACGGAGAGTGGCCACTTCCAGGTCCGCTCACTGCGACAGCGGGTTGTTTCGGGACCACTTTCGGTGGCAAACTCATCGCAAAGAAATAATCCACAAATAAAAACAAGAGCTTAATAAATACTGATATAAACAAGGCTCAGCTTGCACACAACAAGCAAGCGTAGCAATTTCTTAAAGCAGGCCCCAAATCCCTTTAACGAAGTAGGATAACGAAGCTCGAATAGCAACACAAACGTCTCTTTCTCATGGAAAGTCGCTGTTCGGATCAGCGGTGCTATTCATAGGGACGGTGGGAGGTTTCGGCCTCCCTCACCCGTCCGGAGCCTCCGCGGATCCGGCTCGGTTCGTTTCTTGAAAAAAACAGTCGCCACAATCTTCTGCCTCCTTGGGCGATCTACCTTTTCTTCTCGACAAGTATGTTTCCCATCATTTTTTTCTCACAGAGATGAGAGACTTCGCCAACATGGCGTTGCGGCCGCTTCCAGCAGTCCGGGCAGGACAGATGATTCGGCAATTCTCGGCGACTTACGGAATCACTCGGCTGATCAACTCATCAACTCATGGTCAATCAAACCGAATCTAATAACCAAACCATGAAAGCTTGGTCAACGTCAATAAAAACAATGATTATAATGATGACAATATAAAAAATATAAATATATATTAATCACAATTTAAACAGTACAAGACATTATTTTTATTAACATTAAGGCCAAAAGTAAATATCAATACTAACCGACAACAAAATAATATTAATCCAGTAATAGAAGATGCACTTACGCCTGATCAAACGGCAACACATTCTTTGGTTTTATTATTTTTCATGATTTATTTAATGGTTCGCACTCGGCACAAGCTGATTGAAAGATTACAAACATTTGGCGCCATCTATTGGTCTTTTAGCCGGTTTGCAGCTGCAGGTTTGTCTACGTATGTTTAGTCAGACCATTTGCCATTTGTAAACTGTTTTTATTTCTTAGAAGACATTGTGAAATAATTTGTGGAAATACACATTTTTATAGCAGAATACATTGAGTTAAATAATAAAATTTCCAGCTTCTGTGGTGTGTTTGTTTGTGTTTACAGAGTGTAGAGAGTATACATTTAAACTAAAACTGTATTTTCAATTTTGACCATATTATCATCAACTCTGTCTGATTTTTTTAAAGATATGTACAAACTAGACCAAAGACAAAGATGTAATCAACTGGTTTTATTATACAAAATATTGTTTCAGTCATAAAAAGAGATTTGGCTTTGCCTCCATTAAAAGTTCAGAAATCTCTTTAGATACAACCCTGGCCAATGTTACAAACTGTGAACAAAACCTTATGTGATTTATACTTAGGACAAACATTGCTGTCGTTAATATAATAAAAACCTAAAAGTGTTTGCTGCTTCACTTCAACAAAAGTGTAACCATAAAGTAAACATTTATAAGAGCAGATTAAAGTAAACTGAAGACTTGATTGTCATTTTGTCTGTCAACAAGTGACAAACAAACACGTCAGACACTGATTTCCTTAGGTTTAAAAAAAAAAATAATATACAGAGTTTCCAGTGTTCTAAAATCACATTCATAGCTACAGATATGGGGGAACATTTTTACTTGTCTTCGTGGCAAAGTAATGAAGATTGCAAACCTCCATTCTGAAGCAGGGACATTTTGTCCTGATAAAAAGCATGATGGGGCTCCAGGCACAAGGAATTTGAGGAGTTTCTCAATGTCTCTCATTTCTTCTGTCTCTTCCAGACAGAATTCTGTTAGATCTCTTTAAAACACAATTTTCCTTTAACATGTTTCATTAAATAAAACAGCAGCGAGTAAGTGAGGTATCACCACAGCTCACACTTCTGCTTAGGGTTCATGGGAGCGTCCGCTTTGCAGCCAAAGTGCTTTGAGAATTCACGTGAATTAGAGATGGTGCCAATGACTCGGAATCTTGATGGACTGTGAGGATCTGTCATTATTCCCTCATGTGAACTCTCTGGTGTCCTGACCGCGCACCACACCTGCAAAAGAGTTGAACAGACACTATGTTATTACAAGTTCATGCAAATATGCTGAGCAAGGACGATTTACAGACAAATGCATTTACTGTGTGTGTAGATAGATAGATAGAACTGTATTAATCTCTCAGTAGTTCCCTTCAGGAAAAAAAAGTAATGTATATATATAAATATATATGTATGTACTGTATATATTGAATGATTCATTATATATTTTCCATAAATAACAAGACAAAATAATCAAATTTTTAAAATTTAAATTTAAAAAAGTATTTTTCAGGATTTTAATGCTACATATGAAAATAAATAATTCTAAATATAACATTTTACATCAAAAAGTGACAAAAAGATGATCTAAAGAAACTGACTGCAAGAAAATCAGTCAAATGTTTTTTTAAGAATGGTGAACAAAACTAATGTATTTCCTGTGACTAATACAAACCTGTGCAAATCCAACAAAAAAGAGTTGATGGTTGGTCATCCCCAGTGCAGGCAGCGAGGCCTCCTCACCATTCTTCTTGATCCAGCTCATATAAGCCTTCCAGGAAAGCAAAGGATCACATTACACACATTTACATTACAAAGTAAAAGTCATACGGACCAGAGGAAACATTAAAAATATCTGCTGCTGGTCCTTTGCCACTTTACAAGTATTGTCACTTTCATATGGTCTGCACATTTACTCTATGGCCCGTGACCTTTCATTACATGGAAAGAATGTGCGACTGTCAAGAAGTAACTAGAGGCTGCTCTTAATCGCCTGTTGCCATTTCCAGCTTCACTGCAGAGCAGACAATCTGTATTTTCCAACACAGACCAATAGCTAAGACAAACAACCACCGTCTCGGCAAACAAACTAGTGAAACGCTGACATCTGTCTGACAATTTTATGAACTCACTGACAGTATTACTTGACAGGACGCCACATTTCCTGCAGTCATACCTTAAAGGCGGCTTTGAGTCCACCGTTGTCTGCGATGTTCTCCCCCAGAGTTTGTTTTCCATTCAGTGGTTCCTTGTTGATGGTGTAGTTACTGTACTGATCCACCATGCACTGAGTCTGCTTCTTGAAGGCCTCCACAGAGGAGTTCTTCCACCAGGGATGCATGTTTCCATCTTTGTCAAACTCCCTCCCTGTTTGGACAATATGCTGGTTACCTTCTATTTACAGTTCTTATTTTTTCTAGTTTGGCATAAAATATTTATAAAAATGAATGTTTCAAAAATAAAAAAACGTACTAACCTTGGTCGTCAAACGCATGCGTCAACTCGTGTCCCATGACAACCCCAATACCCCCAAAGTTAAGAGCTCTGCAGGACCAAAGATAAGGTCTTTAGTAGTTCAACTTCACTGATTTATAGTTAAAAAACAACTACTGAGTAAACATTAACGTAGGGCAGCGTACTTTAAGGTCGACTGTCTGTAGAACGGAGCCTTAAGGATTCCTGCAGGCAGAACCATCTCGTTCTTGGTGGGGCTATAATACGCATTTGCAGTCTGTGGAGTCATGCTCCACCTGCAAACACACACACACACTATCAGTGCAGCTTAATTTCCAGTGTATTTAAAAATATCTATCTTTTCTATAACTATAACTACAGTGTAGAAAAAGATCCAGCGTGTGTGTGTTTTTGAGCACATTGCTCAAACTCACTGATTTCTGTTGGGAGTTTTTCTCAGCTGGTCTGCTGTCACTCGGGAGGAGAAGTTGTAATACTGCATGACATTTTGGAAGTAGAATTCTGACACTACTTCAAACTTTATAAAAAAAGAAAGAAACGAAAAAGATTCAGGTGTTAATAGAAGGTCGATTTTGTGAGTTGTAGAAAGCGTTTGGTTCCATGTTTACCTACATCACTGAACACTTTGTCCAGCTTGGTGGCGTTCATGATGAAGTCAGGATATCCCACCATGTTGTATATGGTGTCTGCCTGTTGGAGACAAAATTTGTCATTGTAAAAAACGCATTTCCACAGCAGGTGGCAGTGCTGCATTCATAAGCGCCATCAGAACTCCACAGACATGGACTGGGATCAAATTCCAACGACCTTTATAGTCATTATCTTTGTATAAACAAACACTATCACCAGTGGATGGAGGAATTAAATAGACGGAAAGATCAATTTGCTTCTGATTCATGACATTAAGCCAAGTTTGTAACAAAAATCACAAACAGTGACCCTGCAGGTTATCGCTGACACCTGGGTGCATTCTTGTATAGTGCCTCGCCGCAGGAAGTTCCTGTGTGGACAGACAGAGAAGATGTGGAGAAAGCCAGGAGAGTCTCTGTGGGAAATTTAAGCTTTGTCAGCAGGATGGAGATCTTTGTTTCCCACAGACACCCTGGCAAGGTTTGAGGGACGAGAGGTGTGGTTTGAAAGACCGTCTCCATAAACCAGTAAGAAACTCAATGGCCTCCACTGGCACAAAGGAGCACAGGAGGGATTAGAAGTTCTCAGGAATTGTTTCTGTTTCCTGAGGCTATTCCCTCTGCTCTCCCTGTGTCCTCCTACACTTTGGCCACTGGAGCCCACAGACTGGTATTTCCCATATAGTAACAGTAGGTGGTCACCTCAGGGTCAACTAATGCTCCTTTGATGTTTTTCTTTTTTTTTTTTTGGTTGGTTGATTAAAGAGCAGATGCCTGGTATCTAGGGTCTCAAACAGAAAAGACAGACAGAAAAGCCTGCAACTTTTCTATGAAATATCAGGTTGTTTATGGTTTAGTTGTTGTCACAAGAAGACAGCTGATTAAAAAAGGGTAAACAATAAATGCAACTGTAATTAGAATTGATCTAATTTCAGTTAGGCTACAAAAAAGTTCTTATTTAGGTACCTCAGCTTCCTTGCAGTGTCCTCAAGGCATGTAGATTATAGGATCAGGTTACATGGACTCTGTAACAACTGTTTAGGTTAAATCACGCCACGGGGCCTCCAAGACATGATTTAACCTGAACGGTTGTTTATTTTACTGTGTAAAATGAGTGGAATGAATGAAAACCAATAACGTCCTCCACAGTAGTTTAGTCTAGTGTTCCAATCGAACACTTTTACCAATGTTTTAAAAAACAAAATGAGAAATAATATAAAGACAAACTTTGAATTTGTATCTCAATAATGTTTTTCTGTTAAACTCTAGTTAAAACCTTAATAACTTTAGAATGGACATTAGTTTCAGGGTCACAGTGCAGAGGCAGGTACAAAGAACTAAGTCAGTACATAACTGATGACGACAGACCAGTGCACATTAGTTTGTGCTGAAGTCTATAATGATGTGCTCACTTCTCTGTACACACTCTGTACTCTGTGAAAGTGCCTGCACCAACAGACAATGTAACTGAAGATTACACAAATAAAAGGAAATGTCTCTCAAGACTGACTGAGGAATAAAAACAGACACTTGATACTGAACACACAGTCCAAAGACAACACTATCAGAGATTAGTGTACAAGCTCATCATTACTGTGGAGCCTGCTTCACTTTAAACAGGGGAATACACACACACAGTCAGATTTACGTGAGTTGTGAAGACTTCACATAGACATCATACATTCCCTAACCCCTCACTCTAACATTAACCATTTCAAATATCTGTTTTAATTCTTACTCTAACCTTGACCTGGACCTATACCTGATCCTAACTCTAAACTCAGTCTTAAACCTCAAAATACCCTCCTCTAGTGAGGTACTGAACAATGTCTTCACAAGGTGGGACTCGCACACAAACACACACACACTGATGGAGCAACCAACAGTTTAGCGTTACATACCTTTTAACTTCTGACTGCAGAGAGAACTGTTGTGTCTCCAAATGACTGAAGTCTAAAAAAACAGCTAAATAGTTGCTGCTTCAAAAATCCACGCACTGTGCTGAGCTGACATTATTAACATAAGCTGCACAAAAACTAATGATGTTCCAGAAATGATGGAAATCTCATTATAAATTTATCTTATGAGCTTGTATGGCAAAAAGTTGAAGGATTTTTCAATCTTTTTTTTTCCCTCAACAGCATTTTCTCCCACCTTTTCTTTAGCTGCTCTTTTTGTTTCCTGGTCCATCCAGCTGATGTCTTTCAGGCCGTCCTCAAACGCCGATTGTACTTCCGCCACCATGTCTTCAACCTGGTGAACCAAAGAGACGCAAGAGTCACATCAGTGCCAACTCAAACAGCAGGAGCAATTTTTTAAATTTTATTTTAAAGTCGTTTATAAAATATCACCTTGGCCTTGCTGTCTTCAGCGAACGTGGTTTTGACAAACAGAGCTCCCAGAGCAAAGCCCAGGGCGCTGTCGGTGTCACTGACACACAGCTTCCAGCGGGGAGTGCAGCTCTGCAGAAAAACAACAACATTTGTACATTATCAACTCATCCTTGCTATTCAACATCAGGTTGTGTGAGTGGCAGCAGTGTCAGCATACATCCACAGAAACATGTGATCAAACACTTGACAAAACACACATTCTGTTCTACATGCTGTAGAACAGATGAAGATGTTTATGCAGAAGAAACTTGTTCAAGTGTCTGTTTCTATTTTTGGCCCATTGTGCTGACAGAACACTACACACTAGACAATGAAATGAAAATTGATGGAAGGCTCTCTATACCACTACTGTGTTTTTTCATATAAATTAAATGATTGGAATTAGAATTTTATCATTTTACCAGATTAGGAATTGAACTAAAGAAGAGACGTAGCGCCATCTTTACATAGTTTATCAAGAAGTTAACAAGAAATGAATCTAAAACCAAAAATGGGGTGAACTGGTGAGTTGCAGAGGTCACATTTTGCTGTGTGCAGTGACAAAACCTCTGACCAAACTATTGGTGATATAAAAATACGTTTGTTTTTGGCAACCCAACATATAAAAGCCCCATCTTTAACCACCAAGCCATGGCTCGCACACTAAACATCTTGTCTCCTTCTACTACCAAATATATGCACATTCCACTATTTACTGGGGCTTAAAATGTCCCTATGTGACAAAAGTATAATCAGTAAAAGGAAGGACAAGGACAAACTGAGGCGAGTGTACACCAAGATAAAAAGTACCAAGGTCGAGCGGAGGAAATGAGGAGGGTTCTGAGCAAGGAAATTTTGTTTTATTCCACTTGGGCACAAAGGGCGCAGATGGAAAAGGAGACGATAACCAGCCTCTCAGAAAAAACAGATGTGCAGGGAGACCCGCAGAAAGTTTTAGGGAATTGTTATTACAGCTTGACCCCAGTGGAAAACAAGGCAGAGGAAACAGGATCCGTCTCAGATAAGAGGTGTAGCGACTTGAGGAGTCAAAGGGAACTGTTGTTCTTAAGTGAGAGGTAGGAAAAAACTTTATGCAGAATTCAAATGTAGATTTTACAGAATAAAGAGGTTCATTGGTTCAGAGGCCCATGGTGTTTACACTTTCTATGATGTGTATAAATACTGCATATACACAATACACAGTATTTCGTCAGGCACAGACCGATAACCACAAAAATGTAAAACTGTGTAAAATGGTCTTAAATAATCCTAGTGTCGAATTACAACTAGAGGCTGTTAGCTCTATTAATATACTCCTAACCTATTTTTATTATGTACAATAAAAAAGTCATGTGTTTCTAGGAATTAAGTTGCTGTGTTAGGCACATTTCCTACTGAACTTCTTATGCCAATAAAATAAATGAAGTCTATATGAACTTTAATGAGTACATGGCGAGACGTCAATTCATCGTTAACACAGGCATTGATTATATACAATTCTTAAGTGTGGTCTCGGGGGAAGGGGAAAATAAAATTTCTCTTTAAAAATTAAGCTTTCTCAGCCCTACATTTCCTCCAAGTGCAGTAAAAATAAATCAGTTAAGTTTCAATGGGAGTGTGAGTTTACGCAACAAGCCTGTCTCAGCTCAGCTGTTTGGCTAAAGGTCATTTCCTCTGTCAGTGTGTGTTAGACATGTGAAAATACACCCTACAGCAGCATTGTTGTTGGTCTGAAATACTAAACAAAATCTGCAGTCCTTACCTTTTTGGTTCCATACATGGTCTCAAGGAATCGCTGCTCAGCATCCTGGAACCTTTGGTCCAAAACAGAAACCATCTTCCTCACAACCTTCATTATCATGTAATTGTTGAGTAAGCTGCAAAAGAAGGAATGGTGTTAGGGTTATTGTTCATAGTCTCTTTTAATTTTGCTGTTGTTTCTTATATGAATGCAATAATTAGTTCATTAATTCAAGGAGAAATCCAGCCTTCTGAAAACCATGCAAATGGAAAATCCATTAGGCTCAGTCCAGAATCTGACCTTTTATTTGTTTTGGTTATGAGCTCAGACACTTTCTGGAGGTATTCTTTGGCATAAACAACCACTGGCTCTGAGTCGTTCAGCTGCACCGGGGCAAACACTTCTGTAAGGTATGGCATCCAGTCCACTGCAGGAGCCAGAGACTGAGGCAGAGACACAACACAGAAACAAAAGGAATTTGGGTGAAAGCATAACAAACACTGCACAGTGTTTGTAATGCTTTCTTACAGTTCCACATATGCACTCGGAACATGGAACATGTACTGGTTGCAATGCACTTATTGACCTCTAGAAGTCACTGTGGGTAATAACGTGAAAAAATGTTCTTAAGCTGAAACACAGTCACTCACTTTCAGGTCCTTGGCCTCCATCTTATTGTAGATGAGCTCTTCGTCCCGCCTCTCCTCCTGAGGAACTGTGATGTTAGCCAGAGTGGTTTCAAAGTCCACAATCTCCTCCATCAGTGTCTGGGACGTCTCCTTAGAACCGCCCAGCAGAACTCCTAGCTCGGTTAGGAAGCTGAGGTACGCCGATAGATACTGCAATAACCAAACACAACCAACAGCAGGGTGTAGGTGAGGTGAGTGGAAAAATAAGCAGAGTTTTGTTAGCAATAATGAGTTGAAAGAGTAATACCACACTATGAAAATACACAACTGTGGAGTTCTCTTTGGCCTAAAGCTGAAATCTTAACTTTCGCTGACTGGACCACAGCCATTGGGAAAATGTCATTTTTACAGAAAGCCCATAAATCTAGATTAGTTTATTCAGTACACATGCTCTGTGGAGCTGGTTTGAATAAGTAAACTTGTTCACTCTACCTTTTCATTTGCCGTTTTGTTGAGGTAGTAATCCCTTGATGGTAGTCCCAGGCTGGCCTGGTCAACCTGTATTCAGGAATAATACACCGTTTATATATTTATATATATATATTCATGCATACATATACAAAATGCAGCCATGTAGAGCTTGATGTGATAAGAAAACCATGTACATCACAATCATTCGACCCAGTAGTGAATGCACGGCAAAAACATTCATATGTATCTAAAAAACAAGTTTAGGCTGTTTTTTAAACAGTGTAAATCAGCTCTCAGTTCAACAAACAAAAGTCCTGTCCTCATACACAGTAATGACAGTACCAAGGGTTGTGCAGCCTTGTACGAATGGTCTCTACGCACACATCCCTGAAGACTCTCACCTGGATGACGTTACTGTTGGAGTTTTTCGAGTCAGCATTGACAAACACGGTGAAGAAAGGTGAGGTGCGATAATTTGCCGACACTTTGCGTAAAACCTCCTGAAAGTTGTTCTTGTCCCAGGGTTCAGTCAGAGCCCATCCTCCGATCTAAGACAGAACCAGGATTAGAGTGAATTAAAAGAACTTAAAGTTACAAAAACTAAAATCGACTACTGAAAGCATTAGCTAGGTCAAATCACACCTGGCTGATCAGCTCCTGTAGCGGTTTGGCTCCTAGTTTCTCAATCATGGCCTCATTCATGCAGGCCTCATAATATCGCTGGGCCTTTTCCTCTGCATTACTCAGACCCTTCATTGTTGTGTTCTCTAAAAACAACACAAATAAAGGGTAAAAATGACGCTTTTTCTTCGAGCAATGTCAGTTGAGGACACAGGGCCCAACTCAGATTAAAGACCTCACCTAATAAATGCTTCATTTCAATCGTGTTGTGCTCCCAGATATTTGAAAACGCGTCCCAGCGAGATTTTCCATCTGGGATGGGGTTCTTTTTCAACCAACCCCCACAGGCAAAGTTATAGAAGTCGTGACACGGATCAATGGATCGGTCCAGGGCTTCCATGACTGAACTGGCCACTGTGACGCATGTCTCTGTTAGACACAAGCCAGGATGAGCTACAGCAGGACACAGACAAAAAAAGGTTAATGTTTACAACAAATCTACGTCATCGGATCTGAGATCCGAGGATTCGAGGATTTATGCATCTGTGGGCTAGACTGGTACAGTGCCAGAAGTTGGTTTGCGGTGAAAATACCCTGCCTAAATAACATTGGTAAAACCATTGAGATTAACAGAAACGAGTTAGTGAGAATCAAACCGACTACGAGTCAGTGTTCCTGTGTTCAAGTGTTCACATGTGGTTCCTGAAGTTTTAACTCATCCTGAGAAAGGACATTAATAAAGGACCTTGGAGCTGTCTGGAAAAAAGATTTTCAGAGGTGACACACAAGGCCTTTGACATGAGAAGTTCTGTAACAGGAAGAGCTTTAGGAAATCTCGAGTGTCACAGAGACACAGTCTAACTTAATGGAACAACTCTGTCACTTCTTTACTTACTGTAAAAGACTTTCACTATCTGACCATATAAGGGGCTGGAGACAAAGACACAAAGACTGTGACTAAGTTACAGGCAGCATGGCCTGAGGGGATTTTGTCAGCGTTCCTCTTTATTATTTGAATGTTTTGCATCTTGAATGGGAGGAAGTGGCATTACGTTTCCCATGGTAAGCTTAAGGAAGCAGAATAGCTAATGGTTAGCCCTCATCCCTGCTTTTCTATAGACCCAAAGCTCAGGAGACAAATATTAAGATCTTTTAGGCGCCACTCTGAGGGTGTGGCTGTAATGTCCGAAGAAAAAAAAAAATTAGTCTCTATGAAATGTCTGCCCCGGTCCAACGTTTTTCCATATCTATTTTTACAGCTAAAAGAACTTCAGGGACAGTATATCGCCAGTGATATTGTTCAACATCCTCCTTCCGTTTACCTTTCCTCATTCCTTCACTCTTTTCTTTCTCTCTTCTCGTTCTTCCTTTTTCCTTCCTTCATTCTTTTCCCTTTTTCTTCTTCCCTTTCTTTCTTTCTTTCTTCCTTCCTCCCTTCCTACCTTACAGACTGCAGTGGTCTGACCACGTGAACAAGGCAGTGATTAATCATCTCGTCTCATTCTTTTACTCATGTTAATGCTGTTCACGTCTTTGTTTCAGCGAGTTACCTGGTCAAAGTGACAGGAAGTGTTAAACACAGACTCACTCTGTTTGTAGAAGACAGCGGTGGTGATGAGAGACACCAGCAGGCCCACAGACACGACACTCACTAAGAACAACACCCTCCTCTCTCTCGGTGTCCTGTGTGGACAACATGTGTTTCCATGTCTGTCCAGCAGAGTCACCTGCAAGAACAAACAAAACACGTCAACCGCAGTATTACCATACTGAACAACAATTAGAAAATACCTTGTAAAGGCAAACAGACTCAGTTTCAAAGTTGGGTGTCAGTTACATTTCCTAACCTAGAAAAGCAACTCTCTATTGTTTCCTAACCTTTAGTTCAACATTTGTGCTTACACACAGCTACAGTATTTCCTTCTGTCCCAGATTTGGAATAAAAGAAAACATAATCCTGCATGTAAGAGATAAGTCAGTATTTTAACCAATATGAAGACAAAGAAGTCAAAGAAGGTCAGCGTGTACCCCCAGGTACGGAGAACAACATGCTCCTCTACTTCTTTGCCCTCTCATTGCAGGCTAAGGCTATAAAGAGATGCTAACTCTGTATGCTAACACCTTATTCACTTATCATATGCAGTCCATAGTTACAACTGTCTTTTACAATGGTTTCCCATGAAGCACCCATAAATCCTCAGGGCTGAGACTTCAGGTAGTTGTTGTGAATACCTGATCCATTGGACATTTTTGACCTTCAATACATCAAGTGAAGGGAAGTTATCCTTGTGGTGAAATGTTTATATGATTTTACATACATCTCTATTAGCTGAGATCACAGCAACCTTTAAGCTAACGTCAAAGCCTCGTCCTGAATCTCAGTGAGAGGATGTCACTCTTAAGCCTTTGGTGCTGGCTTTTGTCTGTTTAAAACCAGGGTTTATTGCAGTCAGGGTCAAAATAATGTTTTATGTCTTCACATTCAACTCTCCATGTACGTAGGCTCCTCAGGTATGTTTTGGATCACATAAACTATTTAAAGAATGAGCATATGGAATGATCTCAGAGGAGCTAGGGGAAAAAATTCAAAATGACCAATGAATATAAAGGAACATATTACTGAACAATGTATTGTTGTAGTGAGATAAACAGCCACTCTAAAATGGGAAAATATTAAAGTACATTCAAAATCTTCACATTCGTTTTTGCCCTACAACAGGTTGAAACATCGTCAATGCAGACAGTTTAATGGAGACACGTATCATGAAGGAAATATATCTACAACAATGTGCTTGTCTCTTCTAAATCTTAGGAAACACTTATTGACATCCTGTGCCGTCGCAGCCACAATGATTTGATTGTTCTACATTCTCTATTAGCAGCACAGGAAATCATTAAGTCTGGCTGCTTGTCATAGCTCAGTGTAACCTGCAGCATCTGCTCTCAACTCCTGTCAAGTAATGTGTCTTGTCTTTGAGCAGCTGGAGACTGAAGGCATGTGCAACATATGTGGAGCATCAGTCGACATCCCATCAAAACCAGCAGTAATTCACAAAAAAAATATTCCTGATTCTGATGAGCGGTTTAAGATAGGATTAATATATTTTTTTATTAATCAGCAATCAGCTCTACTGCAGCTGTAGAAAACCTGAGCACACTTTTAAAAAAACTGAAAAAACACAACCACTTGCAATAACTGCAGTACCAGAATATAGACATTGGACAAAAGTTAAGTTCTGAACAAAAGGAAAAAACAACAAAAAAGTGCAGGTAGGAAAAACGGACAAACCAAAAAGACCTGCACACTTTTAGTCTGACATATGCCCCCTTGTTATTTTTGAGCCTCATTGTATCCCTTATTTTACTTTACTAGTATTTCTGAGGACAATTTATGTAGCATAACAACCACACGAGAACACTGACAGGCCTGTACATCATCAGATACTATGTATTTTTTATTTAATGTGTCTTGGTTCTGTAAGCCTTATGTTAGCTTTAGAAGGAAGGGTTTGTATATTTACCTGCAGAGGGGATGATGGGTAAATGTCGTCACCACCGGAGTCCACCAGGTCTTCTTCATCCAGCGTGGCTCTTTTATACGAAGACATCTGAAAGGTCAAATGAAGAAATGTTTCCCTCAGTGCTTCCATCCTTTGGACCCCTTTCCTCTACCTCTGATAATGTGGGTGTGAGAAAGAGAGTGTCTCCTGTCCTTCTGTGTGTGTCTCTGTGTGTGTTTGAATAGGTGACGCCTATTTAAAAACAATCTTTGAGAGGTCAGGACAAGGTTTTCCTCCAATATCCATCAGGAGGGATCTGGTTTGTCTGGTTCTCCTTCACTCATGCACTTCAACAGAACATGCTGGTCTTGTCCTTTCACAAACATTCCTCTGCTCCTCCTTTACACCAACACTTAGAGAAACCCCACACGGCCAATGGTAGAGACCACAGTTAAATGTCCTGAAAGTCCTCCTAAAAAGCTCCCACTGGCCCTTCTTCTCCTACCTCCTTGGCCTTTCTAGACTTCCTCCCCAGACAAGTCTATACAAACACGGCACGAGAGAAGACGGAACTAGTGAAAAACAGGAAGGAGCACTGACTAGAGCTACCTACATGACTAAGTCTGAGAGTGTGCGGCAGTGATTGTTTTAGTGTGTGTGTGTGTGTGTGTGTGTGTGTGTGTAGTTCATGCCCTATTGTGGTTTCAGAAATGTTTGAGGAAGGAACTTTACGTTTGTAGTTTACACCCAGTGTCTTTTCTATTGGCTGTGATTCCTTTGGGGGAAGGGCCTTAAACAGAGGCCCTACCCTAAACATGCTCGTATACTGGCTGTCCGTGATAACTGTTACCTGATAGTCATGACACTCACTCCACTTCTTGTACTGTTTAACCCCTCGAGCTCCGAACAGAAGGTGTGTGCAGCCAGTGTTAGTATGGAGCAACCGAAGACTTAGAGGTAAAATGTATTCATTAAATATTAACTGTCAACACCTTTTTGAAAAAAAAAAAAAAATTCAAAATAAAAGTAACTGAAGAAATGTGGTCTTCCATAATTTAAGAAAACATTATCCAGAACATGTATAATATAATATAATATAATATAATATAATATAATATAATATAATATAATATAATCCAGCCCTTACTCAGTTTCTCTTTCTTTTGACTTTAAGTGCAGCAGATAGGCTAGACTGCCATCTACTGGATTTTTATGGAAAACCGTATCCCAAAAGCATCCTGAATGACTAACAAAATAAGAAAAAATATTTAAAAATCTCAAAAATATTTTAAATAATATAATATTTACATTGGCTATATATTATACTCGTGCACATATATATGTTATCCTGACCACCAAACAAATAAGGTCGCACCACTAACACCACTATTCTGTAGCTTCCTAACACAGTGATTCGTTCAAGGTAATGTTTTGTTTTCTAGATTACTTTTCCACTACTTTACATCTGAAAAAAACAACCTTCCAGCTGTTTAGTCCTGGAACATGATAGGAAAACAAAATATGCCTGGAGAGTCGTAAACACTTCTCTCCTGAAAGTTGAGTTCTATTGACTGGTCTGCAAAAACCTGACATAAGCCTCTGTAAAAAATCTGTGAAGATAACAGAAAAAACATTGAATCTGAAGGAGCCTTTAGGAAAATGGGCTGGGAATCGTCAGACGAACGACTACACACTATTTTTGTTGCTAATTCTACAGCAGTGCCTGGTAATAACGTTGTATAAGTCAGGCTTTAAGCTGCAAATATCTGTTTTTAAAAAAAAAATCTATAGATGTTGTGGAAGAGGTGCACGTTCTATATTAGAAACAAGGAAAGAAAGATAAACAAGGAGACACCTCCACCCCAGGGTTTCGTCACAATGCACTACCAACAAAGGAGTGGGTAATAATTAACCCCAGCTCTCTGTCAGACACAGAACTCCTGGGGTAGTTGCACATTCATTGCATAGGCAAGGGGGTATTAAAGAGTAAATGCAGGCGTAGATGCATGGCAGGGAAAGAATTCCACCAAAATTAAACATTTTGATCAGACAGAGAATGACCTGCTGAAAAGGACTCTCCACTATCTCAGTACAACCTCAGGCTGTGTTCATCTGAAGGTTAAAAATCACACTCAGGACTTTCATTTCCACAAGACAAACCCATGACTGCTGTGTCTGGAGTGTTTTCTAGTCAGCCCATTCAGTCACTGGCAGACACTTGGTTTTTATTTTTACAGTTAATTCGTGTAAACATGTCTCAGAGCAGATAATCTTGCTGCCGTCACTAACATTTCATGGAGCTCCAGGCCAAATCTGCTGCTGCCATTCCTGTTAAATCTTGTTTCTTCTATGAGACAACAACACAGTCTGAACTCGGTTTGTCCACGAGAATAAACATGGAAAATGACAACAAATAATGATATGATACAAGTGTGTGTTAGTTTCCATAAGATAGTGGTATCCAAAGGCGGGGATGAGGCCCCCAGGGGTTGTGTAGCTATTGTGGGCTGGGGGAGGGGATGGGCTGCAAGTCAACAAATATTCTTTATGCCTTTGAATTTTATTTGTTCAATAAGAACAACAGTCAGAATTACAGCGTTTCAGTGACATTTTCAAAAACATTTGCTACAAACATGTTGACGGGGAGGGCTGAAGAAAGACTTTGGGGGGTGCACTGTCTTAAGGCGATGAGTCCAAGAACTGTGTAGGGTGCAAAGACTAACACTGTGGAGTTACCCATGGTGGGATGAATAAGGGACGAAAAAGCTCCCCCACTCCATCACACATCTCAAGCACTAAGCACTATGGGACATAACCCAAACAAAATGGGTGAGAATAACAAAGATGGGAGTTTTTAAGATGCAGAAAAATTAGGAAGAAAACAGTGTGTCTAAAGCAGATGAGGAAGATTTATTGTTATCATTGCGATTGCTAAAGGGATGGAAAGAAAAAGTAAACACAGGTGGAATATGGCTCAAAACAACCAGCGTACAACCAGATATTTCAGGAGAAATTTTTAATCTGCAAGAACTCCCAAGAAAAGTACGTTTTTTTTTCTGTCACTCCTGTAGCAGAGAGGAAAACGCTAAGTTAAGCCCTAACTTTATTCCTAATTCATGAACCTATCTCTGTAGTGATCTGCAAAATGTTCCTACAGTGTCCCCTTGACAATATGACTTTCTCAAAGATGGGCCCAAAAGTACACCTATACCAGGAAAGCACGTGCGCGCACACACACAAGCTTTACCAGATCTAAGCAGTAGGCTCCAACAGCAGTGTTTGTTGTCCAAACCATTTTGAAACACTTGTCTTGCAAATGTGTTGAAATGTTGTTGCATAACCTGAGGTGACTCAACAACACCCTCCCCATCTGACAAAATTTGGAAACTAACATCGGTAAATCCTGAGGAAATAATTAAGACCTTCATTCATGATCCACACAACCCCACTCCCACCTACACGAACTGACCCTGAAACATCTGTAATGACTCTAAACAATCACAAAAACAAGCCATTAAAAAAAAAATCAGAGAACACAGACGTGCCATCACTTACTGTAAAAGCAGTTGATGACCTATTTGTGAATTAACATCTGTAAAAACTGACCAGACGTGAGAAGGAATTCCTGTTGATGGTGCCCAGACTTACTGTAAGTCACGCTAACAACTCAGATGGGACCCATGGAATTATTCCTTGATGACATTCTCAGCAACGCGCGATCTGGAAACTTTGAAGCGAGTCACCTATTGTGTGTCTTTCAGGATGTGAAGGTGTCTTCCCACAGGAGAGATGGTAACAGGAGGGCTCACTATCCCACAATACTTGGAAGCAGTGTGTGGCCACAGCCTTTGAGTAAGGCCATAAAAGCACCAACATGCGTCACTGAACCTTCCAACCTGGCGATTATTTGTAGTGCAGGGGCATTCCTCCAAGAATAACTGCAGTGTGTTTGTGTTTGGAATTGAGTGCTGCATGTACTGTATGTATAGTGTAGACTCTCTCTCAGATTAAATCTGCTGGGGCAAACACCGAACAGGACAAGAATTGAACTTCAACACTTACTGTGCAGCAGCAGCAGCAGCAGCAGCAGCAGCAGCAGCTCCTGTGAGTGCACGTCACAGTCTGTGGAGCTCAGCTTTGTGTTTGTTAAAAAATAAAACTGATTGAGATTTATCAATTCTCAATTTTGTTGTTGCTAACTTTACACTTGTTTGTTTGTTGCACCTCTGCAAGTGGTGCTACAAACAAAGTTTAACTGCCTTGGTTTGTAAGTTGAAAGTCTTTTTTTATTGTTTAACATAATAATAATAATATAAAATTACCATGTTTACTGAACCTCTCAAGTCAGGTGCTTTGGTTACAACTCTTATGTTTCAGTAGCCAATTAATGCAGTTATGCATGTTATCAGGCCTCAACACCTGATTGGCTCAACTGAGTCCATTGTTGTCAATGATATTCACGTTAAAAGGAGGTGGCGGGCTGGATTCCACCCGCAGGCCTTTAGTTTGACATACCTCAAACTTATCTCAAACTTCTCCTGTGCTACTAAAGTTTGGACAGCGGTTTGTCCACCACTGGTCAGAGCAGCTGTCGACAGGAACATCTGTTCTGAATTGTTAGTAATTGGTCAGTAGTTGGTCTCCAGTCAGCATCATGTTTTCTCACAGGATTTCCACTGTGACGCACAGAGGAGACACTGGTGTGTAGCTTTTAAAGCACTTAGTCAATAGTGGGGCCTTAAATGACTTTAAACTTTGGAAACAAATATAACAATACTAAAGGAAAGAAAATCTACGCAGGGAAGTCTCTGGAGGAGCACCACAAATGATTAATGGTTACTTTCTACGTAAGCTGCTAGTAAACACATTTGAAGAAAGAAAATCTAAAGAAAGGCTCCTCATTAAGGCACGGTGGTGACTGGCAGATGTAGCCCCCGACCACAGACAGTCAGTAATTGAAGACCTCATATAGCAAACAAGCTGATCCTCAGCAGCTGTGACCTGAGTGGAGATGATGACACCGGTACCAAACACCACAGCATTATCAGTTAATAATAAGTAGTTGGAGCTGAGACACAAATGTCTAATAGTCATGTGCTGCTTATGTACAGCATCCACTTAATTTAATTTAATGTATTAATTAATTAAATTGTTCCTAGAGTGAGGGGCGTAGCCCAAGAACGATATTTTCTTTATTTTCTTTCTCTTTTTTCTTCCCACAGTTTTGATTAAATCACGAGGTGAGGGGAAAAAAATCTAGAATAAGTTTTAGTATAAAGTATAAAGTTTTGAGATTATGAGAATAAAGCTGAGAATTTCTTGTTTTTCTTTTAAACTTGTTAGGTTAGAGAAATAAATCTGTAATTTTATTGCATTTATGGGAATTAATTTGTAACTTATGATAAAAATGCTGTTAGTTTATCAGAGTTAAAATAAAATATGATGAGAAAAATACTGTAACATACTAAAATAATGATGAATAAATTAAAATGTAATGACTTTTCACCTAATGATTGTTCTCAACCTGATTGACATTTCTTTAAAGGCGTTAACATGAACATTTAACCCTTAATCCTCCTGAATCCCAGAGAAGAAGTCTGAGGTTTGGGAAAACATTCCAGAAATACCACAGCAGTGTTGCACATAAACATCAGCCAAGTGAAAAAAAACGTCTCCGTCGGGAATAAACAAGAGCTTTGATGTGATTCACCGCTGCGTAGACTAAGAATCAACAGCTTACTGGGTGCACACACATGTGTCATGTATGTGACTTTGTCTGCTGCAGTGACATTAATTCTGACCTTTGACCTGCACATAAGGTTGTGACCACTTTGTCCTGCACTGTACGTTCAGCCGACCAGCCAACTGACCAAACAAACAAATAAGTAAACAAACACATCCAGATGACGGACTGACGCTGACACGTTCAGCCTTTTACTGCATTTTATCTTTCTGTCCCGTCCCTTGTGTTTCTGCCTTCAAGGCCGCAGATAAAGACAACTTTGTCTCGGGCATTAGCTCCTGACCTCTGACGTCACAACACTGCAGGGATTTTCTTTCCTTTCGCAGCACAGAGATGTTTCCTCTGCAGAAAACACCCTGATAATGTCAAGTATTAAAAAAAGCTCCTTTGCCAGACAATCAGATTTTCCCTGCGCTGTTGTAAAACCAAGCTGAAGGAGTTCAACATGTGTGGCTCGTTACTGAGGTGTGCGCAGGGTCGTTAAGATTCATTTACTGTGAATCTGCTTAAATCAATCAGCTAACCACATAAGGCCCTTGATGAAAAAGAGCAGTGACTCCCAACCACTGCTGTGAGGGATCATCAGGTTTACTGTTGAAAATTCATTGTTCTAAAAACAAAAACATTATTTACTGTAAATAATTTGTCTTTCTCTGTCTGTGCAACAGTGGCTGTCAGTACTGTGAATAATCTTCCACTAGGTGGCTGCAGATGGTTATAAAGTCAGATGTATGTGTATCTTTCTTCAATTCCTGCGCCTATATTTGCATTATGTTCAATTAAACAGGCCCATGCCATTACATATACTGTAACATGTCTCTCTCAAAGCATAAAGATACAATTATCAATGAAAGCTGTCCGTTTAGCGAGTTAGCTTCTGTCCGATTGCCACAGAAAATGTTTGACACAGCGGAATTTCTTGGTTTAAAAGTTTAGTCTAACTGATCTTACAGTATAAACAGCTCTGGTCTAAGGCACAAGTGAGTTCATTTAAAAAAACCAAAATGAACATTTGCCCTGTTTTAGAAGAGAAATATTCTTCTAAAACAGTATATCAGTTTCTAATGATGTCACAGTCTTAGTCTGAGCAAGTAGCTTCACCTTCACAGGTCAACAAACATCCGATGACCCACACTCTCGTCTCCTATGGCCTTATCCCACATGTACATATCTTTGGACTGTGAAAAATAAAGGTTGACTCAAATCCAACTCTATACAGGAAGTGTGTTCTGTCTGAAATCACTCTGTTTCACTATCAGCTTACAAACACAGGTATTCTTTTTCACTTGTTGAACTGTTAAAGTTCCTGTTTCAGACTGTGGCAGATGGAGTCACTATGAAGTTACACATTTGTCACAAAGTTCCTTCCTGCCCCCAGGATTGACAGAGTGCAAGGACACAGGTCCAGAAGTAAAAAGACAAGAGGCTCCATTGTCACTCTTACATAATCTAGTCATCCACTGTTGGCTTTTCTTTGTACGGATAGTTGACTGAGACGCTCTTTAATGTTGCCGCTTATAAGACATGGGTTTATTTAAACTACAGACATTTTAGGTCCGTACAGTGGTTAATAAAATGTTGTCCCACAGGGCCCTGATTTCAATGAGAGGACAGTTGTTGACCCCGCTCCATAGTCCCTCACCACCACTCACACAATCACAGCTCTTGTTTCTCACTTTGTTGACCTTTATTTCAAACACTAATTCCTACCAAACTTCTATCCTCACAGGACACAGGAAAAAATAAATATGTGGATATTTCCCACCATACCACAAACAAATAACTTTTTTTTTAAACTGAAATTAATTTGCCTTGCAGCTCCCTCCATGTGAGGCTCTGCAGCCTCCATAGGGGCACGACCCCCAGAGGGTAAAAAACCTGTGTGATGAGTGAATAAAAACAGAAAAAAAGTATCTACATTAAAAACTGCTGAAATACAGCCCCAAACTATTACAAAGCCTGGGAGCGGGGGAGGTCAGACTGTACTTAAATAACTGGAGATTAATCAGTGGAAACATATTCCTCTGAGAGATCTGTAAAGATTTTCCATCCCATCACTTTTCATATTAAATTTCCACTTAGTTCCTCATGACAAGAAATACACAGGATATAGGTTTCTACTTCCCCTTTAATGTCAACATTTCCTGACTAGTTTCTAAAGTATTTTTGAACATACAATCAATGTTCATCACTGAGGCATGAACAACAATCTTACAAAAAATGTGAATACATCACAGAAAATAACCTGTAAAAGTCAGGATTTAAATACCAGCTCTGTTACTCTTCAAGTACATGTTTAAAACAGCAGCTACGTAAAGCAGTACATTTAATTACAGTAGTACATATACTATAAGTAGCCCTGAGGATTTAAAAGATATGATGTTCTTTTGAGCCAAAACAATCATCAACAATGTCGACTAAGGAGTGATACACAGAACTGAGTGTACGAACAGTATGTGTACAGCATTACACAAGCGAATGTTTTGGCTGATACGTGTAAACCTATGTCCCAGTTAGGACACTGAAACACAAAGACAACACCGCTTAAAACGCTAAAAACACGACTCGCTGTAGGAACAGACAGCTTGTCATATAGACAATGAAGTAAAAGACAGTTATACTTATTAACGGGTTACTTTAGTTTGGAAAACATTGACTTGTTTGGTCAGAAAGAAAATAAAAAAGAAATTACAGCGTAGTATGGTTCTGGCTTTCAGAATAATTTGGACAAATCAAATGTTTTAGTACTTACTGTTAAAAGGCGATTTGTGTTCGCAGTGTGTTTTCAACCTGTAGCTGCTGTTGGTGCTATTACTCCAACGTGCTTTCTGACCGAGCAACTGAGCGTGAGCGCCAGTAAAAACATCCAAAGAGGCTGCGCTGTGTGTCAAGATAATTCTCTACTGCCACTACCGGAAGTGGTGGCTCGTCCATGAATCTTCTTTTTAATTAAAAGTCCTTTTATTATTAAAGTGTATTTTGTTATTAGAAGTGTTTTATTAAAACAGTTTTACAGGTTAAAGCATTGACATGAATACATACACAAATATATTTCACAGTTTTGTGAAAGTGCTCCGATGTCATTCAGCAAACCTCCTGTGTAGTAATTTGAGTATTATTAGTTATATGATTATATGATCAGTTTGGTTTGTTAGTTGATTTGATTACTCTTCAGTATGGTTCCCGCAACTAAAAGTTTTTTTTTTTTTGTAGAAATATTTTTTTACTTTTTTTATTAGCACAGAGCTATACATACAAAAAAAAAAAAACAAAAACAAAAAAAACCCCCAACTACATACAGTTTGACATTAAGGGATTTTGGTTTAATATTATTAAACATGTCTGCATACTGCAGGTTACAAACAACCTAATGCAATTCTTCAATTGTCCGCCAGGTAGAGCGCTAACTCCACCTACTCGCTGGACCGATCATCACCGTTATTTATTTTCTCCCCCCCCTGTTTTCCCTCTCTTTCTTTTCCCTTGGAGAGGATACAGCCCGCTATTCTGCCTCATCCGGAGGAGGACGCAGTGTGAAACAGTCGTGGCTTTATAAAAGAGCCCGTGAGATCTGCGGAGACACAGTCAATGAGGGAGAAGTGGATGAAGTGGCGACCGCACATTCGGGTGTAAATAACTTCCAGTGGGAGAAAAAAGCAACAAAAAGTCTTTGAGTGAGTCGAACAAACACAGTGATTTTTCTTATTGTCTTTTGTTTCTCAGATTTGCTGTTTTCTTTTCCCATTGTTTGTTTATGTTTTGTGCGTGATTGAGGACATACGCTTGAATTGTCTCTGCAATGTCAACTGATTCAAACCGCGGTTCATCTGTTACATCACTAGTTTTGTTTTTTCACCAGCTTTTCTGGACTTTGATATAGTAACGAGTTGTGTAGCTGTTGCACTGCGGTTTCAGTTGCATTCTAAAGTGGAACTGAAGCCTAAATAGTGAGAATGTAGGATTTCCCAGCATCCTCTATTTTCAGACTCTCTTCGTACATTTGGGTGTTGATGAAGATTCAGCAGCTCAGCCTCCTTCAACTCAGATTATTGAGAATTACAGACTTTTAATAATTCTCGTGACAGGTAGTTTATGTGAATGAACGGACGAGAGTCACACGAAACATCGTTACTGTAGATCTGTTAATTTAAATTTTAAAATTAAATCACCGTCTAGCTGCTGATTGTTTACGATTATACGTCATTAATCACGATTAATCATGACCATCCTTAATCACGATTGATTAATGTAGATCACATGTGTCAAACTCGAGGCCCGGGCGCCAAATGCAGCCCGAAAAGTCATTAAAAAACTTAATTAACTTTAATGCCTTGATCAATGGAGGATTAACTTTAATGCAGCATTGAGTTTTAACCTGATAAATTAAAAGAGTTTTTTATGGAGTAGTTACATCTGCACAGTCTTCCATTTACAACCGGCCCTTCAAGGGGAACTGTATTGCTGATATGGTCCCCGGTGAAAATGAGTTTGACACCTTTTATGTTTATCAATAAAATAACAGTGCTAAATACTACTCTACTATTAAAGTGTCTTGCTGGTACAGGAAGAAAAAATGTCCACCTGTATTTTCAGCCCAATAATGTGTGTCAGGGCAGCAACAGGTGGATGGGCAGTTAGAGTTAGTGGATATACTGTAGAGTGTGTGTCATTCTGCCCTTGCATTAAAATTGGAATTTTTTCATCAGATTAATTTCATAATTTTGAAAACTCCCAATGACACACTCAAAGTTGAATTGAAGGTTAAATAAAAATGGATAAAAAAACATGGAAGTGTACAGTTCTTTTGAATAACATCCTGTGTTGAAATAATAACAAAAACACTGACAAGCATCAAAACTATCTTTGAGGCAAACTAGTGTGTGTTCAACAATCAGTTAAATGTGTGTTTTTCTTTAGGCCATGATGAGAACATTGACAGCAGTTAAAGGATTAAAATAAAATCATAAGCTGAGAATTTGCGACTGAAATTGGTTTTATTGTCAACTTGTGGTCCAAAGGTCCAAATGATGTTGCTACAACATAATATTTGATCTCTCAATGATCTTTTCTATTTTCTTTATGCATATGTTTTACTGTGTATGCAGTAAGACTTTATGAAAATTGGAGCAGTAAAAAGCAGGATGTCTGCTGTCAGCGTGACAGTGTGTTTAAACATCAGCTATTCTGTGTGCATATGAAACCCACTGCGGGCCAGACTGGTGTGAGAAGCAAACCAAGTTTGTCTGTTTATCACGTTGTGACTGAGTAATGTGGGAGTGAAGTAAGACAGGAGAAGATAAAGTGAGTGAGAACAGAACACTCATCAGCTTTACTCTCCTGGCACTGATTAATGTCAGTGTTTTCAGAGGTCGGCTTCACCCCCCAACGCTCTCACACAGTCTGTCTTCTTAGCCCGCTGCATTGATGCTTCCATACAGCATAATTGAGGCTAAACCTTAGCCACATCGTCCATCCTCCTCACTCTAACCGTACCACAACTTATACTGTTAACCTAACTTTAACCACTGCCTGCAAGATTAGTCAAATGTGGTTCTGCATCCACCGGTTTGTGCATCTATAAATACATCAGCAACTCACACACACTTGTAAGGAGTATTTACAGCCTCATTACACTGCTCAGGTCCTGTTTACACAACTGCGATACATTATGACTACAGCGACTCTGGATACAGAGCGTTAACACAGATCTGGAGCAAGAAAATTCAACGTTTAAACTGAGCCACAGAGCATGCATATAATGCTTGCAAACTGTAAACAAACTAACTGTAGCACACAAACTAGCTGAATTAGCTTCTCCAGTGTGGTCAGAAGTAGCATGATCTCTTGTGTGGAGTTGAGCAGGGATACTGGATTTAAAGGTTACAGAGAGGCAGAGTAGCGTCTCACTCTGCTTGTTTTTAAATCTTTCCCACCCCAACATTCTGTCATTGTCTAAATACACGGCTACATCAGCACTATAGCTCCGGGATCCGCAGTCGTATCATCTATGTGTAAATGCAACTATAGTTTCATTCAACTATAGTTTCATTTACTTAACATAAACTGTTAAAAGATTCCAAATGGTCTTCACAACATAGTATTGACAGAAACACACACACACTGGTTGTTGTGTTTCGTGAGCTCTTCACAGAGACACAAAGCATCCCCTGACCTTTGACCCTATCCCTAACCATTACAAGTACATGCCTAGGCCTTATTCTCAAAGAAAGTTTTGGTCGACTACAGCCGTGAAATTTCCTCTGAAATTCGACTAATCACTGTGGGGCGGGGGACGTGGTTGTCTTGTCAGCCTAAATTAATTATAAAAGACAAAGTCTAGGAGTTTTGCACCATGTGCAATGTCATAGCCCATGATTTCCAAAAACATATAAATATGTATCAATATATAAATATAGATATATAAATAGAACTGTTCAAGAATATATATATATATGTACCATGAACACACACACACACACATTGGTGAGGACTAATCTTCTTTGACTACTTAGCCTCATACCTAATCCTCCAGCCAATATGAAATGTAACCTAACCAAGAGAACGCCAGCATTAACAGAAGCCTAATCCATGCTGTGAAGGTACAGTACCTGCTGAGCAGCACATGTACTTGGGTGCATTACTTGCATCGGAACTCCCTCAGAGCTGAAGACCCCTCGACACCCTGTTAGAGACAAGAATCCTTGTTTCTACAAAGATTAAGAAGGAGCTGGCCCTCTGTTTACACCATGACTGAAGTGGGATTTAAAGTGACACTGACCACCGTCCTGTCCTCCATCCTGCTGCTGGTTGTGCGGGCACTGCTGTGCTACTTCACCTGCAGGTTGGCAGGTCCACAGCCTCTGGGTGGACTTGGCCACTTTTGATGCCCCTGTGAGGTCCAACACGTAAGGAATGTTCAATGCCTCTGAGTACTGATATGGAACATCATTATATATTGAATTCAAGAGCAGCTCAAGAGGTTTGAGGACTTTATAAAAACAACAACGCTGTTTATCTGAATGTTTTCAACATGTGGACTCCGGGGGACGTAGTAGTACCACGCCACAACAGGCTTCTTAGCAGTGTGTTCGACAGTGGTCGCCACAGCCATGTGAAGTCCACACTGTGTTTTGGGAGAGTCTGTAAACCTGACGCAAACCAACCTAGGAGTTAGGAACAAGGTGGTATTGACTCTAGAACATTCTGGTGGCAGGTGCTGGTCCTACAATGTCATCTAACATAAATGAATTAATATTAATTAATAATCATAATAATTTAGCTATTATCCATCCATCTATTTTCATTCGCTTATCCGTTACCGGGTCGCGGGGGCAGCAGTCTCCATGACCGCCACCCAAATCACACTGCACCGTACCAACCCCCCATAAACCCTCCTACACAGAGTCCACTGGAAGGTACCAACCACCCTCACCGGGACTCGATCTTGCCCAGGAGGTGAACCCTGGGGTTTTACACCAATGACAGAGACATTGCCTCTGGGCCAAAGCGCCACAATTTAGCCAATATTATTTATAACAATGGCTTTGACAAAAGAGATCACATGGATCTCGATCAAAAATGTTTCAGTTTGCCTTGACTGAGTGACTGAACTTTGACATATGTCATCTGAACATTCTGACTTACCTCAGAACAGCATTATGTGTCCTTTTGTGTGAGCGGCACAAGCTTTTGAAAGTGTTATCTAAAATAACATTGTAGATAACACGATTATAGGGAAAAACAAGTTTTAGTTCAAACAAATGTAAATTTGATCATTTCAATAAACCATGTGATTCTACAAAGACTGCTGACGGCAACTGCTGACGCAAAAGTAAACTTTTTTTTTTTTCATTTAGAGATACATTTTTGAGTCAGTTGGGAATAATCAGCTTAACTATCCTCCTGTAAACCTCTCACAGCTGGGGAGACTCATCTCCATGAAATCACAGTGACTGTAAAAACATTCGTCTATGTAGGAACATTCGCTGGTTCCTTCTCTTGGAGGTGGTTACATGTCATTTCCTGGTTATCTGTACACTCAGACTGATGTTTTACTGGAAACTCAACAGTTTCGATCATCAGTTGTCTGCGTGGATGCCCTGCTTCATCAGAACAATTACTACATGTTTGTTTTTCTTTCTTCTCTTTCTTTCGTCAGTTCGTAGTCTTCAACTAAATGTCTGCTCAACAACAGCTGAATGAGATGTAGCGTAGTGTGATTCACAGTTGTCAAAGTGTTTTTCTCTAAATAAGGTCACACTTTGGCTATGACTGAAAACATGAGGAACGTATTTACGGATATTAAAAGTTATGTGGAGGTGTTGGTTTGTCAACATTTGACAACAAAGAACTTCATTTCCTGCCAACAAACGAAATCTTAAGAGCAAATGAAGCGAACTTTTTTATTTTCTGATATGGCTAGGACCAGAGATCAAAATCTACCGTATTCAGTACATTAACATCTCAAAGTATGCAACCCTAATTATTGCTTTTAATTCTATCTCTGTCTCAGCTCACTGGCTCAATCTGTGCAAAGTTACAGTTGTGTGAAGGAGAATCACGTCGTGAACCACAGACACCATCGGACCATGAAGGTGACGGCGCTGCTCCTCGTGTGTTCCTGTCTGATCCTGGAGTCTCTGGAGAAGCCACTGTTCCCCGGTACAGGACTGTTTTGTTAGCCAAATGCAAACACAAATTTCAAAAAGCTCTTTGCATGCCTGTCGACTGATGATGTGAATACTAATCCTTACAGTACGTGGAATTATTTGGTTGCTGCCAATTCGAAAGAACTCCTGTTTTTTAAGAGTTTGTAGGCTGAGAACCATCAAACTACTCTCAGGTTCATACAAATCTGTATCATCTGTCTTTTAGAGTTTTTTCATACATTTTATTGTTTGTTTTTTAACTAGAGCAAGAAAAAGACCCCAAATTTTGGAATTCATGGGCCCAGCAGACTCTGATAAACGCCGTGACTCTGCAAACCTTAAATGTCAACAGAGCAAAGAATCTAATCTTCTTTCTGGGAGATGGTAAGCTGACAACGTATCTACCTAAAAATATATTTCTCATATTCACCTTTTACTGTGTCTGTAATACAATATTAATAACAATAGTACTGTAGTACCTGCCTTGATCAATGGAGGATCAAAGATTCCAGGAGAAAAAAATGGGAACAGGAAACAGTTGTCAGACAGGAAACTAGCTGTCACACTACAGGCTGTGGTTGAAACTAATTTGTACATTTGAGCATTTAATCTTCCAACACAAACGAACCACATTAGTGGTGGTGTTAAGTTCATCAAGGTTTGTTTTTCTGCCTGCATTCAGTTAGAGGTGGGAGAGGTTTCCCCGGAGCAGAGCTTTTCACGGTTTTAAACTGGGAGCCTCAGTGTGAACAAAGCTCTGACGAAAAAGCCCTTCACCCCAACCTTACCCTGTGTTACTTGCTAACTTGCTATGGCATGGTAACTGACAGGTGAAAGCCTAATACTACTGTAATATTGGTGTAATTATATTTGAAACTCGAAACTCTACTATTTCTCTTCAGTTTAATATGTTTACAAAACACGTGTTGGTTTCCTCAGGCCAACTTTATTTTAAAAAAATGTATATATATATATATATATTTTTAAATTCCAACCCCTGGCTCATGTGTACGAAATGGACAAAAGTATTCGGTTCTAAAAGTGGGGTTTAGAAAATGTATAAAAAAAAAACATTGCCTATGTATTTCCGACATTAACGCAAAGTAGCTACATTTATTTTATTTTAGTTTTTGTGTGTGGGTGTGTGTGTGAAAAGGAGGAAAAGGGGGGTCAAACATATGGCCTGCGGGTCAAAACCGGCCCGTTTGGGGTTACAGGCCAGCACACTTGATGAATTTCCAAATACAGGAAATGTAAAATTATATTTCATTATAATTAATTTTAAAAAATATATAATTGAGAGTTATCTTAATGTACTTCTTTGCATGAAAACAAAGGAGGGAAAACACGGACTTATTGTTATTTAAAGGTAATTATGTTACGATGGTCCATCCCACTTGACATCTAATTAAGGTGGAATGAGTTTGATACCCCTGGTATCTGGTCCCTGCAGAAATATTAAACGCTGCTATAACTGAATATCCCTCATGTTTACACAGCAGGTACAACAAACTACTAGAATTTTAATATGTCAATAAAACGTAGGCAGTTGCTCCACTAGGCATAAAGTATAGGCATGCAATTCACGGAGGAGACACACACTTTTGATTAAACTTTGTGTACGTTCCCTTTAACTAATGAAAATGGAATGCAAAATTATATATATATATATATAAATAGTAGAATTCATTTAGCAAATTAATAACTACCTTTAAATTTTCTTTCTTTCCCCCCCCATTTTCCCCCTCAAAAAATGCGTTTTGGGGTCTGTGTACGCGTTAAAAACCGATAACGCACCGACCATTTTTTAAAGTATAACATTAGCATTGGCATGAAGAACGAAAAAAATACATAAAAACAACAGACAGCAGTGAGATATGCAGGAGTAATACGTTAAACACAAACACAAATACACACACGCTCTTGTTTACAGGTGACGTTATGTTCCTGTAAAAATAAAGATGGCAACCTGTCACTGGAAGAAGTGAGAGCAGGGACCGGGGCTTTGTTATGATGAGCGGGCACAGCCTCGAGCCTGCGCCCACCTGAGCACGTCCGCCCCTGCGGGCAAGTAGCCTTCTGCGCCCTCGCGGACACGCTGTCGCTCACCTGTCTGACCGCCGCCAACCGCCGCACCGTCCAAAGCGGTCGTGCTGCTGTCACCAATGCCTTTATTGATCTGACGGAATTCACAAAGAACAAAATAAATTTTTGAAAACAAGGACCAACAGAAAAAACGTTTTATATCAAAAATATACGTATATATCAAGTTTCCGCCCAGGGAGGAACAACCCACTTCCATCAGGTAGAACAAATAAAACAATTTTGTGGAATTATAACTAAACAACTATTAACCTCTGCTGCATATATATATATATATATATATATGTATGTATACGTATACGTTATGAGGACCCTTCTTTCATTCATTCCTTCTGCCGTGAAACTGTTCACGTCCCTCATGTAAAATCCCTGACATGTTTCAAATTATAACGTAAAGAGTGCTTTCCCACAACCCCCTGTGATCACATGTCATTTCAGGAATGCAGTCCTGAAAGTCATGGCAATTTAAAATTCCAGAAGATAGATTTATTGCCATCTCCTCAAACCACACTTTTCAGAACTTTTAAAAACAAACCCCTTCGTTAGCCAAAAACCCTGTCCTCTTTTAAAACACTTTACTTTGTTTTTCATGAGCGGAATTTAAATAACCTGACTTCAGAAAGGACAAAGAAGATCATTAAACCAACTTCATAAAATGTTTACAGGAATGGGCGTTCCCACGGTGACAGCTGCTCGAATACTGAAGGGACAGCGGAATGGACAGAGTGGTGAAGAGACACAGCTGGAGATGGAAAAATTCCCTTTTGTTTCATTGGCAAAGGTCAGATTTATTGATGTTGTTGTTTATCACACTGTACAACACAGTACTGAGCAATATTTGTGTGTACTGTACTATACTTACGCTTATACTGTACTTACTGTAACAATAAAAATGCCGAAACACTATAAAACATCTAGATCACGTCAGGAGGTTCCACAAACGTCTTCAAAGTCTCAGTTACTGGTCTTAGGAATTAGGTTTTGATTTGGCCTCAAACCTGTGATTGAGACATGCCCTGTGATTTGAGGAACATCATTCCTGGATGTAGCTGACATCACATTAAGAGTTGATGCATCGTTAAAAAAAAAAAAAAAATCAAACGTCAGAATGTGGCAAAAAACGATGTACAAATGCAGCACAATCCTGCACAAAGCCTGGTTACAGGAAAAAACATATACCATATGCATCATCTGGACTATAACTCCTTCAGATTCATTTATGGTGAGGTGAAGTTTGTCATAGAATTACTCCTACAAAGATTTCATTCCAAAACCAGATGAGAACCCCTGGACGTCATCATGCAACTTGGTTTTTTTTTAGTTTGATTTTCTAACTTATAATCTATACTAACCACATGATCATGTCAATGTGTCATAGCCTACTTAAAAAAGTTGTCTGTTTATTAAGATCTTGGACATGGTCCAATGTTTGATCTGTTAAATGTCAAGAAATCAGGACAGCAAAAGTCAGCGATGACATCATCATTGACATTTGTCCACTCACCAATAATGTATACAGCACAGAGCTGCTCACACACTCTTAAAATCCAGCATTCACATAAAGAATTGAAATCACAGGCCGCGCTTTTTTTTGGAAAACTCTCTTATGAATAGAAAATAAATTCTTATTATTAATTAGCAATAAATACAATTGCGTATACGTATGTAAACATATATAAAACAGAGCACTTTTAGAATCTTTTTTAATCTGACTGTACACTTCTGACTGGCGACTCCACAGACGTACAACACTGATGCACAGGTGGCGGACAGTGCAGGAACAGCCACAGCATTCCTCTGTGGAGTCAAAGCCAATGCAGGCACGGTGGGCGTGAGCGCAGCTGCTGTGCGAGCCCAGTGTAACACCACACGGGGCAACGAGGTCAAGTCCATCCTCAAGTGGGCCAAGGATGCAGGTAGGGTGAAATAAAGTACAACTTTCACACAGAGATCCACTGTTGTTGCAAGAACCTGCCGTGAGCCATCAGTTTTTGTCTTTCTCTTTAACCTGTGCATCTGTGCAGTCTGATAATATTAAATGTCAAAAGCAAATGTGAGAGGAATTTGTACACTGTTTTCTTTGTGGGGGTGGTGAGGGTCACCATGTGAGCGGTGTGTGTGAGAAAAAGAAAGTTATTTGAGAGTAGGTTCATGGCTCACGGGTAATAAGAAATTCACTCAGTCCTCAGGGAAGGTACAGCGCAGCCCATCCAATGTTGGCAGTTCTAAAAGAATGGGAAATGTTATTTCCATCGGCCCTTATAAGGAGAATCTGTTTTCTACCACCACATGATTTGTCGATAAAAGAAGTCGTGTCTTTTAAACAAACTAGAAATCTGTTCATGGCAATCGTTCTCTGTACGTCTTCGTGGGAGTCCGTGATGACAGGCCAGATCGACAATAATGTCTGAGGTTCATATCAGCATCTGCTGAAGTCGGCTTCATTTTGGTTTTGGCACTTTCTACAATGCCCAGTTGTTGCAAACAATGAATGAACTGCGACAGGATCACATTTTTAGAAGATTTGTGGACAGTCATGATGTCATGAAGCGTCTTGTGATTAGCAGCAGCATCAAACTACTTCCAAAGAGAAACCAACTTCAACAGAAAAGTGAGTTCTGAAATGGACCTACATATGTGAATTGGCTCCATTACTCACTAACATAACAACATAAAGTAACACTCCAAACACTTGTTGTCGTAGTATCCTCTCCCTTATCACAGTAGTTGCGTTCCAAGACCCACCGCAACAAGGTACAATAGTACACCGAGTACGCATTGTATTAGCCAATAGTATGCTGTATACAATCTTGTCTAAACAAAGGTAAACAAAGCTACTAGCGATCTTTCGCAAATTCGCTTATCTCAATTTCAAAACGAGAATCTACATTTTTAAACTAATTAGGTAATAATGTCTTTTAGCTTATTTTTTTGCTATATCTTGCGATATAGCAAAAATTTTGCAAGATCGGATTTAAAAACAAACAAACTGCGATGTACTGAGGGAGTGGAAGGAGAACCGTGGTATAGAAAGGGAACACTGTATATGATTTTTTGACATATCCTGTGTGTTGGCCTGGTGAATATAAACAACTCATTGAACTTTGTCTCACTTTATTATTGGCTTTTGCTAAAATCTGCGTTAAACAATTCCATATTGTTCCTCTTTGGATCCATCAGATTAAACACTGTTGTCCTTGAATGCCGTGTGTTGAATGCTTTTGTTGCTTTGTTTTTATCTTCTGAAATGCAGTCACATGGTCCAACTGACAGTGGCATAGAGAGAGCTACATCTCACAAACACCTTTCTTTCCTATTGGCTGAATTTAGCCGTTACTTTAAAATATAAGTATATAATATAAGGCTGGTAAGTCTCAAAAACCAAAAGAACAGAGAGTGTTGTTATTGTATCCTGTAGAAAATGAGACGATTTCTCACCATGTTGTACTAATGTTCGGGTCTGTTGTTTTTGTTGATTTTGTGGACTCATTTGTCAGTCTCGACATCTTTTAATAGAACACACTGATGGTTTTGTAAATTATTATCCAAGTTCAAGGTAAAATAGAAGAAAAGCCACAGTGGATTAGATAGATATGTTGAATCAGTGTTGCTTTTAAACGCTGCCAAAATCCATTCCCTTTATCTTCTCAGCAGTTGTTACAGTAAATGAGGAGATAATAAGTCATGGAAATAAAGTTTGAGAGAATATATTTTTTCTCTGATGAAAGTGTGCATGTGTGTGTGTCAACTGCAGGAAAGTCTGTGGGAATTGTGACCACCACACGCGTCAACCACGCCACCCCCAGTGCTGCGTATGCTCACTCTGTGGACAGAGAATGGTACTCTGACCACGAGATGCCGGAGGATGCCGTCCAGGCTGGCTGCAAGGACATCGCCAGACAACTATTCGAAAACATTCCCGACATTGACGTGAGTTTGATAATTGCACTTTGAGTAACGGGTCCAGCAGTCTGAAGAGGTGGTCAAAGACAGTTAATAGTGGCCTTGATGCTGGTCTCGCTGTTTTCTTTTTTGGTACGTTGTTCTTTTCAGTGGAACTCTGAGTCAGAGTCATTTCTCAGAAAAACTTTAGTTCAACTTCCTTTGAAGAGAACAGCAGCAGGTTACAATTAGAATAAGATAAAAAAAAACGTTTGAAGCTTGTGGGCTTCTCAGACATGACCTCATATATATATATATATATATTATAGTAATAATTTTAACAAATTCTTGAACAATTGTTTTGTCTCCTGATTCACACACTTCAGGTTTTATTGATCACCATTTCTATTTTGATTTACTGACCTCACTCCAGGACTCCGCAGTCTCTGACTGACTACAGCCGCTTAAGTCCTAGTTTAACTGATATGGATAAAGGAATGATCCTTTACGCTGTTACGCTGTAACAAACTCTCTTTGTTTAGTATTTCAGCACTGGCACTTTAAGTTTAGCTCAGTTTGGTTAACACTGACCTCTAAGGTCAATAGCACACAGGGCAGTGTTTCCCAAACTTTTTTTCCAGGACCCATATTTTAAAAGTCATCCTTTGCGACCCAAGTCAATAGACATTATACGTAAACTCCTGGGAAGCATGATGCGAGACAACCCAAAAAGGGTTTCTTTGGAAAACAATGCTGTAGGGAATAACTCCTTTTCTTTAGTAGTAATTACCAGGAATGACGTGGTACAACTTTTTTATGTCTGATACTGATACTGTAACTTAGGAGTATCGTCCAATACCGATATTAACCTAATACCTTCAGCATTTGAGCTTAGGTATCAGGTCGGACTATAGTTTTTTTCCATGTTCAATGCTGAGATTGAACCAATATCATAACGATACCAATACCAAGTTTCGGATCGCTCATTCAGTACATACCCTTCTTCTGGAATGACCTCTGCTGTGTGTGTTTTCAGGTGATTATGGGCGGAGGGAGGAAGTACATGTTTCCCAAAAACACTTCTGATGTCGAGTATCCTAATGTCGCAAAATACTTTGGCACACGCAAAGATGGCAGAAACCTGGTTCAGGAGTGGATTGATGGAAAGAAGGATAAAGTAATTTGTTGGAAATACTTTTACATAATGTTTGAAGTAACTTACAAGTCACACAGTAGAAATTATGTCTCTGTTTTATACCACAGAAAGCTCACTATGTCTGGAACAAGAGGCAGCTTTTATCTCTGAATCCTAACAACGTTCAATACCTACTGGGTGAGTCTCCAACCTTAAGGTCTTTAGGGTTGAAATAAGGGAGAAAGCACTCACTGTGGTCCCTGCATGGGTACTCGGTACAACTTCTTAGAACTTCTCTGTTCTTACTGCAGGTCTGTTTGAACCTGCGGATCTGCCGTATGACCTTGAGAGGAACACTGAGTCTGATCCCTCACTGACAGAGATGGTGGAGGTGGCCATCAAGATCCTAGGCAAGAACCCCCTTGGATTTTACTTGCTGGTTGAAGGTAGGTCTGTTTATACAGTCCGACAGTCAGGAATAAATGTCCTAGTTCGTCACAAAAAGGAAAAGAAAACTAACCAATAAAAAAGAAACTTAAAGTGAAGAGTTGTAAGAGAGAATGTTAAATATCACAATATTGGCTTGTCTTGTAGCTGTCTTAGTGTGGTGTTAAAGTTGTTCTGGAACATGTTGGAAATGTTGCCAGTAGGTCCTAACTGGGCTAAAGTTACTTCCTGTGGGTTGTAGTAGGTTTTGGGTCCAAGGAAGAGAAAGTTTTGGAGAACGGAGCACTGACAGGAATCAGTCGCAGTCGCAAAAAAACAGTTTGAGCAAAGAATTCAAGTATTCCCTAAACGTTGGACATCAGTCTACAAAAACATTGTCTTTCTCATCCTGGACAGAAGAGAGACAGAAAAATTAACCCATTCATTTAACTGAGTAGAACAGATCCCAACCATTTTTGTAAAACCCTGCAATTTACTGTGGCATGTAAATGCCTAAAAATGTAACTACATGTTGTGGTGACGCTGACCACAACCGCTGTGACTGTTCCAGTGTGGAGTAGGTCTCCTTTGTCCAATTCAGTGACTGTACAGGCTCACAAGCATTATGTCAGTCATACCAGTCTGTGTACACAAACTAGCACTCTGGTCCTTTTTCTTTCCAAATTCTTCTACTTACTCTACTACTCAGACCCGGGCTGGAGTGCCATGTTGTAATTTCGCTATTCAGACCAAAACATTAAACAATTAAAGAAAGACTCTTTTAAGTTCTGGACCATTTTGGTGGAGATGAATGAAGAGATTTTGACTTTCTTATTTCAAGATGTTATTCTTCACACTTAGTGAACACCACAAATAAAGGTATCTTGTTCAAACTACTGGTTTTGTTTTTTTTTCGAGGTGGACGCATCGACCACGGACACCACGATGGTAAAGCAAAGCAAGCTCTGCATGAAGCTGTGGAAATGGACAGAGCCATCGGCAAGGCAGATCTGATGACCAGCGTCCACGACACGATGACTGTAGTCACAGCTGACCACTCCCATATGTTCAACTTTGGAGGATACACAGACAGAGGAAACACCATATTTGGTTTGTACATGTCCAGTGTGACTAATCTATAACAGCTGGTTATAGAAAATAAATACATAAAAAATAACAAAACAAACCCCAGGTCTGGCCCCCATGCTGAGTGATGTGGATCAGATGTCGTTCACTTCCATCTTGTATGGAAACGGACCAGGTTACAAAGTTGTGAGAGGAAGCAGGGAGAATGTGTCTACAGTTGACTACAGTAAGTACAACACATGCAGCCACTGAAGTTCACTTCAGAGAACTTGACAAAAGTATGTCATCTGCTCATTTCAACGGCCATGTATACAACGCACATCCAAAACCTTGTATTTTTGTTTGTTGCTTCCTTCTCAGTGGATAACAACTACCAGGCTCAGTCTGCTGTACCTCTAGCTATGGAGACTCACGGAGGAGAAGACGTCGCCGTGTTTGCAAAAGGCCCCATGGCTCATCTCCTTCATGGAGTCCATGAGCAGAACTACATCCCTCATGTCATGGCGTACGCTGCCTGCATTGGCCAGAATAAGGATCACTGTATGTTAGGTAATGGGGCTGAAAACGTACGTCCCCTTATTGCCAGTGTCGTAGTTCTTTTCACAGTTTCCCAACTCCTCTGCTGACTTGGTCTCCACAGTGTTTATGATGTTCTCAGAAGGACGTCTCAAAGCCTGCACTAGTGATTCTGAAGGCTTTAGGGGCAGAGTTGAGTTGAGACCGGGCAACACATGAGGCTGAAATATGATTGGATAAAAAACTTAACCAAGAGAAAAGCCAGGAGTGAGGATGAATAAATAGAACAGTGATAAATATATTGAAAAATAAGTCACTGATGTTTAGGCCAGCAGAGAAGACCTTGCTGGCCCTGGTGGTCCAACACTGCTTGTTAATAACTACATTGGTACTGTTTTGTCTTAGAGTCAATAAAAATGTTTTCTCCAAGCCGCATTGGTTGTCTTTTTCATTAATTTCCTTAATTATGTACTAACTGTTGTTAAAGTTAAATTTAGCATCATTAACTGCTATTTTTATTCACAACCTGTGGGACAGCACAGGGTCAAAAATGTCTCGACCTGGTTGCAAGAAGTTTTGGCGTTAGACAGGGAATATTTTGACCTAATGTGCGTCATATGTTTTACTCTCCCATCTTCTCTGTTCTGGTCCATTTGGAATGTGAATGGACAGAAGCCAAGCATTCTATTGCATTACATGCTCATCAGGACAACACAGGACTCATGTTGGCTGAAGCATGAAAAGGGTTGATTCAGTTTCAACGAGGGAAGTGAAGTTCTCACGCTCACAGCAACACAACAGCAGAATCAGAATCGCAGGTAGACACTCGAGGGCGGTACAAACGCACACAAAAAAAATCACAAAATGTTGTTGTTTGTAAAACGACCGAAATAAGTTTAAAAATCTAAAGTGAAACGCAATCTAAAAAAGTAAGACTGGACATGTCACAAAATTATCAGCCAAACGAGGGGGTGGGGGGGTCATACAGAGATCACCAAAATTATTCTAAAAAAAACCAAACTCTTTCATCATAGACTCATGTCTGGCAACAGTACAACTACAGGCTTCATTCTGCAGAAATCACTTTAGTGTGTGTGTCTGACTGTCCTGCCTGCAGTCCAGATCCACCTACAGTTGAAATGAGGACTAAAATCAGACAACAGACCAATTAGCAGTGAGCAGTTCAGAACTTTTAACCCAGATTAGGTTTTACAGCGCTGTGACCTTGATGAACATCACTTCAATCCACAACGCCTACTCTTTATTTCTATGAGACGTGGATCAGTCTTTCATCTGGGCCATCTGTGTCAAGCCTCGACACAATGTTCTGTCAACAGTAGGGATTTTGATTTATGCCTCTTACTGTGAATTCAAACTCATCACCTCCATCACTTTGACCAGCCTGTCATCGGTCCCTGATGGCTCTGTACATTCCCTTTCACTCCGCCTGTCCTGCTCACTTTGATTTGGCCACTTTACTGGAAGCGATGATCAATCTACTAGCCTGTGGTAGCTTGTTGAGTTCAGACAGCCTCAGATAGATCAGAATTAAAGAGCCAAGCAAGGCTGACAGCAGAGGAGCTGCTCTATAAAAGGGAGCACTGGAGCAGGAACATGCCATTTCATACATTTTTAATTCAGTTTTCTCTCCTGGAGCAAAGCGAGATTCAAGGTCCATTTTTCTTGAGGGTCATTCATGATTTTAGAAGAAAACTGAATGAACAATACGTCTTAAACCACTTCTACTAAGTAGGCCAAGTTTCATAAAAAAGTTTTAACTGATGTTAACCTAGGCTCTTCTCTCAATGTTATTCTACCAATAAAATTGTGTACAATAACGTCAATGCAACTGACATGAAGAGGTAAAACTGTTCATGATGACCATGACATTACACCCCAAGCCGTCAGCCCAGAGGTGTGACTGATGTTCAAACTACATATTCACGTCTTTCACAGCCAGTGAAAGGAAGAGAAAATTATTACAAATTATTAAAAGGAAATAAAGAAAAATGTACAACTTGCCATTCTATATACAGTGGAACCTCGACATACGAGTATTTAGGGTCACAAGCAAGCCGCTGAGCAAATTTTGGCTTCGAGATACGAGTAAAGACTCGAGATACAAGCACGCTTACAGATGTCGACGCTAGGTGGACGAGCACTCAGAGCAGCCCATGCCACATCACTCGTTTTTTTAGAGGTCCGGAATGGAATTAATTTTTTTCTGTTATTTCTTCTGGGAAAACATGATTCGAGATACGAGGACCTCGAGTTACGAGCTTGGTCCTGGAACGGATTATGCTCGTATCTTGAGGTTCCACTGTATTTATTTCTTAGGTCGTAAAGTGGTGCAAATATTTGCTACTAGTGTGTGCCCTAATCAGATGCACTGCAGTGAATATAGATCAAATATTATCTCGGTCCCACATTTCATAGATTAGGAACTGGTCACCGTAAACAAGACTCAGCAAAAACAACCAATACATCTACCCTGGAAATACCAATACTGTGAAGGCGAGATAGTGATGCCTGAGTCAAATAATGTTCACCTAGAATTGAACAACTGCTAAAAAAAAACCCATATATCATATACATAAAGCAAATACAGGGGATCTTAGGTCGGGGTTTAGTTCCTAGCGGTGACTAACTCACTTTTTCACCATAATTCGAAATAGTCACCGCTAGGAACTAAACCACACGCAAAGTGTGCTTTTAAATTCAGTTTGGTGTGACAAAAACGTGAAGTTTAACACTGACAGCAACTGAGTACAAACAATGCTTGTTAGCCATAATGAACGGCAGAAGTTTCAACAAAATATGGCGTACCACCAGTGAATATAAACAGGTCTGTCTTCCTTGTCAGAAATAAGAAAAAAGGCTTTCTTAATAAATGTATCATAGGTGTGGAGACGTAACAGTGAAATGCTGTAAGTCGAGGACGTCTTAAACCGAGGACCCCTGTATAGTTAAAAAATAACCCAGACATACTGTTACTATACTTTTTTGTTTCTTTTTTGTCTTATTTGAAAGGTTTATTATCTGATGTAAAATAACGAAATAATATATAATAATAAAATAAGGAATAATAAGGTGTGTTTATAAATTACACTTATACGCCCAGTTTGACATTAAAGAGAATTTTACACTATATATGTATATTTAAATGGTAGAGGGCTCCACCTCCATCTCTCTGTAAGTCTGAGCATCCATGGTCTGAAAGAACGTTAAACACTACTGTTGAGGTTTAAATAGTTACCAAACAACTGGGTCAATAAGTAAGGTTGGCTAATGTTAAGGGAACATAGAAAAACCAAAGGCTACTGTAGCCAATGAGAGTGGCAATTACTGGAGTTCCTACCTGTCATTCCTGAGAGTCAGTCATGTGCATCTCTGCACACGTCCACCTGCGCAAGTAACCCAGTTAATAAAGTACAAAGTCTCGCAAACAAAGATTGACAAATGGTGTTTGCTATGGTTATTTTGTTGTTTTTGTGGACAAGGCCATTACCTAACCGTTCACTGATTGCTGGGCTTGTGTGCAAAACACAACACAGTACGTATTTTAACGTCATCTCACAGTAGACCGCTTCAGTCAGTGTCTGCAGCTGTGAAAACATGTTGATAATTTGTGCATATAAGGAATTCCATGACTTGAACCCTACCAATGTAATCACACCAGTTGATTTTGTCAGGTTGTTGGAAGTGTATGCTGCTGTGTTCAGCTGCAAGAATGCTACCCTCTATCTGTATTTTCTCTCTGTTACTTTATGATTTTGACAAAAAAAGGTTGGTGAAAAAAACAGGCTTCAGTGGCGGTCACTGGATGCAGTGCTACAGTTACAAACCCAACCGATGAAAAAAAACAAGTTGTTGTGGTTTTAGTTATACTCTGTCATTTTGTAAATAAATACTATTTATAGAGCTGCCGCAGCCACTGTTTCACAGCTACAGAGTCACTATGACCTCAGTGATGAGAACAAATGTGACAGGTGAACAATACCAGATTTTGCGAAGCAATAACAGTGGTGTGGTGTGTTTGCTGCTGCTCCCTGTTAATGAGCAGCTACAGTGTCTTATTAAACGGCTTCTTGTCGAACACGTGTTTTAAATGTGTGTTTGATTCAAGTCTCAACACGTGACGTAAGTTTGATTTTTCCCCCCAAGATAATTTCATCCCAAACAAGATACAGAGCATGCTTACGAGAAAATAAACTCAAAAAGTCATAACCCCGGTATCTAGAATAAATCTTAATTTCTTGAATCGCTTTCTTCCCTCATTGAATAGAAGTCTCTCCGTCGTCTTTTGTGGTCTCCTGGCTCCCACACGTCTCCTCTGACCTCTCCTTTGAGCTGCTCCTCACCTCCCCCACACAACATTCTGACTGTCTTCCGCAACTGCATGCATAAGCTGATCCAAACTTTGAATACTATCTTCCCCTCCCCAGTGCAGAAAGTAAAACCTTTGTGGGAGGAAGGACGCCAAGAAAAACTTTAAAGCGGATTTTATGCCTTTCAGTGATTGCACTGTAATAACTGGGGCCAACAGAAAGGAGACTCACTCGCACTTTGTAGACTGGGAAACATTCAGAACTACTCAATATCCATTATCTGTGTCCTTGTTGATGCTAACACATTTCTATTAAATATCTATAATATATTTAATATTATTTAGTGCATGGTTAGATTTTTACTCTCTATAAAATTGGTTTCAATGCCATTTTGGAACATTTAAAGGGATATGGTCTCAAAGCCAGTGTGCAAATCTAGATTTTAGCTAACAATTGCTGTAGAAAATGGCTGCAGATGGATATATTAGTAAGTGACTATTTTTTTTCTTTGCTTCTCAAAATGTGGAGCAGGCCCCACAGATGAGGAACAGACATGAAAGGTGGGGCGCAACAAACAGGTGGAAATTGATTTGTTATAAAATACGACATTACTTGGATTTAGTTAAATAAATTTGAAATGTAATTTATCAAGCTCTTGTTGGGGCAAAACAGAGAAAAAAATCCCCATGTGGGCACTGACCAAAACTTTGAGAACACCTGCGTTATGTAACATTATCAAATGGTGAAAGGCATGCAGGAACGCCAGGATGGCCTGACAGGAATATTTCAGAAATCATCACACTTGCAAAAGCATTTAGGTAATAATAATAATAATAAAAGCTAGGCTAAAATAAAGTGTATGACCATACTGAAGATCATACTGAAGTCGTCAGTTAACAACAAATGTGTGTAGAGTGCAAGGAAAACAGTTCACTAAATAAACAAACTCTGGACTGTCTTTCTTGGACCTGTGTGCAGGATATATATATTCAAATATGACCATTTATATTTACTCTAAGGCTGTTTAACCAAATAATCTCATGGACACGTCACAGGTCATGGATTTGTGGATTTATATCTCATCTAGATTTACTTCGCAATCCTTCAGGAGCAAGGGTTTCCAGAGAGGATCAACCGCAACACACATCATTTTAATCCATGGACAACATACTGTGAAGCATATGTAAACAGATGGTGGGATCATTTGATCGGACACTAGACATGTAATATGATATTCATTTTTACTGCAATTTCTTTTCCTCAAGAGTTTTGTTCAAAACTTCTACGTCATATTGATTCATGCGTTGCTCACAGAATAAACTGCTAAGTTCAGCTAGAATTCAGCAAACCTGATTGGTGATTAACTTATTCCAACTGCTGCTACTGTGATGTCCTGCCACTAATTAGAGCAGCTCGTTTGGCCGAGGAGCTTCATTACACGGCAATTATCCAGTGTGTCCACTCTCCCTGTGAAATCCCATACATCCCATTTGTCTGTTCATGGTGATACAATATGAGTGACATATTATGGAAACAGAGGAACCTTTGTTAGAATGATTCAAAAACAGGGAACAGTCCCAAACATGAGCTCATAGTTTATTCATGTACCCTATGAATTCACAGAACGTCTGTTCTTTAAACGTACTACGTGAGCAGAACATTTTTCTTGTAAATAAATAAATCTAGACAACAGCTGATTATATATCATCATCATAATAAATTCTTAAATCTCACATTTGTTGTTTTTTTTCACAATTTCCTTCTGTTTATCCCTCACATCTTTGTCTGTCATCGTGCGAAAGGAAAATATAAACCCTCGGACAACGTGAGCTGCAAACCATGCTGATAATCGTAATGTAATCTCTTGCTGCTGAAACTCAAACCTTACCAGTCCATCTGGATATAAATTAAGATTAACCGCAGAAGGCGGTGGACTATGGACTGGGGTGTGGGGAGAGTGATCAGACAATGAGGCCACGAGCAAAACAACAGACTGTACAATTGTCTTTCTTCAAATAACATCATAATGTGGTCCAAGCCACCAAGGCTTGATTATTCAAGTTATTTCAAGTCAGATACGACTAAACAAAATAGCTGTAGTGGAATATTGATTTCCATTACATTTGTAAACTGGCAGCACATTCAGGTTGGTTCCATGTGGGATTTCTTAAGAACCAGCTGCTCCTAAGTTAACACTTGAATTTAATTACGTCACTGCAGATATAAGTATTGTATTTTTACAAATATGTAAAATCAAATCAAGAATAATTGCTTTTGTCATTTTCCATTGGTTGTTCCTGATTTTAAAACGTCTGTGTCTGATCGTATGATAACAACAACAACTCGGCTGTTTTCTGGATAAATGCAAAGATGCGAATAAAACAACAAGTTAATTTGATGCATCACTGAATTCATTTCAACACCGAGTTCAAGCCGAGAGCCTTGAATCACCGTCAAGTGTGCAGCACATAGTGTTGGTTAAGGTTGCCCTCTGGTGGCTATAATAGGACACGCGCATGTTGAACATAAGTTGGGAGAACAGAACTATATTTAGTTGATACAGTAGGTAGTAAGAACTAATATCACGAGCAAGGACATTTGTAGAATAAAACGAGCAAATTCTTCAGATTCTTTAAATTGATAATAATAAACGACGAAAGATATAAAATATGACAAAAGGGCAGCACTGACTGTAAATAGAGCATGTCATTAGTGCAGTTGACCATTTGTTGTTGTTTCACCTTTAGTACTACTGAAATAACACCAAATGCATATTTCCAGTGTGCATGCACACAACGACTGATTCCATCACACTGAACGTTACACTATTACGTCACATTGACTCAATTAGCGAAACTAAGGTAACCTGGGGTAAAACTGACACACCTGACCTTCATTGCACGCGAACACAACATTGTTTATGTAACAATCTAGCTGTTGTTATATCTTTTGCAATGGAGTCTGCACGAAACCCAGTATTGTTCAATGAGTTACTTATTGTAGTCGAAATGCAACCAAATTTTAGTACTTTTACTCACCTCCACTGTTTTCTCAGCTCAAAACACCGGCTCTTAGAGCCAGTTCGTCGCCCGGAGTCACTCATTTCCTCACCTCCACTGTTTCCTCAGCTCAAAGCACCGGCTCTTAGAGCCAGTTCGTCGCCGACAGACACATACTGCCACAAAAAGCTCAAATGTGTATGAACAGCTCCGTTTGATTGGTGTGAACAAGTCATGTGACAAGACCGTTTCTGTGACGTGTCTGTGATCAACAAAGTAATTGCATTTGTGCCTAAAACTTCCCCAAGATGATGATAATAATATATGTATGATCAACAATCAAAGTAATTGCATTTGTGCCTAAAAGTTTCCCAAGATGATGATAATAATATATGTATATATAAATAAACATTATATCCGGGGTTCCAGTGGTGAGTCTATTATAATCTTCTATTGTATCTTTTTAAGGAAATGACTCAAATAAAAGAGGGCTCGTCCGGGATTTGAACCCGGGACCTCTCGCACCCTAAGCGAGAATCATACCCCTAGACCAACGAGCCATGTGTGTAAGCCGTTGGTCGTGAAATCTAAGTGAAATAAACGTTCTCGGTGCTAAACGTTTTCTTATTTTATTTGTGGGTCAGCTATTGTCATCCTCAAACAGAAGAAAGCTAGGCAATTATATAAAAACAATATACGCCAAACTTAGCGTAATTATAATTAATAGTAATTTAAAATTCTGCGAAACTAATTCATTGAAATCAACAGTAATATTACAAAGGTCTATAAGCGATGTTTTAAAGAACACAGCCAGCTCCCTGGATGTGGATGTTTTACTTTTGGAACTGATGGACCCAGAATATTCACTAGTTTTATTCTTTACACATGTACTTTTAGAATTCTTCACATACCACAACTCACATTCATACGTCTTCATGCATCAACTAACACATCATACATCAATGCAGAGGATTAGATCTGGCTATGAAATATACAAAATGCAGCTGAAAGGTAAGAAAGTGTGCCCTCTGGTGGTCATGATCGGAAGTACAAATCTGGAGGAAACAAAAGATGTAATAGTTTGAGCTCAATCTAGGAACACAAAACTTCTATCTGTGAGGTTCATACAGAAAAATGTAGGGCTCATTCCGGACTTGTACCTGGACCCTGAGCGAGAATCATATCCCTAGACCAACAACCTACGTGATACCCCTAAATAAACAATGAAACTGTACTTTTATATTGTTAACGTATTGGTTATCTTCCGAATCAACTGTGACTTAGATTAAATCTAAAGTGCACACGTCCAAGACTACTTGGAGCAGAGAGACTAAGACCATACGCATCCTATCACTTCCGGTTTCGTTTGTCTCCGCGTCTTATTTTATCCTCGACAACAAAGACGTTTTGCACCGTGGTTTTTCCTTCGTTTGTAACAATTATTTACAGTGCTTAAAAACAAAATATATAATTCAGTGTGGCAACAGTATTATATTATGTACTTACCAAAACAAGTTTAACATTTTTCTTTTATTACTTCGATCTTCCGTTTGTCCACAGAGTAAGAAACCAGGCTAATAACTAATGACAGTCACTGTTCATCCAATTTGCATAAATTAGCTGCTCTAGTTGGCTGTCTGTGGAACTCTTTTGGTACATGCAACACGGCACATAGGAAATCAAACAACTTCAGTTACCATTAAATGATTCAAACTGTACATTGATGAGATAATATGTATTAAGCTGTATGTAAACGTTTTTATTTTCAGTGTTTTCACTTTCCTCTCCTATCTTTTTTAATTGACCTATATGTTCAGCCTGCAGTTTGCATTTATTTATTGTTAACAAGACAGAAAACAAGGGATGTTTTAATCTGTTGAAGCATTTAATTTAATAGAATGTCTTGAAAAAGTCATTCAAATACAAAGAAATGTATAAAGTTAATAAATTTATGCAACAGCATTAATTAGGATCACATCGATTAGGATCACATTAGAGTAAGTGTGTGGGATAGAATAAGCCCTAAACTTGTAACTGTAATGGTTAGCGAAAATAGCCAATGCTCTGTCTTTTTTAATTGGTCACAACCCAAAGAAAATCATTATGTGTGTGTGGTTGTGTGTGTGTGTGTGTGCATGTGTGAGTGACACTATGACATATTACATATTATTTTATATATTTAAAAAAAAATACAAGAGATACTTTTTTAATGCAAAGTATAGACATCTTTATTGTCAGGGAAACTATAGAGACTCAATAAATTAGGAGTTCAACATGAAAACAATTTAAAGACTTCAAGGTAATATTCATTAATATACAGAACGGCTCTCTGTGAAATGGATACACGGCCTTTTACGTAGGTATGTATGGACAGAGAACAGAGTAGAGTAGAGTAGAGTAAAGTAGAGTGACAAATATTTGTTTTAGAATCCAAATTGTAGTATTACTGTGGAGAGGTAACCCTTAAAAACTGTATGGAGTGTTTTACTGTGATCAGTGGACGTCATGCTGACCAGACGACCTCATTCCACTCCGTGACCCCCTGATGACTTTGTGTATTCAGGCCTTAGTTCAGGCATCCGTAGCATGAAGGATTGGCACAGATTTCACAAGGATCTGATGGAGTGATGATATACACTGGAAAGACAAAAAGAAAAATGAACATGGAATAATGTTTATGGATGAGGGGCCAAGGTCCATTTAGTTTTATTTCACTCTGATGGATGGGACAAACACGTCTCTGTCTCTGGCTTATGTACATATGTACGTCCTTACACTGTTTTTACAGAGGCTTTTTGTCTGACACAAATATTACAAACAGTGTCAGGATGTGAAGAGTGAAATCTAGGAATCCACCGCAACATGTTTACAGGTGTTGTGGAAAGAATGTGTGTCCTGGTCATAAAACTGGCTGTGAAAAGTCACCTTAGAAAACATTTGTCCTTCTCACATGAACTCAACGACTGTCAAATGTCAACAGCGATGTTCTCTCAATAGAAACCCTTTTTTTGTTCATGTTTGTTGTACTGTGTTACAAATATGGTTAGAGTAGAGTAGCCAGATTAGTGCACAAAGGACAAAGGCTCAAAGGAACTCAAGCAGCTGTGACTCGTGCAGTTGCATGATCATTTTTTTTTTGTTTAATTGCCTTTTGAATTGACATTTCAGGCGACCTAATTTTGAATTCTAGGTGAGCCCAAATGGGTCCGCAACCCCAAGGTTAAGAAACACAGAGTTAACTGATAACTTTCACAGATATGACGATTGCCTTAAACAACAGTGACACGTACAGTTAGTCATAATGTTGGAAGAACCAGGTTTTTTAATGATTGTACGTTCAAAGCTTGATACAATTTTAGGGTTCTCTTTTCTAAAGTTACATTATCTGTACCTAAGAAAATAAATAAATATCATTACTATGATCCACCTGTAAAGATTTGTATTCCTGATGAAGAGAAATTAAATGGGTGTGGGTTTTTTCTTTGTTATTTACTGATTGAACATTTTACCAACAAAACTTCATCATTATGGAGATGAATAAGATTACACATTTTTCTACTATATATATATAAAGAGCAAACGTCTTACCTAGTCTGGAGAAAACAACTCCTGTTCCCTTTGTCTGACAAACTGGCCGAAACACCTGAGGCAGGAGAGGGTTGGAACAAGCAGCCACCACACTGGTGTCCGCCAGACGAGGACTGACGTTGTTGTTGTCTAAGTCCATCAGGGCCTTGAGCTCCTTCACGGCTTCCAAGGGGTAGGAACTGTCTCCAACCTGGAGTCAAAGGAAAGAACGAAAAGCACCTCAATATACAGAAAAAGTAGTGAGAGAGAGAAATGTGTCTTTGATGAATGCAGAGTCAAAGAAAGGAGACAAAAGAAATCTTCTGTCAAGACTTTGTCGAATGGATCTTTAGACCAAGAGTGAGTATTTAACTCTTGATGACCCAGAATCTTTGTCTTAGATGCGTTCCGTGAAAGGAAGAGTTAAAATGAACACCAGAACTAAAAAAAAAAAAATCCCAAAACAGGACTCACTCACCTTAACCTGCACGCCCAGAGCTCCGCTGCACACACACAGCACCAGAACGACAACACCGAGGGATCTCATTTTTCAGATGATGCAAGAGGACTCTGCAGGTTTCTTCTGTGGTCGCAGGTTATCTGTGCTGCCTCTTATAAGGCCTGCAGACAGATTAGTGAGTGATTTATTAACAACTCGTTGAGACGACTGAAGGTACGGTGACACTGACTGGTGGGAGATAACCCAAAGGCTGCTGCGGCCGTGGATCCTCTTTTTTCATTATTTTACAGCCCACATCCCCTGTCCCTGTTGTTTATAACCTCCATCTCACTGTTTCCTCCGTCAGAACAATGTTCCGTTATTGACTTTGGTATTCATACCAAGCACACGATCACTCAGTGCTGTCCAATAAATCTGCCCTCCTGCCTTTTCTCCCACAGATATTCGTCACAAAGCTGTCTGATAAGCCCGGGGTCGTATACTTACTCCACCAGACCATGTAGGTCATTTGTTTGATGGGTTCCACTGCATGGAGCTGGTGACGTTTTATGCCAAATGTAGACAGTGAGAACGTAAATTGATAAAATATGAATATATCACTGAAATTTAGAAAACGGAGGAGGTGAATTTTAAAATGATTTTTTTTTTAAATTAATGCCTGATTTTACTGTTATTTCACATTTGAACAAGACATGTGTATCAGATATTGACAAATAAAATAAAATAAAATTAGGTTGAAAACATGAATGGTTCAAGTAAAGGACTGGAATAACATGTTGTTGAACTGTGAAAATATGATTTAGTCAATTGTATAAAAGCCATGTATTTTATTTTAAATTAAATAAAAAAACAATAAAATAAAAACTGTAACCAGGGTGATTTTTTGTATTTAATGATATTATATTTAACTGTTTGGTACATTAGGTTCCTGGCACCTCCATGGGCAACAGATCTGCTTTTAGTACAACAATTTCCCCAGTGTAGGATCAATACAATTCTTTATTATTAAACTACAAGAAATAATACAAAAAGAAGCAGACAGTGATGTGGTGCTTGTGTGATGTCATTTTCCTTGTCTGCAGCTCTTCCAGGAACTCGTCCAGGAACTGTTGCCTGACGTCTAACCTCAGAAAATGTTTTCAAACAAAACTCACTTATTTTTCTACTTTTTCACCTCCTACTATGTTCAATAGAGGTTTTACAACATTTGTAAATCCTATTATAATTACTATTATTTATTTTTATTTAAGTTTGGTAAAATGAACTTTCTTCATTGATTTTGATAAAATGTCTTCAACCTCTACAACAGAAAGGTCAAAAAGGTGGTTTGGCAGGAATAATAATTAACCCAGACCTTTATACCACACAATGTTTAACTTTCCATCTAAAAAAAGCATACAATATTTTTCTGTCAATGTATAATACTAAAAGTTAATGAAAAACTGAATGAAAAAAGCATTGTTTTGAAGAAAATCAAAAGAGATTCCTTGTGCATGTGTTATATAACAGTAATAATATCTACTGGTCATACGTGCCGTTCATTCAGCCCACTGAATACACTCTAAAATAAGTCAAAATGTTGTAACATTTAACACGCTGTACTTTCTTTTCATTATTTCCGATAACTACTTATTAACAGTAGCAGTGAATTCCGTCATCGTGCAGCATCAAAATAATATGTAACTGGGTATTTGAACGTCTCCATCTTGACTATGTCTGATCCACATATTTTTGCCTAAACAAACGTTCTAAGATATCCTTGGAGCCACTGGTTGTTTTAACTGCACACGTCAACAAAATCCTGCTGTTCTTAAATGTGCACCACCCTCACATACTTTAATGCCACTCCTTATGGGGTGCCGTTTGTAAAGAGGCTCATGAATTCAGGGATCAATGAACAAATTCTGATTCAGATTCCTACATATGTTTTAGTAACACATTATTTACTGTCCTTACACGGTGCAGTTTTTTTTGACCTTCTCCACTGTATATGTTTGTATCTACTAGCACCACACGTAGAACATGTCTTTTCAAATGGCCTTTTAAAACACCGTATACTGCAGTTACTTCTGGTTTGTGTTTTTGTATATAATTGAAAAAATATTCAACTGTCATTATTGTTATCAATTAAAGTAAAGTTATAGTGATAAATATTATCATAACCTTGACTAAGCAATGTTGAGTTTGCAGTCCATACATTTGGATGGAATGGTGACAATGGACATTTGTTTTTCTGTTTGCTGACAGAGTAAACTTTTTAAACAGTTGTTGCTTTTTATTATTATAAAAAAAACAGGTCAAACTCCAGACAAAACCTGTTATCGGTCCAATATGATTTTTTCCCCCCAGAGTCATTGAAGTGACATCCTCACTGCTCCCATTCTCTGCTTCACCATAGGCAAAAACCATCTGTTCTCCCTCCTCCCACAAGCAGCCTAGATTTGGCTTCATCATGTCAAACCACAGATTCCATGAGTGGATGAGATCCTTCAGGTTCTATTTTAGTATCATAGAATATTTACCAAAGACGAGTGCACAGACTCTGTAGTATAAGTGCAGGTTTTGTTTAATTCAAAGCAATGGAAATAAAGTAGGTAGTAACGATATAATTGCAAGGACTTTAATATTTTCCAGCTGAGTGTAACAAGAGAAATCTATTAGCAGATACATTTAAATACATTCAATGCCACAGTACAAAGTAACAGTTTGCACAAATAATTAAAATGATAAAAAACAAACAAACAAAACAATTGTTACAGTGGACCATAATCGGAATCATAGTTGTCAGGGGCAAAAACTAGTCAATGTAGGAAGAGATATCCTCCCTTTTTTTGTTATTGTTTGGACGTTCTAGGGATCATGATTCTAAAGCTTGGCGAGTTGTTTGCGGTTGTGGTGTGTTTGTTTAACAGCCCGTGCAGGCAGCGAATGCACAGATCTCACACACGTCCAGGGGAACCATAGCTGAAATGAAGTGGAAACAGAACAGAGACAGATTAGACCCAGACACCATGCATTCCTTGATCCCCTTCCGTTTTATTGGCGTGGAGTTTGTTATTCTTACCAAGTCTGGACAGAGAGGCGGCTGCTCCTCTTTGCTTACAGAGTGGCAGAAACTCCTGGGGCAGCATTGGGTCGGCACACAGAGACATGGAGTTGGCCCTGAGTCGGGGGCTTTGTTGTCCCATCACCCCCCTGCTCTCAGTCAGCTCCTGGAGTCTCTTAACGGCCTCCAGGGAGAAAACCAGTCCATTTTCCTGTAAAATAATGAGGGATTTGTAGGAAATACTGAAAACAACGTTTTAGAGATTTTACAGCACGTGACAAAGTCACACCGAAGACTGGAAAACAAACGTTTGTTGTTCTGCTGCACTGATTTACAGCTGATGTAGATAAACACAGACACGCCTGTCAGTGAGTGAACTGGTCATAGTACAGCCTGGAAAACCGAACGGCTACGTGAAGCACTTACTTCAACTTCCACAGCCTCAGAATTCCAGCCCAGAGCCAGCACCAGGACAGTGATGGTGACGAGTGAGGTCTTCATCTCGACGGCTACTCACCAGTTTGTCTCGTAGATTCTTACTTTTGCAGCGTTATGCTCAGCAGGTGCTCAACTTACTGTCTTCATACCTCTTGGACAGCGGGCTCCTCTTTTAAATAGACCTGCCCTGCAGCTCCATGGTCATGTGACCAGAGGCACTACAAATAGGAGTTCTTTCTCATGGGTTAATTATTAGTGATCAATTTTTTTACAAGGCTGTAAATAACGATTTATAAATCCTACCTTGAACTCAACACCAGATTGCCACCCAACCCAACTTGTCATTAAAAAAGTCATGTCACTTAAACAGTATAAAAATATATATATATATATGTATACACATTCTGACTGCATACATCTACATATATTTGGTACATATATACATTTTATTATATGAATATATTAAAATCCATCCATCCATTTTCATCTGCGTATAAAATAGAGAGCTTCAGTATTTGACTGGCGGGCCAGTTCTGTATTGGTTGGATGTAGAAAGCTGGACGAAATTATAGAAATGAAATGTACAAGAATAAATCTAAAGCCAAAATTTTAAAGTTACATTTGGTTGCATCAAAATAATTTACAGTCGATTCGTTGTAACGCATGACACAGAAGGAGTGATATCAGTCAGTATTTACCATACTTTATACCAGTGTTTGACCGGCCAGATTAGGAAGTCCAGTGGGCCGTATGTTGCCCACGGGCCGTAGGTTATCCAGGTCTGGTATAAAAGACTGAATTCTTCAGGGCTTCACAGGCTGTTTTCCAGAACTGTATTTGTCACTTCTGGCTCCTGGGTCGAGCCACATATAAAATAACAATGTGAGCTCTTCTCTAACACTTTGACAAAGAGCTGCGGGGCTAATTCATTGACCACAGCAGAACGAGGGTGTGACAGAACCAGTGACACATCTGCCACATTTCTGATGAGCTCATTAGAAACAATTCTTTATACAGACCATGGAAATTAGGTCTGCCCTTAACGCTCTATGCGCGAGTGTGTGCGGCACATAAATGCTGGGTGTGGAAGTGGAAGCTTTGCACCCACACATGTAATTACATAGACTACTGCCCTAAGTGACCCAAGCCTGGATAAACAGACTAATGATAAAAAAAACCCAAACAACCACACAATGACAGTGCTACAGAATGCATTAGTCACAATTAGTAACATTGTACTGGATGCATCATAAAAGTCCACACAGACAGGTGGGAGTGAATTACAGTATGAGGCAGTGGTTATCTATTAATCCTTAGTTCTGACAGGAAAGGCTTGTTTGATGTTTTACTGTCAGACCAGAGCAGTGGTTCACATCCTTTTTTGACTTGTGACCCCATTTTGGCTTCACCCATTTTAGCCCATTTTTTAGCCCACCCATTTAGCTACTGTTTGTGGTGTTTTAAATCACATTTTAAAACATTTTTATCAGTCATTTTCTGTCATGAATTACTAGACATTTCACATGACCCCATTAAAATTCCAGGTGACCCCACGTGGAATTGCGACCCTTAGGTTGAAAAACACCAGTTTAGAGATAGCTTATATTAAGGTGAGTTAGTTGGACGAGCTTTAGGAAACAAACAGAAATGACAAAGGGGAAGTAAGCTGCGCTCTCACAGTCGTTCCTGCCATCAGGATTGTCCTTCACTATTGTAAACGGACGCTGTAAAAACAAGAGGCGCTCATTAAAACCCCATATAAAACCAATTGACTCCAGTGTGTTTGTCAAGTCAGTTCCTCTTCAATCCCACTGTTTGCCCAAACATTTCTCTGTTGTCGCAGAGACTTTCGAAGTCATGAGAAAGTGCAATTATTCATGGATAGGTAAAGACTGATGCCGGCCAATAAAGCGCGAGGGCAGTAAATCATCAGCCTGGTCATGAAAAGAGCGTGATTGAGTGTTTATCTGACCCCTGACCTCTCACTCTCCCGTTCCCTCGTTCTGACATTTTACAGTCAAGTGGCTTCGCAGCGCGATTTTATCAACTGCCCACCCGTCTGACTAGCTGCACCTGCACCAATTAGTCACTGTCTTAGCATATCTGCTGTTCACCCACTCACAGTACTTGCTAACTTGCTGCCCCGCCTAATACTGGAGACACAGTGTTGACAGTGTTTTCCACATATTGAAAAGACATGAAATACACACTTCCAGACTAGTTCAGGGGGATCTTTGTTCTCATGGTTTTTTTTGTTTAGTTTCATTGTCACATTTTTGTCTTGATGTTCTTCTTACTTCTTCCTACACAGCAAGACATTCCAAAGGTGTAGAATCAAGATGGAAGAATCGAAACGTTGATGTATTTATAACTTTGTTTCGATTATATTTAGATCGTCCAAGTTCTGTACACCACCACTAATGTATATGTGAAAAATAAATATGGTTCCCTGAATAGTCATTAGCGCAATTCAGCGATTCACAAAAACCTTAGTGTGCCATGAGAGATCATCATGTGTACCTTGTAAAATTAATTTGACATCTCAACAATAAAATAAACTTCACATTAGCATTAAAAACATATCCCTCTGTACTGTTCTATACCACACACTAACAAACTCCTGTGTTTTCCTTTTCTTTTCTTTTGTTTTTATGAAGTGTGAACAGATAAGCAGTTCTTGATTAGTCTTAAAGCATTTATTACCTACAGTTATTCATTAGGCTCGATAACAGCTCTCCTGCTGATTAAATCAAGTCAAAACAAGTGTAAAATTAAAAAATGGGAAAAAATTCTGAATATTCTGTTTCACTTACCCATGACACCAAAATGAAAAACAACGGCTTAAAAGAAGCCCTAGAAGAAGTGTCTTCCTCCAAAACTTGATTTAACAGCTACTGTCATTTGTTTAGTTCTTTTGTCAATTACTGTTTTGTCAAGTTAAAAGTTGTTGCTGCTATACATACAGTATTTCTTTTATATTGAATTAAAATTTTCTTTATTAGCTCAAGTACACCTTTGCTTCACATGCTATCAGGTGTAGCGTCACCTGGTGTTAATTGTAGCAACATAAGATTAGCCAATTAGATACAAAGCAGAGCACAGTGATTTTATCCAGAACTCCTGAGCTGAGCTGAGCCGCTGGGTTTTCATCAAAATATATATATTTCTTACGCTTTTACACATCCGGGTCTCGTTTAGCTAAGACATGAGACCGAGTGCCTTCACTGTCACAGGTCTACTGTAGGTGAGAGTACTGTATTTTCAGGACTATAAGTTGGCTGGGTTTACAACTTATACTCAGGTGCAGCTTATATACTGTATTAAAATATATAATTTCACGTTTGTTTTTTTTCATCCTTACATCCACTAGAGGGCACTCTAGGGTTGTGTACCAGTATCTGTTATTTTTGTAAGTCGCACTTTTAGAATGAGGGAGAATTTGTAGCAGATTTGACCTCAGCTGGCCCTTTGTAAATACAGTATAAACAGTAGGACAGTAAATGGATCTGATTATAAGCCAATGTGTCCTTGTAAGACACGGAAGGAGGAACAGGAACAGAGAGAGACGGAGATATCTGCTTTGCTTCAAAGAAGAGCACAGCAGCAGAATTTAAATGGATCTGTCTTCCAAATGTCGGTAGGAGATTGTCGAGGGACATTTTTTATTTTCAAATGCTACGTGAACAACATAAAATACAAAATCTCGGCATGTCATGTTGGATATCAACACACTGTTTTACCTCCAAGTCAAACTACAGTATGTAGTTTTTTGTAGAGTTTTATGTAGAGTTTTGCTTAATAATAAAGAATCTTACGAGACTTTAGCAATCGTCAAAGACAAGGGTATTTAGTTTCTTCTTAGTTGTTGTCACATTTTACAAACAAGATGATCAAACCATTTTGACTCCATGAAATGTTATGAAATGTCAATTGTTAGTTTTGACCACTAAAGCAGCTGGCCAAACTCACTTTATACTCCACTTCCACAAACCTGTTTATTTGACGGTGATTTATGCTGATTTGAAAATGGAATTTTAAAATGAATGTCTGAGGTGAGAGGGAAAATCAATTGTTTGCACAGAGTCACGTTGAGTATAACCTGAAGTTACCTTTCATTTAAAGTAGTGAAAATGAGTGACGTCATTTTCCATTGTCAACCAGTGAAAGAGCTCTAAAAATACACAAATCTACGTCATTCCCATAGAGAAACACGATTTCCCGCATTGCCTTGGTGTCCAGCCACGCAAAATAAAATGACAGTAGACAGAAGGGGAGTGGTCTTCTGAAAGAGGAAACCAGATAAGTCTTTTTTGTTGAGGTCAGCATGAGCTCACACTTTCAGTCATGAGCGACAAAACTGATAAAGATGCCTGTTAAATATTTTATTGTCTCCCAGTACGTTGTATAAACGTTGTATGTTTATATTTCAGACACTCCACGCAGCGCGTCTGTAAATCATCACCTTGAAGCAAAGAGCAGCGCTGTATGACTTTATGTCTGGTTTGTTCACATCAATCTCTTAAGGACTTGTGACAACAAGCATGTAGTAAAAAGTCGAACACATTGGTTTAATAACGATAAAGAGGGAGTGCTGTGGATCCACCGGTCAAGAATTTAGTCTGGTCTAATTTGTTCTTTACTTCACTTTTATTAAAGATAAATTCAAGGAGAACATACTTTGTAGAATATAATATAATAGAATAGAATAGCTGTCAGCGTAATTGCAAGTACGATTAAATTGGGATTATGCTATCTTGACTTTCTCGACTCCATAAAACTTATGCACAGCTGTTTATTAAGCAAAGCATGATTAGGTATTTTGTTCATATTAATGCTAAAAACCAGGCGTCACCAACTATTTTTGTTTTTCTGGACAGACACCTTGGGGGTGTGGACACTTCTTGTCTAACATAATTATTTGATGTTTGTTTTGGAATCCAATCACAGGCCTGGATTGCATGGTTTGGTGGGCCAGATTTGGCCAGCGGGCCACCAGTTGATGATAACTTTTATCCAATGCTAAACTTTTGCCAAAACAAAAAACGTATTATTATTTAACAATCCAGCAGGAGAACATGAGGTAAGACATTTCTCCGAGGATTAACATTAATCAACCATTCACTTCTTTACCTTTTAATGATAATAAACAAGGTAAAAAAAGTTTAAAATAAACACTGGTGGATTAAAAATCCTTAAACCTCTCAAAGCAACAAAGATAAGGTGAAGTTAATTAAATATGAATTCCCTTGTTACCAGAGTTTTTTAAGCACCGTCTATTTAGTGCAGGTGTCGTTCCCAGTATCTACCTTACACACACTGAGCCTAGATTGGTTTAGTTTGTTTAAGAGAACAAGGATTTGAGTTTGTGGAACTCATGGATGGATTGTTTCTGCTTTTCTTCCAGACAAAGTTTTCTTCACTTTTTTTGTCCTCCCTCGTCTGCGATGTAGAAACACTTGAGAGCTCAACTTGAGAGCTCAACCTGAAGAGAGAGCTATCCCTCACTTTTCTGCTAAGACAAACACCCTCAACCCAAGCTAACGGCTTGGACTGACCCCTCCAACGACCTTGAGTCTGAACAGACACAAATCCCCTCGTTGTGTGTTTAGCAGTGTACGTTTTGTTTGCACTTTTCAAAACCAGTTAGGTTTCAGAGACACACGGAGAGAGAGAGAAAGAGAGAGAGAGAGAGGGAGAGAGAGAGGTGTTTGTCTGCCGGAGCGGGCGTTAATGCACATGTTCTGATGTTCTCTCTGCTCTGACTCATCGTTTATTTTTTCTGCCAAATAGAACCATCTGTGAGGTGTTAACTTTTGTTCTGAGACGGGTGTGAATGTGCTCCACCTGGCAGGTCATTACCCCACGACCTCGCTCTGTGTGTATGTGTGGGTGAACTGAAGGACTGTATCTGCAGAGATGCTTAAAAATCAGTGGAATTTAAACTTCTAGATTGTTAAGTAATTTCTATTGTCATATTGTCCTAATACATGTATTACATTGGGCAAAAAGCACCGGGGTACAAATATTCAGGGTTGTGATAAATTAACTGGACGGCAGTGTTATATGGGCTGTGTTATACGCAGTAGGTGGTACAGCTCCGTGGGTAATACAGTGAGTGTTTGAGTGAGTTGAACCCAAACCACAGTGAGGACACCAAGCAGTCAAATACTCACAGCCAGTTTCATTTTATTCTCATTAACAGGTAATTTCAATTATTCAATTATTATTAATGAATTGAACAGAAAGTCTCCACACTGACACTGTTGTCACATTAGACAATATAAATTAATGATAAAATATATTTACATACGTATATTACAGTTGTCCCTCATTTATCGCGGGACATAGCGTGGAAAAAGGTTTATTAAACAAATGAACACAATGTTGGTCAATTAATGTTCTCAACACATAGGTGACTCAGTGAGGTGCAAACTCCTCAACAGAATTGTACGGATTCAAAATTAAGTTAAATTGAATCGTAACACAACAAATCGTAAGCCAGTAAGTCTTGCTCCTGCCTCCAAACTGCTGACCTAGTACAGTAGTTAGATAAACTACCTATGTCTCCAGAAGGAAAACAAACAACAAAGTTCATCTTTGATCAAAGTCAATATTTTACAGAATGTTTCAAAGAGTTTGTAGATTAAAAAATAAGATTTGTGTGAGTTCCTGATCTGTTGAACTTATTATGTTTTCATTTCCTACCTTCATGTGTCACTGTTGCCTTCTAGAAGCCTGCTCTAGGAGAGATGTTGTACTTTCTGTTGATGTTGACACTTTATTGTAAGTTGTTGTGGATGCCAGTGGGGAAACAGTTGCACCGCCGGTGCCTGTTAGTAAAGCTAACTTTGTTACTGTTGTGCTAACTGAAACAGAGTTGTACTTTGTCATCACTAAACAGTAAGGAGCAGTGTTCAGAGGTGACGGACCTTGTTCATCTCTCTCATCTACTCTTGAGGAAATTATATCAGTCACTGAGCAACACTCGCATTTATTTCGACTCATGTTTTTGGGAATTTAATAAACAACCAGTTTTTCATACAGTGAATGTTGGTGTGGCTCCACAGGGAAATATGTCTGTTTATCTGCCTTCAACACATTCACCTGTAGCCTGACTCTGCTGTGGTACAGAAGAAGACAGGAAGTTGGATTAATGTAATTTGCTTCATTTCTTTCTAAGTTCCTTTAGCCTCTGTCTGTGCGTAATTATATAAGAAAAACAAAAAACTTCTGCTGCTAAACTTTACAAAAGCAGCAAAGAAACATTTAAATGTCGTTGCTTTTTAATGTCATTGCGGTTTTCTGCATAGGATGTAAAGAAGGGCATAAGAAATATATGTTGGCAGCTCCTGATTTATTCTTTTTCCCTTTTTTAAAATGTTACACTTGCTTATTGTTACGTATTGGTTGATACGACAAAGGAGGACAGACCCAGGAGCAGACAACTGAGTGAACGATGGTAAGTAACAAAGTTTATTCCTCACAGGTAAGTGTAGTCTCTGGGAGGATCTCAGAATCCAGTGAAGGGGAAGTGCTCTGACTCCATGAGGAGGTGAATCTCCAGATGGTGCAAGGTGCTCTATTCACAAGTGGTGGCAAAAGTTCACAAGCACGAGCACATTCACTTGTGCTCTATTCACAAGTGGTGGCAAAAGCCTGCATGATAAAAAAAAAAAAAAAAAAACTCCAAAAATTAGAAGAACGGAGCAAAAACAAACTCTGTGTCTCTAAATCCATCTGGAGCTGGAGCTTAAATACTGCCCTTCCTTAATTGTAGGCCACGCCCCCTAGTGTTCTAACTCATCAGCTCCAGATTCAGTGCAGCTGTTACAAGAAGAACAGCAGCAGAACAACAGCCCAGGACGGAGCAACAAATACCAGTCTTTCATTTCATTTTATTATTATTATTATTATTATTATTATTATTATTATTATTATTATTATTATTATTATTATTATTATTATTATTATTATTATTATTATTATTATTATTATTATTATTATTATTATTATTATTATTATTATTATTATTATTATTATTATTATTATTATTATTATTATTATTATTATTATTATTATTATTATTATTATTAATAATAATAAAAATAATAAAATAATAATATTATTGTTATTATTTTAAAAATTCCATTTAATGTAAAACAGATGGCCAATGCTACATTTTTTCATTTCATTTGCTCTCTTTCTCTCTCTCGCCCCCTCTGTCACTTGCTCTCTCTCTCTTTCTCTCTGTGTGTGTGCACGTGTGTAGACTATTCAGATTGAGTGTCGTGACCTACTTTCTGTTCCTGCCTTCACTCACCTGCTTCTCATTCAAGCCAAATAAAGGAAACTTTTTTCATTGAAATCTTTTTTTAATGGAAAGTACATTTTGTATTTTCAGATGTCTCAATTGCACTCCAGTTGCCACATGTGAAATGGTAACCAGATACCAAACTGTCCAATTTGACTGAAAATGTTTCATCGTTCATTTAAAAAAATAAAACAATATACAGTATATTAAATATAAATTCTTGAAACAACTGAGAAACAAAGCAGCCATCCTCCATTCACATCATCATCATCATCATCATCATCATCATCATCAATTTAAATCAACCAGATTTTGTGTTGGCTGAATTAAGAAGTCATATAAAGCATCAGTGGAGGCAACATTTAAATGATTTTAACTTTAATTTCTATGCCTTTGTCTGATTAGATGACTCAGGGTTGATGCTTGAGACCTTGCCCGTTCAACAAACTGAACATATTCTGCCCCCTGTTGACAGGATAAGAGGCAACGTCAGTGTTTTTTCTAGATATGTATCTGGGCAGGAAAACTGCTCTGGTGTTACAGTATGTACTGTTACATAACACATGTGAAGGCAGCTTATTTACGTGATACGTCATAATTTATTTATCTTCTATATTGAAGATGTCTGTTTTATGGACATTGCTTTTGTAACTGAAAAATACAGTTGAAGTGTTATGAACGTGGTCCAGTCTCTACAAGGGCTTAGCATTTATTAACTCAACTTTTAGCCTAGCCTATGAATTAGTCCAGCTTTATCCATGTGCAATATTTTCAGGTATTTTTGTCCTTGTTTTTAAAGCCTTTAATCTTTGATAATTAAATGATGTTAAAAACTGTGATGGACCCTGTATAAAGAGAGCAGCTTAATGACAAAAAATAAATAAACGTTAAACAATATACCTGACAGCAGCTTTAAAACACTGTTTCAATAGCATTCCATAAAATTATTATTAATATAATATTGCACACACATTTTCTCTAAAGGTATGCACTTCATTGCATGTTCATTAGCACTCTCATTCACAACAATTGTCAAATTAACGTGAACTATTAACCTAATCCTCATCCTAAATACTTGGATTGGTTTAGTTTGATTCTGACTTCCTGTCTGCTCTAAACCTTAAAAACTGTATTTTTAGAGTTTAGATTATATAGCTGTGCAGGTCAGCACAGAACCTGCAGCACTGCTCTTTCACATAGCAAGTTGTTTTCCCAGTTGGAGACTTTTTCAATTTGCCTGGCTTATACTCAACAGGTGTCAATTTTATGTTTCCAGCACCATTGAGCTTGACAATGAAAAAAGAACCAGAAACTTGGGAGTCAGCTGTTGCCAAATGACATCACGTTGTTCTCTCTATAGTAGTGATTTAATGGATCTGAACAAGTTTATCACCTGCTGGGAAAAACACTTTCAGGCTCTTCTTTGATCAGGAGCAAAATTATTTCATGTGGAAAGCCGGGACTACTGGGGAACCTTCATGGACGACAGATTGATGTAGAGGCTCCTCCAGTTCTGAACTGAAATAGATTACTTTCAATCCACCAAGAGTTAGATACAACACAACCCAACAGCTGGTGCACTGATTTTACACAGACCTGCACTGATTAGACTGTGATGAGCAAGTGGAGTTCAGTGTTGCCTAAGGACACGTTGGTACTCAGCTGTTTTGGAACCCACAACCGTTGTAGCGAGGCAAACTCCTATCCACTGATCCATAGCAACCATTCACTGCCTCTATTTCCTCTATTCTGACTCAGGTTTCACCCGTCTGCCCACAGATCTTACAGGTATTTAATAATCAGTTGTAAAATGTCATTGCATTACGATGCAGCAACAACAAACGCCACATGATGGACACAAATCATGTGGAGTTTTTTTGTTTTAATGAAAGCCCATTCACGCGCCCTCCCGTACCCTCTCTCTCCCCTCTCCTCTTTCTCTCTCTCTCTCTCTCTCTCTCCCCCTCTCTCTCCTCTCTCTGAGAGGGTAAAATCAGCGTGAGGAAGATGCGGCAGCATCATTCGGATCTTTTTCTCTCTCCCTCTGCTGTTGCCTGTCGTGATTTCTTTTCCCTGTTAACTTTTTCATTCATATTGAAAGAAATTTTCGATATTTTTTCAAACATGAACGTGCAGGGGGGGCTCTAAGGAGAGCGATAAGGCGTCAGGGTAAGCATTTACTCTAAATATAGATTTGTTTTGATCAAGTTGTGGTTTTGTAACATATATCATGCACTTTGAGCTGTAATACAAAATAATAATATTCATTATAATGATGAGGATGATGATAATAACCAAATTTAAAGCAATACTCCCGAACAACTGCGGAGGTCGTTGACATATTGTCTCAATTGTGCGTCTGTTATAATTAACCCAATTAACCAGAATAATCACTGTGTGTGTTAGGACAATTTAACTCCGGGTTAAAATGAAAAAAACAAACAAAAAAACAAAGTTGATGAGAATGACTGAGCCATATTAGCAGAAGCAGTAAAATCCTTATCTCTCATCCCACAGGACGAACTGACCATCACACACACTGGTTCTCTGATTATGATCAACACAGAAATGTCATCAGGGTTTTTCAGTGGGGAGGGAATTGTTTCAATGTGTATCAAAGATTACAGCTGCAGCAATCATTTCAGAAATAATTGAGTAAAATTCAAATGAAATTTCCAAAATAAAAAAAGAATACATTGAAATGATTGACATACAGTACCTGGAGACATGTTTTAATTGTGAATAAAATATTAATAATTATTTAATTAATAATTATTTCATAATTTGCTGATTTACTCTTTTGATATTATTCAATTATCTTTTTTTATTGAAAAAAGAAAACATTTGTTTCATGTTCAGCCAGCAGATGTTTTTCAAGTAAAATTGTGTCCCAATACATTATCTTTATTAAATAATGCTCATGACTAGTAAGATTAAAAAAGACATAGATTAAAATATATATGATTAAATTAGATTATTTTATTATTTACTCCAGTAATATGGCACATTATTATTATTATTATTATTATTATTATTATTATTATTATTATTATTATTATTATTATTATTATTATTATTATTATTATTATTATTATTATTATTATTATTATTATTATTATTATTATTATTATTATTATTATTATTATTATTATTATTGTTCTAAATGTATACATAGTACATGCAGGTTGTATTTCTCCCCTGCAGGGGGTGTTTGAGCAGTAATGGCCAGGTTTGGTGCAAGAAAATTAAATAAACTAAATGTTAATCATAATTTGTCTTTTTTGACCAACCTTGAATCAACAAAGAAAACACTGCAGGACCTGTTGACGACCTCTGCTATGTCTCCAGCTCCTTTCTCTGAAATGGAGCTCTCCCTGCACGGCTCGTATTTAAACGGATCCAAAATGGGGCTCAATACCAGCATGGCCACTAACAACTCTGGGAATTACACCAACGACCAGGTCAACCTGCTCGAAATCCTTGGCCCCAAACAATCCCCGTTCTCCCTCCAGGTGACCACTGTTTACGTTCTCATCTTCCTCATTGGATTGTCTGGAAACCTGCTCACTTGTGCAGTGATAGCCAAACACAAGAAAATGCGGAACCCCACCAACCTGTATCTGGTTAGCCTGGCAATGTCCGACCTCCTGGTGCTTTTATTTGGAATGCCCCTGGAGATTTACGACCTGTGGCAGAACTATCCTTTTCCCTTTGGCGAATGTGGCTGTTATTTCAAGACCTTCCTCTTTGAGACAGTCTGCTTCGCCTCAGTTCTAAATGTGACAGCTTTGAGCGTGGAGAGGTACATAGCCGTGGTGCATCCACTCAAAACACGATATCTGTCCACCAATCAACATGCCAAGCGGGTCATCACCATCCTGTGGTTGGTGTCAATGATCTGTGCTGTTCCCAACACCTCCCTGCACGGCATCTTCTACCTGCCAGAGAGGATGGAGGAGTCTGCCATATGCACTGTGCTGAAGCCCCTGTGGATCTATAACATGGTCATGCAGATCACCACTGTGTGCTTCTACTTCGTACCCATGATGGTGATTAGCGTCCTGTACCTGGTGATGGGCCTGCATTTGGGCAGAGAGTCGCGGCGGCCCAGTGAGAACCTGAGGAAAAAGTACAGCGTCAACCCCCGAAGGAGGATCAGCGTGGAGACCAGACGCAGGAGACAGGTCATCAAGATGCTTTGTGAGTCGGACTTTTATTTTTCTTTTTTTGTCGGCAGATAGCATGTACAGCATTGACATCTCAGGTGGCAGGCTGTAATTTCAATGACTGTATCTCTAATCTGGGCTCTTTATGCCACGACATGCTCACAAAGACCAACAAAATGGCACATGACCACCTAAGGTTGTCTATACCGCATATAGATCACGTTGCAAGCAAAAATCTTATTTTACCATTATCTTGTAGCTGCTGGGGCCGTGACCCAGTCTATTTTTCTTGTTAAACTCATATCAAAACACTGGTGTTTCCAGCACACATCAAATGTACTGTGACAAAATCACAAAGTCCAGTCAGCTTGAATCCATCTTTAAAAAGTCAAGTTCGGCCGAGAAGGTTAGCCATCAAACAAACTCAGTCTCCCAAGGCCGGTGCAATCGATTTCTGCTGGAGCTTTTGTCTGTGCAAACCTAGTTCACTTTGAGTGGAGAAGCAGTGAGTTTTTTCCATAAAAAACTAAACTAAACAACCTTATTGATGGAGGTCTTTGATGCACACAGCAGGTACAAAGGCGCTGCAAAGGAGGTTAGGTGGATTCCATGGGTCCCTGACTGATAGGGGCCCAAAAATATATTAGAGTATGTATCAATATATGCTGTGAGATTTCTTGGCAGTGTCCACCGACAGGCACATGTGCTGCATTGTCGAGCAGCATATGTCAGCGTGCACTTGAAAAATCATCAGGAATATTATTTTTACATCCTGTTATAAACAAGTGAAAATTGTTTTCCTTAAGTCTTACACAGTAACATTTAGCTCGAGTGGCCTGTTATTATTGGAATAATAACTCTGGACATTCATCATAATTTTCTTCCTCTTTGTGCAAATTTGACAAATTTCTTTAAATGGAGAAAAAAAATTGTCAAAAAAAGACCAGCTCCAAAAATGGTGCAGTCAAACAGCAGAGTTGTTTTTTTTATAAATGTCAACAAATGTGTACTTTACACGTGACTTACACATGACTTCTGTCCCTCCCGTGAATAACAATCATTTAGGCTAAAACTGTGGGTTTTGGCATTTGTAAAGTGTGGAACCTGTATGAGTCCAGTAAAGGCACAGTGACTGTCCATTTTCTTTATTCATGCTAGTGAGTCATCAACTGTTAAACAAGACAGAGGGTTCTGCTGAAAATGTTTAGTGACTAACCAACCACTAAAGACAATGAAGACAAACAAACGGGCGTTGGGAACAGTGTAATTTATGAGGACAAGCGTTTAGAATTGACTATACCTTAGCCTACATTTAATAAACCATTAATAAGGACAAGACTGTTGAATTTTCATTTTATGGATCTTTACAATACAGATACTCTTGTTTGCCAATTAATGAAGAGTAAATAATTAATTAAGCCAATCAGTTGGCGAAACTTAATTTTCTCCACAAGTTGGAATTCACATACTGTACATAAGTACGTATGTAATCACCTGTGCTAACACAGTAGGGTGTTTGACTAATTTTCACTCGGGGGCCGCATCAGCAATACCTTTGAAGGTCCGGTTCTAGCTATAAGACTATATAGATGTAACTACTCCATAACATATTAATACATGTTTCTGCATTTGATTATTATATATTCAAATTAAAAATATTGTACATTGCTCTGTATAATAAAAAAATAATTTATCAAACACATCACCATGGACTTTATTATAAGGTAATCAAACACTTTTTAAGGTCCCTTGGGTCCCACAAAATGACTTGGTGGGCCACATTTGGCCCACGAGCCTTGAGTTTGACACATGTGATCTAGGGCATTAAAAAAACATCAGCACAATCTGACTTATTGCATAGTGTCGAGTGAAGATGCATTTTCGTCCGCTCCACTCGCCAACTAATTCCAGTGCGAAATTTGTTTTAACACTGCACATCGGAACAAGACTTTCTTACTAAGGGTAGGGGTGATAACGATATAACCATGAAATGCCGTAGGTCAAGGACGTCGTACACCAAGGACCTCCAGTACCATTAAGTTGTACAAAATCAATGTATGGATTATTATTTTATTGTTTGCGTTTTGTGTAGAAACTTCCAATGACCTCATCTATGACAGACAAAAGGCAGTGAAAGAGAAATTTGTGGGCGCGTCTAACTGTCTTCCCTCTGTCTGACCTTCTCCTGCAGCCATCGTGGTGACTGTGTTTGGAGTCTGCTGGGCTCCCTTTCACATCGAACGTCTGCTGTGGAGCTCCATCAGCCAATGGACCGACCTGATGCACAACATCTATCAGTACGTCCACATTCTGTCTGGGATCCTCTTCTACCTCAGCTCGGCAGTCAATCCCATCATCTACAGCCTGCTCTCAACCAGGTTTAGGGAGTGTTTCAGAGAACTCGTGTGCTCCAACAAGGTGGACAACAGCTCGGTCAGGGACTCGCCACAGTTCCCTAAATTCTTACTGGATCGCTCAAGCTCCACCTCCAGATCCCTGCAGGCCAACAGCAAGGAGTCTAAGGCTCTTATCCCTCTGTTGTCGTCCAACGTCACACTGAGTATGGACACTGCCATCTTGACATGTGCCTGTGCGGATGGAGCCTGTATGACGTCTGTCTCCTAAATGAAATGAAAAATAAAAAATAAAAGACACACTGATCCTGAGCCACTTCACTGCAGGTTGATAATTACAAAGAAAATTACCTTCCCTGCTAAGAGTGAGTTCAGTGAGGAGATTACTCCAGTCAAGTGACTTACTAGAGGTAAATTATACTGCAGTTCAAGTCAACAAGTCATACATAAAAGAAAGGACCAAATACAGAGTCTGTGAATTGAATACTGTTTCTATGAGAGGACAATGAAAAAGAGAAAAACTAATTTTAACGTGTTTACATGCATTTGAATGTTGTATTTTTTATTTAGCTTTCCAAAACAACACCTTGATTATCATATTCTGTAATGTTTTACAGTTGTCACCGTAAGATAAATAATATTTTTTTACTTAAATGTAGAGCTCTGCATGAAAATAAAAGGTCCTATCTCTCACTTGAAACCACAATTCTTTGGGTGTTTTTTTTTTTCATTTTGATTTTTGCAAGGGCATTTTTTTGTCCCCTTCTTGCTGTAAAGTCTTGAGCTGCTAAACCCTGTGATTGTTGTTCTCATTTTTAACAGTAGAGAGATCTGGACTGCAGGCAGGCCAGTCAAACACACACATAGAGACACATACACACACAAACACTCTCTCTATGAGTGTCAAATTTGTTGTTATTTTTAGCATAATACAACATAGATTACCCAAAAAGTATCATATCACATATTTGCCTTCGCTTTGCCTACAAGTGGTTGTAAATGGCTGCAATTTTTTGATTCCTTAATGTGGACTAATCTGTTCACAGGTTTCTATCGTCTATCAGGACATTTCAGATGTGTTCAAGTCCAGAGAATGGAAAGCTGTTTCTGCACAAATGTATGGCTTTTTCTCTGAGGGCCTTAAAAGGGACCCCAGTTAGGGTAAAAATGTCATATTGATTTATCTGCCCATGTTGTTCCCTTGTACATTTCACATTCTGTGTTAGTTTTCTAAACTGCTGTTTAACTTACGTGTAGTTCACTTGTCTGACCAGACTGATGATGTGTTGTTTTGAACTTATCTGGTATGGAAAAATTGCTTTGTTGCTGAGCAGTGAATAAAAAAAAAACCAAACAAACAAACAAACAAAACCAATGTCAGTGTTTCAGTGGAACCTTTAAACAAAGTCGGTCAACTTCTTTTCTTCTTTTTACTGAAAAATAACCTGTTGCTATATGTAGCTATGATTTCCGAGGGGCTTTGTTCTCGTTCACTGTCACGGCAAAATTGAAAAGTGATTATGGCTTCAGTTTAATGCTTACAATAAAACCTTGACGTCTGTAATAGCTGTTGGTGTTTTGTTTCTTTCACTCTTTAGTGGCTGCTCACAGAGTTGAATGTTTCAGGATTTGACATCAACTCTGTCTCCACATATAACATGGCTAGAATGGTTTTCTTTCTCACCCTTCTGTCTTTTATTCAACATCAATATTTGTTACATGGCTGGCTCACAGGCCACAGCATTAGCATCAACATTTCACTGATATCAGAGAAGACATTTGTAGATGTAACACATTTATTTTTGGCAACAATGGAATTCACATTGCTTCAATTTCCCTGGTAGCACCTGATCCCTCAGGGCTGCTCATCGTTTTCTGTCTCTGTTCAATTGTCAGCTCTTCCTCTGACAGTCAGTTCATTAGAAATGGGAAACGTGAGCTTTTCCTTTTTGGAAGATTTCCAATTTTTTTTTTCAACTCAAATCTGTTGCTGTACTCTAGTCAAAGCAGAGTGTCTTTTACTGTGATCTTCAAGGTCAGGACGGATTGGAGTCTTTTTTCAGTCAATGGGAAGATGAGCGTCACATGGGCAGCGAAAAGCCACCATTAGAGGGTAGCTCTAATGGTTGTCCTTGTGCGGGCAAAATATTTCTCATTATATTTATATGTAAATGCATGGCTGCTGATATTAGACAAGCATCACTGTATCCATGACAACATGCCTATTAAAATAAAAGGCATATTATTTTTCCGGAAAAAACAAACAAACTTGTTTTTGTTGCTAGAGTGAGATGGAAAATAAATCTCATCTTGCTCTTTAACAATGGAATATAAATATGTATATGAGGTGCCACAACTGTGGTACATACGTTGTCAATATACATGTATGTATGTGTATACACCCTATAGTAACAAGTGTGTTCTTACACCTGTAGGACTTAGGTCTCCCTCACATTGTTCTTTAATTAGAAGACATAATGAAGGAGCAAGACAAGAGAGAACAGACATACATCATTCAGAGTAGAAAATCACAGCATTGTATGTGCGTGGTGACAGGCAGCTGGTTGATTATCACATCCTCCTCATGTGCTCTTATCCAGTCTACAACAACTGCACCTGAGAATCAGTTTTCATTCTTTTATATTTCCAGTCTCTCTCACGCCCAATAATAACAGGATACGTGATTTTTTTGAGCATGAAATTGTAACAGCTCAGCTTTGGAAAGCTGGCTTGCGTGATATTCTCATCACATTATATGTATTTAGACCCGGAGCGTCAAAACCGGGGGACAGTCCTTGTTTATTAAACATGTAAAAGTTGAACAACTGACCGTCTTGGGCTTCCAGGGATACTGAGGCTGTGCCAATTTGCAACACACACGGGTACTCTATCTCAAAGACCACTCTGAAGACCCGGTCCATGAGGTAGTTAAGCTTGATTGTCCTGTACTTCTCTGGAATCAGCTGTTGAATTTGAGGTCCGAACTGCTGCATGGTCAAGACTCCGTCTTTCCCAACTTTTATCTCGTAAAAGGTAATGTTACCATAGGTGAAGAAGCCAACGTAGGGGTGTGGTTCAGGCGGAGCAGCGAGGATTTTCTTGGCCTCCCTAAAGGCTCTTTCTATGGCAGGGATGACGTACTTGTAGGCCTTGGTGACAATATCCTGGTGTTGAGGTCTACTGCCAGCCATGAGCACAACAAAACCAAGCTTAAGTCTTGGAACCAGAGAGAAGGTGGCAGAGTAGCCATCCAAATCTCCATCTTTACGCAGCACCTCGTAACCCATCAGCTCATTCACCTCCCACGGTGTCCCAGTGTGGTTGGCGAAGTAGTCTTTGCTGCACCTGTAGAGTGGGGTCAGCATGATCTTCACTGCGTCTGGCTCCAGCAGCTTGCGATGATAAGCACCCATCAGCACCATGGCTAGTTTGGCCAGGTCTGCCGCTGTGGAGAACATCTGACCTGATGGCCGGTACCAGCCCAGGTCATAGAGAGGAGCTGGCTTCCCACTTGGGTAAACTCCAACAGCCATTTGACTCTGCACTCCAGGGTTGATGTCAAAGCCGGTGTCTTCCATTCCTAGTCGGTCCAGAATGTTGTCCATGATCCATCGCTGGTAATTTGTACCAACAATCATCTCGGCCATCACATGTGCAAGCAGGGAGAAGGCGAGGTTGCTGTAGTGACATCTAAAAGATAAAATAAATAAATAAGTAAAATTATAGGTAATGTATGTGCGAAACAATTTTTTTGCGCATTTTTATTTTAAAATGGCTGCAAATATGAGCTAGGGGAGCGCCCTCTACTGGAAAATAAAATAGAAGAAGACATCACGGCTCTAGTGACATTAATCAGGCGCTTTATTGTATTTTGTTTAATAAATACATATTTATTGTTAACACTGATTGATATTTGTGACTGATATTCAATAGGACCTGATTAAGTGAACCTTTTCCACCACCAGCCTCTGATGTGGGTTGAGTGAATGTTAAAGGCTAAGAGTGAATTAGAAAGCAGCTCCACAGCTGACATACAATTCCTACTACTAGTTTAGATCTATTCTATCGGATTATGTTCAGGTGTTTATTCATACAATGAACAGAACAACACATCTTACTTGGTGCCTGGATCTGCAACAAGTACATCATCCTGTAGTAGACTGACGGCCGACTGGGTTTTTCCTTTCCACAGCAGATTTGTAGCCCGGAGTCTCCTCGGGAGTCCTGGAAAAAAACAAAAACAAACACAAAATCTACAACAATTTAAAACATATTTGAAAAAAAAATGTTAAAAATATTTTTTCTAACCACGTACTATCTAGATTTTTATGCGTCCTGAGTAATACTAATGGCTTAACTATTTCTAAATTTAGTTTAGATTAATCAAACAGTGAATGTTGTAATTTTCTTTTTCTTTTCTAAGCACCTGAGAGCTGGCTGGCCATTCGGCGCAGAGTCACTGATGACGAGCGAACTTGAACTTCTCCACTGTCGACAAATATCAGACCATCAGTCACATATTTCAGCTCAGAGTTTCGCGTCTTCCTCATGGGGTTTTTGATGGTAAAGTTCTCCACGTATTTCTCCAGAGGATCATCCAGGGAGCTGACCTTTCCTTCCTCCCAAAGTTTGTACAGCATCAGCGTCGGGAAGATTTTGGACAAGCTGGCGATTCTGAGTGGCAGAGAGAGAGAGAGAGAGAGAGAGAGAGAGAGAGAGAGAGAAAGAGAGAGATAGATAGAGAGAGAGAGAGGGACAAGTGTGATTTGAATATTCTCATTCTCCTCCAAGGAGGTTTCAATCAAATGTACTGAGAGGGACGGTGTGTGTGTGGCAGTGTGTTAAAGACAGGAAGTTGAGCCCAGCCTGGCAGAGATGAAGATGCTGAGATTGAAGATCCCCACTGTGAAACCACTTTATGTACTTTTTTTTTCTTGTGAGACATGAATGCCTAGTAAATACAGTAGTAATCCAATGACTGCACTCTGATTGGTCAATGCCCTCTATCGTACTAATAATTTCCTTCCTGGGAAATATGCAAACTCTGGCAGGTCGTGTCACTCTTCTAAAATGAAGGTGTAGTACCAGTACTCACCTGTAGATGGTGTACTCATTGGGGGCTGCTGAACGAGGGTCACTGGAATTCTTTTTCCCAAAATTTCCAGTCCATAAAACAGTGTCATTTAGGATCACGATGGCTGACAGAGCAGGTAGACTGACCGTGTTGATGCTTCGTCGGAGCAAAAGATCCACCTGCAAGAAAACCGAGCAGGGCTTCAGGATCAGGTCCTGATGCCTAGAAAAGAGCTTCCATTTTTATTTAATTATGTGCGGTTAACTATCCAGGGTGTACCCCACCCTTGCCCATGGATTGCTGGGATTGACTCCAGCATCCCTGAAAAGGAATGGACTGTAGCTGATGGGTGGACAGATGGATAGACAAAGTATTGGAACCAGTTTAGAATTATTGTTCTCATCATAATTAGCCCATCAGGTCGAACATCATCTCCTTCTCTATCTCTTTTCTGTGCTCTTTCAGTTTCAAACCCATTTTCTCAACGGAAACCTGCTCTTCAAATAACAGAGACAGTCAGTGGCATTACCAAAACAAAACAAAAATATCTATTTTAATGAAAAACTTAAAATGCAATTTCATTCTGTTTCTGACGCATTTTTTTTCACCTGTGGACAAATATTGTCTGTCTATTTCTTTCCCTGACTCGAATTAATGGTTCAAGAAAGCATTTGTGTCCAGCAGGGCCATGTCAAATCTTGGTAGATTTATTGTTCCTGGCAGCTGAAAATGTTCTACCCGAAAAGGACAATAATCAACAGGAGATTAACTTCTCAATGTGGGCCGAGGACGTCCAGCTGTCAGCACAATTTGGTCAGAAGTTGTCTCCAGTCTGTCATGTCTGTTTAACGTCAGCTTCTCATTTTGGCCAAATGATGATGATATTAACGGTGATGGTCAGTATGCTCAAGAACTAACAGGACAATTCTTTTGCTTGGCCCCAAGTACCCTCAGAGACTTTGGGCTGAAAAGAACCTTTAAAACATCACAGGAAAAAGGGCATCTAGTTTATTAAAGGTCAACATGAAGACACGGAAACCACATGGGAGGACTCCTTATGACCACGATATGATCACGAAGTCTCTGCATGGCCCCATATTGTTTTTGGCACAGATACCAAGTATCACCGACAATATTTCTTTTGGTTGAGTTTTATTATACCGACAATATTTCTTTTGGTTGAGTTTCAATAAATACGAATGGCGGTGTTATACAAGTGGCACAGCCCTGTTGGAAATAGGGTGATCTGTGTGTGTGCGTGTGTGTGTATGGGAGCTCAACCCAAAACACAGTGAAGACACAGGAAGGTTTAGGGGGGTTGGTAGGGTGCAATGTGATTTGGTTGGCGGTTATAGAGACTGCTGTGTGTGACTCATTATTTTGAACTTTGAACACCTCATCTATCCATTAACATATTCAATGATATTTTATTAAATTGCTGGTATGAAAACTGAGCAAAACATACACTAAGTCTGGCTATTGTCTTTACCCTGATGTTAAAAATCCTTCCAAACCGCAGACTTAAAGACACTCTACTACCCATGAGGAATCACACAACACCGTGTTCTATTTTGTAATGTTGAGATGCAGGCAGGACCCAAATGCAGCACTGAAAAGACACTGGTCAGTTTCAAAAAGTTAATTTAAACCGTCAGCCTAAACTCAGCGGAACCACGACCCCACCAGGACAGAGTGAGGAAGAGAGATATACCCAGGGCACCAGGTGACACCAGTGAGACAAATGACACAGGTGATCACAGGACACAGGTGAGTGTGATATCACTGATTACAGCAGAAGGGCAGGGAGACAGACAGACCTCACACACTGGCAGGCAACACTCAATGTAATTCGTCTCTAAATATACTACAGTGTTAAAGTTTAAAAGAAAAACAACTTACCAAAACAACTGGCTAAATTAGTACAAACCTAAACTATTATAAAGCCTCCCATATGTCCAATAGAAGGCACTAGTAAGTCAGTGATGTAATGTTTCATTTCTAACCTCATTCTGCCACGCTAACTGTTATTAAAAAAAAAACTATTTTAAATTTTTGGGCTTGTTACTGGACGCAAAGAATGTTGAGCAGACGAAACGGCTTTGACTTCTTGGAGAATAATTCCTTTAGAGAACTTTAATACATATTAATTACAGGTGTATCAACCTCTCTGAAGAGTAAATCCCCCCAAAATAAAAGAAAAATTATGTTCCAGAGGCCACAGATGATGCAGCATCCTGCTCTAAAATGTATTACTTGACTGCAGGGATGACGAAGTTTCCAGGAGAAAGAAAACTTAATATTATTTTAGGGAAACGTACGATCGGGTCAGTTTAATTTTGGACCTCATCTGTCATTTCTGCCCACATAGCGTAGGGAACTAAACATCCACAGGCTCCCTCTAAGACTCAGTAGTGATGTCATCATGTCTGTTGAGCCATCCTCCTGAGAACACTGCTTCTTCTTGCCACAGTACATCACATCCTCTTTACTCACACAGATAACCAGACACTTTTTCATCTAGCTATCTTCTTAATCGCCTTCTGTCAATGGCAGAAGCACTTGGTGTGAAGAGTTACTATATTCAGAGTGCAAATTTTCCACAGAATTTGGAGCGTATGGTTGAACTGATAGCTGGATGGAGGACTCCTCTCACCTTCTCCAAAGCCTCTTTCAGGCTGGGGATAGGATGTTCCAGTGGCACGGGCTCCGGGAAACGAGGACACGTCATCTCAAATCCAGCATTTCGACCCATCCCTTCATCTAAACCACACAAAAAGGAAATGTAAGGTAGAAGGTAATACGGCGTGTGTCGGTTTTATAACCACCACTTCAACCACGGAATAATGTATTTTCAGCAACAAAAGCCAACGTGTTATAAGCAGATATAATTGGCTGACTTGGGGCTTCATTATTTCCTCTTTGCTTGCTGGAGGACTATGTTGATCTTCTAAGATTCGAGCAGATGGCATGTATGGGATAAAATCCAAATAGACTTGTTCTGCTCCCACTGTGAACTGTGGGTTAACTGTGAAATCTCAATACGTCTCAGGCTGTATTTGCATTTTCAATCTCAATGAGTAGCATATACTTGAAAAAGACCCCCCCCAATCATATAACAGATTTGTCACAGTATATCGGATAGTGTGAATACATGTATGCAGGAGGCCTTGTCCTCCCCAGTGTCCCAGTGTCTCCTGGCTTTGCAGGACATGTTTTATAGGACATTGAAAACCTAGAACATACTTAGAATAATGAACATTTACATTTTCAAATATCACAGGAACACGCTTATTATGTAGTGGCCCATAACCCTATTTTGTATCAATAAGCTCCAATATTACAGAGGATCAATAGATTTTCAAAATAAAAGGTATTTTTAAGATAATTCTGGTGGTATTGCATTTTGAAATGAGGTATAATTTTAGAGAAATTGCTGGATTATCTTTAAACAAAAATGAAAATAAACTGATTATCTTTAATAAAGTAAATTATTAATTAAGTCTTTGGACCAGTTGGACCAGTGATAAGGATCTGATGTAGTGGATATTGTCTTCTTTGTTCTGAGCCGAACTTGTTTTTTCCTTTAACAGTTGTCTCAGATTAATCTCAGATTAATTAATTCCTTGTTAAATTGTGCCAGTTGTTTTTTTTCCTAGCTAATTATCTGTAGTTTTCCTGCATCTTATCTTGTGTTTCTTTCTTTCACATGCCCTCTGCCTGCCTACTGTGCTTCCCTCCACAGTGATCACCTAACCATCTCCACCTTGTCTTGTTAACTCCTCCCCCTCGTCTGTACGTATCCCTGCTTTAGTTGCCAGTTCGTGCCCTGTTTAGTTACAACTGTCCTTTTCTTTAGTTTGTTTCCCTGAGTGCTGTTGACTTGTGATTTGGTACTTCTGCCTTGTTTTTGTGTTTTAACCACGGTTGTCCCTGAAGACTTATGTATAATTAGCTCAACTGCTGTCTGTCTTAAAGACTGTGATACTTCACCCTTGACTGCCTCTGTTGAACATGACAGTTTATATAAAACTATTAATTTGGACAGTATTTATAACACACTACAGTGTGCATTAAAACACATCTGTCAATTGTTTATAGCACGTTTATGATTTATCACTCATCATTGATCAGACGTGGGGTTTTGGTTCCTACCTTGCTCCAGCTTCGGCAGCAGAAACTGCCAGATGAAGCCTCCTGTCATGGCCATGGACAGAAGCAGGAAGAACACCAACCCCAGCAGAGTCCATTTCACCTTCATCCTCTTGGTCTTTGTGGGCCTGTTAAACTTTACTGCGGGGGCCGCAGAGGCTGCAGCAGGAGGTGGCTTCAAGGAAAGAGACAAAGACGCACAAAGAAGTAACTACAGAGTTTTTTTTTTTTACTTAAAAGTGAATTCTCTGTCAGGTTCCCCACTACAGTACTGAACTCAGCACTACATACCAGCCACTTCACAGGCCCAGGGATGGAGCACAAGTTACAAAGAAATCCTCTTATCAATCTGTCTACAGCCTAAATCCAAAACTTTATTCAAAACGAACTCGTCCTTCATCAGTGATTCATATTCCCTGAAAGATGACAATGTGCTACAGAGACAGTAGAGGCTCCCCTCTATTGCCCTCTACAGCCTATATAGTGCACTACAGGGAGGACATGCCATTTTGTGGTGGTAAAGTGAATGAAGTTGTTCGCTATATAGGACACTCAATGTATCCCACAATGCACTGCAAAATCTAGGATACACTAGCCATGCAATATATCCCATCATGCATCGCAGTCATAACAACATTGCGGAGAGAGGAGTACATAATTAACTGCCTGACAAATTGACGTCTGAAACTATTTTTCACTTAGACGTCAAGTCCACTATAAAGTGAACTGTATATAATTCCCTATATAAGGAGTAAGGAATGGGTGAATTATTCCACAGCCGTGGATTCCCCCACCTCTAATTTCTCAGTATGCATAATCCTGGGTCACTGTCACTCCCTTTGCTCACAATTCAATTTCCTCTGCTGCAGCCACTGGCTGTTCACATCATAATCCCACAGATTAACTGCACCAACGAGGCCAGAGAAATCTTAATCCCTAATCCCAGGGAATCAGTTCACTCTCCATCTCTAGCCTGACAGAGCCCAGAGCTGTCACACGTAGACCTGAGGCTGATAGGCAGTGACTTCTTGGGAGACGATGAAGTGAGAAGTACAAGGACGAGACGAACAATAGAAAATTAGAAGCAGACGGGGCTCTGATGATGGACAGGGATAAGACAACAAGATAATGATGTAACTTTTCACTCCATAATCACTCTCTCAAAACGGCACCGTCTGACTGAGGCTGAGTACGTTTAACATCAGATGATGGAGTATTAGAAAAAAAAATCTGTTTTCCCCCCTGAGTTCAACTACTGTTCAAAAGAATTGCTACATTTCTATTGCAGAAGGTCACAAAACTCTGTTCTACAGCGCCCCCTTTTGATTGTTTAATTTTATTTTTAATGCTTTCATTTCTACAACTGCTACTGATGTTAAAAAAAAGAAACAGAATTACAAATTATTAGTCAGACAATTGAAGAGATATTGAAAAGAAGAGATAATATTTGAAAATCCTTGCTGTGCTGCGCCCCGCACTTTGAAAATCTAGATGCCCTCAGTTACATTAATCAATAACACCCAAATACATACGAAACCAACCATCTGATTTGGAGTTTATTATATAATTTGAAATTTCAATTCAATTTAGTCTTTAAATGTTAGGGTGAAAAATGTTTTATTCTATATATTTATGGTCGCCTATGATGATCACTTGTGTAAGAAAGAGGTGTCTAGGGCAAAAGTCAGCTAGCTGCTACAGTTCTCCGTAATCAGGATGCACATACACGTGAACACACTTAGATAGAGGGAGGGAGGGAGAAAGGGGAGGGGAAGACAAAGCGTGTGAGCAAACTGCCAAAGCATAGATTTTGTTCTTATTCCTTTGTGTACTGGTCAACACAATTACATTGTGTTTCTAAGTGTGTTCAAGCCTGGAGTGTGTGAGTGTGCGTGATTACTGATACCTGGACTTGAACACCGTCCACCGTAGCTTCCCTCAGGACTTTACTTCCTACTTTACCCATGGCTGCAACAGCTGTGATAAATAAGAACAACATTAATCTTTTATTGTTGCCTCAGCACAAAATCCATCGTGGTAATAAATTTAAAATTGAAGGTTTATAGATAACGTGGATTCTTCTGCGCAGTAGTCAAATTGATGTATGTATTATCTATGAAGAAGAATCACATTCAGCTTGTCCTTTTTTTTATTTTATTTTTATCAGGGTTCGCCTCAGAGGTAGAAGTCCACACTGTTATTTGGCAGGTTTTTCACATTACAAATATATATATATATACTGTATATGTAATAAATTTATACATATATGTATTATATTTATAAACACACACACACACACACTTAATGTAAAGTTAAGAGTCCAGGCGCTGATTCTCTGAATTGATTTCACCGCTGCTGTGCTTTTTTCCATGCTCGGCACGATGCTGGCTTTGTTGGTTGGTCATTTAAATTCAGAGCGTGCATTCTTAGAAGTGTTTGGCTAATTTTTGTTCCTTTGGATTTCAAATACACATAATGACAATGGATGCACACGTTCTCCAGGGGTTTTCCTGAGTTTTCTAGTTGTCCAAAACACAGGATTGGTGAACTGTGAACTGAATGTGAGTGTGAATGGTTGTGATGTACTGGTGAGCTGTCAACAGTGCCCACTGCCTGTTGAAAACCTCCACATTTCTGTGTTTCTAATGTCTTCTTTTTAGGGATGTCTGATAATATTATAATTATGAAATATCTGTAAGAATAGCTATTGGTTTTTCCCTTTAATAATGAAATCCTGATAATGCAATGTCTGGGTTTCACCACATGATGTGCGCTCTAAAAATATTATAATGCCCCGGTGACAGACCAATCCGATACCTCAGTGCCTAGTCACTAAGTCGATGGGTTAAAACTTTTAACTTAATACCTTAGTGAGCAGGGGGCACTTCCTAAAGTTCTTTAACCACCAGGTCACCACTGCCCTGCTATATCAGTATTGGTTGATATCTGAATCGGAAATTAAATGTTGGCATATCGGATATAGACACAACGTTAATATCAGACATCCCTACTTTTTTATGTTTATATTTGACATCTTCAAAATAAATTGGCATACCACATGTGTACGTTTTAATCTAATCTTTTTACCAGACTAAACTTTTGAAAAATATCTATTTCCTTCCGTATTTTACAGTGAGACGAGATCAAGGATTTCACTTGTGATTCATAAAACAATTTTTTTTTTCTGTATACAAAGTTAATATTATGACATCTGCAAATGGAGAAGTGAAATCAGGTTTATGACATGAAGTGTCTTTTGTTTTGTTTACTTTTTAAAGTTTACTTCGAGTTGTAATGAAAAATAAATTGAATCACCCTTAGAATTCAGTTACCAATATGTGGCTTTGCTTTTTATTACATTTGTCATCATCCATCCTACCATCCATCCTACCATTCATCATTCATCTATTCATCCATCCATCCATTCATCTATCTATTCCCTTCCCATTTTTAACTCTACGGTCAAACTCTCACAGTGTATTCTCTATGAGAGACAGGTTTCGAGGCCACAGCTAGAACCAAGACCAAAAGATAAACGTTCACTCTTCCTTCCACACCTGTGGTCAGGTTAAAAACTCCAGTGAACTGACTCTACAAGACTCAGTACAACAGGAACAAAGGAGATCGAGGCCCTTAGTTCATGCTGTTGTAACCAACGTATGACTCGCTTTTTTGAGTACATTAATGACTATTAACAACATTAAAGTCTGGTAATGATACTTGAATACTGCAGTGATGCAGTTATGCGTCAGGGACTGACTCCAGACAGAGGTAGAAAAAACATGTTACATAAGTTGTAATGAATGAATGAAACATCCTTCATCTGCAGCTTGAATTATTCCTGTTTCCTGTTTCACTTACGTACCTCAGGGTTGGATCCAGTCACCGCTCTCCTGTGGTTTTTGACTGCACAAAGTCCGGAATATTCCACTTTTGTGACTGTCTCGGTTGTGATTAAATCTGGCTTGTAGCTAAGGCAGCATTGGATTGGATTGGCACTGGATTAACTATGACATCCAACAGTCACATCTGCCATGGAACAAAAATGGGGTCTCTCTCTCTCTCTCTCCCCCTCTCTCTCTCAAAGTGTTTGTATAACTGTAATATGAAATATTTGTTTTAATTCACATTTTATTGTACATATACTGTATTGAATGTTTATATAAATATGTGTGTGGATAGATAGGTAGAAGATGAGCTGTACAAAGATGAGCTCAGTACGATACCAAAGATAAATATACACAAGGTATAGTTAAAAAAAAGGTCCAGCTGTCAATTATTTCGTGTGTTATAAAATTGGATCATTAAATGTATTTAAAGACATGATAAGGTGCAATATTATTGAATCTACACAGAAAAATCAATATTCATCACATTGGCATCGAAGCATAGCAGAGAAAGACAACAATGATATGTAAGAAAAATAAAAGCACAAATAACAAAAAATACATTTACACTGTATGCTATGAAAATATAAGAAACAAAATAACAAATTCACTTACAAAACACGTTTATGTCTTTATCAAAGTGTCTGAAAGTGTTTTGTCACAAGAACCAGTTACTTTGTCCCTGCGTCCATTTCAGTTTGTGATCAACACAAGATCTGTGACCTAATCGCCTGCCATGTTCTCATTTCATGATGAATAGAAACATGGAGGAGAATCCAGTTTAAGGATCAGATGCATGTAAATACATACATGATCACAGATAAGTGCTGCGGTCTGTTGTCCATAACAACAGTAATGTGTGTGTGTGTGTGTGTG
>NC_024317.1:13653528-13656021 GCF_000523025.1 Cynoglossus semilaevis
CATCGAGACGTCTGGTGAACTTTTAAAAGACATAAGTGTTTGTTTTTTTGTCATTCATGGCGGGAAGAGCAAAGAAATGCCATTTCATATTGTGGGCTAATTGCTGTTGTTGTTGTTGTGCTGACACTTTGATTATACTCACAGTCACTGTTTATGTCACAGCCTGCTGTGTGAAGTGGTCAGTGTAAGATAAGCAGCAGACAATCCTCTGGTGTACAAATGCTAAATCCAGAGGATGTGCTGTAACACGGGGGCTGATCCCTTCACTGGTTTAAAGTAATATAAAAATATAATATAAAGTATTATATAAAAACAATCTGCATGTTTTTTGTCATGTTTAAAATTGTAAGAAAAAACAAACATGTCTCTAATCTGCACTCTAATCTGAATTAATTCAATTTTTTATTTAATTTCATATTAAATCTAAATAATCCATGGTCACTTGCATAACTAGGGTTGGATTTTGAAAGGAAAGCAAAATCCATTGGGTCACATTTAAAAAAAAAAACTTGAATTAATGACACTGTTACAGCGCTCCTAGTGGTCTGAAGTGGGCACGACACTAAACACAGCTATTTAAAGTCTGTAAAAAAAACCAATGTATTATCATTATCATCTTTGCTGCAAGAGTGGGAAAAATATTGCAGTTGAAAAAGCTGTTATATTGTATTACCTGGGGTTAATTAGTGTGATCACTCTCACCTGTGTCTCAGTTCATTAGTCTCACTCCTGTCACCTGGTGCACCTCTCTCTCACTCTGTCTTGATGGGATCATTGTTCAAGTGTGTGTACTGTTCAGTTTGTTCTGTGTGTGTTCTGAGTCCATTCTGGGAGTTCTGTGTTCTTGCCCTGATGGTGATGCCCTGTGATGTCCATACCTTGTCTTCCTGTGACCTAGTGAGTTTTTGTGATTTTAATTTTTGAATATACTACCTACACCTGAAAAGTGTCCCTCCAGGGACTGCATTTGGGTCCTGCCTGCTTCCTGTCGATGTCGGTATGTAACAGGAAGGCTGGGAACGGTTTAATAATGTGATCCCTGCAGTGATTCAGAAAAAAAGGCTAAATTCTAGACCAGTGCAAATCATTTATTCCATTGTTAATTTATTTATCTTTATCTATTTGACAGTTAATAAATTTAAGTACTTAAGTAAAAGACTGCCATACAAGATATGACACAGGAAGCAACAGCACCACAAAGCCTCTTGTTTTACCCATAATCCTTTGTAAGAACCAGCTGGATTTGTACTCTAAGAAGCAGATTAATTTGTAAGGAGCTGAATTAATTATTTCAAAACAGTATCTTAGAAAGTGTATATGTACTACTTTGGTTTTATGTATAATAATAATAATAATAATAATAATAATAATATCTGTCAGAACCAGCATTAACCTTGTCAGAAGTTTTCAAAACCCCAGCCTTGCTCATTCCAAAAACAAGGTGCTAGTCATTAACACGTTACCACGGTGATGAATTTGACTAATTAGATGTTGATGTTGACCTGTTCTGATTTCTTTAATTTAATTTAATCACATAATACCGTGAATGTGAGATTTTGTAGGTTTTTGTTCTTTATTCCTCCTAATTAGAGGCTACCTCTAGGGGGGGCTATAACCTTTTGTGTGTAGCGTGTAGTATTGTGTAATACTATTTACTACATCTGGCTCTAGCAGGTCTTTATGTCATGGCCACTCCAGAATCCAATGCTGTATTAAATTAACTAAATTAAAACAGGAGCGATGTTTCACCTTGGTTACGACTTCGGAAAACTAATAAATTAAAGCAGTATCCAGTTAAACTCTTACTGGTTTCCGGTTTCAAAAGTGGATAAACGACCAGGCAGCGATGGACAAAAACGTTCCGGGTCATAATGTTGTTAGTAATGGTTAACAGACCGGTCACTGGTACTATTTACGGTGTAAAACACAGTTTTACCACTAGATAGCAGTGTTGCTCCGTTTTAGGTTTTAACATACCGACTGTTGGTCAGAAGTTGTGCTTTAGCAGCATTTTTTTTTAAACTCACAATCAAAATTAATTTCATGTGAAGAGTTTTGAATGTCTAAATATTTGAATTTGACAAACAGCAGCAACCTTTCAGTCAATGCAGGACAGAATATTAGAGATGGACTCTTTAAGCAGCCGGGGGGTTTTGCCACAAGAAATATTGTGTTAATCTCCTGCTGAGCGCTGTTTACTCTCCTCTGTTATCCAGTAAACACTACTGGAGAAAATAGCCACAGTGGTTTGCGCTGCATCTCGGCTTTCCCACCCTTTTGCAGTGTTTGGTGTTCGTGTGCCAAGAGTCTGTGCAGCTTCTGCCAACAGTTGCCACCAACAAAAATACCCACAAGACTTTTCCATCCCTGATACAAAATTGCAATCAAGTCAGGTCCGCAGGGGAAATTTGGGGTTTAGACTCTTGTTTGTGATGTTCTGTCGATGGCAACTAATCGTTACCGTGGCTGCCAACACGTCACGCTGGGAGCAAT
>NC_024317.1:13656084-13700255 GCF_000523025.1 Cynoglossus semilaevis
AAGCATCACATGACTGCAGACAAGGCAGTGACGGTGAGCACGGATTTACGTTGGCAATATCGCTGTAGAGGCACAGATGTGTGATGGATGATCACGCTACTGCACCAGTGCTCAGCATTTTTCTACACTGATGCTTTTTGGACTGGAAACACTGCAAAACAAACAACACATCACTGAAAGAAAAAGTCACATTTTATTCTGACCAAACAAATCTTGTGTAAAAAGTTTCTTTCTAGACCCCTGATAGCGTCAGTGTTGATTTGGACTGATTATTTTGACTGGACCGTAACTTAAATTTAGATTCTATCCAGTCGGCTATAATGTACATATGTAATGGTGTCTAATAATTTCAGGTAAAATGTGCTTGACAAATGTTGTTTGTCATAAATGGAACAATATTACCATATTATATTATCAATATTACATCATAACTGTTGTCTTACAGTAACTTATGGAGTATAGCACTGCTACTAGTACTACAGTAGTATTACAACACCATCACCATAAAGGGCTGATGGAGAACAGGGACAAGGTACTACATACTGTCTATAAAATGATGATTATTATATTAAACTGGACCGAGTGCCATGTGTCAACATACCTTCCTATTCGGCATTCATTATAAAGCTACTCAAGTACAGGTTCATATATAAATGTCTTTTTTATCTCAGGTGAAAAAAAAATATAATTAATAAAAAGTTACCATAATGTTTTCTTCAGGATCTTCACTGACCCCAAAGGGGTCACAGACCCCCTGTTGAAAACCTCTCCTCTAGAGTACAACTGACCCTATTATTTTTTTAACTTTGGTCACCGTAACAGAACCAAAAAAAAAAAAAAAAATCAATAAACAATAAATGTAGACCAGCTCTGACCGTTCTGATAGGTGGAACCTTCTGTCCAGACGTTCTTTAATTTCTCCATCTTATTTCAATGTGTCCTGGCATTAAGTCATGACTTCACTTTTTCACTGTTAACATTGCGTGGGATCAACAGGAAGTGGAGCAGATAATTCAGCCGGCAGCGCTGCGTTAAGACACTAAACTACATTAAACCCTGCAGTATCAGGCCCGCTGATGACTTATTAATTAACTCTCTTAAGTGCTCACAGTTACATGGGACTGAAAAGTTAGAAAGTTCATGCCTTCATGTGTAGGCACATACACACCCACACACACACACACAGTGAAATTGTATTCTTTATTACTATCACCCTCCATGCAGCACACGTCTGACTCCTTGTGTCTTTACTTTGTCTCTTAACCCCTGACCTATTTTCACCTTAGAGCAGAGAGAAGGGCATATGGATGGAGCCATCACTGAGAGGTCTATGTAGGTCAGCCAATGGCCCTCAGTGTCACCAGCACAACATAAATGGATCCACAACGCATGGTTGTTCATGTGTTGTGTGAGCGTGTGTGTGTGTCTGTGTGTATGTGAGTGCTTCAAACTAATTGCAGGGTTGATGTGCATTTAACAGGATGCCACTGCACTGGGGGAAAACTCCATCTGTTGCCAATGCTTCTTCATGCTTGTTGAGCCATTCACATGGTTTGTACAATTATTGGTTGTGACCTGCTTTACATGATGTTAATGCTAATAGATGAAATATTTATTTTATTTTATTTTATTTTATTTTTTAAAGTTGTAGCTTTTTAGCTCCTCTCCTTATATTCTATTAGTCACTCGCACACGAACATTAAGTTTTAAAACCACAGAAATACATCTTCGATCGAAGAGGAAACGGAGAGAAACTGTAAAAACAAACAAGACGTGATTTTCTTTTTCCCTTCACTTCCTCTGTGCTTGAGTTTTCAGGACTTCAGGACCATTATTTTAGGCACTTCAGGCTTCAGAATAATTTCAAAAACCAAACTTTATGTATTATGTTATTTTATTGAAAAACAATTATATTTGACTATTTAAAAAGACACACGGTTAAAATCGATGCATTAAATAAGCTAAAAGCAAANNCATGGACCTCTGACCTCACTGTGAGTCTCATCCTGATTCCACACTGCAGTTTCCAGAGCCACAAGAATGTCAATTGTCATTTACACAGCTTAATAACTGTGTCTGAGCCATTGATCAGCCTCTGCCAACGACAGTTGAACCACTGATGTCTCCCAGGACCTCATGGCGCAGAGGAAATCTGCTGTGACACAGATTCAGAGGGCAGCCAGGCCTGGGGCTGGGGGAAGGGCTGACACACTGATGCTTACATGCTATGGCTAACATCACGGTGTTCAGAGAACTAAAGACCTGTTGACCTCTGTATGACACTCGTGATGCAGCACGACTGATGGTCTGGCTCAAAGTGAAGGAACAACAAGCACTGAGCCCTGGTCATGACATCTGTGAGGGTTTTGACGAAGATTAAAAAATAAAAAATATTTGGATTTGTTAAAACACTAGGATATTGACAAATTACTGCAGTCAGTACCTGGAATCTATATCTGTAACACTATTTATTTTATTATTCACTGAACCTTCTAAAATATAAACTTTTATTTTTTTTAATATTAATTTCAATTGGTGTTCACCTTTGTCATCCATCCCACCATCCAACCTACTATAAGAACATGTAAATATCAGGATACTAGCATGTACTGCTGCACTGCTAACATAAACTCGTTTACTTTAAAACTGCATAAGCTCAGATATATGCAAAGTAACTGGATATTTCTTGTGTGTCTTTCCTGTTTTTACCTGTTTCTTACAGTTGTCGTTGATGTAGTTTTACGTGTGTACTGTAACTGAGCATGTGACAAATGATCTCCTAAATCTTGAATCTGGTGTTGTGAACCAGATGAGCTCCAGTGAAGAGAACGTCACCACTTCACTGTGTGGTCAACCAGCTTCTTCAGCAGAGCAAACCTCAGACATCAACACCGTCCCTCGCTGTGTTCTGGTTGCTTTGTTCATTTTAATAATGTATGACTGAGACTGGGTTGTCTTGGCTGGGAACAGAGAGCATAAAAACTCCGAGCAAAGACAGACCAAAGGACACCAGACCCACTGGAGCTTTGACGATCTGGTCTAGGAAATCAAGCTGTCTATTTTCAGGGAAGGAGAAACAATAATGAACTAAAAAAAGACAAAAGTCTCTGTGTAATTCTATCACTGAACACTTCCATGACGTTTTTGGCTCCCCTACAGGTCATTTAGAGCAGAGCTCTTCATTAAGCAGGGATCCCCCACTATATGACTTTATTGAATATTTTATATTAAACTAGGCCTAGTGCCATGTAAACAGTATCCTGTTCTTTTCTTTTTATTATTGGCTACTTAGCTACACTAATAATTCATAGGTTCACATATTACATTAGCTAATAATGTTTATTTAACCTTATTTAACCGAACGTACGTGAATGTGGTGTCATGCTGATCAAAATAAAACTTTTACTTTTGTGCTTTTTGTAGTTTAACTTTTACGTAAACTGTGTCTATTTGCCCTGGGTTAAAAATGTAATTTGAAAAAAAAAAAAAAAACCCCAAAACAAAACAAAATACAGATTTAATTTCTTAATATAATAGCTTTGAAGTCAGACCCAGAGAGTAACACAAAGGTAAAATTAAATTTAAAAGAAATTAGAAAGTCCAAACAAAGGGCACAACCATGGCTGCATGCCCTCCCCTTATAACACAGAACGGAGACTGTTTTCGCTGCCTTCAAGTCTTTATTTATTCATTTATTCCAGTGTGAAAACATCTTCCTTGGACCATTTAAATCACTATAAAGAGTACATGTGCTGTTAATTACGCTGATAACCAACACATCCCATGTATCTGGGCCAGGTCCAGGGATGGCAAAGCTAGAGTATCATTAATGTGATTAGCTGCACATGTACTTTCCCTCTTATCTCTAATCAGAAGCAGTGTCAGCACCACAGCCTTGGAAAAGCTCTGGAAAATGTCTTGGAATGCTGTCCTTTGCATGCTTTGTTTTTCTGCATCAAAAAAAAAAAAAAAAAAATACAAAAATGCTCAACAACACCACAAACCCTGTCTGAGTGTATTCTGGTCTATTGCTGCTGAGGTCATATGATTATATAGTATATTTAAGCCTGGCATTGAAGGCATTGTTTGAACTCAGTACAGGATCAATTTGATAAATATCCATGTCTGGATGCATCGTCCATGTGAGGGAGATAATGTAGTAATGATTCTCACTGATGAGAAGATAATATTCAGTTTTATTCCCTTGTCCTCTGATGGATACATTTGGAAAATTTACCATTTTTATTTTCAAACAGAATCCCTTTTTTCCAGAGACTTTTCAGCCCGCCGCCAGATTTAAGCCCTGACCTTTCAGTTGTAAGATGAGCTTCCTACCTCCTATCATTTATTTATATAAATGAGGGTAATAAATGAGGACTATTAACTTAGATATGGCAAATGCAGAACATTGGATGCTACTGTTCCAGATGTTTTGCCGCAGAATTAAAAAGAAATGCTCTTTCTGTCTGCTGTTTTCATTTCTCTCAGCTAAAATCTAGACAATATTTCATGTAAAATGAATCAGGGAATTCTACTTTAAGAGCAGTTCCCAGGCAGAGGTAACGGCAGCTCTTTATTCCTGGAGCAGCCCTAGAGGAAAGTTGATGTATAGCTTTAACCACTCATTGGTCTGCTCTCTGCCTTTCTCTCCCAGATCCCTGTCTATACCCGGGCAAGCATCCTGAGTGCGCTCTCATGTTCCAGATATTAAATTACTCATAAAATATTTGCTTGGCCTCCAGGCTTTGCTACAGACCGCTCCACAAAAACCTCCACTTAGCCTCTGAAACGTCTCCAAGTGCAGTCCTGCGTCACCTCTCGGCGGAAGGTCAATTCTTCCAATTTAGAAATGGGGGAATTACAGGCCAGTTCAGATTGCATTAGCCTCACCGCTATGCTCTTGTCACCTTTTTTTTTCATACCAGCATGTCTCCAGGTGGGGAAAGCAGCGTCTCTACGAACAAACAGACTGAGAGATTGAACATTGGCTTTGCATGATTTATTAAGGATAAATTTAAAAAATGTAAACACTTGAGGCTAACTTTGCTCTGCACTTTGTGGCGCAAAACATATACAGTAACACTACAGTTTGTTGTCTGGTGTCCTGACAGTTTGCCATACCTGTCAGAATGGCAGACCCTAATGTATAACTGTCTCTCACAGCTTAATTGTTACCATGGCTACATGAAATCTTTCTCAGGTATTCCAATGTGGAAGAGGTGGGTGGAACAAGTAGTGTCTCATTACCATTTAAAGGTAAAGACAGAACACAGCCGTTCAGAAAAGGGCTGTTAAACATGTGTTTAAAGAATCCGGTCAAAATTCTTAGACCAAAGCATGTTACTAACATGTAAATTCAAGGACATCAAGGAACAATATTATTTGGCATAAAAACGGTAAATTGTGTTCCCATAAATGTTTAGCAGGTAGTCTGGAAATATTTAACAGTGTAAAATAAGTATTTTTTTTTAATTTATGTTACTTAAGTATTTTTTAGTTAAATACTATTATTGAATCAAAATTCTTGTGTTTATGCATCTGTTCAAGTCTTCGAGACAGAACACCGGAGGCGTAGCTGGCATCACAGCAGCTCCGCTCAGATCTATATCCAAAAATGTGCAGCTCTTGTATTTTTTTTTTTTGAAAAGCATCAACACTGCAAGAGATTATAAATTTAATTATCATTTCCCAAAGGACGCTGCCCTCGATAAATCGCTCCAACATATTGTCTTTCACTTATGGAATATTTTTCCCCAGGAAGTAAAGAAATTATATACAGTTACAGTGATGTTTCACTCCTGACACTGACTTTATTAACACCTGCAAGTACTTTCCTCCAATACGTCAAAACACGTTAAACTTAATTTGCACCTATGGTCTCAGCAGTTATTTTCCATCACATGAGAGATCCCACAAACATCCTCCAGACAAAACTGGATTCTACTGCAGAATAAGTCACAGTTAACTTTCTTATAAATAACCGCAGTTGGTTTCTGCCAAAAAAGCAAACTCCCTGTTTTTCCTTAACTTGGAAGAATGTGAGACGCAGATAAAGCGATGAAAAGCAGATGTAAGGATCGCTCTGACTTCAGACCCCGAGCATCCACATATGGACGCCGAGGGTCTGACAAATGTAGCTGCACTTTCTCCTATAGATCTCAGCACTAAAGGTGACAATGCAGTCACCCGTGATTATTACCAGCTCACTCATGAAATTGCCAACCACAGGGCAGAGATGGAGTGAGGAGGAGGACGGTGGGAGACAGATGGCTGCTTTGTTTAGCCTCACCTGCAGACAAACACAAGAAACAAAAACAGATTTTTTTTTTTTTGCTTTGGAAAAAAAGAAAATCAAGACAAGAAAGTGCCGGCCAATCAGCTGCAACCAGCTGTTAATTTTGATCCACATCAAATATTCATAAACCACAGAAGAAGAAGCTATTCCAGAGTGCTCCATCTCCTTCAACGCCGTGCTCATTCCGTCCAGATTAGATTCAGTTTGCTGTTTTATCAGTGTGCAGCAGAGCTGTGTTTGTTAAGTTTGATTTTCACATAACTGTAGGAAAATAATTGTGGCAAAGCTAACAGAAAACAAATCTCTCTGCATATAGCAATCCTACTCCTATTAATGCATTAGTAAGTGTAATGAATTCTGAATCTTCAGAGCACGGAGCTGACGTGACCTTAAATATGATTTAACAGCTCTCTGAACCTTGGGCAAAATAGGACTTTGTAATAAACTGCTGCGCGTGAGCATGTCTGGAAACTCTTAAAAACAAATTCACATAAAAGCTTAAGACTTTTCTGAGGCTGGCGAGCGAGCGCAATCCCTGCTTTTTAAGAAGCAGGGTGTATAAATCATTCAAATCATATCTGTGTTTCTGCTTCAAGGCCGTCGGATCCCGTGTTTCACATCCTCCGCTGCTTCCTTCGGCTCCTCGCACTCGTGAGTCTCTGTGGGGCTGAGTTTATTAGGTTACATCTGTTGACTGGGATGTTCAGCATATATGAACGTATGTACACAACACAACACAACACAACACAACATATATATATAACAAGGAAGTATTCCTAATTAAATATAACTGGAGTTGGAAATTCTAGTAAAAATAATATTACACTGTATTTAAGTCTGATTTGATGATAATTCAAAATGTCTACAAAGAATAGAAATTGATAGAAATTCTATGGGGTATTAGAGCAATTCAGCAAAAATAATTAATCTTGAATTTACTCAACACATATTCTAGACCAGACTTGGACAAACAACGGCCAAAATAAATAAATAAAAATGAATGAAATAAAAGTAATAATAATAACAACAATAGCAATATTATTTATTAATTAATTAATATTATACATTTGAAGATGCTTTTTTGGGGGGGTTTAGATAACTGTACATTTGTAAAGTTATTTTATTCCTAAAGCTCTAATGTAACTGTGTATTTTTAACAAGTCACAGACATTGACAACAACATCAACAACTTTTTCAGCAGAAGGAAAACCTTTTGAAAACCTTCGCCCAGACCAGGTCTTTCCTGGGAGCGGGTAGATATCAGTAAAAACAGCAGAAATATTGTGTGTTTAATTTCAGCTGTTACAGTCAAGGATGGAGTCGATCACTAAAATATAGATTTTAGTTTGGATTATGTTCCAAGAAGCATGGTCACTGGGGCAGCCTGTGGCTCAGTGGTTAAAGGATGGGGCGTGTGATTGAAGGATTGCCGATCACAAGCCTGAGCCCTTTTGAATCTCAGTCCCAGCAGGACTGCGGTGAATAAGTCACCCCCCCACTTTACAGCGCAGCCCACTGCTCTAGTTTCACGGCTGAGTTAAAACAGAACACACATTTCTTTTTATGTGGGTATATACATATATATATATATATATATATATATATATATATATATATGTCTTTATATGTACAATAAGACTGCACCAACCCTGGAAATGTTCTAAGACAAGGATGGATTTTAGACGTACATTTGTGTAAAACCAGGCACAAAGAAGAAGAACAGGAATAATCCCAGTCCTGGATGTGGAATTCTTCTTTAATGCTCATCAGTGCGTCTTTCATTCCCAGATTATTGCTCACCGCTGGTAGACTAAACATAAATTTGTTGACATAAACATTTATTATCTGTGCTCATCATACTGCAGTAAACACAGGCATCGAACTACAATGGAGCCCAGAGAGGAGTGGAGCCACAGTGTAAACTAGCTCTCCAGTGTAATTCACGACCCACAAGTCAAGACAGATTAGACCTGAATGGATCGCTGGTGCCATATGTGACCTACAATCTGTGCTCCACTTGTACTGGGGGGGGGGTCGGTGATCTCCACGGGCAAAGGTTGCCATGGGAACGACCCCTGGATGCTCTGCTCTCCGCGGCCTTCACACATCTCAAGGCAAACGTTATCCAGGATTTCTTCATGTCGGGCTGATCGTCTTCTGCTCCATTTCTTCGACTTTTTTGTGCTGTAGGAATCCCTCTGTTTACACTCCAGCACGACGCAGCACTGACGAGCTGTGGCATTTAGACAATTGCATGCTGTGACATTAATGTGCACCTATAGAGACATCACCTAAACTAACGCACGCCGCTGTGAATCACAAACACGCAGGTGCAACAGTGGTGTCTTACAGCTACACTATTAAGCAGTGGTGACGAATGAATGTTGAGGAAAAACATTGTTTCTGGAAACACAGTGGCAGGAACAGGACGAGCCTCACTGTATATATAATAATTCCATTTATTGTTGCTCTGATATCCAATTGATACACATGTTGTCATTTACACACACTGTCGGAAAAGGTTTTCATTTCACAGAATGACGTCAAGCGTCAAATACCATCTCAGTGCTCAGCATGTGTGTGACTTGAGACGCCGGGCAGTCTGTAAGTCTACGACTGACGCAAGTGTCAATGGATTGTTCAGGACAACAACTTCACTGAACTACACACATTCTGCCACCGTTAAGGCGAACAATAATGACTAAAATTCAACAACGTTATGAAATTTAATTTTGAGTATATTTTTCATGATTTATTGTGATTAATTACATTCACAAATAATGATGGTCCTTTCGAGATTAATTAAGTCAAGTCAATTGAATTTTATCTATATTATCTGTTGTTCTTTAGTGTAATTAAAAAATAAAAAATAACAATAACATTCAAGGTTTTGTTTGTTAAACCACACAATATCATATATAAACAACAACTTTACATTTCTTGGCAATGCATTTAAATGAACGAGATGACAGGAACCTATTTTATTATAATTTAATTATTTGAAGAGCCTTAAAATTGTAATATTTTTAAAAAATATATTTTTACATGTCCACCAGGAAAAAAGGGACAAAAACTGTTTGCATTCTCTAACCATCCTTAAATATTCACTCTGGGGATATTTCCCCCCGTTTTTCATGGTGGTTTAAATACTGACTAACTTATCAAAATGCCATTTGTGAAACATTTGGGTTTCTCGTCTCTACGGAACGTCGTCTGATGCTCTCTAAGCCTCCAGACAAATTCTGGTCTGTGGTGACAAATTATGTGATCCAGCAGAGAAGAGAAAAAAAAAACCCTGCCACAAGCTCTCAGCTTTGGAAAGTCACCATGTCTGTTCATAACACCGCGGCTCAATTTTCAGATTATTGGTGATGTGCAGAGTGAAATGTCCTTTTAAGATGTTCCAGACAAATATAATAAGACAACAACCAGGCGCTTTACAGAAGCTTTTAGCGAAATGGGATGAGTTATTACGAACACAGGGTCTTCCATAACTGACTCCTGCTTCTTAGTTTGCTATATTGTTCATTGGGACGAAATTGTGGGATGGTCACGGCGCAAGAAACTCGGGGCTCGGGTAATGGCTCCTTAAGAGAAATGTTTTTTTCTTCATGATTATATCTATAAAAGAAAAACAAAGAAAGAGCAGAAAAATGTTCTTCAACAACTGCAGTAAACAGGAGCAGGACACGCACTGTGTTGGTTTTGGTGATGGTGGGGGGGGGAGGCTTCTTGAAAGTCTTGCTTAGTGCCCCAGTTGGCAGTTGGGGCAGCCCTGAGAAGAAAAAAACCATAAATTTCCAATTCTCCTCCCTCGGTCTCCTTCAGTTGGGATTAAAACATCAGCGTCAGTCGACGTTGATATATTTGTTTAGCTTCATGTTCAGCGTTCACCTGTTTTTTTTTCTCTCTCTCTCTTTTTGACAGTTTTTATTGAGTTTTAAGCCAAACACATAACACACAGAACATACATGACAGCAGTGGTGGTGGGTATGAGGCAGCCGCGTATACCATACGGATAATCAAGATAGAAGATGAGTAAACAAAAAGTAATAAAAATATTATAGTACCGTACAAGGCCTTCTATGAACAGATCTCACAACATGCACAGTACAGGGATCACATGTGGATCGGTCAGTAGCTATGGCAGAAGAATAGGAATAGTACCCTGAAAGCAGTGTCAGGTACGGAACAGTAGAAAGGACGCCAGTTAACACCGGGGTGCCCCCTATGGATTAAGTCTCTAAAATCTTCGGGTCCAGAAAATGTCCCCACAGCTTCTTAAAATGCCTTTGATTCCCCTTTAAAACTGAACTCAGGTGCTCCATTGGTAGAACTTTGAATATTTTTCCATACCACTGGTTAACAGTTGCAGGTCTTCGTTTGATCCACTGAAAAAGGATACATCTCCTGGCTAATCAAATAAGCTTATATAGGAGTTTTTGTTGTAATTTTGATAGAGGCAATCCCTCATCCAAGAGTCCTAATAGAAACAAACCAGGATTTATTTTTAATGTTCACCTGTTTAACACAACCCCCCCAAAACTTGGTAAACCAATTCAAGTCAAAACTTCCATTCCTTTCACTTGTGGCTGAGCTGATGATGAAGTAATTAGTCGGTTTAACTCTTGGCTTCAAACTGCAATTTCTTTCCAATAGACTGTGCGCTGGCTGTGTTTGAGTGGTGTGAGAAAAGAAAATAGAAAAAAAAAAACACTGCACAGACGTGTGAAGTGCCTGGAGAGGTCATCAAGATAAGATAAGCACAGTATAAATATTTGCAAGTAAAAAAAAGGGAAGTTAAAAAAGGTCCAACGGAAATTACTGTGAAATCTGAATTGGCCACACTAACTCTGAGCTAATTGGTAATTTGTACAGTGAACACAGGAATTAAAGAGAGGACTGAGTGGCCAAACCAAACAATCCTGATACTCTCCTACTGGATTAGATTGAGAAAAAAAGGGAGAAAAGCAGAATAAATGCAGGTTACTGTTCTGCACACGGGGTTTCAAACTTAAAGTTCTCTCGATTCACATTCTTTATTCAAAACTGATTTTCAATATAACAAAGAAAGTAGAAGGCCTTGACTGCAGCACCTTGATTCTTTCAGTAACATTTCATTCTCTACCCCAGCTTTTCAGAGAAAAGTCAAGACCAAATGCAGTCAACAGAAAAATAGTAATAAAAAAAAGCCTTACTGGTAAAAGCAAATTCACATATTGTGTGGTGCATAAAAGGCAGCTTGCCTTTCAGGCTCATGAGTGGTGAAAGACAAAATCCATGGGTCTGGATGTGTTTTCAACGCCCGGAAAAGAGGGAACTTCTGTAAAAGGCTCTGACAAAAATGAAAAAGTCAAGGTGCTGCCTGAACGCCCCTTTGTTCTCGGTTTGACCTCAGAATTTTGAAAAAGTCAACACATTTTTCTAAAAGGCTCATATTTGACGTTAATATTAAATAAATAATCTTTTGACTTATGATCATCAGTATTATTGAATTTCTGAAGATACTCAATTTTGGAATTAATTACATTAAATATTTCAGGTTTTCCTAAGAAGTTCACTCACTTTACTCGCTTAATTCTTGCTAGAAAAAACACTATCTCAAAAGATGTCAAAGAAAAATATCACCCAAAAGTCCTTGAAACATCACATTTGAACCAACAAGGTTTGTTGAAAAAAATTATTTTACCACCAAAATATTTTTTTTTTCATAACATAACGATTAGGTTTTGGGTTAGGGTTAGCAATATCTTTGTGACACAATTTTAGTCAGAAACCGTTTTTCCCAGTTATTTATTCTTCCACAGAACATTGAGCTACCACTACCTCAAGAAAAATGGTCTCAGCACAGGTGTACAAATCTGACACTGAGCCATTCACCCACACAAAGTTGGCACATACCTCAGAGTTCTAAATGAAAGGTCAAGGTTCGGAGGCCCGTGATGCTCCGAGTACTTTTTAATCTCAGCTGCTGACTGATTTTAATGTTATTTACAGCAAATTACACTCTTCAGGCTTCTCTGTTGGCTGAGCAGTTCACTGGGAGTCATGGAAGGCTCTGACTGATAACCCTCCAACGGTTCCATCAAAGTCAGACGAGTTAGGTTGCGATTAAAGAACCTGCCTCCATACACACACACACACGCGCACACACACACACACGTACATACACACAAAAGAAAAAAAAAGTCCAGAGAGACTGGCTAGGAAAAAGGAATCCTCTTAGTGGTAATATCCTGGTGTGCACTTCCATCTGTTGCTCTGTAGTTGGAAAGAGACGAAAAACTGAGAGAACAGAGCGACGTGATGAGGGTTCCATCTTTTTATAAAAGCAAAATGCAAGAATGATTTATTTGCAACATTCCAAACTAGTGGAAGAAAACCTTGATTTTGGTGTAAATTCCATTTATTAAGGCTATATTTAGACTTCTATTCACCGATGGCCGGTAAGCCTTTGAATGCACCACTGAAATGAGATAAGCTATATTTACGAGGAGATGATTTATTGATCAGGACTGCAACCAATCATTTGCAGCAATAGCTGGGTTTAGAGTCATTCCAACACGAGTGCCCAGAGCATATTCATATGTCTTGTTTTGTTCAGAGAGCACAACAACAGAAAATCCATACGACGAAGACACTGCAGGCACCAAAACGATCGTCCCCTGTTCCACAAAGTGTCAGAAATGACAAATAATGGTGATAAAGGACTTTCAATATATTATAATTTAATTATTTTATTTCAAAAGTATGAAAGGGGGAAAAATGAAGAAATAAAAAAAGTTTTGAACCTGTCCAATAGGAACATATTGATGTTGCCTTGACTTTGGCAAACACCTTTATTTAGAAATCTAATTCCTGAAAAGCTGATGTGCCTCTTGTCAAACAATTGAATCAGATTAATTGCAAGGTAGCTGTTGATTAATCATGATTAATCGTGCTAGTAATTAAGCATGGTTAATTGGGATTAATTGTTACAGAAATTAATCATGATCATCATAGTAATTAATCATACATATGACAATTTTTTAAAAATATATCTTGAAAGACATACAGCTGTATTCAGTGATGTTGGTCTGCTACAAAGCGGACGTCTGACCTGCAGTTAAAGCCTCCATAAACACATGCTGGGAGTTGAGATGATCTTTTAACGTTGAGGTGCGTTATAAATAACTTTGTTTATCAGTCAACCGTAGATGGATGGATTGGATTGTGTTTATTGGATATATAGTGTGTGGTACTCGGCTGATGTATTTAAAATTTGCATTAATTTCACAAATTAGATCAACAGGTTAATTTTCCCAAAAATTTGACTTTGTTTGGTACCATAAGCAATGTATGCTAACAAAAATGTATGCTAACTTAAAAAATGTTGGAGAATTATTTTTTGAAACCCAAATGTAATTTATATGTCATATATGGACCATTCCATTGATATAGATGTGTATACAGACTATGTTGCAGGCAGTGAAATGGCAGCAGCAGCAGCAGCAGCAGCAGCAGCAGCTTCCTGAATCCACACACAGCTGCTGATTTATGTGAACAGTTCATACCAATTAGTCAAGAGCTTCTACAGGAAGTTATCATCCAAAAAAACCCACACACAGCTATGATTGATGACTGCCATTTTAATAAGACGTCCATTTGGTCGTGACTGACAGCTGAACTATTACAGTCTCAGACTGATGCTTTACACGCTTTGATTTACTCTGGTAATAGAAATAGAGTTTACTTTCACTCCAGGGCCATTCAAACATATACTTTTTTAAACACCATAAAAGACGGTGGCCCTTAATGGACAACAGAAATAGACACCATTCTCACTCCATGTTGACTCGTCTGTGAAACATAGAGTCCTTTTGTTTAAAAAACTATATAATCAGTAAATGGAATTAGTTTGAGGTTTTTAGCAATGTACTGGTGAAAGTTCTGTTAAGTTCACGTAACAATAACGTCAGCAAAATCCTGCCAAGGTTTTTTGGTCTATTTAATTAAAGCTGGGATAACGTAGTGGGATTGAATGAAATTTCTGGCAGCAGTAAACCAATACCCTGAGAGGAGAAGAGGAGACTTTATGAAAGATAAGCACAGTCCATCCCTTCAATTCCAGCTCGGTTCATTAAATATTGTCTTCTCAAAATAATTAAAATGAATAACCTGGTGTCATTTGGGCCTGTGCCATTTAATTTAGAAAAAAGGTAAAAAAAAATAGTTAGGTGCTCATTTGTTCAAGTAAAATCAGGAGATCAGGAGAAAAATAAATAAATAAATAAAGCTTTGAAAATCCTGGATTATCCAGGTCAGGTTAGGTTACTGCGCTTGTTAGAGTCCAATCAGACGACTCTTCTCTGACTTCCTGTCTGCTCTCCGTAGATCAGATGAGTCCGTGTCACTTTCACCACGCTGAGGTCATGCAACAACTTTCATGATGAGTGGGTTGTCCCCTTTACCTCCTGCTCTTTTTTCAGCTGCTGATGCCCAGTGTGTGTGTGTGTGTGCATGTGTGTATGCAATTCTGGAAGGTAAGCCCCTGTGAGGCTCAAGGTGAAATTGACTCCGACCCCTGAGCGGCTGTTTTAAAGGTGGCTAAGGTTCAAGCCAAATATTCCAGAAGGATAAGTGATGGCTTATGAAGCGCAGGAGCTCATTCTGGGCCTCCGTCTCTTTGTTTCATCCACTTTGACCAATAATTGCTCGCCTTAGAAGATAACCAGCCTCAGTGATTGGCTTGGGGTCAGGTGTTTGTTTTGAAATTAGTCTAAATCCATTTTAATTGGTAAGGAAAAGAAACAAGGTAAAGTTTAAAACTGTTAAAAAATACTGGCCTCTCGTATTACATCACAGTATCATGATGTTTATGAAGAAAATATGGAGAGTAATTATTTAATTCTCTTACCATTCACATAATGTGAATATAGTAATTTATGTATTAAAATAATTTATGAATTAGGTAAAGACTGAAGACTGGAAGTTTTTTTATCATAAATAACTCACACCACTTATTCAATGTAAAATACTTCAACTATATCTTACAAACTTAACAATCCAAATAAAAAGATAGCCTTATACATCATACAAATCATCTCAAATAACTATATAACTAATAACTAATAATAATAACTTGTGAATCATTACCACACAGATGAAGCATCTTCAAGCGCAGTCAGAATTTAACATATTGTATTAACATCATATGAGACCATGGAGACCTAGTCAAACACATTCTCACATTGGTATTTTTACTTATCAAATTTTGAATCGTAAGCAATTATTTACCAATAAACCAAAAAGTAATCCAGTGATAACTGTAGTTTCCTTTTTTAACATACATTTATTTGATGAAGAAACACTTTATTTTTATGTAATTAAACATATTTTAGGTTACTCTTAGATCTCATAGAATTTTTTATATCGAGGACATTTCACTAGAAGTACTTTTGTGTGTGGGAGTGAGTGTGTTAATACATGCAGGACATTAACACGGACTTTATTGTACTAGACGCCCGTTGAACCCTACTAATGTTGTACTTCATCTGAACTCTAGGTGGCAGTGTTGATAAATGACATCTTAGATTAGAAAGGAATTTCAACCCTCACACTGACCAAAAACAATAGTTTTCCTACGGCACTGGCTCTAGTTAAAGGATACATTTTCGTTGTTTATTAAAATAAATATTTTGCATTTATCTTTTGCGCTTATTTCATTTTAGAAAAATCCCTGCATAAACATGTTTAATAACTTAATAAAATAACTCTGAGTAATGTCAGAAAAATAAATATTTGAAAATGTTGTATTTATTTTTGTTTATTGTTTTTTAAATTTAAAGTCAAGCCAGTATGATTTTATTTATTTAAAATGTAGAAGTCTGAAGTTAAACCATGTCAATATATTTAAATTTTTACAAGGTTATTATAATAGGACCTTGGCTGAGTTTAAAAAACATGCAATGACAAATATAATAAATAAAAGAAAGTGCATAGAAGAAAAATAACATAAAAATATGTTGCAAGGTAAATTATCGTTTCATTTTGAATTCATTTGTAATTCATTTTGTTTTATGTCCCTTCTAACAATAAGACGAAAGAAGTTTCCTTTACTCAACATAACAATCATAACAACATAGAAAAGTTGGGTTTAGAATTATAAATTCATATCATGTTTGGATGAGTAGAAAGACTGTTTTCACTTCACTTTTACACTTTTTTCCAACCTATAATTTAAAAATATAATTGAAAAAATAAATTCAAATGCATGCTACTTTTGAACTAGCTGAGAACGCTAACAACACACTGAAAAATTCAATCAGACATGCAGCTCCACACTGCTGCTGTCATTGGTTTATGCAGCTGATGGAGGTGAACCCCCCGTCCCTCCTCCATGACTCCAATAACTATCCTAAGCTGTACGCTGAAATTGTTCAAGCACGTCCAAATTCAAATCAGTCCCTCATTCCTGCGCCTTGTGTGCATTACGGTGAAACTTTAGATGTAATTTGTTGTGTGTGTTGTACTTTTTGCGTTTGCATTAAGGTCTGCTGCACCCAGTAATACCGTAGTACTGTGTTTTGGTACTGTAGCGTCACTGAGCATATGTTGCTCTCAGTGGCTCCCAGAGTCTCATGGAAAGATTTATGCCACATTCAGACATCTCTGCTTTGCATTACATATATATTTTATTAATATTTGGCCATTATGAGATTGCGTGACAGAAGGATCTCTGTAGGCAATATTGGAGGAGTATTTGTATCATTTCTTCGGCATCGTTCACTTCTCCTCTGGTTTGAGTCAATACTGAGTTTGTATGGAACTCATTATGGGCCGCTTCTCTCAGTGCCTCGCTGTTTTCTTCCATATGTTTTGGAGTCACCTGAACATGATCTGAAGTCAGCCAGTCGAGTGACCTCGGATAAATAAAAGTCCAACTCAGTGGAGGCAAATAAATCAGCCTGGCTTATTTAACCCAACAGAGTCCTGCTGCTGAGCCTGAGCAGTGGAGATTTTAATGAGAAAGACATGTTCGGTGACAAATAAATTATTCTACGCTCAATTTTCCTCCAGCGTCTCAATCAGCTCAGGCAACCCCGGCCATGCTTCAACACACGGCTGGCAAATTTGAAATTTTTATTGTTCTTTACCATTCATCTGTTACTTCGCTCATTTCTGCAGTCTAAAAATAATGCCATCTATCTTTGTATTTATTATCAACTACTGAAGTAAAAAGTATTAAAATTTTACAACCAGTTTTTGCTGAAGGATAACACTAGCTCTTAAATGAATAAAAAAAAAAAAACTGCTGACCTGCAGAGGGGAAGACTAATGTCATTACAGCAGCAAAACAGCCGTAAAAGTCGACTGTGTTATGATTTTAAAACCCCATATTTTATGGAGAGTCCTTTTTTATTGTTTGTTGGGAAATGATTGCCAATGTTACAGCCCATCTCCATTGTGCCAAGTTAAATCAGTATAGTGCTAACACTGCTCTCTTTTAGCAATTCTGAAAGATTAATCGTGACGTGTTCTGAGGTTCTGCAGCAGTAAGAGCCAGCACCACGTCAACTGGTTATAGTTTTATGATGATTCATACTCAGAGAGAAAAGTTGAAGTTTGAGGAGGAAGTCAGATTTTAATACGGATGTTTGTCTCGATTTGTCTTTAACTTTTGTCTTAGCTCTATTGGACAATCAGTCAGCCATTTGTTATTTGTAAAAATTCTACCCTTCTTCTTGATGTAATTATACACATTTTTACTGTGATACTGCTTGACATACATCAGACTCAACACGTGGTTGTTTCAACATATAAAAACATATAGTTTAACTTTTTGGAAGTAATTTCATGGTTTTTGAGGCCATTTGAATGTGCTTCTAGGGCACTTTAAATGTATATTTTAACTATTTTTGGGTAAAAATGTTCAGGGGACTACTGTTATTGAACCAACCCTCACACTGAGTTGCTTTACTTCAGTTAAAGTTTATTTTCAATTAAGGAAATGTATTTATCAGGCATTGACTAGGTAATTATTTTTAAAGAAAAAAGCAGTGAATTTGTTCTTCCTGCAAAAAAATGCCCTAGTGGTAACAGGAGGAGTTGCTTGTCCACTTTCAAATACTGAAATGGTAAGACTTGAATTGAAGTCACATAGTTTTTTATTTTCAAAACATTAAATTTACAGTACCTTTTCAGTGTTCAGAGGTGACAAATAATACATAAAAATGTTAACAGTATACTAAGTATACATTTATTTTTATCTTATTTATTGCTGTATTGGCACTTAAGCAGAGCCACAAGGCCAGTTCCCCATGGTTTAGTTCTATAAACAGACTGTAATATCCAGAAAGCTGGCAAACCGAGGCTGCTGCTTCATGCTTTTCTCTTTATGGGCTCAGTCCGCGGTTCAAGCTTGAAAGAACCAATTTGTGGGTACACTTGTAAATAAATAAATAAATAAATAAAATAAAATTGGTAAAAATAAAAATAAAAATGGGAAAGTAAACAATGTGAAACTTCTGACTGAATCAGAAAATAAAACAATGTTTTGACAAATACATCTGTATATTTACGCCCCTATATACTGTCACTCCACAATAATAGCATGAAAAATATATTGGTAAAATTATATATATATAAATAATAATAATAAAATATATACGTGGGTATATATTTATAAATATACATATTTGCATTACATTTTTCTTTTTGATACCATTACCAATATATAATAAGAATTAAATAATTATATGTTATATGGATTTATTGTAAAGTAGGAGTAACTGGGAATGTATTATAGTTGTGCACACCCCTTTACTGCATGTGTATTCCCCCAAGAAAAACTTTTACCTTAGTTTGAACTAATTACCAAAGGTTAATATTAGATAATGAAATTATTGTATTATATTACATAATTTTGTTGTTTTACCAAAAACGCATGAAGGTGTCGCTGTGAAATCCGTAAAAAATAAACAATTACTGTGAAAATAAACCACAATTCACCTTTGGAAAGAAAAAACTTACTTTGGCTTTTCTCCACTGTTTGTCACCTGTTAACGCTCCCACAACCCGACAGACAAACAAACGAAGTCTCTAAAAAGTATTGCAACAGGAAAAAAAAGATTTATTTCCATTTGAGACGAGACTATGTGGCTCCATTTTCTATAAATGTCCTTCATGGTCCCAAAACACTTAATTATCGATAGGTAAGGCAGAGCGAAGTGTACGCCTCTCAGTGATTGACAGCCGGCCAGACTCAATTGACATTGAAGGGTACGCAAATGCTACAAATACGCTTTGGAGATAACGAATCAAAATTATTGGAATACCAAGTTTTTAATCCCACTAAATATCCTCAAACGTGTGTTAAACGAGACCGGGTAAAATGATATGTCTGCGTAGTTCAAAGATGAGCTCCTGTGCTGTATTTATCTCCCCTCCGTCTGTAGTCGGTTGGTTTCGCCCAAACTTGGTTCAGATTTGAGTTGCTGTTCTCTGTTATCTGGGATCGCTCCACTGGAGGAGAAGGACCGTCTGTCCCCTCGCTGCTTTTGCTGTCAATGGCTTTCTGGACCTATTTTATTTGAATGTCTGGGCCCTTGACGTGACCAATAATGGATATCCTCTGGATATTATGGACCATACCGTCCGTCATAGCAGTTGAAGGTAGGTTAAAGTCTTCACCCCGGCGATTAAAGCCGCATCTTCTCTCCTTTTTACCGGCTTGTAGTTTCAAACAAAGCCCATCGCTGGTGTTTATCAATTTTAATTACACTGCTCAATTCTAAATAAATCACTTTTGTAAATTTTAGTCGGTTCCGGTTTTTGTCATAGTTGGTTTAAAAAGTGAGATGATATTTGCAGTAATGATGACGGTAATAAAGGGACACAACGTGCTCCCGCATTCCCGCAGGTAAACGAGGCTTGCGTTAGTTGTTGATTAATTTGCGGTTGTTTTGAGCCACACGGTTCCATACAGCAGGTGAGCATTTAACGTTTAAAGTCCCAGTCAGGTGGATGTTCTCCTGCTACCGTGACCTGTCTTGGCACAGTTGTAAAGCAATAAAAATGTTGAAAAAATAACCCCCCAATTAAGTAGGTAAATGTAAACACATGTCACAAATAACGTAAATAAACATGCTATTGTTTTCTTAATGTGAAAAAAAAAATCATCAATGAAGCAGGTTGAATAGTGACAACAGTCTCTTTCGTGTTTGTTTGCATTAAAGTCTGACAGAAAAAAACAAAATTGTTTCATGTTATTGCACATTATCAAATATAAAAGCAATTTTTAACCCTTCAATCTAAATATTAATGATTTAAATAGTATGATTACAGTTATTATTATAAACGTTTTATATATGCACAGCCTAATTTTTACATGTGTACATTAGACATTGTGAGTGTGTATTCGTATCCACATTTCTCTTTGGGATTCTGACTCCTTACCCCATGTCAGCGACAGCAGACCCAAAACTGGTAGAAAGTGTCAACCCACTCGTCCTCGCCATGTGTTCAGGTTATTTTGAGGATGCTGACAGAAAACAAAGTGTCTTCTTCCTCTGGTCACTCGAAACTAACCTCATAATTACAGACAATGCTGACAAACTACGGAGAAACTGAAACCCGAGGCAACCACAGGGTGATACAAAAGCAACAACAAAAAGAGACAGAGGGATAAATATTCATTTTCTTCTTAAAACTTTTTATTCTGTCAGTGTGTTAATACATTTTTAAGAACCTGTCAAGTCCCATGTGGAACTGGCACAGAGTATGACAAATTTGTGTTTATGCAGTGCTACTACTGTTGACTGCTGGTGTTTATACTTTAAAGTGTAGATGCATATACATTATGCAGTATTAAGAGCTGACTCTTCCTTAATTATCAGGGGAAATTTGAAATGCTTGTAGATGTAGTAGCAATTTCTAGTACTCTGTTAGTTCCCACTATTCATGTAATTTAGCTTGTATGTAAGTAGTTATTTTAAGGAACTTTTTTATGGCAAACAATTCTCATCTGTATACAATCCATGTAAATAAAAGCAAAGATGAATCAATGAAACTACCATATATTTTCAGGAAAATATATTTCACATTGCCTTTACACTTAATATACACTTGGCTTATTATTTGTATTAAAATAGTGATTAATTAGTTTGTTTAAATAAATTAAACCACTACTTCTCCCTATGTTCATGTATGACCACGGCCATGGCTGCCAGTTAATGAAAGCTTATCGTGCCTCAGTTGCTACTCTACATGGCCTTTGATATTATTATTTCATTAGACTAAAATCCATTTATTGCCTGAGTAAAATGCATTTTTGAGGCCTTTGTTGCTTCACTGGTTTGTATACGCAGCCAGTCCCGTGGCCAGAGCGGTGAAGTGCAGCCCTCCCTTCGTTTTACTTAGTGAATCACTCAGGCTGACCGTCCAATGGGGTTTGTACGCTGACTTGCGTATGAAAATATAATGGGTTGGAAAAGAGGTCATGGCAGATATAATCCAGAAAAAGAAGACAAAAAAAAAAAAAACACACAAGAATGCAACAAAAGAAATAGTCTTCAAGTTATGGTTTTGTGCTGCAACATTGTGTTTTCCTTCTATTTTGTGTAATAGAGAGACAGTTTCACATGTCGATTTATCATATTTCATAAAGATGTAACTGAAAAAAAGTAACATTTTTATGAGTCTTCAGTTAAATAACTTTTTTGAGAGTAAGAAATATGATTTTCAGTTTGGTTGAGTTTTAGTGAAATATAATTTTTGTTTTCATTGAACATTGAACACATCAAATAATAATGGAAAAAAAAGGCCTTAATTGAGCAATGCATATATGCCAAAGTGATAAATTTACAAAAATGCATCGACAATACGTTTGTCAGTATTTTGAATGTAATAATATCAGCCCGTGTTTGTTTCTCCGACGTCTTTTTGGATAACATGTTCACTCCGGCACATTCACTGTTGCCCTGTTGGACAAGTATAAATGGCATTTATTCATTGGTGACATTTTAGTGTTTTTCACTGACATTTAATTTCCCGTGTGGAATATTAACTCACTCTAAATTGTTGCTTAGTGTTAATGTAAGCTGCAATTGATGCCACGTCTTGTTGGTGTGGTTAACAGGAATAGACAGGCTCTTTCTGGAAGAATTAATGGAGGTAGAAGTGCCAAGAGAATTACCCTAGCTTTGTCAAACACTTCTATGACAACACACTGTGGATTTGCCCCATCATTAGTTCAACAATTGATCATCATCTATGTTTTTCTTGACAACTAAATACTAACAGCACTCACTATTTTCCCTGTGCAGGACATTTTGCATTAATCCTCAGTTATAAAATTGTATTCTTAAATATTACTGGGAAGGTAAAATGTACAAGACAAATCATTTAATCTTTTTTTTTTAATGTCAACCCTTCAGAGAGATTTTCTTGTTGGACTGCTGTTGCTATGATGCAATACTAGACTTGTCTGCAAGTTAGTTTTGTAGTTAGGAGGATAATACATCACTTTGATTTAACATTTTTCTCCCTTCCTTTGAAAGAGGCATAATGGGACAGAAACCACAGTAGAGGACGGAGAAGTGGATTAGAATGTGATCACAGCGTGGACTCTTTAAAAATGTCTCGTCGATTTGATTGCATTTCAATATGCGCTGCATTCCTCCAGTGCTCTGTGGAGAACTGGAGCCCACTCATTTGAAAGTTGGCACTGGGCACTTTGTTGTTTCAAAATATCTGATGTAATTGTATTAACTGAAATCTGCATAAATCAACAAACCTACATCAACATGTTCTTGCATCAAATGTGTAAACTGCAAGTTTTTTTTGTAATAATTTGAAAAACCCTGCTTGGTTTAGTAAGTTTGCACATGCAAGTTTGATCATTTTGGATTTTTGTTGTGCACATGTGAGTGTAACATGGAAGCTTAATGTTTTGTGGAGGAGTAATTCAAGACAGACGTAGGCGGTTTGAGAAATGGGATTAGATAAAGGTAAAACGAGCGGCCGTATACAATCCAGTGTTTTCTAAGTCCACCCAATGAGCAGATGCAGGGAGTTGGCCTGCACGCCAACCCGCCACAGTAGGCTTTCACAAAGAATCTGTCTCTATTCAAGCCCTAATCCATGCTGCCGAGGGCCGGACCATTGTCACTTTGCATGCAAAATTTAAATTAGTCCTGGTACCAGTTGTTTCACTTGAAGGGCAGTGTCACATTTCAGAGACATCCATCTATATGCACCTTTTGGGTGAGTTTAAGGTGCTTTTCTAAGAAATCTTAGTGGCCTTTTGTCAGGCGTAAGGTTACCAACACTGGCACGGAATACCTTTTTATTATGTTCTGTAGAAGCAGATTTATATTAAATTTATTTCTGCATAAACAAAGTTTACTATGTAAGAGCTGAACATGGAAATGTTTTTCCTTCAAAGAGAGTCTTATAAGTTGTACGTCTCAGTCCCAGCTGGCTCTGATAGCAGAATAGTTGACTGCAGTTGGTTTGACCAATTTGGCTCCAGATTTGGTTCAGAACATGATGTGTTTGACACTGTTTCCGTGCTCTGGGCTCCTTAAATATGACTGCTGTGGTTCACTGCCATGAGCCAGCTTTTCGTACTCTTCTGCCTTTGACTGCTCCAGTCCAAACATATTTGCCCTGTGGACTTAGAGCTTTAAACTTGAGGAACACAGTCCAAGAAAATATCATAAGACAAACTGAATACAAAATTCAGTGATGGACCAAGAATGAATGACTTGAGTTTTCATAGTATTGTGGTTTTAAGACGTTACATTAATGGATTTGAAATGGCATTTTTATAGGTTAAAGCTGGAAACGTAATAAATGGGTCAAATTTCAAGTGTGCAATACAAAAGTGATCATAGTGGAGGCTTAGTGCTGCTCTTTACATGCCTGGCTAAAATGCTAGTCCTTTGGGGAAACTCATTAGCAGAACTGTAAATGTGTGGGTTGCATTTGGAGCTCATTCAATACTGGAAGTTATACTGATTGCCTTTTATTGAGTAAATAAATTAGAATATTGATACTTTTACACTCTACAGGTCTGAATTGGATCGGTGAAAGATTTGGTGCTGTTTAATTGTTGCTGTTTATCTTCACATGACCACAAATCCTACAGTCTAGTACACACAGCAGGAGATTATGTTAACAGAAACAAAAGGCAGCATTTTTAAAGATATTGCTTTTGCTGTAACCTTTAATCCAAACATCAAGTATCTTTTGGTTTGGAAGGTTTCAATTCATGGTGTGACAGGGTTTAAATATAAATAAACACTAAAATCAACAGGCACTGTTTAAAATGGATGAGTAGAGGGCGCTAAAAGCACATCTTAACCATGGATCCATTAAAATCGCTGTTTTGGCATATCAGAAAAGGTGATCAGTGAAGTTATGTTGTTTGGGTCTTCACCCAACCTAAGTGCAATCCTGAATTAAAGCACCACTGATGGATTTCTAAACACATCTGTGTCTCCATCCTTTACTCTTTACCTCCGTACAAAAGCCTAGCAGAGAGCATGACAGATGGTGAGAGCAACAAGTGTTCAACCTGAGGTGACTGCCTGTCCATTTCAGCTCACTGTACTTAAGCAGGCACTTTGCCAGAACCTGGAAAATGACAATTCTCAGTATAATTTTCAATTCAAATGCAGTTCTAGGCAGCAAAATGAAAATGGATTGTCGCATTAAAGTTCTTCTTTTTTATTTTTTTAAAGTAAGTGTCTTTTAACACCTCTCTTTCTCCATGGATAAGTATTGATTAGTCATGTTTTGTTGCAGGTGTCAAAGCATAGAGATTGAACAATAAAAGTTATCACAGAACAGTTCACAATGGACAGTCATGACAGAGTGCTTCATGTGATGTAGATAAGGAAAGGTAGGTTTGGTGAAATGGTAAAGAAAATCAGAAAAAAATGTTTCTGTCCTACAGAATGTTGGTTTCCTAGTTCAGGTTTGTGGAGTGATTCTAATTTAACAGATGAAATCTGCATCTTGGTTAGTGTTTATAGCCCTCAGCATGTATATTAAAATTGAATTGAATAAAATTTGCACAAGTTTCTTTTAACAAGAGAAAATGACATTAGACAAATTAGTGATAGCACAAACTTGCTCCCCTGTTTGTAACCTCTGGTGTTTCACATTGGAATCTAGATCAAGGATGTTCTCTTGGCTTGCGGTATTAATTAGTCTTTGCTAATTGCCAGTGTTCCTTCTCTTGTTAAGTCATATTTGTTGAAATCCTGATTAATCCCAACGCATTGGGAGATGTACTTTTCTGGTATTATACCAGCAATGTGTTAATATTCATAATCAAATATTCCCTCCAATGTCTAAGGCTAATTGTCTTTTGAATTTCTCCTGCACTTATCTCTAACAATTCATTAACATAAAGTGGTATCAGTTTATTTAATTTGTGCATTTCCATTGTTTGCATCATCTTGTCTTTGAAGTAGGGGCAAGACTGAAAAACCTGAAAGACTTGGATGTAAAGATCATACATACACTGACGTACGTAAACCCTGTTGACATTCTTCAGGTCAACGTTGTGAAATACAAATCAATTATATGGCACTTGCAATATTCAAGCTAGCTGAGCCAGCCAATGAGCTAAGATGCAGGAAGAAAACAACCAGAATTGAGGAGGAGGAGAAGAGAGAGTGTTCCCTGAGAGAGGTCAGACCTTGTTTCAGAGAGCCCCAAACCACACACACCCCAGGTACTGTGACACTGCCATTATGTGCACGGCCCGGACAACACAAACCCACCGGATTAGTGTCTCGCTCTCAATGTCCCCGGGAGCAGAGCCCATCGGGGCGAGACAAAGCGTGGCTGATTGCGTCGTCATCTGCATAACAAAGGGAAGCCTTTTCTACCTGCTTTGCTTCCTTTGCGCCAGGCTGCACATCACATCTATCAGCGACTCTGGACCCATGTGACATCTGCCCTTTGTTTTTCTTTTATTTTTGGCCGCTCGCTGTCTCCCCCTCGCCTATTCTTTCTCACTGGCCCACACCGTCTGTCCACTAAGGCTCATCAACGGCAGGACCCCCTCCCCCTCTACCTCCTCTGTCGAAAACTGCCTGCGCAGTCTTCAACAGTGCCCACTGATATGTTTTTCTTTACTATTGTGTGCTCGGTGATGTGTGTATTATATTTTTCTTGCCACAAAGAGCCACTAGCACATTTGAGGTCATTCTTCTTTCACCCTGCAGCTGGAGCAGGGCAGCACTATCTCAGCTTATAGCCACCATGGAGACACATCATACAGAAAGCCCCGTCCCCTGCTGTTCGACCCTAACAGGTCTATCGGTCTCACTTGGACAGACAGAGACAGCGTCGCAGCTGAGGTGCTGCCAGATACCAGACGTGTTCCATCTGATTAGTATATGGGCAACCACGCTCTTCTCTTTCACAATTGATGACTGTTGTCCTGTAGTGGTGACCCCCCCCCCCACCTCTCTGTTTTAGGATTATCTTCTTATGCCTGCATACAAGCACATATAAGCATTATGCTGGCTAATATGTGTTATATTTTCATTGTCATCAATATCAGAAGCAGTACATTTGAATCTATATACTGTATCCATTGACTTTCACGTGTGCTGTTCTTTATAGTTTGTTCAGGGAACACAAGGTGTTGGAGTCCCTACAGACAACATGGGGCAGTTGAAGATCTAGATATTGGTAATCTTGTTGTTGTCTTGTTTTTATTGGTTGTATTTTTTATTTGGTGGCGCTTTGGCCCAGAGGCAATGTCTCTGTCATTGGTGTGGAACCCCAGGGTTCACCTCCTGGGCAAGATCGAATCCCGGTTAGGGCGGTTGGTACCTTCCAGTGGACTCACCACCCGCAGGAAGGTTCAGGGGGGTTGGTACGGTGCAGTGTGATTTGGGTGGCGACTGCTGCCCCCGCGACCCGGTAACGGATAAGCGGATGAAAATGGATGGATGGATGGATGGATTTTTTATTTGTCTTCCCTAATCTGATTTTTTTATATGCTATGTACAACTACAAGGGGTATATTTTGTTTATTTTTATATATTCCCTTGGTGTGTTCTTATTGTGTAAGCCACTACAGGCTTCTAATTTTATGTTTTGTTATGCTTTTGTGTGTGAAATTAACAAAAAAATTATCTTTGAATCAACAAAAGGCTATATATACATAAATGAATGGAGAAAAAAATGTGGTACACATTGTTTCTCATGCAGTGTTGTTAGCTATTTTGAAAAACAACAGCTGATGGAAAATATACGACTTCTAGGGACTAGAAAGAGCAAAGCTAATCAATGACATTTAATGATGTGTTCTTTGTAGAGTGATTATATGGGAAAACATATGGTGTGGTTATATGCCCACATAATGGATCCCTTTTAACTTTTAGTCTTTTACTTATTTATATTTTTAACTAAAAAGCAAACACATACATAGAATTTTTCTATGGCTGACTCTAGAGCTAAAGCAAACCTGAAAAGAATGAAGTAAAGAGGATTTAGAGGTGAGCATTCCCAGAGGCAGGGGTCAGCAGAGAGGCAGCGCACAGTAAATGCATTAGCGTATAATCACCTGATGTCAAATTAGGGAGAACTGCAAGGGCACGATGGTTAATTGTCAGCACTAAGGGTGTTATTTCACTCCAGCTTACAGGGAAGGAAGAATCTTCTGGGAATTGCTGAAGATACCAGAGTTAATTTTTTTTTACCAAGGAGTGTGCTGTGATCCTAATGAGATTCTTCATGTGACCTGGGCAGTTAATAAAAGAAAGACATGTTTGTGCATTTGCAGAGTTACTGGGTATGTCTTAAGAAAAGTTTATAATTCTAAATATCTTCTATTGCTTAGCTTGACTCCATCTATGAAACAAAAATTATAAATAAAATCTGAGGTATTTGAAAACATCAGTCTTGGAAAGTTTTTGCACCTATAAGTATTGGACAATGTGGACAAAATTTCAATTATATTGAATGAAAATCCTGCTTAATTGGTCAGATTTATCATTACATGACCGCAGTGCTTTCTTTTAAAAACCTCACGTCCTGTTTCTAATGTACAGCTCTGTTGTAAATCCCGTTTGTGGAGTTCCTAACGTATAGATGTTGTTTAACACGATGAATCAACTCCAATGCCCTATCATTATTTTTTGTTGCTGTCACACAGCAGTTAAATTGTATTTCACAGAACGATGGTTCCTGTTATCCACACTGCTTTTTCCCATGACATAAATGCAGTGAACAAAATAAATGGAAGGGTTGTCAGACTGAAACAGTAGTGTTTCGGGATCATGGCAAAGTTGTTTAACTGTCAGACTTTCTTAGGAGACATGTTTTTTATACCAGATTTTTCTCATTGGTAACCTAGAATTTTTACACACACACACAGAGGCATGCAGTTTAGTTAAGACAAGGCTGCAGTGTGTGTTGATGGCAGGAAACGAACACGAGACATTTCACCCCAGTTTTGTAGCTATATTGTCAGTTGTTAATCAACTATGGAGTCATCGCTGTTGTCTGGGATTTTCACTTATTCCCATGGTAAAAAGAATGCAACAGAATTACCAGCCACCAATGTTGCTGTTGAAGAACTTGAAAGGAAAAGGGCCTTATGTTGAGCACAGTATTTAACATATCTGGACAGACAGGTGAAATAAACCTAGAAAAGAAATTAAGCTACAAAATATGCTGTGATTAACAGAATTTGTGACCTGTGACATGTGATTCATTCTTGGTCAGAAGGAGACTGAACCTTGCTCTGGTTTTATTGTCACATTATATTTTAATTTGAAAAGAGCCATAATTTTAATTGATTGAAAGTGGGGATTTTATTTATCCAACCTCGTGACAATTACATCAGTCAACTTCAGCATATGCCTTCAAAATCAATAGACTGGACTCAGCACAGACCAGGGATTCAGCATTGTGATTATGGAGACTTATTAATGGACACTTCATTGCTGTGATTTCATACGCAATAAAACCTGGTAATAGATGGAACTTTTGGGCTCAGACTGTTCATCTTAATTCACAAAACCACTTGTCTGGGAAGAGAGCCTGCTGTTGGAGCTGAATACATTCCTTACCCTCTTTATTCCTTTACTTCACTATTTATTTTAATTGCTGGCAATAAGTAAAAGAAATATTTGAAACATTTTTACAGTTCATATATCTATAAATTTGAAAATAAATAAAGAGAGCCCAAAGCATCTACTACATTGGAATAACAATGGAGTCATGAGGGAAAATAGCCTTCCAAACAGGAGCCAGCTTCATGAAATGATGACTATTTTCCATGCTTTTCCTCCAGCAAGTACTTTTGGGTAGAAAGCACAACGGCTAATATCTGAGGGCAGCTGGAAAATCCATAGAGAATCTCCGGAGACCTGCTGTGCCTGTGAAACCCATCAATAGCGATCCAGCTGAGAGCAGTAAATGAAACGAATGTCATGCGATAGGGTTAAACATGAAGAATGTTATCATTCATACCATCCAAATTGGTTTTTCATGTGCAGATAATACAAGCAAACGTGAACATCACTAAAGTCACCACAGATTTGGTCTTTGGTTTCACACACCTACTATAAATACAAAACCAGTCGGAGTCTCTGATCCAATGATAGCCGTGAGCCCTATATTTAGCTACTGAAAATACATTTTTCAAATGGTTATTTTTTTTTTGGCATAGCCTCAGTTTAGTTTATTAAATAAACAAATTCAAACATCAACTTGTCAACTGCATGTTTCTGAGAAAAATTAACCCAGTTGATATTGTTTTATCATATTTAGCATTTTGGCCTCAAAAATAAAACAAAAAATCACTTTCATTTGAAAGTAATGATAATGTAATATTTTTATGAATGCCTACGATATTACATTCATCTAATTTACCAATAAAACAAAAATGTTTGTAGATTAAAGTGTTAAATAAAATATTCTGCCTTTTTATCCAATGTGCAGCCCCACAGGGAAATGAATATGTTTTTTTATGGAAGGGAAAGAACGTTAGACTCAGGTACTGTTATTAACATGCTGTGCTAACTGTGTTATCGCACCAGCCTGCTGCTCTATTACCCACTCACTGAACACTCTACGGTTCTGCTTTACATTAGAAATAATTTAACGCTCAGTACTGATCGGACAGACACACTACATGCATAATGTGCCAGTGGGAGTAGATGTGACGGCTGTCAGAAGCACCGTCGGTTTGAGTGATTGAAAAAGCCTATTTAGGATTAGCTGTCTGGCCTCATCTGAGTGACTCTTGGCGGGGCAAGTGTTGGGGGTGGGGTGTAGTCCTTTGCCGTCCAGAAGTGATGCCTGCTGATGGAATAGGTTGAGCTGGACATAATTTCCCTGGCTGTCACACAAATCTCACACTAGTGTTCACTTACATACACACAGATCCGTACATAACTTGACGTTGTGTAGCCGCCCTGCCATGTACTGGGAACCTCATTCAAAATATACAGCACCTACAGGTGCCCACTGGCCAGACTGGATCAAAACCACTTTTTATTATTGCAATGAATAGCCTTCAAAAAAGAGTCAAATAATGAATTAAAATATAAAATAAGCTAATAATAAATAAAGTCTTAGAGTGTGTATAGGGTCTCACCACATGACCTGGTCACAGACCTCTACTGTACATGATCATTTTCTCTCTTTTCAGTTTCCTGTGTCTCATGCACACATTGACACCATGTATGGCATCTTTTAGTTTTTTTCAAAGTGCAGGCTCAGGATTTTTTGCGTATTAGAGTATTAATATGGAAACCAGAAGCCTGGAGCTGGATTAGTCAGTGGGAGGTGTGAACAGAGGGTCAGGACAAAGATGACATTTCAGCTATGATTTTAACCGTCATGCTCTCTCCCCGTGTCTCCCATCGCTGTGGTTTATTAAGGTGAAAATACAATGATCCAGCCACATTCATTTTGCAGTTTATGTATGTACTTTTCCTTTCTTTAGAGGGAACTGGGACTTTTGTTTATCCCAAGGAACTGAAAAAATAAAAGCAGAAAAAATGTAGAATAGAATACAGTAGAATATATTTCACTGTGATTGCCAATCCCAGCAGTGCAGTGCAATGACATTTGCTGTTATTGATTTCAGATACATATTTTAAGAAATATGACTTAAAATGACAAACTTTCAAAAACGGGTATTAACAGTATTAATGTCCTCTAAACGTGCAAAATACTGTCCTCCATACATTTAACACTTCAGACACTTGTTCTGTTGAAATTCTGGCCCATATTGTACATTGAAGACATAGTCTTGTTACATGGAGTTTATTTTAATTTATTTAGTTTATTTAAAGTTATTTTTTTAGTACATTTACATTTGTGGTTCTGGTCTCGTATTGTTAATTTTGTGCTTATCGCCCTACCAAAGCTCGGCTCTGGTATCTCTACAGCACAGACTGGATCTAATTAGACGGTTCAAGACGAGTTTAAACCTGGCAGTGAAACAGACGTTTGATAATCATCATTTTATGGCTTTTAGAGCAAATTCTCCTTATTTTCTGCACAATCAAAGCCAAGACTGTGCCAAATTGACGTGTCAAATGAAGTAAAGAGAAGTTATAAAACTGGATGCATCTGTATTAATGCTGTACAGATTGGTTCAATAATACAGAAATTCAGGCAGACCATGTACACTAAGTGACTAATAAAGAGCACATTTGGTTTGATAAATAATAATAATGCTTATTAGTCTTGAACAGACCCAGACTAATGTAATTTGAGACCCTTATTAATATGTTAGCTGAGAGTGTTTAGTTAATAATTAAAAAGTTGGCATCAGATGCTGGTAGTAGAAAATTTTAATCAAAATCCAGCAAAACAAATGTGTTTCTTGGTGTTATTGATACTCCCTGTCCCTAATAAAGTCTATGTTTCACCAGTGGCTCTGCACCAGCCTCGTAGACACCTCCAGGGTGGAATGTCCGCAGGTAATTTCTAAGGCCTTGGTTGTCCAGTTTTAAAAATGCAGTATTTACCCTGCTCCTGCGCCTCCTTTGTCCCGACACAGGCTGGCTTTGCGAAGGCCAACCCTGGCCATTTATTTCCTGACCACCCACCACCTGTCATTCCTTCGCTAATGTGAAACATTAACAGCCTAAGAGCCTGAATATAAATGCACTACTGCTTAGAAATACATTACCTGTCACACTGTCTCTGGATTAGGGCTTCAGCAGTGCCAAATGATTTAAGGACCTCTTGTAAGGGTGTCGGGGAAAAGCGTGATTGTGCCTGTGGCCATAAAAAAACATATGTGATTTTCTTTTCTTCTCTTTTCTCCTTTGAGGGCAATGGGCAAGTAGCACCAGATGTGTGGGGTACATGGTGCGATTTTTTTGTTCTATTTTTTTTTTTTCGCACCATAGTGTGTCAGATGCTGTGTATGACTGAGTGGAGGTAGGGGTTAAGCCTGTTTCATGTGGAGTGAAGAGAAGGTGAGAAGCAGCAGGTGTAAGTGAAGTGGTTAATGGACTGTCCGAAATCATCGTTCCACCTGAGAAGCCGTGTGAAGAAGCTCATTATCATTGTGTGGAATCTGATAAAATGGCTCTTACTAAAAGACAAGCTGGTGCTCTTAAACATACAATAAGTACTGCAGTACTTGAGCACTGGGTAGCAGAGAAATAAAGACTCAAGTATGTTTTCATCTGGCTTCTCTACGTCATTATTGCTGTTCATTTTGTTCGTACATGCAAATCGGGGGATGATTAAGTTCATCTTTGTTCCTGTGTTCAAAGTTTCTGCATTTTGTTCTCATTTCGTTGCTGCGTTGCACTCTGTTGCTTCATTCTTCAGTAAAATTTCCAAACTTATCTGTAGTTTGAATCCATTTTTTTTCCAGTAATTATGTCATGTGTTTTCACTTGATATATAATAACCTCCCTTGAAAACCCCTCTTGTCTCTGCTTGGCTTTATTCATAGTCTGGTCCTGACCTTCCTCTGCAGCTCTGTGTCTCCTCTTCCCACAGCAACAAGGAGCCAGATTCCTGCTCTGCGCTGCAACTCCCACAAAAGAGAAAGAACTTGATATGAAGCCTCTGTGCACCAGGCAAACACGGAACATTGCAGTACAAGCTGTTTTTACTAGAGACCTATACAGAGGGGGATGTACAGCTCCTGTTGAAGCAGTTGGGAATTTGTGTTTAGCTCCGGGGCATCTCGGAGGAAACGGGAGGAAAGAAATAGTGCTCCTTGTTCTTCTAGCCAACCTGTTTGCCTCGTATTGAGTCTGTGATTAACTTGCTGTAAAGCAGGAGTGAGAGGGCGCTGAGCTGTAGAACAGATGGGTAGATGTGTGGTGGAAGTCCTGTAGTGAGGAGATAATAAGCATATCAGATTAGCCTGAAGGTGAAAATGCTTCATGGCTTTTTTGAGATCCATTTTTCTGAAAGAGTTTTTTTTTTCCACAAAGTATATGTATAGTTTTTTAGAATATATCTGTATACCTGTCATAGCTATGCACACTGCTGTGGACCTGCTGTGAGTCAGTTTATACAGTTATACAGTAAGATAACACACCACACAGTCCAGAAAACTTCGTAATTCCTACTAATTTGTACTTGTAATTGCCCATGAAGCATTCCTTGGTAAAACATCACACAAGATATTTTTACAGACCGAGTGCACGTTAGACTGAAAAGCAACGATTAACCTTTGTAAAGAGCGCATTTTGTTTAATCAAGTTTTGTTCTGATCTTCTATCACCCAGCTGCTATTTAACACATTGTTGTACTACTACAGCTACGATTGCTACTGCGACTTCTGCCACTACCACATCTACGCCTACACATCTGTACTGGGTCTACTGCTGAGGATATGGATATTCATTATGTGGGAAGATTTTACTGCAATGTTTTCTCTCTATAATCAGTTTTAAATTAAAGCCAGGCCTCTTGGCAGACATCTCATGGTAACACCTTGATTCAGCCTAAAAATATCTTGAAATGTCATTGAATCTCACCAGGTTCATTCATCTGTTCTCATTGAGAAAGGAAGAAAAAAAAAAATACCAATCACAGTAGACAATCCTTTTTCTGCCTACCTGCTCTTTTGTCCCCATTTGACTTTCAATACCTTGTCCTAATGCTTAAAGTAAAAGTCAATAGATGCTTTCTGTTTGTCCTTAAGATAAAATATGCATTTGGTCTTTTGAAAAAGTCATAATGGTAACGCTAAACCTAAAAAATAGCAATAGTGCTGTATGTCTGGTTAGGTCTTGATGTTCTGATATTGACAGAGATCATTAATGTCCTTTTTTCTTGCTGTTTCTCTAAATGCCATTGCAATCTAGACTTGGATCTTTTTTATTTTATTACTATAAAATAAAAAATAATAATTAAATAAAAATAAGCTCTAGCCCACAAGTTAGCCTATATATGATGTAAGAATTGTCAAAATAATCTAAACAAACATTTTATTGCACGGTAGAAACAGCCATTTTTACATAAATTTGTATATAAACTGAGTTTCTTTTTTTAACTTTTCAGTCCTTTCTAGAGGTTTGCCCTGCAACCATACCCTGTAGTGAAGATGGTCGCATTAATTTCTTATAAACATTCTATGGGTTTGACATTCCCCGTTATATAGCACTGTCAGAGTTAGGGGACAATCCAGGGTTGACCAATAAATCACCCCCTATTCCACGTTGTGACACACACCCTTAAAAACACAATCTCACTCAGAGGATCTATCAGTAGAACATGAGTCATTTGTTCTAACTCTCAGGCCTCAGCACATACTCGACTCAATAAGGACTGCTGAGAGACTTACTGCAAACAGTAATCACATATTTTTGTTGGACTGCAGGATCCTGAATTGACTGCCTTCTCTTTGTCAGCGGCAGTATTTAATGTGCTGCTTATTGAAACCAGCCCTAGCAGGATGGGGATGGAGCGGTGAGGCAGACAGAAGACGTGATGGAGTTTAAACAAGAGCCGTAGAGAGCAAAGTTACACCAACACCCCTGATTGGAAATGCAGAAGTCGCCTCATGATTTACTGTCATTAAGTGTGTGTGCTTCCTTTGTCTCATTACCTCATTAGGAGATGGCCTCAGCCGGCGGAGGCTATAAGATTTTTACTGGACTTTTGAAGCAGACGTGAGTGTGCATTTCTTGCACCTAGTTTCATCACTTTGCCATTATCAGCACATCATTTCCTCCTCTTAACAGGTATACAGGGATGTAAGCAGATTTTCTATAAGTATTACATTGATGAGCGACTTTAACCCCTAAGCATTATAGAAAATATGTGTTATTAAAAGCAATACAATATAGAAGTATTTGATACTTTGAACTAGAGGAAGGATAAAGAAAGTGCTTTTACCTGAAAGACAACTTGTGCAATATTCGGTTTAATTTCCTAAATTTTGAAAGATTCACGACTGGTGACGTTAACGTCCAGACAAAGCCAATAAGATTTGGCAGTAGTGCAGAAACCCACGAAAGAATTAGCTGTATCATATCTCCGTGGCCTCCTTCTTCCATTTGTTCTTACACAGTGTAAGACACTTTTGTTTGGGTTAACTTAAGAAACCCTTACCCTTGTTTGGCTTCAATATCATTTACATGAAGATTGTTGGCCAGCCCAGCCAACTCACTGCTCTACATCAGGCACTTCCTGGAACACATATGTGCACTGACACATTTATCATTCCCTGAAATAAATCTATGTATTACTGCAAAGAAGGAATCTGGAACGTACACAGAAGTTCCACAAACTCTCCCAGTAACCACAGGGATGATTTCCATCAGAGAAAGTATAAGTAGCCAACGTTGAGACTTCTCCAGATGTAACAAGATGAACTACTACTGTATCTTTATCAAAAAGTATGAGATAAGATTTGATCATCCTTGTCTTTTTATATCACATTTATTAATTTCTATGGCATTGCAAGACGTGTCTTATAGTATGGGATAAAAACACAATTCCATAAAGCATTAAACTGTACTTTAATTTCATACTCTTGTGATTTGGTGTTGATTTTACTGCTTTATATCCCTGTTAAAATGATGAACATTGTATTTATTGTCTCCAATGCTACATTTAAAGTGCTCTCTAGTCAACTCAAATCTTTATAACTGTTACAAATTTGAGCCTAAAAGATATGTATAGTTGAATTACATCCAATAAACCATCCAGTGTCACCTTCAGCCGTTTGGTGTCAGTGTTAAGCTAACCATTTTCTGGGTGGAAGCCGTGTCTGAGCCCTAACAGAGAAACTAAAGATATTCTCAAATGGCCAAGAAATATTGTTCCCCTCCAGTGATAGAATATCCTGGGTTGCACCATGTGCCGCCTTTCTTTGTTCTTTCTTTTTCCATTTGAGAACACAGTGCAGGTAGTGCATGTAAGGTTAAGCCTGTTGCGGTTCTATCCACATGCTGACATTTGCCAGCTTGTAGGAATCATTTTGTCTAGTATTGTAAAGGGTGATGCTTAGAGTACATGAGGTTAGAGTTTCCCTTGCAATTCGCCTCAAAAAGGTATGGGGTGGACAAGACTGACCCCAGGTGCAATTGAGGAGAGCAGTGATGATGAAATGTTTTGGGCTTGACGTCATTCAGTTTGCCCTACGGAGCCTGGAACTCACCAAAAATATGCGCCGTCATGTTTCCAAAGCCTTTAAACCACCATCTGACCCACTGTCCTGATCTACACATTCAGTCCAATATTGACTTCATCTAGAGTGAACATTAGTTGAGTGCTTCACTCCTTCAAAATTATCTCCCCCATTTTACACTCTGCTCGGTGTAATGGTCAGTATCCACAGAATAAAAGCATTTAACTCTAATCAATTGGATTTATGGTCTCTTTAAAAGGCAAAGGTGTCTTTTCTCTCTTAAAAGTGCTGTTTTGGCCGTCATCCAGCTTAGATCGCATCAATGCTCATGTATAATGAATTGTTATGATCTTGGCCGCCTGCTTTGGAATAACACTTTTTTCTAAATTTGAAAGTGCTGCAATATTTCTCTGCATTAAAGTGGGGTGTAATGGATTTGGGGAAAAGTTTTACCTGCCAAGGAAATGTCATGTATTGCACTAACAGGATGAAACCAGACAAATATAAACCAAACAAATACAGTTATAGAACATGGAGTGTAATGCAAAACCTAGACACATGCCATCGTTCCTTATTCTAATCATTTAGCTTCCTTAATGCTCGTGCCTGAAACTGCAATGACCATTAAAGTGAACTTTTCCTTTCAATTTTACAAAACAAGTCACAAATCAGAACTAATGGTATCAGAAGACCACTATTCTAGCTAAGAGATTTTTAATGTCTTTTTTTATAGTCAGTGAAGTACATTATTCTAGGTTTTTAGATGTCAAGAGTAGACTTGTTTTGTGACTTTTCATCACTAAAGTCAGATTGGGCAGTGGTGTAAAAATATTTTTTGTATACTGACATAAACTACAGTGCCAAGTAGAATAGCTTCAGTCATAATAATGTAGCATCTCTGCTAATCTTTTAGTAATACTTTCAAGTATAATTGTTAGCTCTTGTAAAACCACTGCACTTTACACGAAAATGTAAATGATTAGGTAAAACCTACATTAATATATTTTGTATTCTATTTTCTATATATAAACATATTTACATATATACGCAGATTTATATGTATATATTTTCAATATTTATTTATATATATATATATATTTATATTTAGGTTAGAAAATGATTTAGGGAACCTAACATAAAGAAATTCAAAGAACTTTGAAGATTCCTAATTTTAAGTATAATGATTTAGGTTCTGATCCTTATCTGTCCTCGATATCTTTGTGTCAGGACCTATGGTGCCAGGTAAAATCAAGGTTAAAACTGATGAGCCACAGAGTAGTACGAGGTGGAGCTCTAGTTTATGCTTCACATTGGTCTGCGTTTCACCTCAGTGTCCTCGAACAGTGTTGTGTCAATGTTTGGAGAAAAATGCACAAAACTGGGAAGTATTCCAAGCAGGGATATGGAACTCCTGAACATTAGATTCCATTATCTGATAAGGAAAGAATTGAATTTCCTGGCAAAATGTAGTTATTGTGCTCGGGAAGTAAATTGGACATTGTGTGCCTATAACTTGATGCAGTAAATAAAGTTACAATTTGAAATATGCTAATCATATCATATATTTACTTTTAGCTGCTGTCAGGTGCTGCTGCCAATACTTTTTGTCCTTTCAATATTTATTTACACTGTTTCATTCCTGCCGTGTAGACAATACTGTGCTACATGAGATGATTTAAACAACTGTAGTGCATTTGCTTCATCTGTATGAGTAGAAATCTATAAAAGTATCCCATTAATATTGTGTTTGGTCACATATGAGCTTAGTATACAAACTGATACTCGATGCAAGTGTAATCCTTGATTATACTGCATGAATTTGTAATATGCCAACACTGAGAAATATTTCCGATCTCTGCCTGGAGTCTTCTTTTCCGACTGTGCCTTTTACCCTACAGACGGTGTCGGAAAAATAACTGCGCGTCTAAATGTCACTTTGAAAATGTCAGGATATGATTTTAATTGATTTTGAATTATGTTTGCGTTGAGCACGATCTGTTTATTTTAAGAAGGTTCATGCGATGATACGGTTTGCTCAGGAACGAGCTTTTGTTGGATCACGTCTGCAGTGTCTGTGATGAATTGTTGGAGTCAGGATGACGGTGGGTGTGATGGTTGGATGGTGGAACTAAAGAGATATGAAGGTAGTACTGGTTACACACACATCCAACAGAGAAATGTGTGCTGAAGCAGGATGCATGTGGAGCATTTTTGCATTTTGACTGCCAGGAGTTCAAATCCAAAGGAAAGAGCAGTGGTTTGGGGTTTTCTTCAGCCTCCACTTCCTTTTTCCATGGTACAGTGGCAGCAGGGATGGGTTCTGATGTTATAGGAGAAGCAAAGTGCAAATTTTGATGAAGTATGAATCCCTCAGAGCTTGTTTCTTAGTTGTTCACAGAAAATAACTGGAACGCAGTGATACAGACTCCATTAATTCCCTCCTGCTTCTGGAATTGCAGAATATCGCACTTGGTTGCAAAAACGACAAAAGTGACACGTTTAGTCAAGGAAAAATGCAAAAAATACACCATAAACTTTTTAGTGTGCTCTTCACACACATAAAATATTATTCTTATATTTTCGACATCTAAACTGGGATAACATTAGTCTGCCCTGCAAGTTTTTATTTGCAGGTTTGTGTCCTTTTTGTCCCTGACTACAAGCCATTAACTTTTAATGTATCACCAACAAAAGACATTCATGCATCATTCCACAATGCAAGGACTGAGTAATTGATTCCTAACTTAGTTTGAAAAGTTGAAGGATGGCAAAGGAAAGTAGAGAAGAAAGTTCCTTAAAGGAGCAGATGAAATGGAGGCCTGAGGAAAAAAAAAAAAAAAAAAAACAACCCGCTGTTTACTTCCTCTCACTATTTTACATCTGAAAGACACTGTCTGTATGAATTGATCATTAAATATTGACCGCATGAGTCTGGTGTCTTTGACGGAAACATGATGTGATATAAATTCTTTAGTCTCTAATGTGAGTAGGGTTTGAATTATTTTCAGATAGTGCCCTTTTAAATAGTCTCCCCAGCATCACGCTCTAGCTGCTTTGTTCCAGTGAATTATGCGGGCTGTCTGCCCATGTGTACATCTGCCTTTGTATAATTAAACCTTATTTCCTTCTTAGCGATGGTCTCAAGGGCCACAATGGCCTCCACGCACAAACACACAGTTACGCCTGTTTGTGTGTCTTGACATGGGCCTGACACTATCTACACCCAGAGCACTGTCAACCCTAATGCTGTAATGATACGGGCATTATCCAGTGTAATCTTGCAGTAAATTAATTACAACCCCTACAACTGCTCATTCCCCTCTGTGCTCCCCCCGGGTAAGTGACCACATTTGCACTTTGATTTAAACAGTGAAGATGTCAGTGACAACTGGGACCATGGAGAAGAGCTTCTGAACATTTGAAATACAACACAAGCCAACCACCGCTTATGACTCATTGCAGCACAGTTTGCAGATGATATGGTCAAAAAGGTGTATCAGACAAAAAAAAAAAAAAGAAAAAAAGATGCCAACGCTGTAACCTTGGTGAAGGCAGAAGCACTGATTTAATATTCAGTTTGCTGTTTATTTTGCATAAAATCTGCCAAAGTCACGAATGCATTTGCGTTTCTTGTCCTTTTTTCGTCCTTTTTGCCAAGGTCGAAGTACATTTCACAGGATCCCAGAACTTTTGAATTGACTCACATTCATAAATACACAATGGACTTTAATAAGCTGCAGCAGAGACTCCGGGATATTGAGCAGACACTTGGACAATAAAAGACAAATGAGATATTTTTAAAACCTGGTTAAGGCAGTGTCTTTGATGTATGTAACTGGGCTCATTGAAGAAAAAAAAGTGTTGTTGGAGAGCCGGAGAATCAGCAGTGAATTAGGTTTCTCTCTGAGGAGACAGAATAAATGCGTCTCTGTTTAGTTCTGGTGGTTTTTCATTACTAAAAAAAAGAAGGAGGCATTCAAATCTTGGCTTCAGGGTGTTGTAATAACTGTCTGTGTGCACCAGGCTGATAGAAAGCCCTCCACTGAGTTCGCCAAGTAATCCAAGATTACAATGTATGTACACCTATTATCAAGGAAGAGCAAGAGAATAATCCAGACACCCCGAGTGCTAAGTACACACAATCACACATACAGGGACACAGGGTCACGGCACTGCGCCCACAGAATGTGCTCAACGTATGCAGGCACACACCCTGGTCGGGAGAATACGCAGGCAAATGAATGCACACACACACTCTCAGAGATAAGCTGTGGCAGAACAGTGCCGGGGGAGTTTGGCCACGGATAGACACAGGAATAAAGGCTCCATTAAATCCTAAACCCTTCTAGAGCTGCAGCTTAAACCATGAGATTATATTTGTTATTTTCAGTATTTACAAAATTTGCAGCCATCTCGAGGAAAGCAGTCCAAAAACAAATTTGTTTTCCTGCCACTTTTTGAGAATAAGCAGAACACACCAGCAGCATGAGCAGGGCTTACATGGCATTCGAAATGAGAGCGTCATGCTTTGAATAACAGGGCTGTTTGACAGTCGGGCAAAAAGGATCAGGGAAAAAAAGCCAGGCTCTTCTGAGTTTGCCGGGGACAAAATAAAAAAAAAAAAATGAAGACTTAAAAGTTTACCTGGATTTTTTTCATTGTTATTCAGGAACACATTAAAGGAGTACACTGTGATCTCTTCGACTTAAGTTGTTCCTTGATAAAAAGTTAATATTTAGTAATTCAGTAGTTTAAGCAGAACACTTCTGTGAGACGGTGTTGAAGTGTAACCTCTCCAAGGTGAGTAAACCACAATTTTGATGCTGCGGAGGAGGATTTGCAGTGAAACAAAACAAATCAAACTATATATATATATATATATATATATATATATACGCCAGAATGCTCTGAAATTGTTGTGCATTCATTTTTTGATTAGTGTTTAGCTGTCAACGGAGAGCGGGTTGTCGTCTGAACTGGTAGCTTTCTGGACAGAGTCCTACTGTTTTCTCAGCCCTTACTCTTCCAGGCACATTTTAGCAGATGTGGTTAATTACATACTTCTCGGGACAATTAGTAAATGAGTCTGACAGTAACCTTCATGCATTAATCACAGTAAATTACACAGAGGAAGGCGCAGCGCAGAGCTCCAATTAACCTTTTAGCCCTCGTTTAAATGTGCAGAATGGGGCTAGTTATTCAGCCAAGGCCCCAACACTTTCAGGTCACTGGGGAGAGGGAGAAAGAGGCACGGGGTGTCGCAGAGGACGTGTCAGAGACACACAGTCACGCTCCTCCTGCTCCATCACACCTCCAGTGCCGTCCTCATCGGTTGCTGTGCCTTCCCGTCCACGGGAGTTATAGAGCTGTCTGGAAATTAAGACGACCTTTGTACTTGGCAGTTTTCTCAGAGCAGTGGTTAGTGGCTACGTCCAAAAGAGTTCAGACTCTTACCTCCCATGCAATATATATGTCTTTAATTCACTGATGGTTGGAGGTGATGAGGTCATTACCACAGTAAAGGCCAGTCTTTTCAATCATATCAATTGTTGAAAGAAAAAAAAGTTTTTTTTTCTCTCTGAATTATTGAGAATAGAGTGTACTAAGGTAATGGACAGGGCTTTTTGGTTGCAGACAGTTATACACCTGTAAAAGGACCTGAATCGATTGTTGAGTTTCAGAACGACCTTCTGCAAATCTATGTCAGGAAGTTCAGATAAATACCCTTTTTTCACTGAATGTTTTTCACGTCACTAAACAGCTCCTGCAGTTTTATTTTAATAATAGTTTGTTTTCCTACTAGTCTTTATAAATTTATTATTATTATTCCTATTACAGGGGAATGTTTTGAAATGATTATGCAAATTTGCCTCCTTTCCTTCTCAATAAAATCTTTGTTAAGATAAAAATGAATCTTAGTTCTTTTTAAAGATGATCATTTAAGTATCCTAATTTTCCTTTTTCAATTTAAGTAGTTGCTTTAAAATCAACAGATAACTCCCAGACCTTTTCATGAGTTGTCTATGTACATCTGTAATACTTTCTATAATTAAAAGCCAAAGAAAATAAGCTTCGGTTGCCACTGGTCCGAACCTGAACTCTTATATGTTTCGGGCTATGTTCGCTGCTCCATTACTGGCGGCTTTTAAATCAAGTGTTTGCCTGTCACTCTGCTCAGTTAACATTTACTCGTTGTAACATATCATGACATAGTAAAAAAGACACCACATGCAATAATTTGTTTTTTTTTTACCTTAAAAGAATGAGCTGGAGTGCTGGACATCAAATATACAGATATACAATGGGAAGATATCAAATTTGTACTCTGTATTTCTTCTACCTCATTTGTTATTATCGCATGAGGTAGTTGTTGGGTTTATTGCCTGCTTTGAGCAAATGCAGAGCAGCAGGGAATGACACTGAAAGAAAAGGGGGCGAGGTACTTTTCCCTCTCTCCCTGTTCTGAGAAGGGGACAAGAGAAACAGAGGAGGCTCACAGCCAGATAAATGAGTAGGGAATAGTCTTCCACTGCCATTAAGTTCCCAGAGACGTGGCAGCACACTGCTGTCTCTGTCCTTCCAGGTCCGGCTGGTGCTTGTGAGCTTGATGCTGATTTTTCAGGATTGATTTGGCTGCATTCAGCAGTGAGGCTCCCCACGCACAAACAATGAAACAGACATCGGCCACAACACGCTGCCCTCGTGTTTCTGACTGCACAGCTCCCCTGTGAGAACCACAGATCACATGACCTGGCTGTACCTTCTCTTTTCCCCTCATGCCCCCCCCCCCCCCCCCCCCCCCCCCCCCTCCTCCCCCCCCGGTCGTTCACTCCCTCATACACACACATGCTAAATCACTTTGAACCAATGCTTTGCTGTTGTGCCAACACATACAATTCCACACACACACACGGCATTTCAACCCACTGACACATGCTGCAAACCTACAGACACACATACGTGTGAATGCGCGCATGGCCACCCACATTCACAACAGGCGTGACCAACGATAAAACACAACCTTGAGCTCGCATGTGTCTAGAGGAACACGACCTTTTGTGCCACATAGTGGGACCTTTTCCTCCTGGGGCGGAGAACTATTCAAGTTTCAAACGTGATTTAGCCCCGAAACCTCCTTTCAGAACATTAGAGGTTCTCACCCTGACACTTGAACACACACAGGTTAAGCCCTTCTTTCCCCTCTTTGTATTTCCTGTTATTTCCCCTCCTAAAATTTAGTTCTCCACTTCAGATGGTTTTAGAGCAGAGCATTTCAAGCAACGGTTTTTGATT
>NC_024317.1:13700307-13731368 GCF_000523025.1 Cynoglossus semilaevis
AAAATGACTGTTATTTAGTTCAAAAAATGCAGACTAAACTACAGCGAAAACTTTTATTTGTTTTACTCTGTATTAAATGGTGTTGACTTTCCCCCAGTACTGCGGTAAACGAACGCGAAAGTTTTGGATTGATCGACTTGTCAAAACACAACTCCAACCTCAAACCACGGATGCCGTAGGACATGATGTCATGCCATTGTTAAGCCATCTGTGCTTTGATTACTTTGACAAAATGATTCCTCAATCATCACCATTCACAATAAAAAATAATCAAAGCTAATTGGTCCAAGAATGACTCATTTATTCAGGAAAAACAACCCAGTCATATTTAACGGCTGGGTGTGCTTTGTTTTCTGTTGAGTTAAAATTGATAAGATGACAGACGCTCGGAAAAATGTTAGCCACGCAACTCTGATTGATCCTTCTGCTGTGTGCAAACGTGGAGGACTGAGAGTCTAAACGGTTTGGAATGTAATAAATCTGATATGTTTTCTCTCATTTTTAAAATTTTTCTCAACATTACATAGAGTAAAATTAGGAAGTAACCCGGCTAATGACACATGTCAATCAAAACCCAAATATTATGAATGGAACATTGACTCAGAGAACAGTGATGCGGCAGCCTGGTCTCTCTAATTGTGGAGTACAATTTTTATGCATTGGATATAAATATTTTCCCACAGATGCATAACTATAATTATCATCAACAAACACCAGAAGTAACACATTCCTGAATAGCATGCTAAAACAGGATTTTAAAACCCTAACCCTGTGATCAGTAACCCAGGTCAGTCATGTAATAAATTTGCCACCCAGAGACATCTGTGTCATCATTGAGGCAGTTTTCTGCAGCCTCATTTAACGGCAGTCTGCGAGAGGATTTTTCAAAGTCACATCCCGGTTTTATGAGGCTTGTTTTACTGTTTGAAACTTCTGGATTTTGTAGTGTTGCGCAAAGGTACAATGTTTGTATCTTGGAGAACGACACACATGTGCATCGAGTATTCACTATTGTGAATTAACCAATTTCATGCACTTGTTTAGTTAAATGCACAAAATTTGCTACCCCAGCAGCTCCCCCTGGACTCTTGTTGTCGCTCGACTGAAATTCTTTGCGGATCACTGCCCGTGCCCTCTTTTTTCCCCATTCTGTGCTTCTTCTGACACCTGGCTCATGCCCCCCCGTCTGTCCCCTCTGTCCTCTCCCTCCTCTCCCCTCTTCTCCCTCATTAATCGGCCCTGATATTGATGGGAGCTGAATGCTGGCAAATGCCTGCGTGTGAAGCCCCTTCATACACCCGCTTCTCACCCTGTCTGTGACCACATAACGGCTAAATTAGCATGCCAAACGTCCAGCGCGTCTGTGAATCGGTCCCTCTGTGTCTCAGCTGGCTCTGTCCTTCACTGTGTCTGTCCGTCTGTTTATCTATCATTTCTTTCCCTTTCTGTTCCCATGTCTGCACTTGTTCTTTGGGTTTTCCGGACTGTCCTTAAAGCATTGTTGTTCCTGTTTTGTGCCTGTCCTCAGTGTTCCTCTCTGCCACCTGTTGAAGGCTTTTTATCCAGCACCATTGAAAGATCCTTTTAAGGAAAAAAAAAAAGTTTTCAATGAGTGAAAAGACACGGGTGCATACTTGCTTCCTGTTCTCTGCTCTTTTACACAATAATGGCATTCAAACCCAGCCCAGGATCCACAGAATAACACTGGATCTGGGTTGTTAAGTGTAATTATTTGTTGTCAGTCAGGGTCAGTACTAAGGCTACAACACTGACAGGCCAACTGCATGTTCTATCTGCTACACATCTCGCAGCAGTATTCTGAGCTGAGAGTATTAAATAGATACTTACAATGTTGTTAAACGATGACTAAAATGGTACAGTACCAAATGTCACCATGTTAGTTATGAACTTCTACTTTGAAAATGACTGAATGATTGCTTTTTAAATTATTTTTATTTTTTAACAATAGTATAATTGGTCTTCCTTGAATACTAAATTTATATGAACTGATGTCACTTTAGCACTGAGTGTAGTGCCCTCCACTGTGCTATTGTAAACAGTTGGCCTCTAATTTGGCAACCAGTTCTACAGACCAAGCTGCTGAAAAGACACACCATTTAATCACCAATGATGCGAGTATGAACAATCCCTGCAATCACACTGTTGTTGTGTTAAAAACACAAACTAACAGAAAAACATTCCCATCAAAGACTGGCTGCATGTATTTCTATTCTTAATATTTTAATCTTTTCTTGTTTGTTTGTGGGTTTAATTTGAATGGTTTTGCTCCTGAGAGTTCTTTTCTGCTGGGGTTCATGTGATTGCTGTGGCAGTACCAAGTCAGTAATGATTAACATCCCACATAACCCGTCACCCATTGTTTTTCTGCAGAGGTGTTTAGTGTCAGTGAGCATTTGATTTTGACAAAATGCCTGAATAAAAAATAGCTGTTCTGATCTTGATACATTAACGTGAAGATAAAACGTCAACCTGCTCTACTTTTATTCCCAGCCATCAAGTGAATCAGCAGAAACCATTTCCTTTTTATCTTTCTTCAGTTTTCACTCAGTTCTTTAAACCTGTCCAAATAATAATTGAAAGTGCCAGGCCTCTTCTACGGAGATGACATTTCTGGCTCTAGATCACCCAGCCTCGTACTTCAAAGTGTATATTTTATACTACCTTTGAACCCTGGTAGCACAGCATTATGCACACACTTGTGACATTGTCACTATAAATACACGGTCACCCTTGAAGGTCTCCTTACTTTCAAAGGCCTTAGAAAGTCCCTTTCACATAATTCAGTTGGAAACAGTAGTTGTTCTACTGAAAGTGAAACCATCTGATTTTCTGCACACTGCCTTTTATCTCCCGTGTTTATGGAAAAACTTCAGCCCTGGTAGAAATCCACTCCACATAATGTGTCGTCATCCAACAGTATCCATCCTGTGTGACACTGTAGTGGAATAACTTTATTTGCCCAGTGGATTAAGAAAAGAGCTCTCAGAAACAATTTGTTCGTGGCGACCAAAACCAAAACAAGCAAAGCAAGTTTGTCAGATCCTGTTTGAGAAGCAATTCTTCAAAGAAAAAGAATGAATTCAACACTGAAATGAAATTTTACTTGTAACACTAAAGCCAAAACTAAACTGGATTTGGGTTTTGCCGTCCACTCCAATGCAGGTGGTTTGGTTTAGAAAATAAATGTAACCTTACTGTGAGGTTACAAGACCTTAAATACCCGGATGTGAGTCGGCAGCATCTGTGAGCATTAGGCTCGGAAGGTTTATCTGCTTCCTGATAACCAGCTTCCTTTATGACTCCCCTCCTGGTCCTAAACGATGACATTATCTTGGCTCGGGGAGTCATGGAGTTATTCCTGGCTCTTAATGACATGCTGCTCATAACACCTCAAAACCTTGCTGACCGTAGCCTCAAACAGCTGCTCTGAGATTTGACTTTTTTGTGTGACTGCACAGAGAGTTTACCAGAATATGGTTGCAAGTGTTGAATATTTTCTTAGTTGATTTAAATGAGAAAAGGCTTGAGGCCAAACATTTAAATTAATAAAGCTGATATTCTCCAGTTTGGAAGTTGAGTTCACGCTTCACAAACCTCAGACTAAATGTTTTTTTGTGTCAATACCTAATGATATTTTCACCAACAAAAGGAAAAATGGCATTTATGCAAATTTATAGCAAACATCAGCAAGACACTAACAAAGTCAGTATTTTGGTAACAGAAAACCAAGCTGTAGTGAAGTTTAAGGTAATTATTTTCTATACAATTGTTTGGTTTAAGTTCACCATAAAATCAGAGGAAATATTATTCTACCAAGTAGGTGTTGCAGTATGAGGTCAAGGACACTGTGCAAGTATGTGAAGATTTTTTAGATTCATAATGCCAAGGTTGACACATTATCACTTTAAATCATTTATCACTTATCAGTTTAAAATACGATTTTTATTTTCAGTGGTACATTTTGTTGAATGTCCCTGGGTGGTAGCCACCGTTGCTGAATTGACCAATGGTTTCTTGTTGCAGTTACCATTCTTTACCCTGGTTTGTACAGCTTCCTCCTTTGTTTACCTGTCACGGCATGTGCTGAAATTCACCTTTTTTTACGCCAACGGAATGAAGCCATAAAATCACACAGCGACATGAGTCGTCTGTCCTTTTTCCACCAGTGCTTGCTTAAAAGCAATCCGTCCTTGATCTGTGTCACAAGTAAACATGGTAATGGCGGGTTAAACCCGAGTTAGAGCAGACACTGAAAACACTTTATAAGTTTGAGCTGTTTGCTAGATAAGAGAAACAAAGTGCTCTGTCAGACTAAGTGGTTGTAATGGCTGCAGAGCAAACAGCCAGAGGAACCACTGCTTTAAAGCAAAGAAGGAACTTTGCATTCCACAGACACCCACCACTGAGCATCTCCAGATTTAACTCCAGCCAGACATTGTTTGTTTAACTTGTAGGATGTATTGTAAACATTAATCTGAGTTTATTGGAAAAAGGTTAAGTCTGGTGTGCACCTTCCTCTCCTTGACATAATGGCACAAGACAGATTATAAAGCAACTTAAGGTGTCTCCCATGCGGGAAGCTTTATCCTAATGGAACAGGAATACATTTTAGGAGCCAGGGATTTATCGTTAAAGGTAGACATTTATTGGTTAAAACACATTTTGCCTTGAAGGTAAAACTGTGTGAGACGTATGACAGGCTTCAGTTGTCATTATAACACTTTAGCTATTCAGTTGTCTGAGCTAATGTAAAAATAAAGTGATTTAGCATGACAGCGTGAGTAGAGAATATAAAAACAACAATTTATAGTTTGAGGTGAGTGTGCACTTTGAGAGCATCTGTAAACTTTTAGATTTAATGTCTGTTGGCAGAATTACAATAATGGTGTCGTGCAAACCTGTGACAGTGAAGACAGTGACGTTTCTCCAAGTGAAGCTTGGAGAAACAATGCTTAATGTAGATTGGATATCAAAAAAACACCTACTGACCTCGTGCTTCATTCATTATTCATCTTGTTTTATTTATTTTCTTTTACAACGTGTTCATCTCCCATTGCCTACCATAATGCAACACTTTTAAAGCTAAAGAACCTACATCTAGCTACACTTGCACATTTAAAACCATTTTTCTTTCTTTTTTACTTTTGTTTTTATTCAACTTTTTTTTATAGACTTCTTGCCTGTCTGACACTAGCAGGTTCCGGGTTTGAGTCCCCAAATACCAAGTTTGGATTGTATCAGGAAAATCATCTGGTGCAAAAACTGGTCCATCATTTGGACTACCAACGTAGGGACCCGTGAGAAAGGGACTAGAAAGGATGCCTTTGGATCACAAACAATAGATATACACATGACTGTTTGCTGGACATTGTGGTTATAATTGAGGAATTACAATTCACTAAATTGCCTTTGATGAGATTTTTGTCTACAGAATGAATTTACTGTTGACTTTAATAAAACATTTCTCTGACCATGGAAATCTTTAATTATTTTGAAATATCCGCTGTGAACAATAATACTGCGCTCTGGCAAGTCCTGAAATGACATGAAGAGTGCAGCCTGTGAATCTGAGGACAGAGATAAATGAGTTTGTTTTTCATTAACAAGTCTCTGGGGCAGCCTTGTCTTTTCTGTCTTTCTTCTCCATCTCACTTCTTCTCCACCACTCATACTCAGTTGACCACCGTGAAACCATTAGCTGTGTGTTTGTGCTTCACCAGTATCCAATGTCTTCTACTGTATGTTAGTCAGTCTAACAGAGGGTTCTTAATGTACCCTAATGGCAGACCAACACAACATTCATTGTGCTTTGCAGTCTGTGATTAAGAGGATGTTGATTGCAGGGGCATTAGCGGGTGCCTGTACTGTAAGTGATATTTGGGTTACTCTGAGGCCTGTTGGTGCGTCTGGATGCTGGAGTGGTCCCAGCAGTGCAGCAGCAGCCATGTAGCCATATGACTGTGGCCTTCAGCTGCCCACCATTCTCAGCTTTATAGACCTCCAGAGGTCATGACCTCACCATAATTCTTCCAAAGCCTGGGGGAGAGGATCTCACTCACCGCCCTGGAATCAACCGATGTGCATTGCTGGATTTTCATGTGACCCTACCTTTCCACAGCCTGCACCACTACAGCCTACCTCTGCTGTATAATATGTGGTTCTCATTAGGAAGTGGAAACATGGGTAGGGATAGAAGTGGTGATATTTGACTAGTTGTGGTCGTTCAGAGGTTCACCTATCTCCTCCTTAGGTCACATTAATGTGTATGGCTGTAATGGCTGTGAAGAAAAAAAATAGTGCAGTAGAAATTGAAGTAGATAAGGGACAAGTAGGAAGGAGAGGAGATGAAGGAGAGAGAAATAAGGAGGATGGGCCATTAGAGGGAGTCCAGACACAGCGTTTTTAATGTAGTGTACACTGAGAATAAATCATGACTTATCTTCTAGCATTCTTAGATCAGGACTGTAAAACACGCACTGAGACGCTGATTCACTGACAATATTACACTCGGAGATCTCGCCTCCCCTTCAGATGCTGGTACCATATCATCCCTAACAACACTATTTACTTCAAGGTGCACGACACAGTGCGTGGCGCATCTTCCCATTCCTCTGCCCACCTCATTGCTTTTTAATGCTCATTCATAATTCACAGCCTCTTGTCTTAAGTCGTATTCTGCCTCGATTGCAGGGCTATGAAAAAGCGAAAAGCGTTGGCAGTATACAGCATGACATTGACTTTATAGCAAGGGTTCATGTCGGTGGACGTTATAGCGGATATAAATGTGTGCACAGAATAGGTAGGTGTTACAATATGTGCTGCAAACAAAGATATTCTCTCAGCACACAGGTTTTATTGACTGAGAGCAATCCGCTCTCCTAGTTTGACCTAAAACCAGGCTTCAATATGTTTCAATACAAGTACACATACAATAATATATTTTTTTCTTTTATGATATAGACAGGGTGAAGGTTCTTTGACAAGACGGGTACATTTGAAAAGGGTTTTTGTTCTTACATTGGCATACATTTCTAGGCAGACTATTATTCTAGGCAGACTTTGGGGTTGTAGGATCAAGGCAGAGCAACCACCTGTTTCTTGAATGGGTTGCAATATTATGAATAAATGTAAAATGTAATTATTAGTAATGATATTTGGGTTTTAAAAAAGTTTTAAAAGGACCAAAAATGTTCTCTAAATCTGATTGAATAATGAAATGTTAATTAATTAATTACCTAATCCATTCTTTCTTTCTCCCGCAGGTTAGTTTATATGTTGTTTGCACCAACCACTGTTGTGTTAAAATCAGAAAATAAGATTGTGTTTTCCATGTAAAAAAAAAAGTAATATTCTAGGATGGGGGCGTCTCAGGGATTTTATTTTGAAAGGAAGTGCTTCACCCTGTTGTTGAGTGGTTTTTTTCTTCAAGAAACAATTCTTCAGACAGACCCCTGCCTTTCTTTTTCCTTGTTTTGGTGCCCCCCAGGGGAGGAACACCTCACACACCCCTGCAGCAGAGCAACAATCCGGGTTCTACCTCTACAACGTTATACTATCCTGTAACGCTGTGGTAACTGCAAACATTAAAATCCAAGGACACTGCAATGCATGGAGGGATACAGCACGCACCACTACACACCACACCATACACACACACTCTAAATCACCATAGGTGACGTACTATCGCCACAATAGCCTTATACCACCCACTTAAATATGAGTTATTGTAAGTTTATGAATGCATTCAGTCTTCTGTGTCTGTGCTGTCGATAGAAGTGGTGAGTCAGGTACAAAAGACCTTTCTCCCACACTTATTACATCAGAGCTTCTTTGGAATTTATCAGCCAATACCAACTCTGCAGTAAACCACATTTGCTGGTTGTTACTGCCCGGAACAATGTGTGAAATAGAAATGTCTTGATGAAATATTTTTTTGCAGTAACAAGTCTGTGCTTCTTGCAGTGTGTTGTTGTTGTTGTGGTAGTGTCAACATTATGTAAGTTCTTTCAGTGGTGCCACAGTAATAAGGCATCTCCATCAGTGGGAAAACGCAGTTTCTCAGGGCTGTGGTTAGCCTTTGGATATATGGAGTCGCATCCAAAATGAAGTCTCGAACTAAATGAAAATTTGATTCCGAGTGCATCTGTTCAGGTTTACCTTCACATTAAGGCACAGACCAGTACAGAAGAACACACTACACTAGAGTAGACTAATGAACCAGGAAATGACCACAGCTAATGCTCAGCAAGATAATAGTTCACCAACTTAGGGTACCAAAAGACAAATACTTAAATTCGCGCAGAGCGATGTGAATAATTATTTATGTTCATTTAGAAACTATCAACATTTCCAGATGATCGTGAAACATAATGATTTTTTTTATCCATCCTCCGTCACATGACCTAGAAGCCAACCCTCAGGGATAAAAAAAAAAAAAGTCCACATTGAGATAAATTAGTTTGATAGATGATGAAATACAATATTTGCTGGGCTTATGCTGCAGGCCTCATTTTCCTTTCACATCAGTGGGTTATTTCTAAATCTTCCACTGGGGTCAGTATGTCTGAGGAGCTCTGAAATCTGAGCTTCAAAGGCTACAAAACTCAGCCAAATGTTATAAGGTAGAAGAACTGCAAGGTTATCTTTTTTCAAAATATATATAAAAACAAACTTAGATGTATGTTTGCTGCGATGCATTTCTGTTAGTGTTAATATATTAAAATATAAGTCTAGTCGTATTGTTATTTTTTTTTTTGAGGATGTTTTATTATGGTTTCAACTGTTTGTTTAGTTGAACCAATGAATTTGGACCAAATCGCTTTTTTTAATATCGATTTATATTTTGCCAGTTGACATTGACCGATTTGTTTCTTCTACACCTACCGTATTAGTCTTACTATAATAATTTACCATTTGAAAAATTGTTGATTTGCCGTGAAAAAAATATCTTCGGTTTCTTTATGGAAGCAAAGTGTTTGTCATGCCCTGTATGTTTTTCTCCAACACCGACTAAATCCAAGCATCTATTTCCCTTCAGGTGTTAAGTCGTAACAGCTACTCTATGAACAGTCTGCTCGGTTCACCTTTAACTTCCTCCCAATATAAACTTGCCATGATTTATAGCTTGACTGAAATAGTGATGGACATTTTGTGTATTAGTCTCCTGCCTAAACTCCGTGGGCAGGTCAGGAGTTCAACCTCAGCACCTAGCTTCAGATGATAAGGAGCCACAGCCACCACACTGGAATTTACAGCAGCTTTTAGAGCAGCGCTCTCCCAAGATGAAAGGCTCTTAAAAACAATAAAAAATAGGTCATTAAATTTACTCACTCTTACTTATTTAATGGCACGCCTTGGCACCATGTTTGGGAGGATGAGGTTTGAAAAGATCCCAAGTAGATGAAATGCCTTATTGGGCAAAAAAGGACAGGGTGTCACAGTAAAGAGAGAGAGGGAGAGAGTATTACTGTAGAGTAGTACTGTTTATAGAAGACGTGTACATATATTAAAAACCCAACAGAAATCAAAACCCAGCATGGTCCCTGTTTTAAAGCAGAGTTTCTTCTACAGTTCCTGTCCATGCTGTTCCACTGGTGTTTTTTCTCCACCCTTCAAAAAACCACAATTTACCAGACTTGCCAATCACAACTGTCGGCTTATCCCCGGATGAGGCCCGCATCATCTCATGTTGGACTAATTAGAAGAAGAAATTGGTCTCTTTGCTTCCACATATGCAGCTGAGTGTATTTAAAGTTGGATGGAACTTGTCTTTTGGATTAATGCAAGCATATCATTGTCCTGCGGGGGCTCATGATTGTGTTATTACCCAGTCTAATCAGAAACAGGGAGGGGTAAAAAAAATAAAAACAGAAAACAAGACAATGTAACAGATGGAAGAGAACAAAAAACTTTTTTACTCATGTAATGCCAGGGACAGAATCAACCATTCATTCATCATTTATTTGGTGACATGAGTTATTTTAAGTCATAAAAACTGCCTCAATACAGCACTAAAGAGGAATGAAATGTATTTATTATTTGGAGCCAGAATTCTCTTCTACTTTCACCTCTTGTTCTTCTATTACTTTTTTTCTTCTTCCACTGCTGCTTCTTTTTTATTTGTTTGACTCCATCTTTCTCTGGTTCTGCGTCATCTATTATTATTATTTCATTGTCTTTTTTTCCTTTTCTGCTCCACCTAATTATTCTTTAACCTTTCATCTTTTTCTTCATCTTATATATCCTTTTAATTATTTTCTACCTCAACTTCTACTCTTCTTTTTCTATTGGTAGTAGCCCTTGTAGTAATAAGTAATAATTTTTTTTATATTTATCAAAAACAGCTGTCGAATGCTGCTGTTGCATTAAAACAAACAACAAAAACGTATTTTTTACCTAGACAAACTTCTTCTGATCCTCAGATTGTTTCGTAAAAGGATGTAAATTCTAACCCTAAAATCTGAACATCATTTTATGGAACTCTTGACAATCCGTGCTCCCCACATTCAGGTGTACAAACAGTTGCTCAGTGAAGGACTCCTTCTTCTTTCACCTCCTCATCAGTGCTGCTTCCTGATAGTAATTGCGAGGTGATGATTTCCAATCCACGCTGTCACGTTCGAGGCGTTTCCACCCGAGTGACCAACACGTGTATTTTTCCTTCTCACCTTTTCAGGGCGAGGTGTGTGTATGTTGTTACGTCAATTACCAGTGGTTTCTGAAAGGCTGTCACTCGGATGAGCAGTGATTTGTACTGTGCTGCACATATTTCCGCTGTACTTTTGGATGAACATCACAGTCATTGATGCAGCACTTACAGTGATTGGATGGAGGGACGCCTGAAAGTCAGTGGCACGGACTTTTTTTTTTTTTTTTTTGAGTCAAAACCTCCTTCACTTCTGCTACTGCCACTATAAGATTGAGGGGACCCACTTTTTTTTTCGACAGAGTTTTTCCCACTGCAACATTTTAAAGTGCACTGGTCTGTTATACAGGTCTCGGTGGATTGTCAAGGATTTGGAATATATGGAAAAGTGTACTTATAAATCCTCCCGCCTGTGGCATTAGTCACATTTGCTTCTCATAGCTTATGATTGGCCTGGTGACAGTTCCGACTTACAATTTATTGCTTGGATTAATGTCACTGTTCCATGAAATATGGTGTCACTCAAGACTAACTAGATTTTAATAGTGAGGCTGTACCTACAGGCCGGGCTAATAGGAAAAACACACCTCCATGCAGGGAGAAGAAAAGCTGTAGTTATACCTGGAAAATTCAGTGTACAATAAGATGTTGATATTTGATTAAAAATGATAAAATAACAGTTTTTGATATAGTGGTGTTTTTTATACACATTTTTTACACAGACATTTTGTTTGCTTTTGTTTTTGAATTCAAAGCTTTGTGCGTCACAAAGTTTTATATGAAACTAAATGAACAAATAGTCTGTGGTGTTTAAAATTACTTTATGTTGTCTTTAAATGTCTTTATGCCAATAATCATAATGTTAATATAAAATGCTTATAATGTCAGTAGAACTAATAATGATGGGATATAAAATACTGTCCAAAAGTGTTAGGCGGATGGATTGATTTCTTATACACTCTCTTTTCAGCAGCTCTTTTTTAAATCTAATTTTGGAAGTAAATGTAGAAAACCAGAAGAAGACAGAGCTGGCAGCTGCCCACAGGTGGGGGGCATCTGTTATGCTCTTAAGTCCATTAATAAAATGCCTCTAAATGGTCCAGGATGACTGAAAAGATGCAACCTGTCGAGAAGGAGCTAAATTAGGGCAGACGCAGTAAATACACACACAACTGCCAAAAACCTTGTTGCAACACTGTTTAAAGAAGTTTGTGAGTTTTATGTGCATAGGTCTGTCTGTGATTCCAGTTCTCCAAACAAAGAGAAAGCTAAAACTTAAACAGTTTAATTTTTTTTTTGCTCCACTTTTCCACATGATGGAATCTTTATCCCTCAATATGGATCATTACATTGCAGCTAATGTGATTGCAGAGCATACTAATTGGATTAGGCCTTCCACTCCCCTATAAATTAACAATCCTAATGTTCCGGTAGCGCTCCAAAAAACTTCTTATTGCACGTGATTGCATCATCCAAAAATTACAAAGGGCCCTTTGATATAATATTAAAGTCAATTGCAGTCCAAAAGAACCTGGCCACCGTATATCAACCAGATTTTCTCCTGTTTTTCCCCCTAATGCCCCTTGGCCTTGCTGACGAGCTCAGTTACACCGACTGATAACACAGCATGGCTGTGTTGGGATTACCGTGGAACATCCTGCCGGAGGCCCCAGAGAACGCCATGCTGTATCATTCTGTCATCAGTTGGTGCTCAGAGAGAACTTTTCCTTTTTCTCTCTCTCTCTCTCTCTTTTTTAGCAAATACTCTGACTGTCCCACTCCACTGCCAAAACCAGCTACCCGGCTTCCTCCCTCATCCGTCCTTGTCCTAGAAAACTCACCACGCCGCAGCCTTGATGAGGTGGGCTGAACTCTAAGCCGCACCTCATCCTTTTCCAAAACACCAACATCGTCATCGTAGACCCAAGCCTGCCCTCACAGTAATAAACTGTGAGGAGACATAAATCTCTCTGACAGAGTGAGTCTCATAAATGACACACCAGGTAGTTTCCGGGATACCCAAGGCTGAGTGCCAGTCTGTTAGAGTCCTAAAAGAAGAGAAGGTGAAGAAATCAGACTTCATCCCTGGGTTTTGGGCCGGCGCCACATGGTCTACACAAAGGCCCCGTTTCATTGTAAAAGAAGTATTAAAAAATTCATTTACCACACAGGGATGTGCTCTTATGTGACATCGCAGGGAGCAGGACTTTACCTTAATAGCCCCGGCTTGTGTTAACAGATAAGTTGAGCTGAGTTCCTCTGGAGAAGGGGCTCTGTGCACTTCTTACTTTTAAATAAAACAGACTCTTATTTTTCCCAAAAGCCCTACAGTAGCCGTGTCCATCGTTGAAACCATGAATCATGTCTCGGGGGTCTCTCGGGGGTATACCATTGCTTTGGGCAGATTTCTGTACTGTATGGGGTTTTAGTTCTTAGTACAATGAACAGCTTGGTCATGTAACTCTGCAACCATGCGTCAGACCACAGTCTTCCCACGTATGCCATCAAATACAGTGGTTTCAGGTGCTTAGTGAAATATAAGTAAAATCGCCCTTCAGCAGTGGTTAAAGTGAAGTCAGCAGCACAATTTTCTATGGTGACAACGTTGAGCCGCTTTTTAAGGCCTGCTGGCTGAAGTGATTTCAGAAGCAGGAAACACCCTCTGTGGTTTTTTTGACGGTGTTAAAGTTAATTTTTTAGAGATTAGTTCCGCACAGAAGAGAGAGCAATGATTTGCTGATGAGGAAAAAGGAAGAAATCATACCTGCAAACCGTGTCACGCTCTCATGGAGGTCAATTGCCTCTTCAGAATACACCCCTCAAACCATAGTCGTTAAATATAGTCAACTTTGTTATGATGGGTTTATTTAGTTTGGTTTATACACAGGCTTTTTTTTTCTCCCCTGGTATTTGATAAGCTTCGAGAAGAAAATCAGCCAAGAAGAAATATCCAGTGTCAGCTAATCATCAATTGGACTACACACCAGGGTGTGTGTGTGTTTGATAAAAAGGATGAGAAATTTTGAAAAGCAGCCTTTGCTTGGTTCTCTGCCTGGGGGGAAGAAAAAGACCACGCGCTGGAAGTTGTACTGGAGTTGAGCGATTACTCAAGCAGCCAGAAAAAATTTCCATCCATCATTTGCCTGCAGAAACCTGTCTGTTTCTTGTAAGTACATGGTCATCCATCTGTCAGATTCTGATTTGCTCGCAGTGGAGACCAAAGCGTGAATGGTCTGTCGCTGTAAACCGACGGCAACTTCTAAAAACCAACTGCAAATGCTGAGAAGCATGCTGGCAGAAACAGTGAAATATAATAACAAAGACAGAGCAGCAGCCAACCGAGAGAGAAAGAGAGAGAGGGGAAATGGCTGAATACATTTCATTTAAATTGCATCACCCCCCCCCCCCCAAATACACACTAAAACACACACAGAATAGACACTTATATATGTGTTTTTCCTAAATTGTTGTGGTTCTTGAGGCTGAAGTTTCTTTCTTTGTGGACACAGCTCCTCTGTATCTATCACTGAAAATGCTCCTGCTCTATTTAGAAAGCCTGGATGCAGCGTTGACCCCTCTTAAAGTAGAGTTGTTGAAGTAGGCACACCCCTACACTCGTCCCCCCTCTCCTCCCACAGCCTGTCACTTCAGACAGCCTCTCAGTGGAGAGCTCTCCCTCTCGTTCTCCCTCAGATCACCACTAAACACTCTTCTCAGTAAAAGGAAGTGTTGGAAGATGCACTCACAGCCGAGCAGGCTTTTCTGAGACTGAGGTCTCATTGCATATTCATACGTCCCCCTACAGTTGAGAACACTGAGGCTGGCTTTAATTATTTATTACCCTTTTGTTCCATTTTTATTATTATAATAAAACTACACACACACACACACACACACACAGTTAATACACATGTTATTTGCATATGGTACTTGAAATAGTATTTGTTCAACGGAGTTCTTGAACACCCAGAATATATTTACATGAGATGCCGGTGATTTATCTGATTATTTCTATTGTCATATAATTATTTGACAGCCCTTAAAATATTTGTATATTAGATGTATGTTTGTTTCTATGTATGTGTATATAAATGCATTTGAAGCAAAGGCTGAAGTTGTTTTTGGATTGAGTCGTAGTTTTGCATATTTCCACAAGCTCTACTGCATCTGTTTGTGTTTTACATTTTTTAGTTGTTTTTTTGTTGTTGTTTTTTTAAAGGAAAAAAACTTAGAACCAAGAGCAACTTCACATCCACCATCTTGAATATTCTCCAGCCAGAAATCCTCAAACTTCAAGCTTCCTAATTAATAGACTTTAAATGATCTGGTTGACACACTGTTAACTCCTGCTGTTTCCTCCTACGGTACAGTGTAATGAATCTGTTTTTGTGTTTTTCTTACTGATGACTTTTCTGCTTGTGAGGTCCAGGTTTTTCAAATTATTAGAAAAGCAGTCTCTGCTCGGAGAGTTATTGGTCTGCTGACAGTTCTTAGCCCCCATTTTTGTACATGGTGCTGATTGTGATCAAGCTGTAAACACAAGCCGCTTTCAGAAAGAATAGAATCGAGTCTGAAACTTTTCGAGGGTCGGCCTCATGGGTAACGTCTTAGAAAACTTAAATATACGTAAATGTCATTCCTAATATTTTTCGGAGGTTCTCTTCCCTGACAGCCAGTAAAACTGTATACTTTTAGATGAAATGAATGAGCAACAACATCATTTCACTCCCATTAATTCATTGTCTTGCTCTCATGATATATGAACTTTTTCTATTGTGATATGTTCTTTTTTCAACTGGGTACAGCGACACGTGGGCGTTGGGTCAGCTGCTCCGTATACCATTTTACTCGGTGCAAATTTCAAATGATCACAATGTGGGGAAAAAGTGCCCACAAGAAGAAGAAAAGACTGACTCCCGCGGTTGCGTTCAGACATAAATGTCAGCACCCTGTCTTCGTTGTGATTAATAGCCAAATGATCTTGCTGAGCAGCCACACTCTGCAGTGACTGGGGGTTCCAGCTGAGAATCAGGCAGGAGCTGACTGAGGTGAGCTATGTGCTGCTCCGCAACATGGGATGTAATGAATCAGCATTGCTGCTGAGGCCGAGGTGTCGGCAGCAGGAGAGAGGAAAGTGATCGGTCTTCGTGGGTGTGGTGAACGGACCTGTGAAGGGGAAACAGAACTTATGACACACCAGGCGTTTTTGAACAGAGTTGACTTCTAATAAGTTGATCAACACGAGAACCACTGCAAGTGCTGACTCAGCATCTTTGCCATAGTTTCAGGGGACAAGAAATTACCAGCAGATAGTTCAGTGAGAGGATTCCACACTTCTGTATCTTCGGACTTTGTCGACAAAGTAACTGAGCAGTAACTGTGACATAATTAGGGTAAAGGTATAGGAGCAGAGTTTTCAGCATGCTACTGTTGTCGTATTAGCTTTACAGAATAGCAAAGCGTACACTCTTTTTAGCTGACTGTACCATGGTGTGGGTCTTCTGTCCATAGACTAATTACTAGTCTCCCTAATGTAAAATATAATGTTAATATTACGTCTTTCCTTGAGTTCGAGATCACCCTGTCAACCAGAGTATCACACTATGTATATAGCACCAACTGCTCACCCACACAAAATCCAAAAATAAATTCCAGAACAGCCAAAAAATATATTTTCTAGCGACTTCGTCATCTACAGTAACAGGAGCTGGAATTGAACCCTACACTCACTACTACTGAAAGAGACTGCTCATTCGTTGTAAATATATACAAAACAAATGGTGGGAAAAATAGATCAATATAGGGAATGTGTAGCATAAGAAAAACATGACGTAAAGAGAGGAATAGTGAAAGGGGAAGGGGAATAACCCAGTTACTGTTATTATTCCAGAGCAAATTTTCTCCTTTTTTCCCTCCACAATAATCTTTTAAACCACCACGGAGGGGGTTCATTATTTTCACTTAACTCATCCACTAATTATCATTATCATTATAGGGGGGTAATTACCATTTCTGTGCCTAACACCCATGTAGGCCACTCTGCTCTCAGTCACACACAAGGTTATCAATAGCTGCTCAATTGCAGCCTCATCTGCCTAATTATACAATTTGGACTTTGTGATAGTGAATGGATGGTGGAAGCGGCTCTGATGCCTTTTGAAGTGTGGCAGAGACGTAGGGAGTCAGCAGAAGTCCACCAAATAAAGTCAAGCGTGCAACGACTGCTAATAAAGAGCCGTGGTTTCCACTGGAATACAAACGACACAAAAACAAGTCAAAGTCTCTAAAAACACCTGCAGGCTGATCTGGGGTTGACTAGGAAGTAACTTTAAAAGTTCCAACCATTAAAGACCTTCATGAGGAACCTCTGATTTTAGCAGATCTGTTCCTTTAATTTAAAACAAATACGAATTCTACTTTAAACAGTTTTTAAACATATTAATAATAAGTTTCAGAAAACAGTTTTTAAACATATTAATAATAAGAAGCCGTGGCAGTGGTGGAAAGGAGATGGGTGGGTGTGTGTGTGTGGGTGTGTGTGTGTGGGGGTGTGGGGGGGGGGGGGTGTCCCACTGTGGCATTCTGGGCTAGCAGCTGCCGCCAAGAACCTGATGAATGCTCTCTCCATCTGCTGCAACTCAACACTGCAGCACAAGACTGACACGGGCTAATCAGGAGGAGAAATTCCTTAAACCTGAGCAGCCGGAGGAGTGGGAGCTGAGGGGATGTCAGAGATAGAGACCATGGGCACGGGGGCCCAGGATCCTGGACACAGAGGGTGGAGAACCGAGTTTGAAAGACTGTGACACTGAGCGCTTCAGTAAACGTATGACGGACAGTAGGGCCGGGATTGGCCGGGGGGGGGTGGGCCACTGTGGACTTCATGACAGACAAGAGGCACCTTCTCTTTGACCCCAATTACCAGAGGTGTTTGTGTCCACGGAGATTTGCATTTCCAGCCTGGGGTTCTCTCCACGGGGTTGTGGGGATGATGGTGTCGTTCCGCTGATTATGAACTACTGCTAATTGTATCTTTACACAAATGTTGAGTTAATGGTTATTTGGATTTTTTTTTTACCTTTATGTAAGTTATAATTAAAATAATTTTCAAATCCTAAATGACTTAATAAAATATTAAATTTAAACATTAGCAACTTGTCGGCCATGGTCATTGAATCTTTTTCTGTAATTTAAAAAAAAAAATTTAATAAAGAAAATGTCATTAATCCCTGATTAAATAAGATTATGCTGCTTATTTAATAATGTCTTATAAAAATCATGTCATCTTCATGTCAGATATTATAAATTTAAAGGAAGGTAACAAAAAATAAATATATAAGAAAATGTATTGAATTATTTTTATTTTAACTGTGTCTGTTTTTTAATAACACTTTTTCAGCACATCATTTATTTTCATTAAAATCCCGATGCCATAATCTGACTCGTGTGTTTTTGTTTTCCCCTTGTCTGCAGAGATGCTGATGGACTCCACCACGGCCACAGCGGAGCTCGGCTGGACAGTCTTCCCCGTGTCAGGGACCAGTGAGAACAGCGTAAGTTTGGCTTTGTTGCTAATAATACAAGGTTAAATGAATTAAGAAACAACAACAAACTCGCTAATAGGATTGAAAAACTTAGCAGATGTAGCTAATATATTGAATTACTCAGCTCCCCTAAGTAAATTACACAGCAGCCAGTGTTTTGGTTTGTCACTCTTAGGTCAAAGTTCAATTAAAAAGAACCTTTGTCCCCATACAAGGAGCCATCTGAAGCTGAGGGGAAAAATCTAACTGCAAATTCCAAACAGTTACTTTTGAAATGCACATCTTTTAATTGAGCTTCTTTGTAGAAGAACTGACAGAATTCCTGCTCACGGAACCTTCCAGCTTCACATATTTATTCCTATATTTGAATGTAAACCATCAGCGTTTTATTTTCAGTGATTCCACAGTATGGATCCAGAGCTTCTATAGTTTAGCCCCAGCTGACTTCTGTGATTGATGACAAGCACTGTATGAATGAAGTATTATACTTAAGGCTAAGTACACGTCTTCATATGCCAGACTGGAGGCTTTGTGTTATATGGGCCTCGTTGGTGTTTGATGCACAGTATTTCCACATGGTTTTCCAGGGCATTGGTTTCTTCTAGCCACATGCAAGCCAGGCCCACTTAAAAAACCAGCCAAAAACAGAGTCTCAGTCTCCTTCACTTCTTCCCCACCGCAAGATTTAGACTCCTTAGAACAGATCCAAAAGAGGGAAGGGGGAAAAAAAAAAACTTTGTAGACTTATTTGCTGGTGCATTTCAGAAAACCACTGCCTATTTTACTCAATTATTTATGCTTCTGTGGTTAGTATTAAAGATGGTTTGAATTATCATGCTGTGTATTTTTGCACTATAAAATAAGCAAGAACTAAAAGTCAGGATGGAAGAGTGGCTCGCCGATGGTTCCATGATACGACTTCAAAGTTCTTCAGCTGTAATTTAGGACAACTTCATCTCCCTCGACCTGCGGGCATGTTGTCTCCTAGATGCTAATTTCTTCAATCAATACCCAGAGAACAAAAAGACGCGCACTTTCCTCTTCTCCGGCCGGCTCTGGATCCAATCTTCCCGTTCTGTGCTTACGCACTCGCATTCCAACCCCGAACACAGTTTACATCACATCTCGCTTTCATCTTTGCAAAACACTGGATTCAGCTAAACACTCACTCAGCCCCTTATTTCTTAATCTGATCGAGTCAATAAAAAAAGTGTAAACTAAGGATGCAAACTTTAAATAAATGAAGACCTAATTAAAAAAGTAACTGTTTCAAAGTATTTTGCGTTAAAGTCTGTCAAAACAAAGTGGAATTAGGAAGAAAAGATTCATGGGAACGATTAGTGAATCTCTGCCTTTGAATATTGTGGTATAAATGCCTGATGCTGTGGTGAGATTTCTCCTGCTGATAAATGTTGCTGTGAGGCCGATCTATGTCTGGTGAATATGGGCACTTATTCTCTTCTTTCAACTTGAAATGATTCCATGCTCCCGTCTGAAAAAAAAACCAAAAAAAAAACATCCCTATTGTAAGCTTCTCGTGGGATGCAGTGAAATGCGAACAAGTCCCTAAGCCGGCGGCTTTAGTCAGGTATAGGTTGGCCCTTTTTAGCGTGGGCACAGAAGTTTTTATGACGTTACGGCTGCTCCGGTCAAAGGCACGGTCCACAGGAAAGAGAAGATTGAGGGCGATGAAGATAGCTTGTCCCTCATGGCCCAGGGCAACAGGTGTGGAAACAGAGCTGGCTGGCTGTGCCGCCCAGTCTCACAGCTAGAGGTGCTTTACAGAAGCTATTGTCTTACACACATATATGCATGGGTTCGTGGGCTTAGCCCGTGGATCAGTAACGTCCAGCAGAGCGCCGCACAAGCAGTTGGCTTTCACTGCCTCTGTACGGCTTTATGAAATATATCCCGACGTGACATGTGATACTTTTTCGACACAATGGAATCGCAAACAAGCCACAGTAAAAGTCCAAAAAGTTACGTGTTCGGTTTTACTGGACATTTGAATCTGGCTTTTTGAAAATTATAAGCACTAAGCATCCTCCAAATAGACCAATAAAAATCAACTTTCATCACCGTATTTTAGGAACTGATTTATTGGGAAACAATATTACACTTAATACTGTGTAAACCAAATTTTATACCCCTCTCTGTGTACAGCTTGGCAGCACCTACTGTTGATTATGTAAAGTGACGGCTAAACTTATGTTGTCCTTGAGCCAGACAAATAGACCGGCAAGGGTTCATTATTCAACGCTGTGCCAAAGACACTTAAAATTAGTGCAATATTTACCAAACTAGAGTTTGTCCTGAGGCGTTTTTGGTGGTTGAGTGTCTTCTGATTGATGTCGTGAGATTTTGGCAGCACAGCACTCCAATCCTCACATGCCAAAACTCCGCCCACACATGCACGCTGGGCTGCGTGTCTGTATATTTGTACTGTTGTGCAAACACTTGTCTTTAGGCAAGTTAGTGAAAGCTTATATTCGCAAACTGTGCTCACAAACGTCCATGGACACACACACACATACACACACATGTGAAATGACATCAATACTTATGTATTTTACTGCGTCATCTTTAAAATACGTTTAAGGGAATTCATATAATTGTAGTAATGTACTGAAGCAAAAACGTGACTTAAAAGTTCACTATATTTACAAAAATATTATTGTAGTGGTTTGAAATATGTTTGAACAACTGGTTCAAGTTGTTGCAGCTCATACTTCTTTTGTGTTTTTTTTTTTTTTTAATATTATTTAAAGGTCGTCTGACAAAGTCACTCGGACTAAGTGTACCCCACAAATTTAAAATTGTTTTTTTTTTTTGTCCGGCATTACACAGGTCATTCAAAACCATTATTTCTACCATTTTCCTCACAAACTTACAATTACTGTTTTAGTGATTTCTTAAAATTTAAATTCTGAAAATTATATCATCATAAAATCATATAATTTTAATTTAACTCCACTTTGACATGAAAAAAATAAAATATAATATATAAATATATATATATATATATAAATATAACAGGTAGTAGATATGTTGCTTATTATACATTTTATTTTAATCTGTATTGTCTTCATCCAATGAGAATGTGCCATAAGACACGGTGCTAATCTATAGCTGCCTGGCAGAGCAGGGTTAAGTGGTCAGTGTTTTTCTTCTTAAGTGGAGCTGAGAGATGTGTGAATATCGGGTCAAACCTTCTGACCCGCTCGCTCCTACACTGAACACCACACATTTAGAAGGAGTTGTCTGGCTGCAGGGAGTAACAGGGCGAGCTGCCGTGGAAGACAAATGGAGGTCGACTGCAAAGGCTGAGAACTCAATGTAATGCAGCGAGTAGGTTAGGTTATCATTACGGACATGTCATAATGCATTGTACCAGGATAGGTCTGCGGTGTCGTACGGGGACATTGTGGAGGTTTGCATAGAGATAACAGGAAATGCATGTTGCGTTATGTTTTTTAAAAGACACGTCCGTTTTCTGACGTTATCAAAAAAGTCACTTGTTAGCACGAGACATCCTTTTTGGGGAGAGTCTGAGGAAGTTGACATGTAATTCAAGGCATGTGTGGCAGACCAACACGGGAAGGTTTTTTTTTTTTTCACACAGCCTTTCTTTGTCTTTACAAGCAATTTGCTAAAATTATTTCACTGCATTTGTCTCACTGGATTTTACAGTGACCACTAATTTGCCGTGATTGCGAATCAAAGTCGGTGAAACGTTGTTTGGAAAAACAATGCAGGATGTGGGAGGTAAACGTTGGGATTGTTCTCATAGTTTCATATGTTGCACATTATATAGTGGACGACCGTAATGGAGTGCAGCAGACAGTTAGGCCGACGTCTGTGTGTTTATGTGTGAGTGTCTATGTTGTGTGACGCCCGCTCTGCTGCAGGATGTGGCTCCCATGGCCTCTCTTGTAGTAATTGAATGCAGAGTGTAGGTGTCATTTGTCGTCTGTCCCTCTAGGGAAGCCACTCCTGCTCTGACAGATTTCCCACATCTGCAAACAGAGCGACTGTTTCCCCACAGTTTTCCGTTGGGTCTCTCTCTCTCTCTCTCTCTCTCTCTCCGTCTCCTTCTGTCTCCCTCTGCTTTGTGTGAATAATTTATTTTCTTCTGTCAGTGACAGAACAGCGATATGTACAGTGCCTGTAGATGTTTGAAGTCCGTTCAGGTTAATTCAAGCATTTGAAAAAACATGACTTGATAAATACACGGTCCCTGTTGTGTCAAAACAGTGAATTCATTTCATCTCTGACTGATCTGACATTGGTTTTCTCTCTGACCTAGCTGACACACTTCAATGTTACAGTCCTCTATCTATTTTAAATGTAAGTGTACTTTTGAATGTACTTCTTTGAGTGTTCGAGGGTAAAAAAAGTCTAATTTGAAAAAAAAAATTCTACATCAACAGCTCAGATGCTTACATTTGTCTGCTTTTCTCTTTTCCTTAATTTTTAAGTGATGTAAAGGAAACACTTTTCTAAGTGTCATTGACCAATGAAAACTGACCCATCAGGTGACAGTAATGACCTCAAAGAAGGCAGGACTCATGTGAAAACCAAAGAAAAAATAGTAATGTTACAGCAAAAAAAGAAAAAAAAGAAAGAAAAAGAAATTCAAATAAGTTTACCATCTGCTCTCTTTTCCCACGTTAGCATTGTATCCTCCTGATGGGTCTCGCCCCCCACTTTTGGAACCATTGTTGTTGGTTGTTTGATGTATACATGTTTTTTATATTCATATATATTTGGCAGTTACTAGCCTCCAAAGCTAAAGGTCTCACCTTCACATTTATAAATGTAATTATAACGTTAAATTTACATGTAGTCGTAATTTAGTAATAATATTTACTCAACCTGTAAACCAGGGAACTTCCCTGAGAGGAAGGGAGGGGCTATTGTTGGATAGTTTTTCTTTAAATAAAAATAATATATAAATCTAATGCATTTCTCAAATGTCAGTTTTTATCCATATAAGTAGCTTTAAATGACTGTAATGTCCGTCGGCAGCTCCTCCACTTGTGCTTTCCAGACAGATGTAAGTATTTGTCAGACGTGTCGTTGACAACTGGTCCGCGAGGAGCGTAGCTGTGGTCAAACTTTTGCAGCGGACCGTGCTGACTGTGTTCCTTGCAGTGTGAATTCGTTTGAGAGTGTGGAGTCCCAAAAGAGCAATACAACTGGCAATACATCAACGTTAGTCTGTGTGCAGACTGGCAGACACTGAGGCTGTTCTTTAATGAATGTCTTTATTGGAACGCCCGGCATATGTGTGTCCTTGAGAGCTGCACCGCTGCGTGCTCACTTCAAAACCACAAGGCTGCAGTTCCTGCTCCGCATCTGCTGCTTATACAGGAATTTGATAATCAGCTGTTACAAATGAATGGAGCAACAAGGTCTTTGTGTCGTGTTATTTCAGCTGTGGGCAGAAACACTGGTCTATAATCTGGCCTCGTTGATTGCTTTTCACTTGGCTTTACAGCGACAGCAGAGACCTCCTGTCATGTAGACGTATGGATTGTGGTTCAACTGATCTTTTTTTCTCTCTCCTCGAGTGGCAGCCATATTGATTGTCCTCCTCATTTTCAGTAAACATCACTGAACTGTAACAGTTTAGGAAGAGAGCAGCCAGTGTCTCTGCCAGTTCAGCCTCAGTCCACAGTCCACGGCCTGGTCTAATGTGTGTTCACTTCAGACTGGCTTTCTCTGCACATTTGTCTATGAATACAGTGGAACCGCCACTTACGAACTTAATTAGATCATGACGAGATTCTCAAGTGGAAACATTCGTAACTGGAAGCTAATTTTCCCATAAGAAATAAAGGAGAGAACGAATTGGTGCCAGTGTTAGCACAGCCCCTTATTTTTTGCTGTGAAAGTATAGCTTTGTGATTTTTGAACACTTTAAACACAATATAAAGATATATACAAAACAGAAACATATAAATAACATGATTATAAAGTTAAAAAAATCTTGACATGAAACCCTATATTACCTTGTCAAACATCACTGTTCCCACACAACTATAAAGTAGAGCACCAATAAATAACTCACAAAACCGTGAGATATAACCTCGAAGAGTGATGGTCTAAGCCGTACGGCCGAGTTCATATCAGGAGACGAGGTGCACATCCAAATTGCCAAACAAGTTTAAGAAAAAAATAGCAATGTTGCATTACTGCCACCTATAGACTGTGTATTAGAATTTGCGAAACTGAAGAAAGTGAATTTAAATGCAAGGGAATGCATGAAAAACGTAACATATTTAAAAAACATGTGACTTTGCTTTAGTTGTTGTTAAAGAAAAAAATTATGAATAGTGTAGTACAAAATATTTGATCAATTTTTTTTGTAACTGCCAGAGCAGGTGTTATCTTCAAATCTGTTTGCACCACATCTGTCCATGACTCTTTTAGAACTGCTTTCTTTCTTGGAGCTACTTCTTGTAAGCAGGGGTGAAATAACAACCAGCAGGTTAAACTAAACAGCAAAAAATATTTACAGACACAGCCTGACCCAGAATTATAAAATGCAGGCTCCATCAATTAAAACATGAAACAGTGTGCTTTTGTGTGCAGCCAGCCATGCGTTCCTTTTCACACATTGCTTTTTTTTCATCATAGGCCCCTGATGTTGTGTGTGGTTTTTCTCAAAGGAATACAGTTCATCTAATCCACTGTAAAAAAAAAAAGCACATGAAAAGTCCCTTTTTTTCCACTGTGTTTCACAATGAAATATTTTCACCCTGTTTGAAAACGTTGGGCAATACCCAGTTTATTTTACAGTGCCAATGAGATCACGATAATATTTATTATGTCTGTTGTTGTACGGAAAATGCCTTTAATCATTATGCTTTTAAACAGCATTTTGTTATGTTTACTTCCCACAATGGCTGTCGACTTCTCTCACAGAAAGAACCGACACTCGCATTTTTTTGCAAGCAAATCAAGATGTTGATGCAATGATGTGGTCTTTTCAGTTTCCATTGCGATATGAGAGGCAGATCATCCGCTCCAGACTAATCCGTCCTGACGTCCACCTTCACCTTCTGTACTTTTAACACATGACCAGCACTCTGAGTGTAGAGCAGGGCAGAGAGCTGTGAAAATGAAGACGTTTCTTCTAATTTCACACTCTTTGCTTGATCGTTAGCCTCTTATTATGCCTTATTTGCTTCCCTCCACTGGCCATGATGAAAGTGGGCCAAGAGGCCATGACAGGACAAAAAAGGGGCCCTTCCTTCAAGACGCATTTGGTTTGGGGTCTTTTTTTTTTTTTTTTTCTAGCCTGGCTCAACTGCTCCTCCCCCAACATCCTTGCCGACACTAGCCCCTGAAGTTTCTCTTGTCTGTAAACCTCATTAACAGCAAGTCGTCCTGCGGCAGGCTTGCACATAAATCCTTATCAAACTGTGAATGTCTGAGTTCAGTTTCTGCTTTAACTTAACTGGCTCTTAACCCTGCCATCGTTTATCATCTGGTGAAAAGGTCAGCGGCAAACAGCATGACCTGTTAGGTAGAGTCCAGCTAACACGGGTCAAAAGCAAACCATAACATGAAACATATACGTAAGATACATAAGTGTTTTTGCTACACAGAGACTTCTTTTCATGAATAGGTTAGTTAAGGCCGAGCACAATGTCCTATTCAACGTTGACCAAACACCAAGGCTAAACCAAAGCCCATGTCTAATTTTTGCAGAGCGTTTGATAAACTGTTATTGTGATGGTAGTGTGACCTTTTCTGCCCGATGTTTAAAGCCTGTCAAAATCCTCACTAACTGGCCTCTAATTTGTGAAATTATATCAGCTGTGAAGTGAAGAGGAAAGGCGGAGGTAGAGCGGCGGAGGCAGAAGAGGGTGTAATTGAGGCTGTCGGGGGTTGAGGACAAGCTCCCTTTTTTGGCGAAGACGCCGAGGTCAAGGTCATAACCTGCTCAGCGGTCAGGGTACATGGTGTTTAAAGCATGTTTGATTCTGGGCCAGAGGAACGAAACCACAGAGGCTGCAGCTGGAGCTGCGGCAGCTGGTGACGCAGTGACAGTCAGTCCTGACTGTGTTGTGTAATATGTTTTCAGATTCAGATTCCGAAAATTGAATTTATCCCCAGGGCAGTTTAGAGGGCAAAGAGTGGCAGATTGAAGAAAACAACAATAATTATAGGCACAAAAAAACAACCCAAAAGAACCATGAATGAGTCTCTTAATGATCAATCAGGTAAATATGCCAACACTCTGACAATGGTCTCCCATCATAATGTAATTTCCAGTGTTTAGGTGGAACAGACTGTGTACCTTAATGTGTAGAGGAATGTCTTACATGAGAAAATAATAATTGGGAACATTAAGGAAAATAAGAAAATCCATATGATTTTTTTCAAAATAAAACAATAAAATATTGTACAAGGAATTTGAGCTAATGTAATTGCACGGTAGAGCAATGGAAAGCATATATTTCATCTTACGTATACATACAGTACTTCGGGGATACGTGTGGGGACAGAAAACACAGAGAAGCTGTGTTGGTATTTTTCTCTTTATTTCTCAATGAAATATGAGCACGTTAGTGTTAATACACACACAGATCCTGACTGCTTTAAACCCAAACCCCATTTTTCAGAGTCGGTACACTACCTTCCCTGTTTGGTAATTCACTTCATCTTTTATTTAACAGGCGAAAGAACACATTTGACCGACTTTATCCAACAAATGGTATTCATAACGCCTGTAGGGTCTCGGAAAGTTGGGGGCTGAGGCAGAGGAAGACCTGAGAGGTCGAACACAGAAGAAACTATAATAGTATGTTAATTGGAAACAGGTTTAACAAACAGAATGACAAAGAGGCATTCTGCCACCAATGGTTCAGTCTTTATAAGTATTGTGACAGTCTACAGGTTTATAAAACCACCAGGGTTCATATGGTTGACTCTTCATCTGTCTTAGTCAATGACCTTCTTTCCCGAGACAAAAACTAATGAAAACTAAGCAGAAAGTTTTCTGGACTAAGGTTCATTAAAGGCCTATTGGCTATTACAATTCACAATTAAGTCAAAAGACTAAGTTGTAAAACTACATCCAAATTTGGTGTGGCTTAGGTTCAAGCACAAGTGTGTAAAAAAAAAAAATCCACTTTGAACCAAATGAAACAATGGAGCCAGAGAAAGATAATGGGATATGACCCAATGGTCAACTTGTCTGTGTGCAGGTTGCTGGACTCCATTAATACACTAATTTAACTGTAACAGATACAATGTTTTGGACAATCACTCATCGTCCCTTCCTCATCTCACTTGGGATTAAATATTCATCCATTATTCATTTTTCCCCTTCATTTATGTATTCATTGTTATCTCCTCTTCCCCGTATGGAAATGTGCGATGGGGGTGTAGAATTCAAACGCTCCTGGTTTTCCTGTGGAATAGGTGGTATCAGTGGGGACTTTCTGCCATTTTATGTTAATTGGAAACTTGCAGAGCATTTACTGCTTCACAGCTGAATTAAACTTAATTGAATGAATCATTTACCGTGCCTCAGTTAATACTTTTCCTTTGCCTTTTTTAATTAAAACTTGTTTTCAAATTAGTAGGGTGAAAGAAACACATTCATTATCTTTTCCTTTTTTTTTATTTTCCAACAGTGGGAGGAGGTGAGCGGTTACGATGAAAACATGAACACCATCCGGACGTACCAGGTCTGCAATGTGTTTGACAACAATCAGAACAACTGGGTGCGGACCAAGTACATCAGGCGCCGTGGTGCACAGAGGATCCACGTGGAGATGAAGTTCTCAGTCAGGGATTGCAGTAGCATCCCGAACGTACCCGGCTCATGCAAAGAGACATTCAATCTCTTTTACTATGAGTCTGATTCTGACACTGCAACCAGAACTTCTCCGGCCTGGATGGAAAACCCCTGGATCAAGGTAGACACTATTGCAGCAGATGAGAGCTTCTCCCAGGTGGACCTGGGAGGAAGGGTGATGAAGATCAACACTGAGGTCAGGAGCTTTGGCCCGGTGTCCCGTAATGGATTCTACCTGGCCTTTCAAGACTACGGTGGTTGCATGTCTCTCATAGCTGTCCGCGTCTTCTACCGGAAGTGTCCACGCATCATCACCAACGGGGCACTGTTTCAGGAAACTCTCTCCGGGGCAGAGAGCACCTCCCTTGTTGCTGCACGTGGCGTTTGTATCCCGAATGCAGAAGAGGTGGACGTACCCATTAAACTGTACTGCAACGGTGACGGAGAATGGATGGTTCCCATTGGGCGCTGCATGTGCAAGTCTGGGAACGAGCCCGTGGAGAATGGAACTGTTTGTAGAGGTATGTGGTCTGAGTGGGACTCACTGTGTGAGTGGGTGTGATTGTGAAGTGACTGTAGTTCAGTAGCTGGTGCAGTTATCATTGGTTCAAATCCAGACTTCAGCAGCTTCAGTGCTTATCAGCTCAAGACAAGCGATTTTATTGGTACTGACCATTTATTAGAGAATTGGTCCAGGCTTAACACACTCCAGCCAGCCAAGGCGAGATTTGAACCTGCAGTCCTCGATAACGAGCCCAATCCTCCTCCCACTACATTACATTACATTTATGCATGTAGCAGACACCTTTATCCAAAGCGACTTACTGAGGAGGATTAACATTACCAAGCATGTGGTTTCTCTGGGAATCAAACCCAGGACTCTCTGCTTCTGAGGCAGACTTGCTTTGGGACCACTAGGCCATGAGCTGTCATAATAAAATTAAAAAAAATGTTGTTGGGTTTTTACAAGGACAGCCTTAAGTTGGTCCGACCACTCTATCACCTATGGATCTAGAATGACATCACCCAATTGGGCGGGACTCATGAACGCATGACTCTGAGATTAACTCTGAGTCTCAGTGTGACCCTGCTATCTGGGCTACTACAAGTCCGATGTGAAAATACACAGCTGCCTTTGACTAAAAAGCTCTTTTAGTAAAGCTACAGAATACTTTATCACATACGGTACAGGTACAAATTACAACTTCTTTTCTACACCTTGTACGACATCTAGACCTGTCGCAGTTAAAGAATTTCCCCTTCAGGGACAAACACACACACACACACACACACACACACAGCACCTGTTAAAAGAAAGTAAAGGCCATGATTGATGAAACACACAGCAGTGGATGTTGGGTTTATTGTTAGTCAGAGTAGTAAAATATAAAACAGTAGAACTGTGTAACAGAAGCCATGTGTTCACGTTACCTTCAGCCCCTCCACACATCTCTGCTGCTGCATTACATAAACGCATTTTTAATTTTTGGTGAAGAAAGATTATATAATTTTATCTTGTCGTTAATTCAATTAATTGCTTTATGTAGAAACTGCAAAATTCAAAGTTTGTGTTTTGCAAGCGTGTATTAAAATGTTTGTGTGCTTTGCGTCAACTGTCGGAACAAAAGTGCTACATTTGGTTTACAAACACTTTTTGCCACTTTTCAGGGTGATAAATACTTCATATATAAAGTACTACAGCTGCGATAACAAATACCTCTTCATCTCTGGGCCTAATACTGCATCAACCAAGCTTCAATACTTTAAAATAAAAATATCAACTATAACATATTATATATACCAGTGTACATTTAGACATTTATTCCACTTAATGCTTCAACATTCCCAAAGATTTTGTAAAATACAAAAGCTGTGTTTATAATTGGTTTTGCACTTTTTGTTAACATGAAAACAAAAATCCCTCACAAACAAAACTTTTTTTTTAAACAGCAGTTGTGTTTTAGCTCAGTATTTTATTATGCAGTATCCTCGTATCAGAAGGTGAACTCTCATCAACTTCAGAAAGCGTCATGCTGTCCTGAACAACAGCATGGTGGATTGATATGTTTCTTACGGTTGGCTGTAATCACCACTCACACCCCTTGGTGTTGAATTTGGTCCAAGCTCATTTTTGACATCTCTGGTTTTGGTGGTTCGGATTTTCCTCAGTGCTGATTTAGAGCTGAACACTGTGTGTTTGATATCACACCTATTCACTGCGGGGTCCTTCCTTCCACTGTACTGTTGCATAGACAATTATATGGAGGACAAGAAGCAGCTCCACCTAAAGGTAAACAGACAAGTTAGAGCTGCGTAATGATGGCTACTGTGCTGAAGCTAACCACAGGGAAGTGCGTCTATTTATTTATATGCACATAATTCACTGCTCGTGTTTAACTGGACCAAGATTATAACATATGGAGGGTGTGGATTTTGAACACGACGCAGCGATGCATTTAGAGTAATGAATGTATATTAAATAGGAACGTGAGCCGATTGATTTTCTCCCAGCAGTAGACACAAAGCAGATATCTTTTTTTAATGTAGATTTTCACCTTTACTTTAGAACCACACTCATCATTCATTTTCTTTTTCATACCTGTTGAAACTAATATTTTCCAGCGTTATCAAATATTCACTCAGCCTTTTAATCATCTGCACCGCTCAAGTGAATGAAGGATATCGATCTGCCGACTGCGTAGCTCATACATCTCTGCCTCTGGCTGTGAATATTGAAGGTGGATGTTGTTGCTGTCTGTGGAACACTGAGTTGTAAGGCTTTGTTGTTCTGTCTGGGACTGCAGCTGTGGAGCGTGTGCAGAGAAATTATGTTACATAGTCTACAGCTGTTATGAGTCAGAACACAAACAAAAAAGGCAAAATCACCAGGAACATAAACCCATTACTTATGAGACAAATTAGCCTGCGCTCCCTTGATTGTTCAGAAGCCTTTTTACAATGGAAAACCGCCATCAATGGCTCTGCTCATCCTGACTTATCATCCTCAGCAATGAAAGCTGATATCAGTGTGGTC
>NC_024317.1:13731836-13743008 GCF_000523025.1 Cynoglossus semilaevis
AGGCTGCTAATATATGTTGGGGGGGGGGGGGGGGGGGGGGGGTATTGAATCGACTTGTGCGGGGGGCCTTTGGAGCCACACTCAGGGCCGGATACTTCTGCCACGGAGACGACGTAAAGTAACGCAGCCAAAATGAAAGGGATGATTTGTACTGTAATATTAACAACACAAGCCAGGCTTTGTTCCTGCATCTGTGCGACTGAACGTGTAATTACGCATGTCACAATTAAATTCTTGGCGGGGTTTCCGACGAATAATTAGGCTGTCATGAAAAACGTCAAAATATTGACAGTACAAGGGGGCGCTCACGTCAAATTGTGGATGTCTTTTTTCCCTCCTGATTGTCTTTCGCGTGGGATTAAATTCCTCATCTCAGAAGAAACGCGAGCGAAGGAACCAAATCGTTCAGCAGAGACGGCCCTGAAAAAGATCTGATTTCCCTTCAGAGCCTGGAGGAAAAGGTTCACCACGGAGACACACACCAGGTCCTGTTTGCTCTTGGTGTTCACTTCAGGAAGAAAGGGTTCTCTTCAGCGGCGCACAATGAAAGCCATGTTCACGGGTGGAATTGCAAACTTCTATAACAATACCCATGTGTGTTTTTACACTGTAATCTGATCATCTAACCCCCATGCAATTTCAGGTTCAAGGGTCTTGACTGTGGGAGTGTGGCTCATGTTAGGGCGCAGCAAAGATTCACATGGAGACAATCTGTCACTGCAACAACAGCAGCGTGATGCGTGTCTCTGTGTTGTTGTTGGATACGTCTTTGTTTGTAGAGAAAGACAGCAAAGTACAAACAGTCAGTGTAGTCTGTGTGTGTGTGCGTGTGTGTCTGTCTGTCTACGACTTTGAATTTTGACTAAATTATCACCTCAGAACTTTTTCAATTTTAGATTAGTTTGTGTCAAAGAAATATCAAAACTATTTTGGTTCAGACATCTAAAATGCAATGTGTAATATTTTCATTTAGCAAAAGTTTATATTTGTAAAATCTTAATTGAACTTTAATAGTATTGCATTTGGGAATATAAATGTAATAAGATTTAATTTAATTAGGAAATTTAAATATTGCTTGTTTTATTTAGTTATTTTTTGAATTCACAAGTACTGTGGTTGTTTGTGCACCTTACTTTGAGAATCGCAGAACAAAACAATTCTCTCTAACCTCCATAATTCTAAATTGAAATAAAAAGAGACCTTGGTTTGGAGACACCATAGCTAACTCATATGTATACTGATGCATTGGTAGCCACACGATAAAAGTAGTGATTCTATTGAAAATATAATGTGTAAGAAGAATTTGGCGTCTACATGTACGGCGCGCTCTGTCTTGAGTCAAAGTCACGTGTGCTCAGAGTTCAGTGAATGTCACCAGAACACATGACCTTCTTCATGTCAGTCACTCTGTGAGGTCTTTATCATTGGTGAGTAGTAGCTGCTCAGAATTAGATTAGGGAGGAACGGCTTCAGTAATTCTTCAGCTAAAATGTGCTGGTAGATAATGAGAGTTGTGGGGACGTGTGCAGAGAGAGGCACTGGGCAAAGCATGATTGGTTAGACATGATTGCATGGAAAAGCAGGGGGGTGGAGGAGAGGAACACAGGAAATGAGCCCCCCCCCAACCCACCGTCAGAGCCCCAATTATTGCAGTCTCTTCGTCTGGAGAGGGTTTAAGGGTGGAAATCAGTGTAGCACAGACAAATCCACGCTGCTGCCTTTATTTCCCAGGGTACCTCCATCTTTAATGGCAGCTCTAATTGACTAACAGCACACGTGGGGAGCCGCCACACTGATGACTGTCCGCTGCACTGGAACAAGGCACAGCGGCAAACAAAACAAACACACCCCTTCGAGGTTTTTGCTGCATTGTGCATTGTGCAAACAAAGATGAAAAAAAAGATGTGCATTGGGCTGCAGCAAAGGGAGAGTACAGGAGGGGGGGGTACAGCAGAATGTCAGCAGTCTGCCTACACAATAAGCATTTGTGCGTTATGCTAAAGAACGAGCCACACTCACTTTGTGAGACGGATGGTTGATTCAGCTGCTGATGTGAGTTGTTTAGTTAAACAGAAGGAGCGTAAATAAACTCCTGCACAGATGTTCATTACTGCAGCATCTACATCTCAGACGACACCAAAAATTTACATCTCTGATCTTTTCATTAAGTCCTACTAAAGGTCCTGTGATGTGTGTGTGTGATAGATGCAGCCCCTGTGCTCTGTACACAGTCTGTAGTAGACTTTAACAGCAGGTGAAGAACGGATAGTTAGACCTAAGACGTGTCATTCTGTTCACTCAGGCCTCCAGGGACTCTCAGGAGCCTTTATTCTCTCTTACCCACTGTGATGGGATTTCAGTATGGCTTGGTTTCTTTTTTTTTTTTTCTTTCTTTCTTTTTTCTCCTTGCCTACTATACTGCTTTTTCTCTGTCTGTTCCACACACTGCACACATCTAAATAGCAGGAGGGGACGAGAAAACCAGATCCCCCCAAAAATGCTGAGAAAACGCTAATGAAAAAACAAAAAAACAAATTCAATACTAAACACTTGCTTTGCTCCTTATATACCCATTAGGGCACAGTGGCGGTGCAAATTAAAAACTCCGTAGAGAGTCACGTGCACCCAGAAACACACTCTCAGACATGCACTCGCTTCATAAGCCGTCTCTTCACAGCACATTTATTACTGTATATGTGGATGTGATAACGTTAACCGTGGGCCTGGCTGATCTTTCTGAAGTTAGAGGCTACGCTCTGTTGGGCCAGTAAACAAACCCACTTGTAAGACGCTGCTCCAGAGTGAGGATAAAACCTTGTTAAAACACTCGCTTGTTAAAATTCCAGGCTTTGTGGATGTTAAACAATTACACCAACACATGCAGATCTGGAGGGAGTTCTGCTGAAATTAATGAGACTTTTACATGTCAATAAAAAAAAGGATATTGAAATGACATTGTAGATTCAAAGGGATTTAACATAAAAGTCTTCAGCGTTATTCACGGCAGATGTGTTGTCCACCTGTAGATTTGTATAGAATTATGGGTAATCAATTTTTCAACCTTAAGTCAAGTTTTTGGGGTTAGATTACTATTGTTTGTTTGTTTTTGTTTTTTGCAAGACTTTACAGACTTGACAGAGCAATTCAAACTTTCTAACACCTCTTTCCCCCTTTCCTCCCCCAAGTTTATTTACCAGTTCAGTAACACGGAGGGCTATTACCCTGGAGAGTGCATATTTTAGAGAATTCTTGGATTTATTGAGTGTTTTATTCTGGTGTTCACCGTTGCTTTTCTGTATCTGGGGGGGTGGCTGTACTGACACAGACGAGAGAGAAGCTGTCTCATATATACAGTAGAGATCCTTCCATATGTGCCTCTGGTTTCTCATCAGGGACAAGGCCAAGGCTTTGTCAAAACATCACCATGTGCTCTCTCTTTCTCTTTCTCTCTCTCTCTCTCTCTCTCTCTTTCTCTCTCTCTCTCTCTTTCTCTCTCAAATGCTCCGACTTGTGTTCTGTGTGAGGGGATTCAAGTTGCCGTCTTGGCTCAGGGAAAATGATGGATCAAGCATCTGTCTGGATAAAAGATGAAAAGCAATCGAGCTCACTGTTAAAGACACGAATCCCGGCGGAGAATCAGTGACCTTGTTTTTCAATAATGTATTAGAACTCGGTCAACATTGAGAGAAAATTGTGGCGTCTTGTGTTGTGTGACACCGACCTACATAAGGCGAACGTCTGAAAGTGAGAGCGGAGACAAAGTTTGTCTATTCTTGGCCACTCCAAGACCAGAACCACCGCCAGATAAAGCTGACACACACATTGCGGTTCCTATGTTGCTACTGTTTTTTTTCTGTCCTCATACAATTTAAAACCTTTGATTAAATCAAGAAGAAATAGAAATATTGAATTATTCAACAGCCTGCAGAGCTGAGACGACCACATATAATGGCCGTCACTTTCACTTTGTCCCGTACAGCTAAAAGGAGAATATGCATTTCATCCTACACCCTGTGGAGAAGACACCGCGCCACTATAATGGATTCTATAAGTGCCATCATACCCCTGACTACGGCCTGTCCCTTGTTTAACTTCACTTGATTAAAGTTTAATAGTTAAATATCAGAGACGAGAGGGTGGAGATGGAGCAGAATAAATTGTGGCAAAGACCTGAAATGCCCTCGTTCGTCTTTGTGTCTTCGTCTTCGTTGTGTCAATCGTCCCATTAATACACCACAACAACATTAGTCGGGCGGTGTCTTCTTTGAGCGTGGCACGTTTTCTCACCCCTGTATTTTATGAATGTTTTCTGACTGAACATGAGTATTTTCTGCAGTGAGAAAATATCCCGAAAATGCCTTTTCAGTAACACTTGAGTTCATTAAACTGTTGTCGTCTTTGCTTAGATGCAGTTATTTAGCCCCATGAGTCAGCATGCGCCGTTAATCTCCCTGCTTTGTAATATATCTCCCTGTCACTGTTATTAAGACTGATTCTTTTGCATTTAATTACTTGGTGATCAAAATGATTTAGATTGGAAAAGTACACAGTGATGTTTCCGAAGTCGGTTTAATTAAAGACTCATTCAAGTGCTTCGGGACCAGTAAATAAAAAAATAAAACTGGAAGCTTTGGATAAAAGGGCGGCATTTCAATTAAGGTCGCTCCGTCCTCAGGTCATTATGGTTTAAACAGCAGTGATTCAAACAGCACGGCCATTGTCAGTGTTTGAACACCATCAATGACCAAATCTGGCTGGCAAAGCTGTTTATTTCACATTTATTTTGTTTTTGTAAAGGTCACTGCCCTCGCTGAGTTCTCTCTAAATGACTGACAGACTCAATGAGACCAAGATTTGATTCACAAATCAACAACCTGCAGGACATGTCAGCCATGACACTGAGGTCTTGGCAGCCAAGTGTATCGGGTCAAAATTGGCAAAAAGAAGTCAGCCATGTGATATTTTTCAAAACTTTTATGAAGTACATGTTTAAATATTCTGTTTCAGTTTTCATTTTAAAGTAATGCTCCGCAGTTTAAATTAGGAAGATAACTGGTTCCATCCTGGGTGCTAACTGCTGGTCTCTCTGTGTGCAGTTAGTATGTTCTATTAGCAGAGCTGTTTCATTATGAGTTGGGCCAGATTGTTTTGGAGTCTACCTGAGAAAATGAAGGTCAAAACATACGAGTGTATTGAAAAAAAAAGGGATTCAGTAGCCCTATACCAGTGTTTTTCAACATTGGGATGGCAACCCCACGTGTGGTTTTCCTGGAATTCAAATGGGGTCACCTGAAATGTCTAGTAGTTGATTAAGAAAATGCCTAATAAAAATATTTTTAGAGTAATTATTATTCCCAAAATTATGATTAAAACACCACACACAATCTTAAACAGACTGCATGATTTCACTTTCATGAATATTATAATATACATTATATTGTATAAAATTCAGCATTGAAAAACAGCTGGTGCATCTTGATTGACAGCTGCGGTCATGTGACAGCAACTCCAGTCCCTTTGAGTACATTGTGCACTAATCTGAATACTCTGTATTTCCCACACAGTATTACAAAGATTATCAAAACCTAATTTTACAAAATTTGTGATTTTTTTAAGGGGGGTGTCCACTGCCCTATACACTCATTGAAGATGAGACACTTGACCTGGCTCTTGCTACAAGACATGCAAGCATTGAATTGTGGATAGCATGATGCTAGGCTACAGAAACACAAACTGTTCAACTTCAGAAAATTTGGATCCTCCGCCAAATCAAATTCTCTCAGTTTCTCTCTGCGTTTCTCAAATGACCACAGACTTGGCCACTCTACGGTGGTGTCTGGGCCGTAACGTGGCCCACGAGCTGCTATTTTTAAAAGGCGTTCTTTGAAGTTTTACCACACAGTTTTTGGAGGTGAACAGTTCCATGGAATGCTTACAAAAGCAACTTTAACGTCGCCTGTGGCTGATCACTGAGCGCTGTCTGTTCTGAGGTGATTCCTTGGAAAACATTTTGTGCCACAATCTCATGATTATTATTATAATGTACAATACTATTGCACTGATGGAAGAAATTGTCCGTGGTAAATTCCCTTTAAAGTTAACTATTCATGGCTTGTGCCATGGCTTCGCTCCTAACGCTCATTTGAGCTGAGTGCAATTGTCAAGGATGAATGTAGTGGAGCTGGTCAGGAAAACAGAACTGTCTCCAAAGTCTTGGTTTATTTGTTGAGGCTTTGTTGTTGTGTTGCTGCGGGGGACAGCTCCGCTTTGTAAATGGACTACTTACAAATTTTTCTAGATGTTAAAACTTTCAAGTCTCCTGCAGACTGCCGCTGTGCAAATAAATTCTTCAGCATAAAGCGATCCTTTCTTCCGTGGCATCCCGAAGCATTGTGTTGAAAGGTTATGTTCGACGTGCTTTTTTCATTCTAATGAGTTCTGCTTAAAAAAAAAGGCAGGGTTCATTCAGAGGATACCATTTTTTAACCGAGCTAAAAAGAAGGAACATGAAAGGCATGAAACTGTCTTCCAGGCTAATCCTTAAGTAGTCGAAGCATTTCTGGTACATTTTTGTCTGTACCACTGCCCCCCCCCCCCTCTCCTTCTTTCACTCCAGCTCTAGAGCTTTGCTTAGTGATTAGTACTATTTCACCAACGTTTATTTTGCAAAACCTTAGGGATTATCTTTGTATTCTGACTTCACATGGGGAAGTAGGTGAGGTATTAAACAAGAACCAAAGAAGAATACTTTATTTTCCTTTTTTTTTTTTTCCTTTTCCTGGTGTTAAAAAAAACAACCCTAACAATAGTTTACTGCTTAACTAAGACTGCAATACTATGATCCCATCATAGCTGATAATCCAACAATAACCGCTGGTGAATTTCTATCTATAACACAGTGTTGATTTTCAGTTTCATGAAATTCTCCACCTCTCTGGTAATTTTAGACACTGTGAAATTTGCACTTTGTATAGAAGGATGAACATTTATTTGTTCTCCTGAATAATCACTCGAGCATGTGAGTTCCTAAGCCACAAATTATCGTCTTCACTACTGTTTGTTTGCACTTTTCTATTGAACACAAAACTTTTTGCTTGTTCTTTCAACAAACTGTTTCAATTTGTGGATTCCTACAGGCACATTTGTGCCTGCTGATGCTTTTTTTTTTGCTAGCATGAAAAAAGTAAAGAAAAAAAACAAGATATTTTTTTATTAGGTTGGAATTCTTTTTAAATGAAATACACATGAGTCAGGGGGAAAAAAACTTTGTAGAGAAGGAAAGATAAGGAAAAAATCATTCATCCAATCCCCCTGGACCAGACATTAACCAACCAGCACTGTTTACGACAAAGGGATGTTTGGCCTCGTAGTCTATTGATTTCCTGGGAAATGCTCAGTTCGTGCTGGGACCAGCGTTCTGGTTTATTATGGTCATCACAAGACTGTGTGGTCTCTCCAGAATTATTCTGGTGGTTTAGGTGGGGGAGAGAAATTGCATTTTAATCTGCGGGGTTTTGTCATTCCGTCCTGCCAAACGACTCAGTATGGCACCATCTCGACACACACCAGGACCACGGCTGTCTACCCTGACAATATACCACTTTCTCTTCTGTGTGCAGTAAAGAGGCTTGAAGAGCCGTCTGGAATACATTAGTCACAGTTATTAATGGGATTGTTTTGTTTCTGCGTTGTCTTCTTTTTGACCGTGCAATCTCATGAAGATGCAGATGGTTTTTAAATTTTTTTTTTGTTCGGCTTCAACAAGAAGACAAACAGCATGGGCTCAACAGGAGAAAATCCTCCAAACCAAGAATAATGGGCAGGAAGAGGAGCATTTAAAGGTTAATGTCCTGATACAGCAGTAACATGTTGAACTTCCTAATCACGTTACGTGATGCTATGCAATTATTGACACACAGATGTCAACTGGCTATTTCACATTAAACAGGATCCTGACAGCAGTTTGTTATATGTAATAATTGAAAGGATGAGACTTTTTCCCCCTGCAATCTGCACACGCACACACATTAAATACTCCACCCATATACGTTGGATGATAATTATACTGCACGGAAGACATATATTTTATTACATAATGGGAATGTACCACCTTGAATGTTAATGCTATGACATTAACACGGAGCAGCATCTGGCGTTTACGGCCATTAGGAGGAATATTTCAACTCTTCAGTCTGAATCCTTGACTGGAAGAGACATATTGGGGCTGCTGTATCCACATTAAAAAAGCAGCAGGCTCAGCTCAATCACCGCACTAATACACTAATGTCACTCATCTCTTGCCGGGCTTGATAACTCCTCCTTTCGACCTTCTTACTAAATATAGCAATTCTGGTATTGATTCAAAGACGTGTGCATTCACAGCGTGCCTCCTCTGTAATGACCCATTTCAACAGATTGCTCTACTATTTTTTTTTTATATATATATTTTTGTCTCTGGGCTGCGGGAGGAAGAATGACGTCATATTTTTTTATTGGCTGGATATTAAAAAAATACATTTAGTTTTTTGCTATTCTTTATTAGGATACCACTGTATTTTCATGAAGACTTCATCAAAACGAAACCAAACTAAATAGAATTATAGCGAACTCGTAAGGAATGCTTAATAAAGCATTAAATCTATGAAAATTTCATCACTGCAGTACCACACAAGCTCTTAGGGCGGTTGGGAGTTCCCATATCACGACATAGTGCAAAGTTGTTCAATTATGAGACTCTTCTGGATTCTGTGTGCAGTGTGATTACGTGTGGATCATTCATAGAGTTATAAGAGCAGCGATAGGGAAGAGAGCCAACGAAAACTTGGCAAAAGATGGCCCGAATTCCATCTGTGTGTACACTATGCCAGCAGGCAGGCTTCCCGTTACTGAATGACTATGATTGAAATCATGTCTTTGACTCTGCTTTGTTATCTGTCAGTATTGTGTTGCAAGAGGGATAGGCATCAACAGAATCACTGTTATGTGATTCAAGGCAGTTGGGATCCAGAAACACTGTCATTGTTTAATCCAAACAGTTGGGTGACATGCCCAAACATTCCACTGTTTATCCTTTCCCTCACAGATAACACAGCTGCCCTGTCAAAGGTGTGCTGCAAGCTGCCTGACCTTGTCAGTTTTGGCAAAAATGTGCAGAAAAGAAAGCGACGTCTGAGACTCGATGTGTCCTCGGATCTCACAGAACAGTCTTTCATTTAAAAACTCATTATTCTGCACTCCAAACTATTAGGCAAATTTAAGGCTTTCAACATCAAAGGAAGTAATTTATCCCCAAGATTTTCTGCAGTTGCATTGTCATTCAGATGGAAGATTTTTATCAGCCACATCACAGAACCCCTGAGAACATAAGTCCTGCCTCTTTCTTTGGCCATTCACTGACCTTACAGTCACCGCCACAAACAGGCCTTTGTGGACCTGCCTCGTCTGTCATCTCACTGGTTCTGTTGATACGGGCCTCTTGCTTTGAGCGTGAGCTCCTCATAAACAGCACTAAATGCTGCCTAATTGAGCTTGTCCAGCCAGAACCTGTTAGTGTGCTGATAAGAAGGCATTTGACCTCTCAGGAGAACTTCGCTGCCCTCCTTTGAAACACAGTCCTCAACGATCCTTGACAAAAAAAAAAAAAAAACACTGGACCTGAAAATAAGGAGAAGAAAAAGATTTCTGGTACATAATGCTCAAGTTGAGTGTTGAATGACCTGATCTGATCATATCTTCCCGGTCGGCATTATGGTGGTTCTGTATATGTGATGTTTTCATTCATTCATCTTCTACAGCCTAATGCTTTCACACAGTTGTGGGTGGGCTGGAGGCAGTTCCAGTGGGCGAGTGTGTGTTCAACAGTGGGAGGAAGCTGGAGTACCCAGAGAAAAACAGCACACACAGCAAGAAACAGTCAACAACAATCACTGAAGAAATGCTGTTTCTTCTACTGCTATTTCCAACAGTTTTACAGTTTAACAATGCTAGAACAACCCTACATTAAAAACAAAAAACGCAGCTATTTTCTCCTTAGCTACATTGTATATACTCAGTTGATGAAACTAAAACCTTGCATTTCAATCATATAGTAGTATACAAACCATACAATTACTAACAAAGTAATGAAGTAGTGAATGCGAGTTCACTTCCTGCCACTCTGTTGCTCCCCATGATATTTTATATTTAATATTTATTATATAAAATGTTCAGTGCAGCTTGTACATGGTACAACTTTATGTCCATGAAATGCTATGGACAGATGTCAAGCTAAAGGCTTAAGTGTGAGTTTTTACCTATTAACGATATGTATTTCTCTGCTTACTGGATTTTCAAGTCAAAGTATTGTATCAATATTCTCTTCATTTCCTCATCAAATATTCAAGTAGTCAAGTTCGACTAAGCGTCTCTCGACCCCTACACTTTGAGTTGCACAACGTTATCTAATCCGTGTCTGGTACTTTAACTTCACTCTTACTGTCTGTTTTGTCGTTACAGTGTGGGGTTATGTATACAGTTTTGATGGTTCCTGTGCACCCCCCTCCCCCCACTGTTCGAAATTGCTAGGCTGCAAAGGTCACAAAATGTGCCGTTATGCTCTTGGAATGCTCATGAATCTAGTAAACCTTTCAGCATTTCTACATCAACGTCAAAGTCAATAGTTTCTGATTTGAATGACAGTCAGTCAGGCAGGGATGTGCCATGACGTGCATAAGAAAACCGTGCCCCAGGCCAGGTGGGTTTGGGCACCAAGGTTGGGTCTGTGTTAAATTTATGACTCCTGAATTTAATCATATGACTCACCCTGTCAGAGTGAGACAGAAACTTTCCAACACATCCAGTCATCAACAAATGACATGAAGTTATTTCAAATTAAACTGGTGTTTGAACAAATTGGAACAAAAATTAGATCCAGTTCTTTATATATCAGAATTTTGATCTTTTACACCAAGCATTAACACCAATTTACACCGTCCACCTAAAAAATTAAATTAGTTGGCAGTGTTTAACATGACACTGGCGAGGCGGATATATAGGTTTAATTTCAATCTTTATTTAAAATAAAAGTCCAGTGAAAAAAATGTAATTTGTGAATCTGGGATAAACAAGTAATACTAATACTTGACAGTTGGTTTAAAACAAAGTTTCCCGAACTTCTCATCGAGCATATTCCTG
>NC_024317.1:13743068-13833840 GCF_000523025.1 Cynoglossus semilaevis
TTATTTCCTTGTTAAATCCAGTCGCCCACCTGACAAAGACTGCAGACATGTCTTACACCTACAGGACGTGTAAAGCAGACGCTGCATGGAGACATGTTGGTACAGCAATCAAATCACTTCTTTAGGAATGTTTATACTACACTTTAAGATTGATTGCAACATAAAACAAAAATCATCACAACGCCTACCCTCAAAATTGTGGAGGTAATTTACAATCTGCAATTATGCTTTCATGCGGAGTAACTCCTTATGAACCATGCAGAACAAAATCAAAACAAAAAGGAACAACTTTTATGTGCCAGTTAGTAAAGTTCAGTTAAGCGGCACACAGAGAGAAGTGAGGCAATATGTTTAGAAGGAAACAGATCTAAAAAATATGTGCCTAAATAATATCAGAATCATCAACTGGTGATCCAGAAAACATCACTATTAGTCACCCAGATATTACAAGGGCTGTCCTAACGCCAATCATCTGAAATAAATTGTTTAATCAGATGAAAACTTTTAAAACATTTAATGCAAGTGCAGAATGATGTGCATCCAGTAATTCCACCATCCATTCACTTATCCTTGCTCTATTACACAGTAGATACATACACTGCAGGGAAGGTTTTCGTTTCATCAAAGCACCTCAAGCTTAAAATACCATCTCAACACCTAGCATGCATTTGTAGAGGCTTCAACTTAAGGTCAGATGCCCACCATGCCTCAGTCCATTCTCATAAGCTGCAACGACTAAAAATTCACCAACTTCATGATTTGGTCAAACTTGAAAATCTCAAATAATCATGATTAATCGTGAATAATCCAAAGTTGTCTAGCCCTTACAATTGCAAAACTGAATGAAAAAAAGCAGACATTTTCCTAACTGGTTCAAATGTTAATGCTGACGTGTCTGCTGTAAGATGAGTGCCGTTCATCACTCGCTGCTCTGATGTTTATGTACAAATCAATACTGTTGCCTTTTTCATTTCTTGCTTTTGGCAAGAAATGACTGAACTGCATTCAAATACCTCTACGGGCGTTTTCATGCTGTATCTGGTGGTGTTCATTTCATGGTCAATTAATGAACATTAGAAGCAGAAGCGGGCCATTTTTCTTAGTAAACAAAAACATGGTTTTTGGTTGAGAGTGTAATGCCTTTTAGGGGAGAGGCGTTACACTGGAGTGATGTTCCTCGGGTAAAGTCGTCAGCGGGGTAGTTTCCAAGGTAACGGGAGTAGTCACACCTCCCTCCCCAGTATTGGCAAAATCCCTGTGTTAGTTGGGTACTTCATTTCACGGACCCCCTGGGTCTGTGCGGAACGGCTTCAATTGATCAGGACAAATGGAAGGCAGAGCGTCCAGTCGAACCCCTTCTTCATCAGGTTTAAGGATGTCATCAAAGGAGTGGGAAAAGACACAAATGACACCTATGAATAGCTCTTCTTGGTTCACATGAATCAATGACATATATACATAAAGGTAATTAGCCAATCTATATCCAGGTAATTTGCAGGGTCCACCACCGTAGTCTGCAGCATGATTGGGCTTTTTAATGTTTCGCACGTCTACACAGCAGCCATTAAAGCCTTCAGAGAAATTGCCTTCTAACAACAGCATCGTTTTCAGGCACAGCTGTAATGGTGCAGGGAAACGGCTGTTTTTTTGTGTGTGTGCGACTGCAAATGTGGAATTTCCATGCTGCATTTTTGAGCCTGAATACCAGGTGAAATGGTTTGATGCTTTATCTTTTCCATGGCATGTCCTGTCCTGTCCTGAATTTTCATGAGCTTTTTCATCCATTTAAAAACAGCAACTCCAGTCATGTGATCAGATATTCTGCCCCTGCCTGAGTGGCACGCTATCACCTCATTTTGCTCTGAGCAGCCTGTCATAGTCATAAATATTTAAAGTGTACTCCAAAGCAACACAGTGCTTTTTAGGCGCCGGCTACAAAGAAAACATAAAAATGTGTGTTTATTGTACATGAACCGTCACCGTTCCATACTCAGGCTGCTCTCAAGTCGAGCGTGAACCTGTGCCCGCTGGATTAATGCTTGTGAAATCGGCAAATTACTGTGCAACTTTCCTCTGTTGTAGATCAAATGGATAAGAATTTACCCAGAGTCGGCGCTGCCTCATTAAACACATGTGGACGGAATTATTCATTTAATCTGTAACAGAATGGGACAAATGACTGGAGACAAACAAAAGACAGTTTATAAATACAGTCCCTCAAACTGTTTAGTCCTTTTGCTTCGTTTACAGTGTGTTTTTGCTACATGTTTGGGTTCCACTGGGACAGTGACCAGATTCATCACCAGCCGCCCCCGACTCTGCCCACCCCCCCCCCCCCCCCTCCCCCCCCCCCCCTTCTTTTTCCCCCCCCCCCCCCCCTCTCTCTTTCCCCCGCCCCGCCCCCCGGCCCCCCCCCCCCCCTCCCCCCCCCCCCCTTCTTTTTCCCCCCCCCCCCCCCCCTCCCCCCCCCCCCCTTCTTTTTCCCCCCCCCCCCCCCCCCTCTTTTTTTTCCCCCCCCCCCCCCCTTCTTTTTCCCCCCCCCCCCCCCCTCCCCCCCCCCCCCTTCTTTTTCCCCCCCCCCCCCCCCCCCCCTTCTTTTTCCCCCCCCCCCCCCCCTCCCCCCCCCCCCCTTCTTTTTCCCCCCCCCCCCCCCCCCCTCTCTCTTTCCCCCGCCCCGCCCCCCGGCCCCCCCCCCCCCCTTCTTTTTCCCCCCCCCCCCCCCCCCTCCCCCCCCCCCCCTTTCTTTTTCCCCCCCCGTGCCCCCGGCCCTCCTCCTCACTGTGTCACCTCCTTGTCCCCAGTGACTAGACAACATGCAGGCCCTTTATGCCACCTGTCCATCAGCCAGACCTCACCTTGGGGAGCCTCAGTCACTGATTTTGGAGCTGCTGCTGTTTGCTGCCTTTGTTTGGACTCTAGACCCTCCCCATCCACAGCTCTACCACCACAGCCCCTCTCCTCCACTCCTGTCCCTCTCCCTTCTCCTCTGTGTGCTGTCCTTTACAAATACAGACTCTCAGAAAAATGTGCATATAGAAACAAGTGATTGCCTCTGTCATCCGTTCCCTACATCTCCCTCCAGGCACAAAGGACAGCAACCGCTGCCACTGCTGCCAACACCCCACCTTCTGTTTGCTCCTCACCTGAAATGTGCAGGGCAGCGATGGTGGCTGTCAAACCAAATTGGATAGATCGCAATCAGCCAGAGCTGATAATATTCGAGAAACTTTGTCGGGCTCCAGAATTGTGCAGCAAAATATATAGGCTGTTTATTTTGTCCGCTGGTCAGCAAAATTTATTCTGCCCCTGCGTTTTATCTCCACCACCTCCCAGAAATTAATGTAAATTCCACTGCTGTCTACCTGCCTCACTGCCATATGTTTTCACCAGGTCTTTGAGGTCATTTATCTTACATTAGTCCTGCCTTTTTTTTCATCCTCCACCTCCACTCTCCCCGTTTCCTCCACCCATTCCCACTCTCATCAGCAGTCTGCGACTGTGATGGGGTGGGGGGTTGCGAGGTCCGCGCGCAGCCTGTGGAACAGAATGAAGAAGCTGCCTTACATAGAAATGGCTCCTGTTACCCTAGCAACAAGCTGTCCTTGAGCAAAAAGGGCACATTTGGGGGTTTGGGAGGCCGAGGCTCTGACACACCCAGTCAACTCTCATATAGATTTCAAACACACTGATCTCTGTACTGTGAGTACAGTCCAGTGCACATGCACCTTCCCAATATTTTTGTGAATTGCTGGCTGACTCTGACTCTACATGTGGAAAATGAATGTTTTTTTTCTCATCACTGCCCCTGGTTTGCTGGGATCCTGGTTTAACTCTGTGGTGCAGCAGGTGATCAGTTCTCATGAGGACATTGGCAGGTGAAAGCTGCCCACATTCTTTTGTTTGCCTCAACAATGGCAGCTCAACAATCTGACATCTGAGTCTTCTCGTTTTCCACCTGACTCATATTGGAAACAGTGTACGCCCACTCGAGCAGCGCCGTACCTGAAAAGACAGGTGTAATTTTTTTTCTTCACATCAGGAACACAGTAGCACTAGAGGCAACTTACTGTTGGTGTCAAATGACAGCGAAAGTCTTTGCTTTCAGTTTGCATAACATGTTGAGTGAGGCCAAACTACTGTTAGGGGAGATTAGAATGTCAGGCACTAATTTTAAAAGACTTCCCTAGGATATGACAGGTTGAGTTTGTGGTGTGTGCATGAAATTAAAGGCTAATGTGTGAACACATTTCAAATTGTAAACATAAGTGGGTAATGATGCGGTTTATCTAAGTCATTCGTGTGAATCTTGGCTGCAAAGAAATTCATCCCTAATCATGAGAGGGAAAAAGAGAAGAAAATTAGCTGGAATTATTCAAATTATTTTCTAACCCCTGGACAGCCATGCACATATCTGCTAATACCCTCCCATGTGCAATAAGCTAAAGAATATTAATGGATTAATTACCCCATCCGAACATATCAGTGTGTGGCCCTGTTATAGAGGATTATGTCATACATTCAGTGTCACCATTTGCTTCCTTTGTGACAAATGATCTGTCATTAATAATGATGACATACACGGCCGCCGCTTTCTCTGTGATGTGGATCCTAAAGGTCGAAGAACCACCTTCAATGGAGATTAATGCCAACAAAAAAGCCCACCTTTAGCCACACCCAGTCCATCTGCATCCTCGTCCTCCGAAAGGGTGCAAGAGCAGCCTGATTGGACCCCTGTATGTCCTCTGGAGAGCTAGCTGTCAAGTAATCTGCCTCCGTGAAATGACCCTTTCCTTTTTAATCTGTGTAACCGCCCACCCTCAGCCATTGTTCATATTCCTGCCTCCAGCCTGTGTGAGTGTGTTGGTTCAGATGCTGGTGATTTTTCCACTTCTCATTTGTTGCTGTTTTCTCCTCCGTGCTGAAAATAAGGGGGAAAAAAGGGAAGAAAAAAAAGTCACTTCAGAGAAAATTCCAGACATTATTACTGTGCTTCATGCATACATGGCTCCACTGACTCTCTTCTTTCATCTCAGCTTCCTTCTCTATTGACAGATGGTAGTTATCAGAGAGTATGGAAATACTGTGGTTAAGATAGTTTTTACAGATTTTTTTTCTCTCTTTGGTATTTATGACCTGATGATCACCAGGAGACCCTTGTGGTCTTAAACAGAATCAATCTTGGAGTGCTGTTTGAATCAAAGTAACACTTGCCATATGGCACGGCTAACGTGTGTGGAGGCTCCAGTGTTGGGTGTACGGTGCGGTGGAAAGCTGGTTAAATACGTAACACTGCTTTGACTAATTGATGAATCACTTGAAGCAAAATCTTATCTTTGCAGTTTCCACTTTACAGCTGATTAGACAAGTCCAGCAGGTAGAATTAGGGATTCATCGATAGGCGGTCAATGTAGCCTGAAGTGTGTTTGTTACTGGCCTCTCTTAGAGGGAACACACTGATATTTATCTGAGCGTGGTAATTGAATAGCAGTCCTGAAGGGAGGAGGACAGGTTATCTCATGGCAGAGCTTTACTTTTACTTATTTTGTTAAAACACAAAGATAGTGTGAAAGGAAGAAGCCGAAAAGAAATTAAAGACATGGGATAACACCAAATTAAACACATTCTATGGGTTAACTATCTGTTGCATTGGCCAAAAATGTACCTCCAACATTTTAGTAAAGTGATTGCATAGTAAACTACTGGTATCCATGCTCTGCAGGCTAGGTTTTTGCTGCAATACATAATGAAGTACAAAACATTTTCCAGATATGGCTTAAATAAGTTGACAGGATATTTAATGGGAAAAGTTGATCATTTTCAAATATGAGTAAGTGTTTAGAGCGCACACCTGCTGGCTAGCAGTGGTACCGAAGTTCAAACTGCATTTGTTTCTGAAGTATGACTCTCTGAAAGTATGTCTGACTAAGACATTTCCTAGTTCCAGTTCAGATTTGCCATAATTGGAATAAAACGATGAATAAATTTGCAGTTGTGGTTCCTTTAGCAGGCGTAACTCGTTCTGTCTTGTAAATACCGAACCTTCTAACACAGTTCTCCCTGTGTGACACATCGATGAGAATTAAGTCTCCAGAATGGGCTGAACCTGTCCTCTGGAATTACCCCCGGCCCCCACCCCACCTCCTCTCCTCTGATTTACAGTACATGTACCCTTTGTTTGTGTTCTTTGAGTTCCTGCCCTCCTGAGGGGCCTGTGCCCTCGGAGGTAATTTTCCCAGGTGTCACACATTTCCAGTTAATCTGCTGCTCAAATTGGCTCCTAATCTGTCTCTGAAGAACCTGCTGGGGTGGGTGTGGGGGTGGTGGGGTATGATCTCTGTGACAGCAGTAGAGGAGCTGCATCTCAAAAGCCGAGCTAAGAGACTTACTCTGAGCAGTCACTTCCCCATTGTCCCCTGTCTGCACAAATACAACTTGACGTGTGTGGGACATCTGAGGTCCAGCACGGTTTAGAGTCGCTGGGTGAATAAACCAAAATGGAATGTGATTTTTGGTGTAAAATGTGATCTTTGATTGGGTTATTCTTATTGCTATGTGTGTCTGTTTACCTTAAGCAGGAGGGCGACTTTCTAGAACTTTGAGAGAGTTGTGGTCTGTCACCTTGTAGTTCATTAGTGGTCACCCTCACTGGGTTACTAGGCACCTTGTGGAGCCACTGGGTGTCACAGACCTGCTAATTGCACCAGACAGGGAAACCCAGAGGGGGAAATGAATATCTTATTTGTGTGCCAGTGTGTATGTGTGTGCAGGGTGAAGCAAATGCCATTGTTTAATAGCCTTCACACAAGCTTGATTGAATTAGTCGATGAGGAGGACTGTGTCCCTAATTGAATTGCAGAGACCCTGTGTTGCAAACAGAGCAGGCTAGTGTTCCCCATGGAAGTGCTGAGGCAGAATGGAGGGGGGAGTGCGGGGGTGTGAGCAGCAAAAAGGGGTGGCAAACCGCCTTGTCCTTGCTTGTTAGAAAAGACAGACAACTCAAGGCTGCTCCTCTCTGGTTCATCTGTGACCGTGACTGGCTTTTCATAAGGGCAGCCCAGGTCGGCTGTGACAAGTTCAAAGGCTGAGGCCCTGCAGTTGTGCTTGTAGAATAGTGAGGTCCATATGAAAACGTCTCCAAGGATGAACAGCTTCTTTTCATTTACTATTTTTTTTCCCTTTTTCAACACAATGTTGACTTTAGAAAAAGCTTCTTTTGATAACGTTCAGCAACAACTGACGACAGCAGCAACACAACAAATAGGTGTTCACAGTTTTTTTGAGTCACAGTTTTTTGCCTTGTGGTCATACAATGGCACAATGGGACACACATATACGTAATTTTTCTGACACTGCTCATTTTCACTTCTTTGAGCAATTGCTCCTGCACTCAAAACCTCACACTTTCACATTTGATTTTTTTTCCGACCTATCCAGTCCCTTCTCTTCACATCCTGAACACCACACACACACATGTACACACACCATGTCTTTCTTTGTCTTCCTGATCTGTTCTTTAATGATGTGTTCATTAAATACAGCAGGTGGGGGAGGGTGAATTGGATCCTTAAAAAGAAGCGGAGGGGAAATGGGCCAAAGTGGAGGGTGTGATGTCCCAGACTGGTGGACAAAGACTCTTTCTGGTCGAAAAAGCCTGGAGGGTGGGGGCTATTTTTTAACATCTCTGGCTGGATTGTCAGATAGGGTCCAGATGATTGTCTTCTAGTGTGTCTATGTTTGGTCACTCTTTGTGTCCTCTGTGTGTTTGCTGCTTCAGAGAGGGGAGTCAAATTGATTGAGAGNGTGAGAGTGTTTTCAGCGGGAACGGTCACACTGGCGTAGCCTCCTAAACAAAATGCTTCTACCTTTCATGCTACCGTTCTCCTCTGTTTTCTCTCATTCCTCCCTTCTCTTCTCTCAGCAACATAAATACCCACACTGTCAAACCTGCATTTTTTACATTTCAGGTGTTTTCAGCTGCAGGTCTGTGCCTCAGTCTGCTGTAAATCTTAACATCTGTTCCACTGGAGAAATCTTCGAAACATCCAGCGAATTACCTGCTCTGAAATATGGTGATGGTGCCTCATATTGTCATTGTAATTTTTAAAGGCCTAATTAAAGATTTTATGTTACTGTGAATATTTAAAAGTGATAAACAAGGAAGACCGAGCAGCTGCTGAGGAACGCTTGTGCTGGGATGTTGGTTATCATTCAGTGCTGGTTAAACTAATACGTGAGTAGAAGTGTGAGTTCACATTCCTGTTGTGTCTCTGGAACCAATTTGAGGTGATCTGGCCCTTTTGACACAGCTACACATCAAATTGAGTTTGAAGTGTTTATAAATTCCCAAAGCTTTTATGTGACTTTTTTTTTGCTTTTAGCCACATTTCCATGTCTGTCACATTTCCAGACACTGCATTTAAATCCCCAGAGATCTGCTGCTAAAACGTAGCTCCTTTGTTGGATTACATTAATGATATTAATAGTAAGAGCCAAAAGAAAAAGGAAACACACACAAAAAAAACGTCTCCTAGCTTTGATATGTTAAATCAGACTGCCAGGCTGTTGATCAAAAAGCTCAACAGCAGCAATCAAGAGAGGCAGGTTGGTGAGGATTTAAAACTCTGATCTGTTTTTTAATCACAGCCTACGTTGTGTCTGTGTCTTTACATCTGGGACCAGACAACGTCTCACTTCCTAAAATCTCTCATCTGGGCATGAACTGGAAATTCCCCAAATATTTCCACCCAAAATAATGAACGTGGTGATGTAGGAGGGCATGCTAAGACACATTTTACTGCACATCACTGAGAAAACCAAGATGTGGAACCAAATATATCCACTGTTTATAAGCTATTTAATTTTCTAATGTTTGGCGTGGAAAATTAAATTTTAATTATTCATCTGAACATCAAAAAAATAATTTTAATTATTAAATTATAAAAATAATTTTAATTATTCATCTGAACATCAAATTATAAAAAAAAACCCACCATGCTGACATTAGACATACAAACGTATTTTCTTTTTTTTTCTCTCTGAAATAAACACTAACATGAAACAAACCACAAAGCTACAAGCTTTACATCTGCTTTCACCTTGTATATTAATACATCAGTGTTCTAAAACATGGGTTCGCAAATTGCAGCTGTCAAACAAGGTGCATTTAGGTACCATCAGAAACCTGAGAATCCAAATTTGGCGGCAGTTTACGTGTTGTACAGATCAATACAAATGTTTAGAGAAAAAAAACATTTCTTTTCTTAACTTGGAAAATGACTGTTCTAAAACGTAGAATTTTCAACACAATATTCAGTGAGAGCTAATGTACCTCATCCTGAGAATGTGGCTCAATGGTTTGTTTTTCAAAGAGACATCTGCAAACTTTCCTTCAGGTCACTTTCTGTACGAAGACTTGGCCTTCTGTTTATTTCTGTCATTTCATTTCTTTTCAGCTGATAAAAAACCTATTATCCTACCATCGAAAACCCAAATATTTATGCGTACCGCCACTGAAATGAGGCTGTGTGTGGCTTTTAAAGCTCTTATTAATAAAATATTTCATGGTTTCTTTTAGGGCAGACTTTAAAGCCATTGTCCTGGTTGTTAAGCCCAGTCCACATACTGATGCGGTGCATACATTCACTGCAGGCGCAGTAACACACTGAATAACTGGGCTGCTAAAAAAAAAAAACCTCTCTATCACAGCTCTTCACCGCCTCTTCCCCCACTTGTCTCTTTGTTTCCGTCTTTACACCCACCACCCCCTACAGACCCCCTCCCCAATTCCCTCTTTGAGCGGCTCCTCTTTGGTGTCGCTACTCAGTGCCGAACTCCCAAAGACCTCACTGTGCCGCGGAGCTGCAGCTCTAACTCTCGTTCCTGTTGCCTGGGCCTCATTCACAGTCAGTGTTGACTGGCAGCGTGAATGTCCAGGCCTCATGTTTCCCCCCGTACCCACAACATTTTCTCGCATCAATCATGGGTAAAGAAAAGCATGCCAGAGCTAATGCTAGTGTGCGGATATCAGAGATTTATTTGCCTTTAATCACTCTCTGTGCAGCACTGTTGCTGCTGTGTAAACTCCTAGTGCATGCAGAAGAGCTCGACATTCATAGAGGAATGTGTGGCTTCTGTACTCAGTACCAATCAATACTACTGAGTATTGCCTTTTTGGTTTTGTTTTGGAGTGTTCCTAAAAAAACCCTCCAAAAGCCAGACCTCAGGGCTTCACACTTCTGAGATGCAGTGCATCTTTGGTTAGAATTTTTCATGTTGCTACACTTCCAAAACTTTTTTTTTTTTTTAAATCTGGGGAGCAGGTGGGAGCTGAATAACCCGAAGCAAAAATATTGCTGGTTTGAGCCAAGATAGAAGAAACTGCTCCTGACATGGTGCAGTTATAAATGTTGGAAAGGAGAGTATTTTTAATAGTGAAGTTTCTGGTCTTGAATATGACTCACAGACAGACAGACAGCTAGAATAGTTTGTTTTTCACCGCATTGACTCAGTATGGCTCACATACACTGGGGGTAATGGCATCTGCAGCTGGAGTTCATCTCTGTCTTACCTTCCTCCCAGGTCTTTCAGAGGGAGCCCCTCGTAAAGCGCTCTTAAGGGAAAGCAGGGCACTTCAGAGATTTCTCAGGCAACTGGAGCACGTTGAATAATTCAGAGAAAACTTGCTGCTTGCAGATATGTCACCATATCTGCAGAGATCTTCACATGCAAGAATTCAATGCCTTGTATTCATACCTGGTGTTCGGTTGTGCAAATGTGTGTTGTCCACATGCCAGACCTGTGTGTGTTTATGTTTGATGTTTGGCCTCCTCTACCATGACGGTATATCTCACAGGTCAAACTGTCAAAATCTCTATCTGAAAATGAATTTAATAATCTCAAAAGGTGAGGTCATTCATTTGAAAATGCAGTAATACTTGAACTACAGTATTACTGCATCAGATACAAATGCACTGCCAAACAGACAGACAGCTAGAATAGTTTGTTTTTCACCGCATTTAAAAAAAATATAAAGCATTTAAAAAAATATCTATCTATCTATCCATCCATCCATCCATCCATCCATCTAATCACGATTAATCTATAGCTACATGGTGATTAATCAGATTATGTGTTCATTGTTTTACATTCCTGCCATTTACAATTATTTTCCCTCCTCTGTTTTTCAGCCTGTCCTTCAGGCTTTTTTAAGCCGACCCAAGGAGACGAGCCCTGTCTGCAGTGTCCCATCAACAGCCGAACCACCAGCGAGGGCGCCATCAACTGCGTGTGTCGCAACGGATTCTATCGCACAGACTCCGACCCACTCCAGATGCCATGCACAAGTATGTGTGGTTGTAATGTGGCTGTAATTGAATTTTAACTTTCTCACTTCACAGACTCTTTGACATATGAACCTCTTCTAGCCTCCAGCAGGAGCCCAGTGAACAAAAGCAGTCATAGTCTGAAAGTTTAAACACAGACACCCCATCGGAGCCTTCCTCAACAATAACACATCCATGACATGCCCATGGTGTCTGTCCCGTGATCTGACCCAACACACAAGACTGGGCTTGGATGCGGCCCCAACCCCATGCCCCCCGCCTCAACATCACACAGCCTGTACTCCAGGCCAGTGCAGAGGTTACTGGGCCAGGGCGCGTAGCTTTGTGATGGGGCAGGAATGGAGAATGAGCCCAGACAGGACTCTCTTGTCATGCCAATAAAGCTGTTTGAATTTTAATTTGAGGCCGACACCAAGGTTGAGATCTATAAAAAAAAAGAAAAAGAGACACACAGGGATCAACAAAAGCACAAGTGAGAAAGAGAACAAGGGGGTGGAGGTGGAGATGGAAAGACCCTTAGGAATGATAGAGAGAGGGAATTTGAGAGTTGGGGGAAAAGCGGTTATGTGTGTGCAAGAAAACACAGACTACATGTATAGAGTGTGGTCTTAATAAAACAAAGTGGGTGAGTGAGGAAAGAAGCTCCATTCAACACTCGGGGAGTGTGTCTCCTTTTTCTTTACTCTCCCTCTCTGAAGGCAGGAGAGGAGGGGAAAATTTGATGGCTACAAACAAAGGGGATTTGCATAAGCAAGACTCTGGGAGTCCGGCAGCTGTTGTGAATAAGAAGGCATCAGCATCACGTCACCCATATTAAGTGCAGCAGGGCCGAGCCTGTTTAGAGCATTCCTGTCGCTAATGGGGGAGTATTAGTCCTCCCCATGAAGGAGATGCAAAGGAGGCCACTCCAATGGGCTTCCTTCCAGAGCCGGATGTGTGTTAACTGCTGCCCATTGGAAAAAGGTTAAATAAGTGGTTATCAATTCAGATGTAGGATGCAGTGGGTGGAGTGGAATCTCATTAGTCCTGGAGGAGGTGTCTTTTCAAAATCAGCTGCACATGACTGTAAAAGATAAACACTCGTCATTGTTTGTTTGTTTTGCCTGTCACTTTCCATGCAGCGCCCTCTGGAAGTTTTCCACCATTTAAAGCCAAGCTGCTAACAGGGCTTTCCTCGGGGACACAGGAGCCTGCCAGGAGAATAAAGAAGCCAAATAGGGAGTTCCTTGGGGGACCAGAGACATGTCCCACCCCAGGCTAATATAAACTAGCTGAACTTCTAGCTGAACAGATGGACGTTTTACTGAACAACCATAACATTTTTCTGTTCTAGTTAAGGCTGGGACATATTAAACAGCCTGCAGTAAAAAATGGAGCTTTAACACATTGGAATCTGATCAATAGGGAGACGTGTCCTGATGTACACACACACAAACAAAACTTTTTTCATTTCTGTCAAACGCAGCATATATAAAAATAAACCCCTTCAAATCTGCCCCAAATAAACCTTGAAAGCCGGGGTAAAAAAAGATCCAGGAGCCTGTTGTGTTTGTGCAGTACACACACTTTATGGTGAAACATGCGTTAGCAACTTTCACTGCAAACAACAGCATTAAGTAAAAATCCTCCTTCTACATACAGATGACAGGTCTCTGTACACACAGCTCCGTTTTCTGAATTTCTATGAACGCGCTACATGTCACAGCGTGCTCAGCCTACAGTCATGACCTAAAAAAATGATTAATGAACATAAAATAATGTTTTTCACATGTAGCACTTATCATCAAAATAAAATAAAAAAAGTATTTAATTGATTTCTGTAAGATTTGCAGTTTTGAGGAGCCAGCTTCGGGCCAGCATAGGTACTGCAGCCAGGTGTGATTCCTGAGTTTCTTTAAAAAAATGTTCGCTGTTACATAATACTGTTCTGTAGTCTATCAATCAATATTGATCTACATATATACTCATACTGCGTTACACATTTGTGTACTACAAGGAGTTACTACTTGTAGGTTAGATGACAAACGACAAGTGTGTTAACTTTCTTATAACACTAGACTTAAATATAATGTAATATAGAATTTTAGATTAGAATAGATGATTGGAAAACAGCTGATAAAATCACTGACATGGAAAATGAGCATTAACCAATCAGCTTTCAGAGAGAAACCTGGGTCTTCAGTAATGACTGCTCTCACCCAGATCACATGATTCAGAGCCATGTTTGCGCTGCTATATAAATATTTTAAAATTAGAAATAATGAGTTATTAACTTTATATATGTAATGATCAGCCTCTAACCAAAGAAACTGAGTTAATGGGAGAAAATTAGGCCGTGGAATGAAGGAAGGAGTGACCTTAATTATTCAGTTTTGCCACCAGGCCTGTTTTAATCAGGACAACATTTGGCTCCAAACTTAAGTACTATTTAATGTACCAAGTCTTACAACCCTAGCTATTTTTACTGGAACGAGTATAATTTGAGACCCAGAATTCTCACGTTGTTGCTACGAATTTCCCAAGTTAAAAAAAAACTTTGACCTTCCATTATGGTAATAAATAAAAGTGTCATTTTTTTTTGGTTTTCCACAGACTTAAATCTTATAACAAATGCTGTTTTAGACAAATAGTTCATCACTACTATCTCCAACTGCCAATATAGAAAATATTTACACAGGACTAATTGAAGGCAGTACTGGATAAAGTTTTACCTCTCGGCCATGACCTAACTAAAGTTGTGTGTGGTCGATCACGCCGCTGCTAATCTGCTGCCTATCACACCTGTGTTGTGCAAGAGAGGAGAATGTCAGCAGCGATACGCTGTTTGGCTGCTCTTTTTGACAAGAGTTTACCTTTGAAAATGTCACTGAACTCAACTAAATACCATAGCTGCAAAAAAGCTTCTGCATATTTAACAACACTAAACCAAAATGGCAGGAGTGCATCTGCTATAAAACAAGTTAAGAAGGTGTTCTGTTGGTGAGACGTGTGACCGGTATGGACAGAAATCTGCAGCTAAAGATCATTTTCGCCATCTGTCTGACAGATTGTTTGCTATAAAAATAGACTTTTCTACCCGCAAAAAAACGTGTAGGTCGCAGTTACCATCAGTTAGCATTTAGGCCTGATGGCAAGAAGGGTGTTTTTCTGATGCAAACAAGATGCACATCCAACAAACATTCTTTCTTTGTTCCAAAATCAAAAGTCACTGGAACATTCCAAAGGTTAGTGATCTCACTCATACCTAAGTCATTCGGTCATTTATTATTTTTTTTTTTTTTTCTTTCAGCTGTTCCCTCGGCTCCACAGAATGTCATCTCCAGTGTAAATGAAACCTCTGTGATGCTGGATTGGATGCCCCCTCGGGACTCAGGGGGCCGGGAGGATGTCGTTTTTAACATCATCTGCAAGAGCTGCGGTGGAGGACGGGGAGGCTGCACCCGCTGCGGGGACAATGTTCAGTTTTTGCCCCGTCAGCTGGGCCTGACAGAGCCCCGGGTCTATATCAGTGACCTGCTGGCCCACACGCAGTACACGTTCGAGGTGCAGGCTGTCAACGGGGTGTCAGATCAGAGCCCATACTCCCCTCAGTATTCTTCAGTCAACATTACCACTAACCAGGCCGGTAAGTGGCTCCATCTGTCTCTCTCTCACTCTCTCTCTCTCTCACTCTCTGGACACTACACACTCTAAACTACACACTCTACTTTACACTACACTTTCTACACAGCACTTTATTGCCCATGTGTTTTCTCTCCTCATCTCTCCTCTCCTTTCCTTTACTTTCCTGGCCGTTCCTGTCCTGTCATCTCCTCTCCTCCCCAGCCCCCCTCCCCTGCCACTCCTGTCCCACACAGTAATTCTCTGTTGCTCTCCTGCCTCCATATGAGGACATAATTCCCAGTTCACGGCCCTCCACTGAGTCAACTCCGTCCCTCTCCTGTATGGAGATGTATGCAGATGAAGGACTCTGAAATATGAAGGAGAGTGTCGCTGATGACGCGTCAGACAGAATGTGCTGCCCTGCCGGTCCTCACTCAGTGACCTCATCATGATGTTTTTCAGACTGTGGAGTTGAGAGCTGGCTTGCTGCTGTCTCCCCACTCCAGTTAATGTTCAGTGATTACTGCACTCATCCACCCACTTGGTTGTGGTGTAATATTAAAAAAACACACACAGCATGTGTGTGTGCGCAGGAAGAGTAATATTGCGTATTGTGAGACATAATGATGGTTTTTGGCTGGAAACACATGTAAATATATCTTTTCGTTTTCCCTCTGAAGTCACTGGAGCCCCTGCTTTCTTCACTACTTGATTGCAGTTGAGGTCGGTCTCATCTCTGATTATTTGACTGAGGCAGCAGCATTTATTTGTCTTTAACTGTCTTTGTGCATCACATCAGTGGATGTGCCAAGCTTCGCTCCCCCAGCACCGAAGAATTGGGGGGGGGGGCAGTGTTATCTGTGCTCGTTATAAACATGAAGCCAGTTCCTGTGAGGGGACTTTGATTGACATCATTTATTATCAACTCTCACATACACATGTGAAACACCTACACAGTCTAATACCACAGGGTAGAGGAATAACGCACACAATTAAACATGCTTCTGCTACAGTCTACAGTTGTGCGTAATAAATAATAAATGGTGTCCACTCATGCAGCGCTCCTCCAGTCCTGATGACCACTCAAAGGGCTTTACACCCCATCAGTAACACTCCATCTACTGGTAGTGCCAGAGCGCTAGCATGAGGACCTGGTGTATGGAATGCAAAAAAAGAGTCCTCCATTAAGTAATATTATTGTTAATATCATAAAGTCCTCCATAAAATTTTTAAACTTAGCAAACCTGAGCTTTGTGATCCTCTGTAGGTTTAGGCAAATATAGCGGCTCAGCCAAACTATGGTTCGCGTGAAACACATTTTTTGTATCTGTGTATTTATTAGATTACTAGTGACGATACATTTTCCAGCAGGAGCTGTATTAACTGCTAAGGTTAAGACCTTAACTTTAACATAGTTCTCTGTGAATTAAATTATAACACTCAAGGCATATAGGTGTCAGTACTAGTCTAGTACTATTACGTATGACTTTAATTTACACTAAAAACCAAAGACTAATGTGTTTTCTTCAAGAGCCACCTGTTGGTTTTAACAACCTCACATTTTGCATTGCATCAACCAGTCAGTCCCCTTAATTTCTGACATTTTATTAATAAATTATTTGTTTCGTTAATGGAGCTGAGGAGACCAGAGACACAGGGTGATTCTGACGGAGTCAGACCCTCCGGTATCTGCAGCAGCAGCAGCAGCAGTGTCACCTCAAAATGATGGTCTGGACAACAGAGCTGACTGCAGTGATGCTGCAGTGTTTGTTATATTAGTCTATGGAATGTGTCCACAGTGTGATAAATATTTTATTGGAGACCAACCCAAACAAACAGAGTGAAAATAGATTGGAACTGTCAAAATGTGGAGCTGAAAAGCAAATTATAAAGCTTGGCTATTGTTGTAAAAATTACAACCCACTTCTGCCTGCACTTTGTCAGAATTCGTTGTTCATTTCTTATATTTGACATCCAGGTAGAAAAGAAACAACCCACCCCCTGTTTTCAAATGTTGTTTGCTCACAATATATATATATATATAAGGGTTGAAAAAAGTGCTTGAATTGTTTGAGGTTGACCTGGAAAATATATGCAAATCTTGAAAATGGAGACGAATGCACTGCACTGCAGAGCACAATTCCATTCATCTCGCACCAAAATAAATAATTTTATCTTTTATAATTTTAGAAGCATTTACGAAGCAGTTGTTTCGCAAAATCAGGGCAACCATAAGAGTAGGGCCGCCATAGCTTTGGATTTCTTTTCTCCGATGGGCTACTGACGTGAAGGTCAGAACAGATTTAAATATAAAGTCATGAGCCGGGTGGATGCTTTGAAAAGGAAATGTCTCCTCTTCAGTTGACCTCGTGTTACAAACGGTTCACAAAAATCTGTTTGTCTTTAAGTCATAAAACAGGAGGCTTCAATGCTGAAGCTCTAAATCTCTGCTTTATTCAAACGCTGACCCCTTTTTATTGTCTGTTTTGATTTGAGTCGCGGTGTGGTGGGTTAATGAGGGCCTACGAGTGCAGTTAAGCGTTGTAATGAGGCCCCTGCCCCACTATTTCTCACTGGGCCACAATGAGTCCACCTCACCAGCCCCTGGCTCCTCTGCTTCCCCTACCGTGGGGTCTGGCGGAAACAGAGGGAATCTGCGTCCTCTCCACTGAAGAGCCTGTCACTTTGGATTAGACGGAGAGAGTTCCTGTCAGATGGAGCTGTGAAAAGAACACAACTCTGTGTTTGCCTCACTCCACCCCTCCCCACCCCCCCATCCCATCACCCTGGAAAACCAGGCATGCTCCTGGGACACGGAATAGCAGTTTTGTGGTGCCATTCTGCAGGGTCAGGGTCACGGGGACCAGGAGCCCATAATTGCATCTGGTTTGCGAGGCTTGGAGGTTACATAAACATCATGTCAGCCCTAATTACCTCAGGCAGCTCCGAACCTCCCCGTTACGCTGAGAATGAGAGCAGGAGATAGAGGAAAACAAAAACTTATGTAGGAACTCCTTTCGACAGATGTGTCTTAATTAGACCTCTAGTGAGCACTCTCTGGCTCAGGAGCTTTCTGTTACAGCAACGAATACATCATTTGAAAGTGAGTGCCATGGAAATGTTTCATTTCTGGTGCAGATTGCTCGTATCCTCAGCCATGATTTGTCACTCTCCATATGGAAGCGAGTAGCTGGTACACTCTGTCCCCCTTCTCCACCCACCCTGTAGGTGGTTGGCGACAGTTCCTCTGTGATAAAGGCGTGATTGCCCTGAAAAGTGCAGTGCTTGATTACACACTGTAATCCCACAAAAAAGGAGATGGCGTGCTGAATGGTATTTAAGCTCATTTTATAAGCAAATGACTAATTCCTGTACTCGTAGAATTGTGTAGAAAACTCAAAAAGCTGGAAAGACGCCCACAGGCTCCACCGTAAAAACACAGGCAGGCTCTCGTCTTCGTGCCCTTCGGTTTGCCTATAAAAGTTCCCCTTTGTGTGGCATAAATGGGCAAAAGATGGAGTGATGTTGTCTGTCAGACACCAATGAAGGAAACCTCTGGGTGTGTGTGACTGTTTTCCAGTGATTAAACTGGGTCTGAGGGTGAGAATGTGGTTACAGAGAGAAACCAGTCACGCTCACTGGTGTACCACCAGAGGAAGAGGCTGAATGTAATGTAATAAAAGCACCGTATTTGTTGTTGATGTAGTCTGGTTTATTTTCAGTTGCTATCATCATTCAGCTGCTGTAACAACACACAAAAAAGCACAAAATCTGTTGTTGTTATTGCGTTAATTTGTGAAGATTGATCAGATTAGAATTTGAATGCATTTTAACTCATGGGAAAAATTCAATGATTCCACCCTATTCTCTTAATGTTGCTCTTTTACACAGTTCATACCCGAAGTTTTGTTTCACTGAAGCACCTCGAGCTTAAAAGACCTTAGCTAAGGCTCAGCAGAGGTTTGACCTTCTGACCGACATGATTGTCAAGTGGATTGTCAAGGACCGTAGACTGATTAAGACAGTTGAAAACAATGGCTTCATTGAACTTTTCAAAGTTGCAACTTCCCACACATCACCGCCAAGATGAAATTTGCAGTCATAGTTTAGCAAATAGCTAGCAGAGCTAACTTTCAGTTTATCAGATTAAAGGGTTTGGTCTTTAGCTTTCTCTTATCATCTACAAAACAAAATACCCTTCTTTCAGAGAACTAGTGATTGTGTTAAAAGGGAAATGTATGTTAATGAGAAATAAATGGACGTGTGGCAAAGTGCCATCAGAAGAAGAAAGAAAGTTGGAACGGGTTCAAAGACAAACTGACCATAAACAGGACGGCATTAGTCTAGATTAATAACAAAAGTGTGGAAAACGTACCAACCGTCTCCTTTAAGGTCAGGATTATTTGCACACAAAAGACCTCTTTAACAAGAGGGAGGAAGGAGGAGGAGGAGGAGGAAGAGGAGATAAGATAGGAGTCTAAGCCCCTCTGCAATTTGCAGCCCGTTCCTTTCAAGGTGAAGTATGTGAGTGCTTGACTTCTAGTGTCGAGGTCCTTCCGAGTTCTTTTCTCCAGTTGCACATGAACGGGGAACAATGATTTAAACATGTGTTTTACTTCTGCTTGTGCAGTCCAAATGAAAACACTTGGATCGAGTCCCAACTTTGACTGCAGGCCAAAACATGCGAACTGCCAATGGGCTTTTATATTTCTATCAAATATAGGAAATGAATAATAGAGAGATATAACATCATTAGGAAAAAAGGGAGGCCGCACCGAGTGCATGGACTGTGAGAGGTTAACTGGCCATCAAGAACACTGGGGCAAATCCCAGTAGACTGCAGCATCTGTGGGCCAACAGACAGAAACGCTGGCTGACTCTTAAATAATTCTGTTCTGTGTGCGGCGTGGGTGTGTGTGTGGTGTAGCTATCATTTTTTTTGAAAGTACTAGTGTTGTGGGGACACTTTGTCTTTGTGGAGACATTTGCAGTTTTCACAGTGAGTGAGAGTTCAGATTTAGTTTTTGTTTCACCTGTATTTGGTTCAATCAAGGTCATTGTAAGGGGCTAGGGCAAGGGTCTGCAACCTGTGGCAGTTCTTCTGCAATGGCTCCCTGAAAGTGACCACGTTTAGCCTGACTGTGCTTCAGACCAGTATTTTATATAGAGAGACTATGTCTATACTGTATTATATCTGTACTATATATACACACATTGTTATTAGCGCTAAGTGCGCTAAAGTGCCAGTTGTCCCCTCCCCGTCCCCCGTTGGCCAGCACTCACATTAAACCAAAGTCAAGCCAGCTAAAGACCAGTTGCCTCAAACACATAAGTCAGTGTTTATATGTGGTTAAAGCAGGGAGATTGATAGCGAAATCTGACAACAACAGCTTTGTGAGTGATCTTCAAAATAGTCAACCCTCTGATCAACATGATGTAGTCATTACTGTGAGCTGCTGTCGCTTTCCGACTGTGAGCGTGAAGAGTGTGTTTTGACTGGAGTGCACACAGCTGCAATCACTGCTTTGTGAACTATGACCCCTTGTCAATATCTTGATTTATTGACTGCATGAGGTGGCGATTTGCAGATTTTTGTGTAGGCAGCAGGAGATGTACTGTCAGGTTCAGCCCCGTGTTCTGTGCTTTGGTTCAACCCTTCCAATTGAGCAGTAGAAAACAGCTCGTGCTGCACCTTGTCCTTATATTCATAGACAAGATGGAAACCTGTGGGTGTGCACAAAATACTTCACTACTGCCATCATGTAAATGGTCAAAATTTTTGCAGCTTTTGTTAATTTTTTTTGGTTGCAGCAATTTGAAAAAAAGCCAACAATTCTTTTGGTGTTAAAGGTTACAGACCTCCAAGCTCGGAATGAATATTGTCAAACAGTGGTCTACACAAAACTGATTTAGGTTGCCGTTTAAAGTGGGCCATGTTATTCTCTGAACCTGGCTCGCTGAGTAAATGTGTAACTCCGCCGCCTCATGATGTATAATCAAATGTTTCCGAAAGCTGAGCAGGAAGATGTGATTTATTTTATTATACACACTCCATCGACTCCACACAGTGTGTTAACCCACTACAGTCAGTGAATATGCTGCCGCTTATGGCTAAATATCATGGTTTAAATAAAGTGAATCGCAGATGAAAAATTACAGTCATGGCCATATGTCATTTACGTCCATATGAAGCTGGCAAAGCCTTTCATAATAAAATGAATGTGCACTCATTGTTCACAGATGGAGCTTAGCTTTAGATTATGATAATTGAGTAAGAAATAGCTTTACAATAACAACACGGCTGCCAGTTATTTACTAGCTTTCTAAGGAGCGGCTGTGTCATCAACTTTAGTGCCGTGAAGAGAGATTATCATCCGCCCTCTGAATGTAAGCTATCAGCATTCTGAGAAAGAATTCAGCATTGCACTGCAAGTATTATTGATACCCATACATCCAGATTTGTATGCTGTATTGCATTTTATAGTGGCTGAGTATATTGGATGTAAGAGGACGTATTTGTTTAGGCATTTCATTACCTCAAGGTGAGCTGTGGCTCCTGCTGCTAATGCCATACAATTGGTTTCTTATCACAGGGAAACTGGCTGACTGCAGGAACGGAGCTCTCGACTCATAGAGTTGGGAGCTGTGATCGGCCGCAGCTCTTTTATGCAGTCAAGGGAAGATTTATGACTTAATTATTGTCCAAATTGCGCAGGTCTTCTGTTACCAGGCTACCAGGCAGTTTGCAGCTCCACTGGGCCGCAGTGTGAAAAGCACTGGTGCACAGCCAGGTGGGACTGCCAGAATGTGTCAACACGCCAGTCAGGCGGACATGATCGCTGCAGTGTTGACTTTTGGATGCAAGCTGAAGAAGAGTGAGCCAGTAGTTGACTGATCATGGCTTATCTGTGCTTCAGGTTCCTAATATTAAGACCACCAGGGGGCATTTGACATGCAGAGGGTGAGGGTGAACTCCCGTTATTTGACACTGTGACGTGTCCTTATGAACTGTTTTTATGTGCTGTCAAAATCAACACACCATCCCCTATAGGATGGTACTCCCAAGTGTGGGACAGAAAGAATGCCCCCTCCCCCCATCCCCCATCCTCCATTTATTGTCTGTTTTCTGTTGTGATTGTTACTCAGTTTGTAAGAGAAAAGCATAAAAATCAGTGCAGCAAAGTAGATAAGCTCACTGTTGAAACATGTCAACGTAAAACAACATCTGGATATCTGAATATCAGTAACACGATATAATATATTATCTGTATGAAGATGACACGACGAAAGGTCATCTGGTCATGGGTTATCTTTCAGTGGTAACTGTCGGCGTTGGCAAATGTTTTTTTTGCTGCATGGAAACAAGCTCCTTCAGACCGTGACATAAAGAAGGTAAAAGACAAATTAGTACAAAAATTTGTCTCATGGTGAGAGTGAGGCACTTTCAGGACAACCAAGGAGCTGGGAATTTACTGTTTACATATCCTCCTCAGCCAGATGGGATTCAAACCTGCGATCCTTCGATTACAAGTCCAATCCTCCTGCTGCTATGTGCAGGGTTCCTCAAAGGTTTGCTACAGGAGAGTATCCATCTTTATACATCTATAGAGACATATATAAAGACAGATACAGACATTTATATGTATGTCTTTTTATATTTTTCTTTATTTGGAAAAAAACCCAACACCTGCCTCCTGTGCTTCTGTTTTTCTGACATCATTTTCTCCAGTGAGCAGCAGCGATTCTTTGTCCCAACGCCTCAAGTCTGACTTCAAAACTCTCTCTCTCTCTCTCACCCTCCTCCCTCCCTCCTCGTCTCCGCCAAACGCCAAAATTACACAGACACAAGTTATTATTAGCTCCATCCAGACAGTCATCGTGTCTGTAAATAAAGCAGCATCTTGTCTGAACTCTTGTTTGATGTGTTCCCATCGGACATGCAGCAGATATAAAAAAAAGCGCATCTTCCTCCTCTGTCTTTGGCAGAGAAAACAGAGAGAGAGAGTGCTTATTTTATCTTCTCCAGTACTTTTTAACTCTTCTACTCCTGACCTCACCTCTGTTGAACTGTTTGCTAAAACCTTGTTAGCACTCGAGGCCATGCACAGGTCATCAGTGAGAGACAGGAGACATTCACCTGGTCCTTCATGTGGTGCAGATCGGACGTTAAAAAAAAAATTACATACATACATATATTTAAATAATATAGATAATATAGAGTCCAAGTCATCATCTCCACTTTCTAATTCTAAATGCTCAGATTTAGAACATTAATTATTACTGCCACACAGTAATTAATAGTACAGGATCACTGTGCTTACCACATTATGGTGAAAATGCTCTCTGTAAATAAACAGAAGTATTGTTATGACTGTTTGATCACAGTTATATTCTGCCAGGCAAGGTCGTCATTGTAAATGTTGATTGCTTCTCCACTGATTTAACAGGTTTAATAAAAGTAATCAATCTATAAGTTCTTGTTTTTCTTAAATTTGAAAATCACAAAAAACAAACCAAAAAAAAAAAAGGTTTAACAGGAGAATACTGCAGACATCCTGTGATGTATGCAAAAGTGGTTAAAAATAAAATAAAAAAGCTAAATAATTTTACCACTGAAGAAAAAAAAATTGCTGTTATTTTGAATGGCTAAGCTTCATTTATCAGCTGACCGGGTCTCTACAGAGATGTTGGCTGAGAGACAGAGAGACTAATTGATGTAGAGTCAGACAGGGAGCAGCAGTATGCATGACGTGCAGGGGTGACAGTGACAGAAGGTGCTAGAAAGGCCACATATGGTGGTTGCCAGTGTAGGTCAGCGGAGCAGACAGACAGCAGCCCTCAGTGCTCTTAGAGCTCAGCAGCTGACAGAGGCCATGAGACGGAGGCCGGTCGACCTTACAGTCATGACGCCGTTGATGCTGAACAGCCTGCATGTCAAGGCAGGAGTTTAGACGGAGTCCGCCGTAAACTTGTTGAGAAAATGGAACAGACGGTGAAGCTGATCAGATGGATTTAAACAACCTGATCAGGCAGCATGGATTTTATAACCACTCCCCTGAGGAGAATGAGGATTATGGTTGGTCATAATTAGTTAAGCTGTGGGAACTCACTATATTTCCTTTCTTCACTGTGAGATTTGCAGTTTGAACTTCATGCTGAAAAAAAGGGTTCTGCAAAGGAGAAGACAAATAAGAAAAAAAATTATATATTTACATACTGTATATATATATATATATATATATTCATAGATGTATATAATTACAGTATAAATATGCTGTATATAAAATACATGTATATATCAAAATGCAATCAAATTGTGAGATTGCAGTAACATTATTTTAAAAAGTAATAATCGTATTATGTATATTCTTAGCTTATGCATGTTAAAGCTTCAACTTGTTCCAATTTTTAAAAAAGAAGCAGAAGAATAAGCAACTGAATTTGTATTATACATAAACACACACACAAAAAAGAAAAGCAAAAATTAGTGAAATGTATTGCCTTAGTCAAAAACTTTTTGTTTTTCACAAAAACTGGAGGAACAACCAACGAGGGCAAGAGCCAATCAGAGCTTTGTTTGTTTACTGCAAGGTGGGACATGCTGTAGATCTAATCAGAACAGATTTTCCTCTTAGAATGCTAAAACAGAACCAACAGTCCTCTCCAACAAAAACCCCATTTTTAGCTGCTTGGCCATTGGCTGCTGAATGAAGTTATTTATTAACTCTAGTTTTAAAAAAAACATCAATATGACTATAAAATAATTTTAAAAAGTTCAATTAATTAATTTGATTACCAAAACCATGAAGCCAGTATTAATGATTAATTCATATTTGAACATCACTGATTAAGAAAAATGATGTGTGATGGTCATATACAGTATATAAACGCAGGTCGCTGCACTCTCCCCTGTCTCTCAGAGCCTCTCGGTCTGTTCTTTACTCTTCCTTTGCCAAACATGCAACAGTCTGCTGCACATTTAAATTCCTGTGGTAACTTTTAGATTTATTATCCCCTTTAATGCTGCTGAAAAACAAAGTTGTCATTGTCTGAGCCGCTGTCTTGCCACTGTCTGGAGTGGCTGCTTCAGACAAAACATGACGCTTTCGCTGCAGCTCCTGCTCACATGTCACTGGATACTTGTTCTACATCAGTCACTTACATGCGTGTACATATATCACTCCCACCATGTGATCTACATCCATCACCAGCCTCTCTGAGCTTTATGCGTAAATTGGGGTCAGGAACTTTATAAGCGCAGATGATCTGTTGTAATCCTCCCTTTTGTATGTCATGTGCTGCAGCATCCTCATAGTTAGATGAGCATGATTTCAGTGTTAAGCCCAGAAACCATCGCAGTGGTTTTAAATGGACTGGAGAGGATTTACGTCTTGCTCTTACCGCACACTATATGTTGTTTGCCCTTGTAGTCTCTTGGTTTTTGTGTAAATTCCAATTACTATGAAAAAGATGTTTCTTTTCAAACAATGGTACCACGGTGGTGGAGGTCACAGATAGCAGTCTGCTGTATTTTTTTATTCTCTCTGTATAATTTTGTGGCCTGCAGCGTTTGGCTCATTGGTATTGATCAACAGAACACAGCCTCGTTCTGCTCCTGTCAGCATCCCAGTGTTTTTGCACTAGCAGTGAACCCTTGCTTTACGTTTTATTAACTCAATAAAACGTAACCAAATCAGTGTAAAAAACAGAAAAAGGGCCGTCTTCCACCACCGGCCCTCCAACAGTCTAGGATACTGACATGCATTCTGCGGTTTGTGGAGCGTTTTCCCTCCTGATGCCTGTTTGGAAATTGTCTAAATGCAGTTTGTTCATTGAATAGAGTCCAGTTTCCCTCTGAGCTGTGTGAGTCTCAAATCTGGTTCCGTGTCCCTGTGGCCTCGCCTCACACTGCTGCGCTGTTCATTTCAAATCAAACTGTGGATCTTTCTGGGACTTTTTGAAATCGAACACTTATTGCGTTTTTGGCGAAAGTCTTTATTCTTTGACATGAAATGTCAGAATAGTGCTGTTTGAGTCTCTTACAGGGAAAGGAATTTGATCTAGAAATAATAAACAAAGAGTGACACGTTCAAAAATCAACTTGTATCTAAACTGATGAAGGTATCATTTAGTTTTACTCCTGCATAATTTAGATGCTTCAGTGGAGTGCTCTCAAACTCCACACAATATGAATATTATTGACATTATTACTATAGTAGCTGGCCACAGGTGGGGTCTTTGTGGGCCTTAAGTGGCCTCCGGGCCGGGGGTTTACCATCCCTGCTTTAGCCTGTCCTACCAAATACTTTTTTTTCTAACAGTTTTCTTTTAGCAGTAACATTCATATAGTTACAGCTAAAGAAATTCAAAATGACTAACTGAGAATGTGTTTAAAGCTTTGCTGTTTTATTTTCTCTTTCTTCTTCTTGTCTTTCAATGTTTTCTTCTACTTCACTCTGTCCTTCATTTTCTTGTTCTAGTTTCTCTTCAACTTTTTCAATTTCTTCTTCCTTCACTTTCCTTCTTTTTTCTTTTTCTTCTTCCCCATTCTTCTTTATGTTCCTTCTGCTTTTGTTTGTCCTTTCCTCCACTTTTGTCCCATCTTCTCATTCACCACTTTTCTCTTCAATTCCTTTTGTCCACCCTCCTCTTATAAATTGCCCTCTTCCTCCTCCTCTTCTACCCCCAATTCTTTTTCTCATCATCTTCCTCATATCCTTCCCCTCCATTCAGAGGTTTCCACAGCTGATCCTCTTCCTCCCTCCTACTTTATCCTCTTCTTATCTGATGTTACACCTACCCCTTTCTTGCCCTCTCACACTTAATCCATGAATCTTCTGTGAGGTCCTTGTCTTTTTTTCTGCCTGGCACTCCATCTCCACCATCCTGTTGTACACTTTACAACCAGCCTCTTTAAAGGCCCTCGCTGCCACTGATTGTTTATCAGTTAAATGATAGTAGTTGTACCATCATCGTCCCTCATTTTGTCTGCAGCGCGGCACACATCTACACACATCTGCGTGGCTGGTACGTGCCAGACTGGCTTAGCTTTAAATCTGACAACACTTCATCTGCCTTAAGTACTAATTTTAGAATTAGCCTCCGGTGTATAATGAGTGTATGTTGGTACCCAACCTCTTCCAGTTCAGTAGATTTGAAGCTTGATGAACTGAATTCTCACTCCTCAGGCTTAACTACATTGAAAAAGTCCTAAAGATGTCGAATCCACAGTGTTCTGCAGCTGGGGGAACAGGGCGGACCGCCAGTTTGCTGAACATACGTGCAAATATGGGGCCTCTTCTTTTAAGAGGGCTTCATGCGCTGCTCATAAATGGGCGCCACTCTGAGAGTGGAGCGGCGGCAGCCTGTTTGGGAAGCTGCCTGGTGGAGAGCCAGCTGTTTTGGGTCTTTCGAGAGTGACTGCACCGTGGGGAAAGTGATTTTTACAACAAAAGGAAAAGGGTTTTACAAGCCTTGACCTGTTCTTGCTACCTCCTCCATATTCAAATCAAAGCATTCTCACTGCAGCAGAACCTCTAACAGAATCAGAGCCACATGGTTGCAGTTAAATAGTGATGGTAGAAAGATACATTTCAGATGCATTATTTATGAAATAGCAAATGCCAAGATTTTTGCATCTTTTTAGGCTGTTTCCTAAGTCTGCTGCAAAACCAAACCAAAAAGAACCAACTCAAACAGATAACGAAAAATAATAAAAATTCATCGTGCGAACGCTGCAAGTATTCCACCCAGCCTTAGTACTTCTCCAAACATGGTTTGATGTTCGCTCCACTCCGCTCCTGTACAATGAACATATTTGGCACATTGGGGCTCATAAAACTCAAGGTCGGCAAGCATTACGATTCAAGAATTGTAAGCAATGAAATGGTGCAAATGTGCAGAAAAGCCCAAGAGCATACTATAATAAGGCAACATATACATAAAATGATTATACAAATTAAGGCCTCACTTCCGTGCCTAAGTGAAAGCCTCATTAAATCAGCTGAACGTCACTGTAAACTCCATCTTCAGTTGATTAGTGAGGTCAGAAGGCATTCAAACACAGCGGCAGGACATTTTCACAGACTCTAAGTCAAACAGACACTTTCTATTTCTTGTTATTGGGACGAGGCCTGGGCTTCTTACTGGAATACGATCCAAAGCACTGTTTTTCACATTAGATCCCAAGGCCGAGGGATGGGGAGGGATCCAAGGCCTAATTTTATGACAATAGCTGAATAGTCCTATCCTCCATGTGAGATGATATTACCTTGAAAGTCCGACTGGACCGCTCCCAAGGGTCCGTAATATTCGCTGTTTAATTTGATTTCCTCTCTGATTGTCCGTGAGTGAATCGCCGACCTGGATATGTTTGAAACCAAAACATTCAAAATCAATCTGTCCAGAATTCAAGCAGCGCAGAAAGTAAACTCCAACATATTGAATTGCCTCAGGGATGTTTACAGCGTGGCTTTATGTATTCTCTGTATTAATGCATTTCAGGCTATTGGTGTGGACGTGAAATATGTTTACAGTCAAATCTGCTGTCATTATCATCTTTTCACTAACACTATTGGCCAATGCTGCCAACAACTTTTCCCTCCTTTTCTGATGCTGGTTGAAGCAATTGATTAATTTACAAACATCTATGAGAGCAGGCTGTTGATGTGATAAAATAGGATTTGCATAAGAATTTACTTTTGGACTCTTGAGACTGAGGGATCTGTGTCACAGACCACACACAGTGTTGTTATTAACAGGTCATATTTGGTCTGCGTGTTGCGTGAAACCGAGGCATCTCGTTCTCTAAGAGTATCAGGGAATTTATGTGACATTTAGGAATGGAATTTCTTTTTTTTCCAGGCCTGGGTTTAACCATAATTAAGCAAGTATAAGAGTAGAGTCGAGTATATAAGTAAAATATTATCTGGTTCACAGTACAACGTTCTTTTATGTTGTTAATTTTTTTTTCAGGTTGAGTAGCTAAAGATTTTTAAATCACATCCAACTGTTTGTCACACCAGGTACAATTTAGGATTGGCGACCAGGTGGAATAGGACCTGGAACCTTCTGAATGGCAGTCTAGAATCCTCCGTCTCTGTACATGTTACACGTTGGACCTTCAACACTGGTTGTTGTGGGCACGAAAATCATTAAATAATTTAAAAAAAAAATTATCTGGTATTCTATAATCAATATGGAGGCGTTTACATCAACATCAAATAGAATTGTGAGATTCTTAACAAAACTCAGCCCTAATGAAAAATACATTGGAACTGTATCAACATCTCTGTGTTTAAATGTTTAACTCAAGTGGTGAAACGCAGGTTAAAATTATAGAAACTTTTTAGCACGGAACAATTTACACTTTTTTTGTCATTGCTGAAAAAGACATCATTTACCTGACAATGACAATCAGTCTGTGGCAGCTCATGATGAGCGCAAACCCCATCTGTTTTTGACTGACAGCTGCTTTTGACAACACTTTATCTGCTTCGGTCACATTCTACATACTTCCTCCGTCTGCTCCCTGACTGCTCCGTGGTGAATTCAAAACCCATATTGTAGTGCTTTTAGAGACGCATTCATCAGGACCATTTATCTTTCCAATTCAGCCCCTCTCATTTAATTAGCCAAACGTATAATCCTTGTCATTGTTATTAGAACTGCTTCATTAGTTTTGAGAACAAGAGAACGGTGCATTTGTTAAGGGAAATCTATAGGGTGAGTAAAGCTCGGCCACTTTGAATAAATCGATCTGACCTGACATTCTTTAGCTAGAGAATGTTACTAACTGGGAAACCTGATATCATCTTTGTGTTTTCAGTTTCTTATTGTCCGAAATTATGGTTGCATTCTGCACCATTTAGGAAAACATTACCGTGACAACACAGAAAATTGCTGGAAACAACCAAAAACACGTGTTTACAGGCATTACACAGCAAATGATGTTGAAACAATGAAAAACTAGCCTTTAAATTACAGATAAATTAAGGGCCGAAGAAAAAAGAACACTGCTTAGTACACCTTCTGGTTTGGACTACAATGATGACTTCTGGTGCGGCTACATGAGTTAGATGTAGAAAAATGGTTTTCATGTGTGGTTCGTTGCTGCAGGCCGTCCGCCTCTGAAACATTGGCTCGGTCCACTGACGCATACCACAGTCAATTGGTGGAACGTCAGTGTAGCTCGGAAATGCGTGGACTGGATTGACTTTAAACATGCAGCACGGCTCAAATGTTGTTTTTCTTACTGGCCAAACGTTTCAACACTTCGACTGGGTCTTTACCTATCACTTCATGTTATGTCTTCTTTAAATGCAATTATGGTTTTGTCTTTTGTAACACCATCTGCCATCTGGAAGTTGTCCTTTAACAGTAAAAACAGACCCTGTCCTTCTCCAACACTGTTTTTTCTTCTTCCTTTTTTTTTTTGGCATGTGTCCATCCTCTGTACATGAAGACATGAGCTGCCTTTGTTTCTTTGGCTCGGTGTCGGGTTACCAGGGATGGCTGTAGTGTGTGTTTAATGGAAATGCTATGCAGGAGAAAAAACATGTGGCAGTTCTTAGATATATGCACATCCGTAAGGGGATACTCGTGAGCTCCCCTCACACTGACTGTTTGCCTTATTAAGGCTGTCGTCCTGTGACTGCAAACAAACTGTTGAGTGCAGTGAGATGAAGAAGACCCTTCAGAGTACTGTCCTGGACAGTTACTGTATACATTATTGTACTTTAGGCTCCAGGAAGAGGACTGTGCATGTCACAGGTCTCCACGGTGTAAATGCTCTACTGAGATGAAATACAAAGCGTCTGTAATTTTATCTCCTGGCAGCAGCGGCACATGAGGACGTTCTCAGACCTTTGACCATCACAGTTTACAGGAGACACTATAATTTATTGCCTCGGATAGAAGCTTTTGTTTGGTTCAGAGGCCACGTTAGGCTGAGCTGATTAGTTGATGACAATAAATGGGGTTACTGAGCCGACTTTTTGTCATTGACTCAAAGTCGAAGTGGTCTTGTACTTTCTTCCTGTTCTTCCTCGGGATCCTGAGACGCTTCTTCCAAGGTTTTTTTTTTTTTTAAACAGCGTTGGCATGTCTTTCCAGATTTAAGTAAAGTTTGGACAAATAAAAAAGACGAGATAGTGGATGAGTTAAGTTCCTTACCTTACGAGGTGTTAGCATTTGAGCTTTAATGACCTCAGTCATAAGATTGATGAAGTAAGCGTGGCCCAGTGTGTTGAGAACCCAGAGGATGTTTATTATGTAGGGTACCGTAACAGTGGTGGGTAGACTGTTATTGTGAGTGTGGCCCAATTCTAAAACAGTGGCAGTAATAATTAAAACATACCTTAACTCTGTGTGTCTGGGGCTACCTCTGGTTTGTTTTTAAAGACTGCAGGTGTAGGAGATGTAAAACCAAAACACTCAGAGCCAGTAAATCTGAGGTCGTAGATATGCACCAATAGCAGGTTTCCAGTCGGTGGATTTCCTGTGAAGAGCCTTTGAGGATGGATAAACTTCTGCCTTTATGAGAGCAGCCACTGAGCCGCTGACTGAGAGCTGCATGTGTGAGCAGCCCAGGCCTGCAGGGGATGAAGGTGGTGCTGGACGCTCGTAAATCTTACACAGGGCCCCCTTCCTCCATGTTTTCACCCACCCACCCGTCTCTTTCACACATACACACCGCAGCCTGCAGGATGGGCCAGTGCTCCAGAGACACATGCCTTTTATCTTCGGCTTCTCTTAGATTTACACTAAAGCCTGGCACCCTGAACTAATCTAAATGCTTGTTGAAGGACGTGAGGTGATCACGCCCACTTGACCTCCGGCTTTACTAAAAAGAATCTACAAAGTTACAAGTCATTGGACTATTGCAGGACTGTAGTTAGGCGCATTTAAATTGGACTCCATTCTGCACTACTTGGAAAAGAAATTCACAAAAACAGCACAGAAATCTGCTGGAAATGGCCAACATGTGTGTTTAGAGGCATTATGGGATGTTGACATAATGAAAACGAAGTCTTAAAATTATAGATTAAATTAGAGGAAACCAGCTGCAATGAGTACTTTGCCCTCATTATTTAGTATAGTGTTTACTTAAAACTTAAACAAACAAATACATTTAGAAATTTTGTGAAATTATTCTGTAATTTAGTAAAGATCATTTTTCATGTTAAAGAAAGTCCAAACCCAGAATAAAAACATCTGGGTAAATTGTATCCAGCAACATCTATTGTGTTATTTATGAAGTCTTCTGTTATTCAGGAACAATTTATCATTTATGAAAGCATTTGTTGAGAGAATTGTCAATACAGTGAGTTACTACTATCTCTGATCTTTGGTTCAGTTGGAGGCTAAAGTCTGAAAGATCCAGTAAAACCCTTTACAAAAGCAGGTCCAAGCTGCTACGTCAGCTCTGACCATATTTGACCCGTAGGTGGGGTTTTAGTTTGGTGTTGTTTATTTTGTTTTGTTTTGTTTTCTGAGGGATTACAGTGTTGGCCCTGCATCAGCTGTCACCCTGGATGACCACCTGTGTGGCCTGTGCCTCTGTCAGGATGGAGACGTCAAGAGATTGCTAGTTGGAGATTTAGTGTTTTCATTTTCAGTCGCAGTTTTGTTTAAAAAAAAATCCGATGATCCCTGCTGAATTATTCCTAGTCCTGCATCAACTTCCAGAAGCTTGTCCTAAATCTTCTGCACTTCCAAAAACAACTAAGGATGATAAAGTATTTTAATTGTTGATTATAATCTAACAAAATTGAAGTTAACATTTTTTTCTTGCCTATCTAGCTCTACATTGAAATGCTGAAATAGGAACTAATTTATTATGATAAAAGCATTAATGTCACTTGTGGTAATAAATAATGGGGATGAAGTAACCGTTGTGTTTGTCTACTAGCCTAATAAAACACACAGACAAAGGATCACGACTAAACCAAACTGTTATCTATAAGTAAATGCTTCAAAATTAAATTAGCCTGTAGGAGACAAAGGAGTGTCTCAGCTTCACTGGCTTTTCTGGGTGTTCAGTTTACATTTGGCCGACAGAGCTGTAATAAGATGTGGTGGTGGTGGTGGTGGTCCGCTGCTCGCCAAGTGATTTATTTACAGAAGCTGTTATCAGCAGCATGTCAACGCACAAATGAATCATACGAAAATCACAGCTAACGCAGGGAAGTCCCACGAGGCTGCTGCTGTGATCTGAGCCCAAACAGTGGTGCTCGAACATGCCGTGGCAGAGGCGGCATTTGTTATTTTTTGGGGGTGATTTTTAATTTGATTTTTAATATGAATGAATGACAATGTTGTAATAAAAGGGTGTGGGGGGCAGTGATTTTACACTGATTGATTTGTCAAAGATCTCAAAATGTTGACTTTTCTCTCTTTGTTCTACAGCTCCATCTACTGTATCCATAATGCACCAGGTCAGTCGCACCGTGGACAGCATCACTCTCTCCTGGTCCCAGCCTGACCAGCCCAATGGCGTCATCCTGGATTATGAGTTGCAGTATTATGAGAAGGTACTGTCGGTGTCCTTCGTACACTAATCCATACAACCACGGGATCCACGCCCTAGTTTTCTATCCGGCTAAAAAAAAATCATGTGCTAACCTATTTGTTAAGTTGCGCCTTCATACTCATCATTTGCATAACAGCACATCCTTGGAGGCAGGTCCACAAAGTAACTGAGCTCTGCTTAGAACCTAAGCTCGTTCTTTTTCATTTACAATTACAGTCAGTCACTGGGAACCCAAACCACACGCAGCCCTGCAGTTGGGCCACAGAGAATTGATGCTCCGAGACTTGTGGTTGAAACAATGGTGCACTGACGGCTGTAAAAATAGTATTTAAGAGGCGAGCTGCTCAAGACTGCATTCTTTCTCACAGGAGAACTCACGGTCTTAGATGTGTGTCGAGTCAAGAGCTGCTATTACTTAAGATAGACACGTAGACGCAACAAACACGCACTGGCGCATACACAGAGTCACATCATGTGTTAAACCTTCATCTACACGTCGAGCCTATTCACTTTAAAATGGATTCCAGTGTCAGTGACACTGCTGGAGAGAGCTGTCATAACAAACGCCGTGGCTCCTGCTGCGGCTCCCAGGTCTGAACTGAACATTCGTTTGAAGGGAGTCGGCTGAAGGAGCCTCAGTCCCTGCTCTCAGACCTGTCAGCATTCTGGAGAGGAGCAGGGTGGCAGTGAAATATCACTCTGATCATCAGACCAAACAGTGGAAAAAAGCAGCCTGACCTGAAACTGCCACCGAATTCTGTCTTCTTTACTGCAGTTGTTGGATGTGTCGATTGTTGGACTCCTGCTGTTTTATCCGACATTATTCTTTCTGTGACAGAAATGATTGCTTTTGTGGTTTCTGGATTTGTCTTTAACAAAAATTGCTATTTTTTTATACTCTTTTTAAACAGATTTTACTTTTATTTCGTTTAGTTTGGAGAATAATTTTCAAATAAACCTTACAACTAATAGTATTTATTGTACCCTAAAATATAAAACAAATGTGTTCAATGTGATATATATATATATATATATTTATACATCATCATAAAAAAGAGAAATGCCCAGTGACACTGTTGCATCACATTGTTTTCAACTGTAACTTGCATATTTATGCAGATGACATTATTATTATTATTGTTAACCATGACTACTGTAGTACTGTACTCTATACTGTGTAGCGATTTAATAGTATTGTTTCCTTTCTTGTCTTTAGGAGCAGTCAGAGTACAACTCCACCACCATCAGGAGCCCGACCAACACCGTGGTCATCCGTGGCCTCAAACCAGGAAGCATATACGTTTTCCAGGTCCGGGCTCGAACCGTGGCCGGGTTCGGTCGCTACAGCGGGAAACTGTACTTTCAGACCATGACTGAAGGTGAGCGTTCACGTCTCGATCATCATTTTCACACACAATAAAACTTGGGTCATGAACGCAGCTAAAATGAATGTTAAATATCGTTAAATAAACATCCTGCTCACCTTGAATTGAATGAGTGAAATTCCTCTAAGTATTTATTCGCAAATAAGTCTTTGAGGAGTTCTTTCTTCACAGCGGTGAGCAGAAAATATGCCTCTGACTCAAAGATGAAGTCAAATGTTTGTACAATGGCACAACCCGGAGTGAAAGAAACATTTAGTAAACATCAGTCATGTAGGTTAATGTCAGAGCCAAGGCCTGGGTTTTCCCCCAAGAATCTCTCATTTCCTTCAGCCTGCAGAGCCCAGGGCCATCATTAGCCTCAACGCTTTGCACAAAAAGGCCCTGATGCTGCCACACGCACAGACTCCAGCAGTCAAGATACATCAAACAGAATCACAACTGTGAAACAGTAAATAAACCAAGGTTGTTTGAAGCCCTGTGTGCGGCTCATCATTATTTCATCAAAATTGTCCTTTAAATTTAAATATCTGTTTGGTTGAAACTTTTTTTTACAGATTTTTTTTTCATTTTTCTGAAAGACTAAACATCAGTCATATAATAAAATGTATCAATGAATGTGAAAATTCTTCAAGACATATGGCAAATTTCTAAATCAAATCACGACTTAAACCTTAGATTTTTACACACACACATATATATATATGTTAAAATGTTGCTATAGTGTGTGTAAAATACAGCAGGTGTATTGAAAATTGGTGATGACTAATGGATATACAGTTTGTGTCCATGTGTTAATATTAACAAAAAATTAATCTGAATATTATCAAAATTAATTTAATTCTCCATAACATTACAATATAACTATACATACAATGCTCATTGGTTATATTAGTAAAAAAAACTTAAATCAGTTTTCCCAAAGTAATTAAACATCATTTCAGATTTCAAAGAAAACCATTTATTTTATGGTACTTGCACTTCTCCAAAGAGGGCTCTGGATCTGGCTCTGTCTCCAGTCGAATCCCTGCTCTTGGCTGCCCAGTCCATCTGGGTCTCACCCAAACATGCTCTCTGTGCTCAATTCACACAATTTTCTGACAGATGATTTGTCCGTATCCGCGCCATCTGAGCACATTCATTGTGTCTGTGAAAACGGGCCTCGCAGCCAATCAAGATGCCAAGTTGCTCGGTGCGTTCTCCCAGCCGTATGTCAGTCTGTCACCCAGCGCTCCCTCCATATGCAGCAGCTCAGATGCTCGTCCATATGTCTCAGCCTGTGACTCTCTAAATGTGTGCGCCGTGTTAATGTATGTGTTTCCCCTTGTAACAGAGGAGTACAACACTAGCATACAGGAGAAGCTGCCACTCATTATTGGATCAGCAGCTGCCGGCCTGGTCTTCCTCATCGCTGTGGTCGTCATCATCATCGTCTGCAACCGGTGAGTCAGACCTTTTCCTGTCTCTATAAAAAGTTGACTGCCTGCAACACTTCTGCAAAAAGGTCACAGAGTTGGCAATGTTTGGCTTTAGGGTTTTTTTATCAGTAGAATAGTAGAAGTGTGAGAATGCTGATGTGAATTCTGGGTTCAAGAGGTTACGCTTAGAAGATATATGGTCGGTGCTGGTGCTAAAAAATATGAAATGTTTATTTTGTTTATTTTGTTTTAGTTCAAGTGTAGCTTAGAGATAAACAGTGTTTGTAGCTGCTTAGTTATTGGGGTTGATCCACAAGTGTATTAGGTAGATTTGTATGGTTGAAATATAACTGTAGTATCTTACGTTATGATTAACTAAACTGTATAAAGGTGTAATTTCATAGTCTAACCTTGTGCATTTACATTCTGATGTGACTCTGCTTCAGTTACTTAATAAATTAACTGCATATTAAAGGCAACAACACAGTTTTATTTACAAGATCCACAACGTTATTTTTCTTGTTAGCCATAATGAGCTCTGTCTTGCATTGATTGGTTGTGGAGAGGCACCTAAGACGTAAGTGCAGGATCAGTATTCTTTTGTGCTAATGAAATAACTTAAAAGGGTCCAAATTATTGTACATGAAGGATTTTTGGAATATTTAATTGCACGTTATACAAAGGGAAATATCGTCAAATAAAAGAGATAATTTTACATGTAACAGCACAGATTGTATAAAAAAAACAGCCCCTACAGGAAATTATTGGAACTGCTACCCAAACACAGGATAACCAACCACTAATTTTTCATATCTTAATTTATATATTGCAGCTTTAAGTATAGTTTAATAAGTCATTTGACTTATTTTAATTTGATTTTTTAATCACTGTGATGCAATAAGCATGTGTCTCCCCTGGTAAATGTTATGACACGTTACTGTCATGGTGTGACAGCCAGTGGGAACACTTTAATTAAAAGTAATGTAAAGCCAGGGGGCGCTGATGCTGTTGTTGTAAAGAATAACTAAAGCAGAAGAAAACATACAGCGTCAATGATTTCATTTACGCTCCTTGGAGACCGGGAGTTGACCATTGATGTGCCTTTAAATGTGAGGGTTGTTTGTCAGTTTAGGTTGTTCCTGTAATGCACTGGCAACCAGGCATGATTGTGTCCCTGCCTTTTTGCCCAATGTCTGCTGGGATTGGATCCAACCCCAGACCTAATAGCCCTAATCTTAATGGCTGGTTACCATTTCCAGTGCAGCATAACATTCCTTGCTTTTTTAATTTTTTTATCTGCATAGTTCTGTCGTTGTTTTGTACTGTGCTATCTTCAAGCCCAGGTAGACCTGAGGGTGTTTGATCTGTGCTGCTACCACACCCTGTTACCCGTCTGTGAACCAGAGCTAGAGTTTCTTTGTCTTTTCCACCAGGAGGCGTGGCTTCGACAGGGCTGATTCTGAATACACAGACAAACTGCAGCACTACACCAGCGGCCACAGTGAGTAAAAACCAACCCCACCCCTCCCTGTACCACCTCTGGTTATTCTCCCAGCACCAGGCACACCTGTCTCCATGGCTACCGCCTCACACCGTTATCTCCATGGCTATCATTCAGCTCTCTGCTACCTCACACACCTGTCTCCATGGCTACCACCTTGCCTGCTGGCGTCCTTGGCTGCAGACCAGCACAGCACCACTTAATTTGTCCCACACTCACCAGAGCTCCTGCCTGTTGTTTAACTGCTCATTTGGAGTGTGTAGATTTAAAGGCATCAAAAGAGTCTTCTTCTATGTGTGTGTGTGTGTGTCCTCATCATTGTCACATTTCACCATTAGATGATTCCATTGTGGTGAAAATAGGTCACTTTTCTGTCGCCCCCAGGTCCATTTGCATGTTAATGTCACACAAGTCATTTTCCTTTGTGAAAAATTCATAGTGCTTGTGATTTAATGGAGTTTGTAAATGTATTCTTTCATCAGAGATTACAGAAGTGATTGACCTAAATAAAGGATATTTTGGAATACATCCTTCAAATGAAGAATGAGTTGTGTCAACAGTGGAGCTAATCTACCTTTTTCTGGCATAAGAGACAGATTACAGATATAGATTTATCTAGAAGCCTTGGCAAAACTTTGTCATTTTGTTTAGGTACTTCACAACTGCAACTTTCCTCATATTTTGTTTGTGAGCTGTAAAAGAAAAAAAGCGACAGTTTGTGAGTGTGTGACAGCTGAAGCCAAGTGTGTATCCTGTCCTCAAACCAGTAGCATGTCAGGTTGATGCCCTTGTTTTTGGTGGTCTCTGCCATGGAAGGAGGGTGGTCCTTTGAACAGTGCCTCAGAGCAGGAAGTGATTGTAGGGTATTAGTTGGAGGTGGGGGTGGAGACTTTGCGTGGTCGGCTCCTCTCCATCTGTTCATCTCCGCAGCACGGTTCTTCAGAGAAGCATGCCAGGTTTTCGGGGCGACATGCATGCTCTTCTAGCTCTGCAGCATAAGTTCAGTATCCTTTCAGTTAGCCTCAGACCTGATGTGAAGGTGAGAGACAAATAATCGGATTTAAAACTCAGGACTCTTAAGTCCCCGGAACACTTAAGGCCACCTTAAGCCAATTTACCTGCCATCGGGGCTTAGGAGAGCCAATTTATTTCTTGGAGTGAGGCTGAGCAATGCTGATATAGTGCTCAGTCGTGCACTACAGTACATGTGTATATGTACACACACACACACACACACACATACAGCCGTATACACCGGGTATGTGGTTAATATTCTAAATCAATTGTGATGTAAAGAAGAAATCTTATATTTGTGTGAGTGCAATTTCTTCCTAACAACCCTGACGGTGAGAGCTGTACACTTGACCAGGAGAGTCAAATATCGTATCATCTCCTGTTCCCTTTTTTCCAAGTGACTCCAGGAATGAAGATATATATTGATCCGTTCACATACGAGGACCCCAACGAGGCTGTGAGAGAGTTTGCCAAGGAGATTGATATATCATGTGTGAAGATTGAGCAGGTCATCGGTGCAGGTAATGAAAAACTGACTGACATTTTGATGACACAGTGCTGGCTTTGTAATAAAGCCTAGCTGCTACTCTGAGTCTAAATCTAACCGCTTCAACAGGAGAGTTTGGAGAAGTCTGCAGCGGTAATCTGAAACTCCCGGGAAAAAGGGAGATGTTTGTGGCCATAAAGACTCTGAAGTCTGGATACACTGAAAAACAGAGGCGGGACTTTCTGAGCGAGGCCAGCATCATGGGGCAGTTTGACCACCCCAATGTCATTCACCTAGAGGGCGTGGTCACCAAGAGCAGTCCGGTCATTATCATCACTGAGTTCATGGAGAATGGGTCTTTGGATTCTTTCCTCAGAGTAAGAGATTTTTTTAAACTCTGTTTGTCAATTATTGTAGATTTCTGAAATAACATTATTTACTTAGTTCCCAACAGTTCCAGACCTCGGCGAGTGGGTTGATGAAGTGACAATGTTCAGTAAAAGGCTGAAAAATAATTACTTTTTTTACATCAAGAAAATGTCAACCGTTGTACAGATGATTGTGTGATTTACAGGGTAGAACAATTTGGTCTGATAAAGAACATTCTATTAATGTTTGTTATGGTGCCATGTCTCCATTGGAGTTTTCGAAGTAGATCAATTAATTCAAGTTTTTGTATTTGTTTACACAAGAAAATGTAATATTTATGCCCCAGTTGAGGCCACTCTTGTGTGTTAACACTGAAGCATCCTTCGTTAGTAGTAATCTAAGAGAAATAAACTGCTGTTTGGAGTGATATCCTCCAGTGGTGTGCTTGCAATGGAAGATTGCAGCTAGTAAAATGTTTGATAGCAGACTGACATCAGCTGGTGAAACTGCTGACAGCTCTGCAGTTAAACTGCTCCAGCTCCAGCTGAAGTCATTTTCTCAGGCTGTTACAACAAACCACTTTACTGCAGTGATCCAGCCGGTCTTCATTCAGAACTTTACTGTGATGAGATTAGGGGGGGAAAAAATTATATGATGATGACCTCACATTCACCAGGGTTTGCTACAGTAATACGCTGTGCTACCTGCTGACTGCCTGTCAAATTACATCCTCAGGCCAACGTTTCTGCTGTGCAACGCAGGTATTAGACCGACCCAACTTGACTGGACTAAAACTGAGGTTTATTCACCACCTCGTCAATCATCATTTCTATGAATGGAAAAATAAGCATTCAATTCATCATGCTGTCTTTCACATGGATTAAAAAAGCTTTGTAATCTAATATTATTTAGCCTGATTTAGTCAGAAGAATTCAATCCTTCACTGCACGTTAACAGATGCGTGGTTGTACTCGGCGTTTTACATCTGTGCATATATGAGCAATAACTAGACATGGTTTATACAGGACATTCCGTTGTGGTAAGCTGTAAGTAAATGTTATTACTCACCAAATCAGCAGCTCTCACCTGCGTGTCTGTGCAGCATCATGTTTAAGACTCAGACTCCTGGTGTGTTTTTCAATTTAAGGCAGTCTGGAATAACAGAGCTGGATATCATCAGTTAGTTCAACACCAGAGAAGTTTGTCGACGTAGAGACGTCTACATCTGAAAAGTTTCCATGTTTACGACCTGGATAAATAAACACAGTTCAGTTTTAGAGCTTAAAGACTTGAAACAAGTTGTCAGACTTCAAGTTTTACCTGAAGCTTGTTTTGAGATGATATACTCCACCTACCAGCTGCTGGTGGAAGTGGTAGACATTTCTTTAGGGAATATATATTTGTGTGTGCGTGTGTGTGCTTTCACTGTAGTTGTTCTTTTTGGATAATAGGCACTTAATAACTTTGATAAAATACTTCAAACCTTTTAAGTATTTAAAAAGAACATTCAATATTTGTACTTGTTGCCCTTAATAATTAGTTTACCCTGAGGGCTAATGTAGAGAAACAAAAGCTGGAAGACTGACTTTTTAAAGAAAACATCTGGTTCGTGGACCCCCGGGTTTTCAGGTGGCTACAGACTATCGTGCCCCTGTCAGCAGGTCCACCATGTTACTGGACCTGCTCAGCCAGGACAGAGGGCTTCTTTCCTGGACGAGGGAGGGCTTGAGAATTGTTATTTTTATCTTTAGCATCAAAACCCGATTTACCATTCAACTCACAAAATAATCCCAAACAGGCTAGGAAAATGTTGACTGTTAATGAGTATGAGGTTCTGCATCCCTGCCTTTAACTTTTGCACAGTTCTGTATATGCCTGAAACTGTGTGATTAGATAAGTTAGGCTGTGCCAAAAACTATATTACAGTATATTTACATTATATGTATTTACTATTAAATTGACAAAAACATTTCTTTACATGAATCTGCAGTGCCGGAAAAACATAAGCAGCACTTTTAAACTGAAGACACACTTTCCCTCCCCCTTCATTCACACTCTCCCACCGTATAAAGCCCTGTCTGACAGTCAGTTTCAACATCCTCCTGAAAGACCACATCAAACCCGACCTATAGAAAGACACGTGCACGCTCCTGCCCGTGCACAGCTATGAAAGGAATCTGGGGAGCGTGTATTGGCATTCAGCGGCCGACCTGTGAGACTCAGAGCATCAGCTCTTTTCTGAATCTGATCACCTAGTGAAGGGTGTTTGTGTATATGTAGATATCTGCTAAACACATTTGACAGCAGTTTCTATTCACACCAACAGGGCGGCTCTGCAGCACCTCAGCCTGATAGTTTATGACAACAGATGCTGACGGTGTCGAAGCCTCTGAACAATGCTCTGTGTCGTCTCAGAGGTGATTGGAGGGTCATTGTTTAGAATGAAAGCTTCTATGAGCTGCTGAGAGAACTGCAGTATTCCCTTTACTCTTGCCGCCGCTGCAAAGAAAACTGCAGTATGAAGAGAGCCAGGAAAGGAGGATGCATTGATCTAAGCCAGGCTGAGTTAGTGGAAGAGAATCAGAGAATATGAAACATTCCTTGCATGAATTATTCAAACAAATAAATTATACATGGTTTAATACCAAATTGTAATTTTTTCCAGCTTAGTCGAGCATAAAGACTTTGGAAGAATCCCTCTAATTAAAGTATATGCAAACACGGCACTCTGATTAGGTGACAATGTGTATTTGTGAGAAGGATTTCATGAATAATGCATCCTGGTTAATTGCTGTGGTACACAGAGAGGAGCAGCTTGGTGCGAGGAGGGAAGCATTCACTTGGATAATGAGCAGCAAAATGTTTGAAAGGGAAATAGGCCAATGGAGCGGTCATGCAGACTCTTGATACGACTGTGCTCAAGGCCCCGCGCGCCTGCTTTTTATATTCCCTCTCTTTGCTTTCCCGTCTGTCCACACCCGGCCCTGAGCTGCCGTGATCAGCTCTCTGGAATCTTCTGTTCTCCAGGCCTCGTGGTGGGTGGTGGGGAGAGTGCAGGTGTGCACAGTTGGACGCACAGCTGCAACACCGCTCCAGACGCTCCCTGTACGCGGGGTAAAGCCCCTCACCAAACCAGAGAGGGGAACAGCTGTAGACAGACAGCCAGGCCCATGTTAGCTCCGCCCTGTTTGGTTGTAGAAGGTTAAGACCAACCCAAACTTTGCTGTTTTTTTGTAACCTAACAAGGCTTTTAAAGAAAACAACTTCATATATAAAGGTTAAATGTTAATCATGTATATGATGAACACTATTGGTGATATGATGAAATTTGAATGTTATTTCAGAAATGACTGGAATGATTGATTTGTTATAATTCATGAACCAGACGGACTGATATTAGTCTTTGCAGTTATTTTTGTGTACTACTACTTTTGTTACTGTACACATTTAGAACTAATTGCTCCCATGAATTCTCTGACAAACTTGTACAGAAAACAGAAAAGGTGAATGAACTGAGTAAAAACATCACCATTACATGTTGCTTAATCACGTAATATGACATGATATAATTCGACACAACTACAGTGAGGTGACCTCTGTGAACTATTGTCAGCATCATAAATTCATCATCAACATTTATCATTTATTAAACCCCTTTCTCTGGACCTCCTGCAGCAAAACGACGGTCAGTTCACTGTGATCCAGCTGGTTGGTATGCTCCGTGGCATCGCCTCAGGCATGAAGTACTTGGCAGATATGAACTACGTGCACCGTGACCTTGCAGCAAGAAACATCCTGGTCAACAGCAACCTCGTGTGCAAGGTGTCCGACTTTGGTCTCTCGCGCTTCCTGGAGGACGATACCTCGGACCCGACCTACACCAGTGCTTTGGTAGGACAACGATCACGTCTCATTTCTCTCCTCACAAGATAAAGCAGGGAGAAAATCACTGAGACAAGGTCAGGGATGTAGTTTGAAAACACGTCTGCTCCGCTCTGATTCATGTCTTTGCTCTTTTGCTGCCAGACAGTTGAGTTCAGTGCTGAGTTTTTGACATTTCTACCCTGTAATCTGTGTTTAAACCAGCATGGATGCCTCAAATGCTGACTTTTTTTTAGTGTAAGACGCCGTGACAGTTTAACATCCATTTTCTCATGACCTTTGTGTTGTCAGGGTGGAAAGATCCCGATTCGATGGACCGCCCCTGAAGCCATCCAGTACAGGAAGTTCACCTCTGCCAGTGATGTGTGGAGCTACGGGATCGTCATGTGGGAAGTCATGTCCTACGGAGAGAGGCCTTACTGGGACATGACCAATCAGGATGTGAGTATTCTAAACACACGTTTTACCGTCAAAATCTCTGAATGTTATTTACAATTTAACAACAACTTTACTTTGAGTTTTGCTCTGAGCCCGACAGTCCTCAGAGAAACATTTCCGGTCATCGTCATCTGCTTTCCCATAACCAAACAGTGGGTTTCACACGTGGGTTTTATATAGAAATGTCTCTATTGTCACCACAGAGACATAATCAGATCATTTTAAATGCACAGCAGTGCTCAGTGGACAATTTCTGCTCTTGACTGGAGCCTCCATTTCCTATCTCCCTCCGGGTAGCGGAGGCGAGAGCAAATTATGGGGAGAAGATAATGAAAATAGTTTGAAATTGAAAGTGAGAACACTAATGTGCTAAGAGGGAGTGAGGACCTGAACGCTTATCTTATTAGCAGCTTCAGATAGTGTTTCTGCTCCATTGGGGTGCTCCTTCGGCAGTCTCATGAATGAGATTAATCTGAGCCTGAATAGACTTCCTTTAATGGCCCTGATAATGAGCAAGGGATTGTACGTCCTCATCACAAGTGTCCTCCAGGTTGTTCCAATCTGTTAACTGTGCCCCCCAACAACCAGTGATGTCCCCCAGACGGAGGCAAACATATTTTTAGGGCGGCTCCTGCAGAAAGATAGAGATCATTAACTACTTTTTAAGGGTTTGAATCAGGTCATCATTGGTGAGTAGACATGTCAACGTGAGGATTATGTTCTACGCCAGACCCGACTCCGGACTCAATGCACCTATTGATGCATAAGATCACTGTGCAGTCAGACTGTAATTACTGACAATGTACAAAGAACAAAACAAATTCCCAGATAAAGTGTAATTGTTTAGTTTTAACACACACACCGCTCAGTGTACTGAAATGTGAGTGCAGTTTTGAATTTGTTTTCTAACAGGCAGACGAAATTAACATATTAACTTCTGATCACTAGTTTGTGAAATAAATCAGAATAAGTATTTGAATGCATTTTATTGCAGAATGTATTAACCAATAACCAGTCTGTCCACTTTTTTGGTTGCGCCCCACTTCTATTTCATAACCCGTTTGACGCACCCCCAATTCCCAACAACTTAAAAAATTGCATCAAGGAAGCATGTTGAAGTGACCGGAACCAAAAAGTGTATTTATCTTTATTGTATGGGAAAATCCCATTTAAAAAAACTCCCCAAATGACGTCACTTTTTTTATCCCTCGCACCCCCTAGTGGCAGTTCGCACACACCCACGACTTGGCACGCCACACTCTAGGAATCCCTGCTGTAGTACACTGTGGTCATTTACACACACTTCTTCTTCAGGCCTGACGCAAAGCTTGGCGTCTGACTAAAATCCGTCAACTCTATGAAGCTAAACTTAGCGTTATTCTTTAGCTTATTTTTCTTGAAGTTTTTCCATTTTATAATTCCGTCATGTGGATTAGTTTCAAATAAAAACAGGTGCAAAACATATACATCCAACCTGCTGTTATTTGTCTTTCTGTTGCAGCAATATACAGATTAATCATGACTAATCATGACTAATCCACAGCTGTGATTAATCAGATTAAAAAACATTACAGTCTGACAGCCCTAGTTTTTTATGAACTCCCAAAGAGACAGGGTGTCAGAATCAGGTTTCTCAGTTACTTTGCCATTTATGTGGAAAAACAATGTTAAGATACTTTAGTGCATTTGTAGGAATCACCTCAAATACTTTACGACAGCTGTTTGTAATAACTGTAAGGTCGTACGGTTTTTGCCCTTATAAGGTTGAAACAGACATGTCATGTTTTATTCTCTTTGTCTAAACCGTGAAGTACCAGTATCCTCAAACGTCTGTTTTCGTCTGTAAGTCAGTTCACAGGGTAGGGAAGGCAGAAAATAACCACATGAAGTCTGACTAACACTCAGAGAGCTCTGATTTATTGTCACAGTAGTCGGTAAATAATTTAGTAGCTGATTACTAAATGATTAATTGTTGCAGCTCTAATGAACAGTCTACGACTACGATGGTTGAACACAAGGGTGACTGCAGCAGTCGTGTTTCTCTTCCACACAGAAGAGAACACAGATGCTCATTTAACAACTGTGTACTTTTGTACTACAGTGAAAAAACTAAAACTTCAAAAATCAAATCAGTGTTTTCTCAGTGTTTTCATGAATTCTTACATTGTCCTTTGGCCCCTTGTGAAGTTTGTGATGTTTATTTGAGTTGAGAGCAGTTCCACCAAAAAGAAATCATTTTCCCCCTCAGCGTTTCATATGGTTTCATTTAAAGACAGAAAAGTGAATATTTTATAAAGAAATTGTTGAGATATTACAGAATAGAATCCTCCTCTAACCTCTGAGGTCCTGCCTGTGTGCCTGCTGAGGTTTAGTTTCATCGATAGGAAGAAACAAGCTCTTTGAACTTAAACATGAAAATGTGTGAGTCAAAAATGCTTTTTTTTCCTTGTAAATCAAAATGACGATGCTACGACAAATGTATACATATTCTTCATCAGAGAATTCTAGAGCAGAGCATTTTCACCAGGGGCCACATCAGAAATACATTGCCCCTTGAAAGGCAGGCCGTAACTGGAAGACTGTAGGAATGTGACTGCATAACTTATTAATGAATGTTTCTGCAATTGAATATTATTTATTCAAAGAACAAATATAGTAAACTGCTGTGTATTAAGACAACTTTTTATTTATGAGGTAAAGAAACGTAGACCTTAGTTTAAGGCAATTGTCACCTTTTGTAATGGCTACACCTGTCTGAAAACTTTGACTAACTTCTGATTCTACATTGTTATACAATTTATCTTTCTCCACTATTCTTCTTCTCCTTTTGTACAGTGTCACACCAAACCTTAAGTATTCTCTGTCTCCCCCTGCAGGTTATCAATGCCATCGAGCAGGATTACCGACTGCCCCCTCCCATGGACTGCCCCAGTGCCCTGCACCAGCTCATGCTGGACTGTTGGCAGAAAGAGCGGAACAATCGTCCCAAGTTCAGCCAGATTGTCAACAACCTGGACAAGATGATCCGTAATCCCAACATGCTGAAGGCCATGACTCCGTTATCGTCAGGGTGAGCGGCAGAAGAGCAGTTGATTCAAGAATTACCCTACAGTTAGCACGAATGTTAATGAGTTTGAGTTCTCCTACTTAAAGCATAATTTTTATTGCAGCACGATTATTATTTTCTTGTTTGTGGAGGTGTCACACTGAACAGCACACGGGTCGTGGCATGATTTTATATTCATGAGGCTGAGATTTAGAGGAGTTTAATCCATGCCCCTGCCTCGGTGCCATCCATAACACGCTTTGGCTTTGACGACAAACACACTGTCTCTTGTTTCTGCTTGGCGCCGAGCAGCTATGTAAATGAAAGCCATTCGGTTAGATAGATCCAATCCTTCCCACAAAGGCTGCGGGCAAATACAGGATCGAAACGGTTGTGTAATTCTCAAAACAAAACATTTTGAAGTGTTTCTGCTCTGAGTGTTAGTTTCCTTTGAGAGACAGGTTTTGCTGATTTTCATCAGTCCCAGCTGTACTCTCAGTTGTGGCAGCGGCGGCGGCAGTGGTGGTATTGCTCAGGAGCCAGATTTTCTACAGATGCTCAGAGGATTTATTAGCTCCCTGAAGCTTTACACAAGAAAAAGAAAAGAATATGGGTTTATGGAGACTCTCTGAGATTTTTTAGAAAATCTACTTGTTTGATTTTCAACTCGTCTATTTGTCTTTTCATCATTCCTAATCACTCCTGTCTCTGCCTGGCTCAGCGTTCACCTCCCTCTCCTGGACCGGAGCATCCCCGACTTCTCCAGCTTCAGCACTGTGGACGAGTGGCTGGACGCGATAAAGATGGGCCAGTACAAAGACAACTTCTCCAGTGCAAACTTCAATACCTTTGACGTGGTGTCTCAGATGACTATGGAGTAAGTTTTGGGTGATGTGACTGTTGTGGGTTTTCTGAGTCTTGTTTTCATAAAGTCGAACAAAGCACAAGACCCCGGGGCTCGGCGTTAAAACACGACGGTCTGGATCTTATTAGCTGATCATAATATTTCTGTTGCAAGGCTCTAACAGTGGGGGCAATAGCTCAAAGCTACAACAGCATCCTTTATTCTCTGTGTCGTGTGTTTAGAAAAATTATTAAAGTGTGACGCCATGCAATGGTGTTGGCTGTACTACCCAGAGAGACACAGACAGAACTCATTTCCTGTGAATGAAGGACAGTCAAACGAGCGAAACATATACACCCAGAGAGGCTTAGATAGACGATATTTCTTTGCGTTAGTCTAGTTTGTCCTGGTCTAAAGACTGAGAGTCCGTCTGGTTCACACTGTTCATTTATTCATTTGTCGTTAGTCATTGGCTGAGGCCGAAGTACAACCTGGACACTTCACCATCTCCCCATTCACACTGATGGTCAATTTAGGATGAACAGCTAACCTATTACTGCATGCTTTAAAAAAACCTCCTAAAGAAACGCTGGAGTTTAAATCCATGACCTTCTCTCTGAAAGGCAAGTGTGCTACCCACTTCACCCTCTGTGGTGCCCTCCACCTGGTTGAAATCTAAAAAAACCAAGTGACAGGTTCATTTCACTTCCTGAAAGAGGAAGTCGTTCAGGCGACTGAGTTGAACTCCACACCACGGCCGATCGAAAACACAGCCATTAAATAGATCTGTGGCTGAATGACTTCTGCTCCTCAGATGAACCCAGGTATAAGTGAGTCACGGTGAATCTTATCAGGTTCATTCTGGAGCTTAAGACGTCGTCAGATGATGAATCAGCCGACAGGAAGGTCGTCTTTAACAATAAGGTTGGACGTTCGATTGGTTAAGATCAGTCAGTGAGTCATTCAGCCTCAATGTGTGTTGAAGACACAAATAAAAGTATTGCTGGTTAGGTCTTTATTTGTTATGTTTAACAGTGAATTATAATTAAAAAGTGGAACTAAATCAAAATGAAACATTTATTAAGTTAAATGATAAGCAGCCAAATAACCCATAATGAAGTATTTATCTTTGATATGTGATGTCATTATTATGAGATTTTTCTTTCGAAAATGAGATCATTCATTCATTTAGCAAAAACAATTTATGCGTTCATTGATAATGAACACGACCGTTAGTCGCACCAAAGCCACTGCTTTGATTAAAAAAAAAAAAACCCTGTCGTTGTGATTTGTCATATTTAATGATCTGTGGGAAGAGTAATGTGTTTATGACATTGTTTTTTAGGCTGGATGTTTTTCTGACCTTGACATCAGCATAGAATAAAGGAGGGTTTTCTGTAGTTTTCCATATGTTTTTGCCTTTAATTTGCCAATTTGTAAAGGTCTTCAGTTCAGAGATTTGCTTTAAATGGAGACGTGTGAAAACATCCTCCTGACAACAGCTTCTTCTGTCTCTCACAGCGACATCCTGAGGGTGGGGGTGACATTAGCGGGTCACCAGAAGAAGATCCTCAACAGCGTGCAGATGATGCGGGCACAGATGAACCAGATCCAGTCAGTGGAGGTTTGACTCTTCGTGGAAGAGCAGAGGGAGGAGGAAAAGGCTTTTTTTTTTTTTTAAATTTTCCATGTGACAGTGTCTGGGCTTCCCACCAGACGATCATTCGTCTCTCCACATCCCTCTCTCCTCCTCCCCTCGTCACCCTCGTCTCTCCTTCCTTGAAGTAAGTAATGGAGAGAACGTTCATGTGATGAAGCTTCCGAGGGACAACAGCCAACAGCCCACCTCTAAAACCTTAACGTAAATTTAGATCAACCAGCGACACATTTCTATCTTCTATCTTCCACCGATCCTCATTTGATGTTGAACATTTACCGTTTTCAGTTTGTTTGTTCTGATGAATTTGTAAAGAGTTTTTTTTTTTAAAAGGACAAAAAAAAGACAAAGTGATAAAAGTTTTGGAGCTTATCTAAATGTATAGATGATATAAGGTTGTACATTAGATGAACTGAGTAGGAACGCTCCCCTTCAAAAAGGGCAACAAAAAAATGAAAAAAACCAACAAAAAAACAAAACAAAAGAATTGCTAAAGCGATGAGACAATGTGGATATTATGATCTGAAGTTGATTTTTGGAGCTGAGAAAATGGAGTCCTCTTCGGCCTTTTGGAAGGAAGCGCCACAGAGGAGAACCGAGGAGCTGGACGTGCGCTTCCAACTGTTTTCCCAGACGACAGAAGAAATTCCAAAAGAACAACATGTAACAGACGAGCTTTGGCAACCGCCGGCGTCCAGACTCTCTCGCTCCGCTCCGTTCAGGACATTTACGCAGTGAACTCAATCATGAAAAAAGAGAAACTATTGCTCTTATTTCAAGGATTTTTTTTCCTTTTCTATTTCGTGTGATGTGAAGATTCCCTCTCTCCATGCTTCCTCTCACTACGGACAAAAAGTTAATTTGCTTTGTTTTACAGTGAGTAAAAAAAAAAATCGCAGTCTGCCAAACAGAACTCTCTCCATCTAATCACAGCCGTGCTAACGACGACACAGTGACTCAGAGACATTTCCGTTGTTCCGTGCAGGAGCTGTGCGAGGATTTTGTGGTATCTCTCCATTTTCTGATGAAAAAAAAACAACAACTTTCTCCACAAAGGTGCAGTTCCACCTGTTCTGTCCTCCTCCCTCTGCTCCAGTGCTGGCCGTGCACAGCCACGTGCACGTCCGCAAGGTCGCTCCGGAAGTGTGGGGAGTGTGTTGTGATGGCATGCTGAGTGAGTGGTTAATTTCACACTGCTTTGATTTGCTGCAATTACCAGAACAGTTTGGTACGAGCTCGGGTTTTGAAACACTTTGCTGAGAATAATGTGTCCGCACATAAACTTCGACTGTTTTTTTTCTTCCTCTTCTTCTCCCAGTTGTGCTCTTCATGTTTCAGGTATTTTATGTTTTCATTACCATGCAGGATCAATCACACACTAGATTTCCCAATCAGGCTTTTGTAAAATTAAACACACGGTTTTATAAGTGTTATATTAGTGCCGGTTTGTATGGGTAGTTTTGAATGGTTTTTATTTTCATCTGATCCTTTTGTTTTTTGGGAGGGTTGGGGGGCCATGTTGGTGAATGAAGACCATGTGGATGACACTGATCTTCCCTGCAACGGGTTTAGATTTGACTCTACAGGCAGTAGCTATGTTTACTGTATGTTTTCCTGTGGATAGAGCTGTCCGTCGAGGACAGGGTTGTCAGTTATTGTCTGTGTGTTTGTCACTGATGTGGAGAAATTGATGCAACCCATAGGGGCCGCAGTGACTCCCCTGGGATGATAAATAATGTGGCTGGTTATGTGTACAGCCAGGATGTCATATCAACAGTGCCCACCTCCAACTGGGATCTGATCAGAGACCTGACAACCAGACATGGACGTCCAGCTGTGAGTCATGGGTCAGATGTGCGCCGTCACAGCGGGGTGGCCCCACCCTGATCACAGCCACTCTGTCCGGCTGCTGATTCCCTGTTTCTTGCCTCCATCAGATGCACACACACACACACACACACACACACACACGCTCACGCTCTCCTACTCACTCACACACGGGGCTGTCGACTGCATGTCTGCAGCTCCCACTGATCTCCTCCCAGTCTGCTCCCAGCAGTTGTTTGGTTTTGTCTTTGTGAGTCAAAAAGCATCAACAGCAGCTCACAAACTGACACACAGCATTAGAACTGCTGCTGCCGCTGCTGCATCCCATCTTCTTCTGTGGAAAAAAACAAAACAAAAACAATATTCCTCCAGATGTTGCCTCATTCACATGAACCAGATCCTCTGCTCTGGACCAGATCTTTTCTGGTGTCACTCCAGGCAGCTGGAGCACAGAGACCCTGCTTCAGAAACCCTCTCTGTTGCTCCACTTTTCATCATCCCACCTTTCATTGTGTCTGCCCGTCCATAGGATTGTAGGCCAGGAGTGGAGGGATTTTCATTCTCTTCATGCTCCATAATCCTCTCCGGTTATTTCCATATGCAGCGTAACACATCAGAAGGAATATTTCCCTGGAAGCTTTTATAGCATGTAAAACCCAGGGAGGAGAATAATGAGCTGTTAGTCATAGTGGAGGAGCCAGGGGAAAGGGATGCTGTGACCTAAATGCCACTGATGCCAACATGCATTTTTCTTTCTCAAAACAGGGCTCACGACTGTCTTCCTTTCCCACATCTGAACAACTAACTCCTCACTGCTTTTCATTAGGTGAGGCCAAGGTTTTTACGTGTTCTACTAACACGGCAAAAATTCTATCTTCAAACTCTTTGTGTTGCCGGAGAAATTCATCTCAAGTCCACACAGGGAAAGTGTTACTCTCACTCCTTTTACTCCAGGCTTCTTTTTTTTTTTTTTTTATTAAAAGCCATTCAGCTGCTTGTCAGATGGACACTGACAGGTTATGAATCACGCAATTATCAAAACTTGGCTCCAAGGAAAGACGCTCTGCAGGACGGTTAGACGTACTGTTTTTGATAAACACCAGGCTGGAGATGATTCTTCTGTCAGGGGTTTTTATTTTCCTGAAGCTGGGAGAAAAAATCTCATCCCCCATTTGTACTGTTTTCAATTTGATCTGAAGGAGTCGTTGAAGAACTCCTGTTCCAGTTCAGAGTGTTTGTAAAAAAAACACTAATATTTGTGTTGTATTATTTAGGCATCACAGTACAAACAGGTAAATGTGGGGAGTTAGAACGGATTGTTGGGACATGTCACATTCAGGTGCTTCAGGTCATCCTGGCTTCCTTAGTGTTCACCGACTGGTGACGTGGTTGGAACTGAAGCTGTGAAAATGTCCGGTTTGGACGTCGATGTACATAATCTCAGTTCTTCCCAGAGAGCTGGAAGTCACTACGGTGAGTTTTGTTTTGTTTTGTTTTTTGTTGTTGTTGTTTGTTTTCCTGAAACTCGGTGACTCAAGTCGCACATAAGTTGACTGCAGTGACTTGACTTCAGACTTGCTTTTAAAGACTAAGACTTGGGGCTTGGGATTTCATGAAATTATTGTTTGCAAAATTCATGTTGTATACATGAATATAATTTGCGCAACATGACAAAACACTCAGCATGTTAAGTCAGGAAAGAACTTTGGTTATGTAGCCTAGGCTACCAGCTAGCTTCATTGCTAAGCGGTGTCTGTGTGGATGTAGGGTGTTTGCTGTTCTAGAAAAGGCTACTGTTGTGATATCACTTCCTAAAGATTTATGATGTAAGAAAAAAAAATTAAACTGTATTTCAGTTGCAGTTCAGACTTGAGACCTGCCTTAGACTTATGACAGATGACTTGAGACCTGACTTGGCATTTTTCCTTAAAGTTTTGAAAAATAAAAACACTTGGGAAATAAGATTTGAGACTTGCCTTGGTATTACCCCTCAAAGACTTCAAAGAATTCAATACCAAGACTTGAGACTTGACTTTGCATTTTCCTTTGAGTGACTTGGACTTGGGGAATAAGATACGAGACTCGTCTTTGTGTTGCCTCTCACAAATTTGAGAATTGACTTGGACCTAAATACAAAGATGTCAGACTTGCCTTTGTATTTCCCCTGAAACACTTGAGACTTGAATACTAAGACTTGAGACTTGGAGTAGAATACAGTGACTTGCCATAACCCATCATAGACTTGAGACTTGATTTGGTTTTATCCTTCAAAGACCTAAGTCTTGACTCTGACTGAGTCAAGACTTAGTCAAGACTTGAAAATGATTTGTTAACATTTATGAATTTTAAGGAACTTATTATTTCCTTGCTGAAATTTCCAGTGGTACAATATTTCATCCAGACATCAGTGGTGGTAAATGTGCAATTCCAGATTTGCATGTACAGATATTAGGATTGGAATGTTTATTCCCTTTAGGCTCACAGCTTTTAAAACATTGTGCTTCATGCTGTTCATGTCACGCAGAAAGAATGTGTGTTCAACTTTACAGATGAGCTTTAATGGCAACCTTTCCTACGGTCGTGGCACAAAGGTCCCGTCGTCTACACATATAGACTGGTTTCTCTGCTTTAACTCTATTTTAGTTATTGTCTTTGGATACTGTAGTAATGCAGTACACTTCTGGTTTTTACATTACATTTGCCTCCTGCAATGTTCACGCTCCCTGCTTCTTTTTTTTTTTGTTTTTTGTCTTGCCTCCCCCTGCATCTGTGAAACGATCCAGCCAGTCCTGTCCTCACTCTGTGCCAATATTTGAAGGACGGAGAAAAACCGTTAAGTCTCAGTGTTACAGTTACACGATAGTGTGCATAAACAGAAGCCGTGCCAGGCTGCACCCACTGCTGGGCTGCTTTCTGAACGCACTCCAGCTCCAGTTTGGTCAGAGCAGAAGTCGTCAGCCTTCTGAGGTGGCAGACAGAAAATGGCTCCTGCGTGATGGCTGGAAGCATGAAGCACAGAAGCGCCCTCTACTGTTGGGGTGGTGAAAGGACAGATTTTTGTTTCCACTTCTTTAGCCATCAGTAGATGTTAACTGTGACTCCACAAAGCTGTGTTTTTCTGTCGGCAGGACGAACTGTTACACACACCACCAGACCTCTCCTGTTTGTCTCTGTAGTGTTCTCCATCACCACCACCTCCACCATCACCAGCATCACGCCAGCCGTTGGCTCATGCAGACTCCACATGTTCCCTCTGCTTTGTTGAAAACCCCACACTGCTTCAGACCACTGTGACTGATGTGGGAAGGTCCTGTCTGTCTGTATAAATGTATATTGACTGTAACCCTGTGAATGATGTAACAATTTCATTATTTGTAATATTGTCATTGGTCTATTTTCTAAAAATGGAAAGTCCAACTTGACTCCTCAATAAAAATAAGATCTGTTATAAAAACCATCGGTGCAACCTGGTCAATTTGTTTAAATCGTCTGTTGAACGAAATTCACATTCAAATTCACTCAATTCTGCGCATATAATGTAATGTGGAGAAAACAAAAATTAATTGCTACCTTGTAATTTCTTTAAAACAATTTAAAAAAATGTTTTGTTACTTTAACCTTCAATTTTACAATTATTCAATCACATTTAATTCAACTTTTATCAATATATTAAAAACCTTAATTTGACACAGAATGCTTATGTGTTATTGTATTTACTACTATTTATTATTGAATTTATTTATATTAAAACGTATTTTTAAAGGTGTATTATTTTTTGTTAAATTAAAACAAAATTGAACAAAATCTGGAATTTGTCCCAGATTTTTAATTTTTTTAAATACAAATTAAATAATTAAAAAAACTGCAGTTTAAATGTTAAATTAAAAAGAAATAGCATGAGTCATTTTTCACAGTTCAACGATAAACACCACTCTTCTACTTAAATAAAATATAATATTACATTTTGTAGAATGTCTTTCTATTTATTGTTATTGTCTCTATGAAAAAGTAAAACATTTTCTGTAATAAATAAGTTAAATATAAAGATTCAAAGTTGACTTGTGCAAACAGTAAAGTCAGTAACTGATGCAGACGCTTGACAAGTTTGCTCTGTTTTTCCCCATTTACTTTATAAAGTCTTTAAAAAGACAAAATTATTTAATAATGCGAACAAAGACTTTTTTTTTTTGAGAATCCACAAAAGCCACATTTCAGCCCGTACGTATTGGACTCACAAACGAACAGCTGCAAATACTTTTGCAGACGACTTCTGGGGTCAAACTGAGGAGCGAGCTCGCACCACTTCTCTCTGCGCAGCTTTTCCCCAGAGCCAGACTACTGCACATTGTTCAGAGGATTTATGTCAGAAGTGATTTGACCAACAGCGTTGCCGCCATCTCCCCACAACTCAGCTCCTCGAGTGGAGGTCAGACTGCCTTCACCTCACACTCAGATTTTGAAACCTCATTAGCGGTCGACGTGTGAAAGGCCGCAGACCCCAGACTGACCCGGTGGAGAACGACACGTGTGTCTATGTGTGTTTCAAGGTTTACCCCGTGAACAACTAAAGCAGACTCACAGGAGTTTCTACTGCGAGTCTCGACCACCCGCAGGTCGCTGCACCTTCCCACACCTCGGATCGGCTGGGTGCAGCACAGGAACCAAGCCGTGGAGGGAGTTGTCATCTGAGCTGTGAGTGTGAGGAAAGGAAAGCAGCTCTGGGCAGATTTACACGGTGTTACGTGATTGATTACTTATCAAACAGTAGCCGTGTTTCCAGGTGGTGTGCTGCTACCGAAAACTAAAGTGCATTATTTCATCAGCTGAAGGATAAATTTCAGTTTGAGACAGCCGGCGAAAAACACTTGATTCTCTGACTGACAGAGGGGCTGAGGATGAGAGTGATTTGTACAGGTGCCAGCAAACTTCTACTCTGCTTATGGACCATAAATCACTGCCATGTTGTCCCTGTGACCATGTCGGCGTGAACACTGGGAGCCTTACACCATGGTTTACACCACAGTCAGAAGTTTACTGTCATGTTGTACACATATAACTACACTAACCTGTAACTCTGAGTCACTCCTCAGGCCCCTGCTTCTTAAACAGCACCCCCCTTTGGTAGGTAGAACTATTGTCAACTCCTACATCCCACCTGGACATACTCGCTTATGCTCCAAAACTCTACTAAACTTTGTTTAAAACACTACACCTTGAAGTTCTCATGATACAGAGGAAATAAAATGTCAAAACTTTGCATTTTTTTCCAAATTTGGCATAAATAAGTAAAATAAAAAAATGTGCTTCACTGCAAACCTAATTTGCTTTACTGCAGTCTGTCTGCAGGCTACAGTTAAGCACCAGTTCCATGCCTTCCTATAAGGCCCACCCCCCACTTTGAGAACCACTGCTTTAAACTGTATATTTAACAGTGAAACAAGATAAACAATATACTAGAAGAAATATCCCCTGGATAAATGTTTATTATATATATATATATTTACTGTAGAAAATGATGAGAAAAAATTGACAATGTGAAAATAGTCTTTAGGCATATTAAGATAAAACACATATACATACTGTACATACATATACATATAGATACAAAGCACAAATACATGTACAAGTAAAGTTGCTGGTTTAAATCCCTGTGACTTTATAACTATTATTTTGTAAAATGATATTATCACATTATTATTTCCACATTTTAAATAATTTTCTTAATAAAACTGGATAACTACAGACACATTCACTTTTACTTGATAATCGAAAATCAATTTTTGCGGCATGGTGTAGTCTAGTGGTTAGCACTTCTGCTTCACAGCAGGAAGGTCACATGTTAGAGTCCCACCTTTTACTAGCTGACCCCCCCCCCCCCCCCCATCCTGTTTCATGTGCGCCCCATGTGTCTGTAAATCTTTTCCTTCACAGTCAAAGTTTTTTTTTTTATTTGCCGTACACCTGCTTCTCTCTACTTCCTGCCATTTATTAGTCACGTGCCTATTCACTCTGTGAAGTTGTTTGTGTCTTTGGTTCAGTTGGATGCTGTTTCGTCCATATGGCGCCAGCATATCAAGCGAACCACTTGGAGGTGCACCAAGATTTCCCTTTTTGAAGAGGCTCTGTGCTCAGCTGAGGTGCAGATGGTACCGTTTACATATGTTCAAGTGATTCACACTAAAAAGAGCAACTGCACTGGGGCTGTTTCAGCTGAACCAAACATGATCTGTGTCTGAATGCAGCCTGAAAAAAACAAAGATGTGATTCTGGGCTCTGACAGAATTTTTTTCTCCAAATGTTCAACCTGTGAGTCAAAGGGAAATGGAAGTTTTAATTTTTTTACCCCAAAGCTTTCGACCATCACAAAACTGAGAAATGGTATTAATCCTGTGTACTGTCACAAAATATATGTTATTATTAGTATTATTAAAATATTACATTTAAATTTAGCATTTTTTCAGTTATTATTTATAAAACACATTATTAAAATGTGTTAATAATAACATTATTGTTAAAAGGCCACAGTCAGCCGCTGAACCACAATTTGGTCAGGATAACTGTACATGGTAAGTGGTATGGTTTTCAACCCTTGGAACAAAAATTGTAAGACTTTTTTAGATTCATTTTTAATTCAAAACATTCAAACTAATTTGAATAAAATGTGAAAAACAACTTGTGGAAAGCATTGAGACAGGTTTTAAAATCCACCAGAATTCAACAAAGAGGGAATTCACTGATGGAAACGTCACTGCAGAAGAGTTGAGACTGAAATGTTGTACATGTAATGAAATATCTTTGTTTTTAAAAGAAGAAATGCTTTGGTTTGCCTTATAATATTTGACTTATTCTCATAATGTATGGCTTTAAAGACCTGCAGGACACACGGCGGACCACTAGTACTAAAAAACACTCTGTCTGCTATTTATGTTGAACTGATGCCAGAAAAACCTAATAATTCATATTTTATATGTTTTAATACCGTGTCCCTTTAATACTGTAAATACTCCTTTAACAGACAGAAAAAAAACTCAGTCTGTTTTCTTTTCCCAAAAAATCTGTTCTGAGTTTAAAGTCAAAGATTCAAATGTCCGAGACATAAGACTTTCTTTAATCTAAAAATAACTGCAGGACTTTTTATAGTAAATCAAATTTGTAATAATTCACTCAAACATCCATGTGAAATTATTGTGGGGGTGCAGTCAGGCCTCAGGTGGGTGGAGGGGTCAGCTTTCCACCAGAATGTTTGGGGGTTTGACTCCAGCTGTGTGCCAACCTGTCCTCCAGCCCAGCACTGGTCCTGACATCAAGTAATAAAAAAAACAGTTTTGATTCCTTCATTCATGTCAGATAATTAAGAAATTCCTCACCACACTAATGAAAAACAGTGTGAAGTGAAATTGCAGTAATTGATGGTAAACCAGTTACTCTTCAACCAACACTTTTACTACAGTATGTGCTCAGACAAAAGAGAAAACCTCTGGCCAACATCTGGTTCCAAATAAGCCAAATGTGAGTCGTTTAATAATAATGACGAGCTTTGGGTTTTTCACTCTAATAAAGCATCCAGTCAGCAGTTGGGAATAATAGGCTGTTAATTTTAGCCCAGATGTTTCACGGCCCTGATCGCCAGATTTTTTTCAAGTGGCTCAAAGAAAATGTATTTTTTATTAGAAAATAAAGTGACGATAAAAAAAACAAACTATTTACACTTAAAAAAAAAAAATTAGAGACTATGTATTATGAAAATTATTAAATTAATAAAATTATATTCTACATTGGGTTGTCAAACAATTACAATAGTAATAAGATTTTTTAAATTAATCAAGATTATTTGTCTATAAATGTTTCCTTGTATATTGCTGTGGATTGATCACAATTAATCATGATTAACTGTGACAATCACAAATTGTGTTTAATCATGATTAATCGAGTGAATCAACATTGTTTAAAATGACAATGAAGCGTTTCACTGTATATTGTTATGGATTCACAATTAATCACAAATAATTATTATTATTGGGATAATCACAAATTGTGATTAACCAGAATTAATCAAGATTAATCAAGTGAATCAACATTCTTAAATGTAACTGTAAGAGCTGTAATGTACCACTGGAACAAAGAGACAAATAATAGCAGGTATGTCACTGTTTCCCACATGTTCTAATTTGTGACTGATCCAAATGATGGAATTATTAACATGGAAAAATGTCAAGAGAAAAATGCATAACTTAAACTTAAAATAGTGCTGCGTTAAGTTGGTGGGTTGGTGCGTCCTGACAGTGGTTTGTGGAACAGTGCGTGTCATTCCACCCGTGTGTTACAAATGCATTAAAAATTTAAATGTGATTAATTTTTTTAATTAATTATCATGTTTAACCACATCCACTGGTCCGCTTCACTCCGACTATGTTTGAGCAAAAGTAACTAATATCCCTGCCGTCTGCAGAGGCAGGGCTTCACTGCCACCCTTTCCCTCCACGCTTGCTGTGGGATGGAAAAGAGGAGAAGATTCCAGCTGAAGCAGGCAGAGTTAGCCGACTCACGCTGCGTCTAAAAATCATCTAAAAATGGCCCAGACCGTCAGCAGACCTTTCTATCATGTCCTATCATCCTTAAATATGATGGAAAGTGGGATTAGAGTGAAATAAGACATGCTGGTTCCCGCAGGCACCGATGACACAAATAAATCTGCTTCCCATACAACTGCCCGTAATTGGCACCGAGCTTAAAAGTTTGACCCTGGGAGCGGGATTCTTGAAAGACTTATGAGACAGTGGCTAATGCAGCACAGGCGGCTAAAAGAGCCTTTGTCTGCACTGATGAATTAATGCGGCCAAGAAATCTGGACATAAGCAACATGGGGTCTGGAGAATTACATCCACCTTTAACTGGACTCAGGCTCGGCCTAATACGGCCCAGCAGGTAGAGCGAGACCGACGGAGACTTTAATGCGGACCTAGCAGCGGTCTCAGCTGTAAATAAAAGCCACGTTTGATCCAGGTTGCACCCACGTCTGGGAAAATGAAAGCCACTTTGAAACAGGAGCCATCATTTAAGGACAGGCCAAGCCGTCACGTTCCTTAAGGACAAATTCATACTCTTATGTAGCAACATGTAGCTATTTATAAAAAACCAAACAAACATTTTAATTCACATATAGTAAACTATACCAAATTTAAAATCTGTGCTTGTTGTTGACTCAGAAAAGACTGCAACTCACATCACAATACAGGTTTTGATTTTGTTGTTGTTTTTCACAGGGGCAACACAAAAAGACATGAACTCTCAGTGACTGCGCTTAAAAGTCCTCTCCACTTCCTTTCCTCTAAATTATCTTCCACTTGATTTACGCGGCCCACAGATTTTCACATTTTGTCTCCCCCTATCTTCCCTCAAAACGGAGGTTAAAAAAAATCTTTTTTAAGCCGAGCTGCAGCATCAGCAGGAGGCGGAGCTCAAAGGCAAAACTCGAGAAATAACACTGGAGACAAACAATGCGGAGGCATCTGAGTGACGTCAGCGTTTATGCAACCACGCGGCTGTTGTTTCCCATAATACTGACCATTTACGTTTGTAATATCCGAGCACGGTTGTATTATTTGAAAACAAAAATTGTTTTAACTTAAAGAAACGTTAAACAAGAGGATTTTTTTTCTCCAAGTCCGTCAAACTGTGGTTTAGTTTTTAACAAACGGAACCGGTCGACAAAGCTTAGAATGGCTATAGTTTGCCATCTAGCGACAGACCTACAACACTACACCCTGACTCCCTCCGCCGTTAAATGAAGGGAGCGGTCAGGAAGACTTGGAAAATAACTATAAACACGTGGTTTAATAAAATATATACATTAAAACAGGAAAAATACACAAAGAATAATATAAACATGTTCTCATTCATACAGAAGTTTTAAAGCGTAAGCACAACAACCTTTCCAGATGTAATATAAAAAAGGATATTATATTATATTATATTATATTATATTATATTATATTATATTATATTATATTATATTATATTATATTATATTATATTATATTGAGAGGCATATAGGAATACATATTGTAAACATGATATAAATTTATATAGGATTTTGGGTTTTGCCAATTTACAGAAGTTTATAAAAAAATCCATGTTGATTCTTCTCACTAGCATTTGTTTCTTTTTCTGCAGAACATATTTATTCATATTTGATCTGTGTACAGCATTGTATGTGAGTTTTCCAGTCACTACTGAAAGGGAGACTGCGTTACTCTGATGTTCTCCACTGGCTTCTGTAAAATCCAGGATAGATTTTAAAATCCTTCTCTTTAGATATAAAGCACTTAATGACAAGGTCCCATAATATGTTAAGGATGCCATATCACCCTCTCATTCCCATGGATCACCTCCCTCTGGAAGTGCAGGCCTACTTGTGGTTTCCAGAGTGTAGAGAGTAAAAGAGAGGAACGTTGGGCGGACTAGTTACAGTACCAGGCTGCGGTCCTACAGGACCAGTTTCCAGTGAGGGTTAGGGAGGAGTAGGCACAGATTCAAAGTTAGATTTAGAAACAGTTTTTAATATAAAATTTAAATTATTTATTTAACAAGTAACTAAGAGTTAACAAAACCATTTACAACCAACATTGACGCACTCTTTTACAGACCTGAAGCCGAGACTCCAACGAACAAAGTCAGTCAAGGAATCCATGCATGTAGATGAAAATGTTCAGTGAGACTGGTTCAAAACACCAGACGCAAAAAATTTAAAGACTGGTTTTGAATTGTCTTTCCAGTGAATTATTTCTTTTAGCCATAACAATCCACAAAATTGGTTTCAAATTCAAAACATATGGAGTGTGTCAGAACAATGAATTAAAAAGGCCAAGAATAACAAATAGAAATTTAAAACTCACCATGTTCACAAAAACCCAAGTTGATTCAAAACAGGGAACTTTTCATTGTCATTTTTTTTTACCAAATTGTTTAACATACAATTGAGAAAACATTAGGGGAAATATAAAGAAAAATTATTAGGAATAAGACTAAGTATACATTTTATTTTTATTTTTTTCTAAATTATGAGGTAAATAAATTGCTAAATGACATAATGAGATTATGTTAGTGCTGTTAGAACCCACAAACCCCTTTTTATTTATTATTTGAATATTAAGTCTGCTTTTCAATTATTTAATAACAATTAAAATTGTATTGTATTTTTTCAATTCTATTTTTCTGCGAAGTATCATAAAATAATTTAAACACAGTGTAATAGCAGTTTTAGACAAAATGGAAAAAGTTACAAAATCAACACAATAATAACAATCACTTACAATACAAAAATATAACAGAAATATATAATTACTGCTAATCCAGTGATTTATAATCCAATCTTTTCGCCTCAGTAAATGTGATGTTCAACTAAAGTAAACCTGGCGAAATGTCTGCGCTTTCTCTGTGTTCGGTGAGTCCTCTGGTGGAATAAAAGGGAACAGCTCAGAAACTCACTTTTATGTTGCCTTAAAATAAATAATTAAACGTATTTAAAAATATGCATTGGAGCACATTACGTTACCATAGATGTTCAGGCATAAACATCGATTGCAACTCAAATAAATTTAATTAGAATTCAGAACCATGTTATTATTCACGAAACTAACAAAAAACTGCTCATAAGTGTTAAAAGAGTGTTCACCAACCATTAGAACAGGATGGAAGAAGAAACAAGAAATCTGAAGTCTGCTTTAAAAAGACACTCCATGATGTAACTGTGTAAATAAATGACCGTTCATTTGACAAATCTTGGCAGAGTCAGACTGCAGCCAGCAGGAGGCATCATAGAACTAAAAAAAAAAAACAACTAAAAAATAGCCAAGGAAATACTTGATGGTCTAAAAAATACCTTTAACATCTAGGAAAAATTCATGCTAAAAATGAAAACATTGGGATATAAAAAGATATTAAAAAAGACATAAAGAGTAATTAAGAATATAAAAGTAAATACACATTATAGTGTACTTTGTTCAACACAACTTAAATATTGTGTCTTATATCAATAAAGCAACATAATGGACCGAGGAAACGAACACTAAGGGAAACCATAACTATAAAATTTTAAAACTACCTTGAACGCACATTTGGCTGCGCTTTTATCACTTTTAACCACAAGAGGGCAATGTTTTACAACCCAGTCACTGAGTTAGTGTCACTCCAGAGGACAAATCATGTCCCCTCCAAGGTCCATGTCTGTCTAGACAACAGACGAATTTCCTGTGTTTTTACGGGCTGGCGACGAGTGTGTGAACATTTCTACCTACAGAAAACTTTACATCTTCTCCACCACTGTCTCCTGTGAACTGATGACATTGATGACAGACAGAAAGAAAGTCAAATTGGTCTTCAAGGAGAAACAGGAGGCACATGGTGGGACATGAGTCTAACACTCCTTCCTTCTTATGCTCCTCCTGGTCGTCAGGTGGAGACACTGACGGAATAATTAAAGGTGCAGTGAGGTGTGTCCCCTCACTCTTAATAGATTACCAACGCTGTCTGTAATCCAGGAAAGGTCGTAGCTCATTTTCCATCTTTGCACGTATGACACCGACTGACCGACGGAGCAGTACAGTGGCTCTAATGATTGATTGGAGGACATTATTCAAATGGCAGTCACCCGGTCCCATCTGCTCACGACTGGCTGCAAATGAGTGGAAGCAGAGGATGACGCCCAGGCTGGGGGGTAGTAGGGGGGAGGGGGCATTTAGTGACTGTCTCTTTAATACGGACAGATTAAATTCAATGTGTCAGTTGAGTACATAATACACATATTTGTTCAAAATTTAAATTATTTATGTTTTTGCAGCTCAACACCATGACGTCATGGTGATGTTTGTGGCATCGTTTTCACTACATTTGACCTTCAAGGTCAAACACCTGTGTTTATGACACACATGGACCAGAACATGCATGGGTTTGACCTTGTCCGCCCACACCCTTCAGTCTGAAACATGCACTACAACACATGTAGTCTCTGGTACATACAGTACAGTACATGCCCTTTGAGAAACGTACTTGTACAACAACCATGGAGGTAAATGATGAGAGCCATGTTGTCCTGGTGATGGATGCCCCTCAGAGCTGGCGCTGTGATGTCTGCTCCTCTCTGCACAGTTTTCATCAGAATTCAAAGGCATGTGTTTGAGTAAAAGAGTAGACTCTAGCTATCACACTTAGATAAAAACAATGACATCGCCAGCATTTAAATAAGCAGGGACATGTTGTTGTGCTATCAGCAGCTGCAAGATTAGAGCTGTGGTGTGTGACTCTCCTGCTGCCTCTGTATCATCACTTTAATATGTCTTACAGTCAAATGTCTCAATGTCCTCTGCGCACACACACATACAGACACACAGGGTAGAGCTTGTAGTTTTGCTTCCTGGCTGTGACATTAATGCTGACGTCTGCCTGAGAAATAAGAGTTTTGAGTGATTTAAAAGCGAGATGTGTCACTTAGAAGAATAACAGGACATTTTATAGCAGGAAGCAGCAGGAGCCTGACGACTCATGCAGCATTTAAACCCATTCATTTTCCCTTTATTCTCCCATGCACTGTTTCATAAACACGTGTTGTGGTTGATGATCTCGGTCTCTACTGTATAAGTCTGTGTGTGTGTGTTTCAAAAGTTTCTCAGTACTCAGATGAAATATCCAAAGAGTGTCTGCCAACCACTGACTGTCTGCTTTGTCAAAGCCAATTTAATTTCTCATACATTCTTTATGAGGATATTGGTGAAATTGCAGCTGAATTGATCACGTAAACTCCTGTATCAGTCTCACAGCGGAGTTAAGAGCCATAAAAGCACAATTTGAAAGTGTCTTAATGTACTTGTGTAATTTGTATCTAAAACACTTACTTTAAATTATTTATTGGATTGTTACATGATGTATCTGATAACTTATTTATTTATTTTTCTTTTACAAATAATTTATTTTCCAAAAAATGCACAAAGGATTTACTCTGTCTGAATGCAACAACAAAACTCCAAAAACAACTGTTTTGGTCATCTTTTGTCTTGCTTTCTTTTATCATTATTTCTTTTCTTTTATTTTACGGCACACGTAAATTGCTTACTGTTGCAGCGCTAACCGGGAACCGGAAAAGGAGAAAATTGACCTTTCGGGAAAACCCCGCCCTCAAACGGTCATTGTCCAATCATACATCCTAGAAACCGCTACCACGTACACAAGGCCCCACAGGTTTGTGTACTGTTATTTAAGTCAGTAAGTAGCATTAGCTGGTTGCTTTCAAAGTACGATAGGATAGTACTTGTTCATCTCCGAAAGGAAATTATTCAGTCAACACAGCAGAAAGTTACAGAGAACAGTTGACCCATGTTTTTCCGTTCACCGCCGTTAACTCATCGATTCCCAATAACGACGGAACTGAGGTAAGGTCCGCGTTGTTTCTTCTTGTTACTGCTGACACCGGCATCACGGCATTAACACCGACTTTAGCTGTTAGCGCTGCGGAGCGCTATTACCTTTGTAAACAGCGGCATTAGCTGTTAGCTCTGTGGAGCACCAACACCTACTTTAGCGCTGTGTATGTGTATAAAACAAAAAGGATAGCATAAATGCACTGGCAGTGGAAATAAGCTTTAGTAGGTGGTTGTATTTGCTATAATGACGTTGTTTAAATTTCATAACTCATTCAACAGCTGCTGTATAAAAAATGCTGATATTTAAAGTGTTTTAGTTCATACAGAACATTTGGCAGAACATTTGAAATAAAAGTGTATAACTGCGATTACAAATGTAATTGTTGCCCCCCCCCCCATATATATAGTTTCTGTACAATATTCTGGCATGGGTGTAAAGCATGTGTGTTTAAACCTTTCTGACAACTGTTTTGGTCATCTTTTGTCTTTTACCTACATACAGTATGGCTAAAGTTATGAGGCCGGTAAATCCGGTTTTTGAAATACCCAAGTTTGTAGAAGTGTGTCTGTGTGTGTCCATGCTTTGACTGACACGTGCTGTGAGAACTTTGCCTCACATTTTCGACTGGTTGTGAAGGAGAGAGAGATGCCTTTGGTGAAAGTCAGAACCACTTTCTTCCCTTCACCACATGTGACTTTGACGGTGATCTTGGTAAGAAAGAGAAAAAAAAGGAGAGCAGGCGAGGCCCCCACCTTTGTCTTCACAGTGGTGCTGGGATGGGGGTTAGGTGATGCTGAGACATGATGTATGATGTTGCAGAAGGACTAAAAAGAATTGAGGGGAGCAGGGAAGAATACTAAACAATAAAAATAGAGGAGGCAGTGATGCAGAAGTCACACCTCATGCTCACAAGACTAATCTCCTTGGCAACAATCTCCACCCACCTCAATTTGCAGCTGTTGAAAAAGTCGCTGTCTTTATGCCTCCATCTTTCTCTCATTTTCTGTTTCAAATGAAATGCCCCTGAAATTAAATTGATATTTTGAGTCTGAGTGCAGAATCTGTTCTCCTCTTTTGGACATCCTTTCTGTGGTTGGAAATCCAAACACATTTAACCTTGTAGCTTGTACTGTGGCATTCCTCCTTGGAGTGAAGAGAGTGAAATGAGATCAGACTGGATCACAGCCAGATACATAGTGATAACAAAGTGTGAGGTGGAAAAACTTTCTGTCATTCGTAGAGAAGAAGAGGCGGACGTTACTGCTGGTGTTATTTTTGTCCTTGTGCTACTCTACTGCCCCCTCTATTGCCATCATGATAGCCATTGGCACTTACCCAATGATGTCATCATTCCGAGCCTTCTTTCTGGTCAACCTGAGCTGGTGCTTGACATGTGGACATGGCAAATCTTTCCAGTGGCAAGATGACAAATTTTAAGTGGTGCTAAAACACTGTTTTAGGTGTCTTTGTACCTGTCACTTTAATCTTGAGTTTGTGCACAAAGGCCTTGGTGACAAACATGTGAACATATACATCTACCTGCTGTTACGTTTTTTGTTATATTTAGAAATTTGAATTGATCACATTTAATCTCAGTTAATTGTGGTTAATCCAAAGTGTCTTTGTGAATATTTGGATTGAAATGTTATATTTTTGACAGACCTAAAAAAATAATTACAAAGCCAGAGACCTATGATGGCAAATCAGCAAAATCTAAACATGGGGTAGTGGATAGTTCAAAGATAGATCAGTAACCTACATCCTGACATCAGAGAAAGCAGAAATGGCTGGGAGCAAACAACCTTTGATGGAGGGAATGGCTCTGATTTATCACATGACAGAAACATGAAGGCTCTCTGTGATGACTTTATTCACATGGCACACCAATTTCTATCCAAAAGAAAATCCATTATTTTTCCTTGGCTGCTAGATGGTGGGGGCAGCTGTCAGGGTGAGTAGTCTGTCAATCAACCATCCTTACGGCAAGTGACAAGGTCAGCAGCCACCATTTGACGTTACGTCACTGCATCAGCAGATTGTTATTCATTTAGTATTGTTTATGTGTCTTCATCAGCCACATGCGACGGCATAGCTGTCATATTCCTCCTTAATGCTACACACACACTGAATAGAACAATTCCATCACTTTCACAAAGTGATGTTGGTTGAGTAGATATAACTCACAGCTGTCAGTGGAAATCCCTGGTTGTATTCCTTCATGTCCATCAAAGAAGATCTATTTTAACAAGTACCTGAACACTTGGGACTTCTGTCGTCAGTCAATGCTCCAAAATCTGTGACAACGTCACATCCGGCTCTCTGCAGGGTAGAAGATCCGTGGAGGATAGAAGACCCACTTTCTCAGCAGATTCACTGTTGGAATAAAAGAAATGAGAAAAGAGTGTAGAGCTCAAGACTGAAGGCACTGATTTAAATGTTTTTTTTCTTTAGCGAAAATATAGCAGGCTTCCTACAGTGGTTGGACTGTTGGAACTTTTTATGAGAATAATGTTGAATATTTAGACTTTTTTATTGCCACACTTTGTGAGAAACTAATTATAAAGCCAACAAACCATTAAAATAAATAAAATAAGTTGAGATAAAAAATAGGAAATGCTTACTACTCTGGTTTCAAAAACCTTTTCTGCAGCACCCCCTATTTGTAGAATAGCCTATTGTCAAACAGCTTCACGTATGCCCAATTACAACTACTGCTCAAATTCCCAGTGAACTGTAATTCCAACTAGACCGCTGTGGTTAATCAACAAAGACAAGTAATTCACAAATCAACAGAATTACTTCCACAACCCTTTCCCTCTCCATTTGCTCTGTGTCCCACCCACCCCTCAACTTGGGAACCATTAAACCACATAGTCTATGCTGCTTTACATCATACTCATGCATGACCAGAAAAAAATACATAAAACAGACCAGATTCTTTTTTCATTGAACTCCACAGTCGTATTTCCCAAACATTATTGAAGCTGCTGTTTCTCTTCTTTTCAATTATTTCCATTATGGACCCCTTTAGTGTAGGGGCAGAATTATACAGTGTTTGGTATACTGTGACTAGTTTGACAAGCACAAGTTCTGATGTGGATAGCTGGCCCTGATGTCAAATAAATAAAATAAGACCTAACAAATTCGATACATTTGATATGTCACATATAAAGCGGTACACCTAACCTCTAATTGCACTGTATATTTACCCAGATATCTTGAAGTAAAACCGTTCATTCTTCAAGATGACATGGCACCAAATGAACGTCCTCAGCCAATGACTCTGCATAGATGGTAACTAAAGCAGTGTGGTGATAAAGCTGGACAAATTTAGACATGAGAGGAACACATAACCTCATTAACACCTCCTTCTACACAGCACCTGTGAGAGAAACGCTTTGCTCTCATTTACTAAAACCTTTTCGACACAATGGTGGCAACAGATATAACATGTTAAAGCTGTAAACTGTCAAATTAGTGTAGATTTATGACACAGGAGGTTAATTAGTGTATATAAATATTTTGAGACGTGTATATATATATATATATATATATATATATATATATATATATATATATATATATATATATATATATATATATATATATATATATATATATATATATATATATATATATATATATATATATATATATATATATATATATATATATACATATACATAAACCAGAGGACATAAACCAGAGGCAAGACTTTAGTAAACAGTTTTCATCTGCTGCTCTTTCCTTCTACTGATAATTTTTTAAAATCCATTAGGCGTAAGGAAGCTGTATGACACAAGCTGATGGATTTCTCTCATATGGAGTGGTAAAGTATGAACTAAAGCCTAATGGCCTCCCTGAGAGGGAATTAGATCATGTCACTTCAAGTCTAAAATATTACAGCATCAGAAGGCAATAATCTCTTGAGTGAATGAGATCGTCATTTACTACGTTGCCCCAGTATAAACGTGACAACGTGAACCAGATGTAACCTTCACTCATAATAAGATTAAAACACACACATGGGATGGGAAAACTCACTGACCTTAATGATCACCTCCTTCTTAACAAATGGAGCATTTATCATTTTAGCCACTGGTAACGTACGTGGTAATGAGAGTTTTATATTTATTGACTTTGAATGAAGAATAATTTCCTTTGTGGGGTCACAACAGCAAGTAATCCTCACAATTTATTTAGCTTGGGACAGGTAGGTGTTGATTAGTCTGTGATAAGTGCCATGGGCCTGTGGAAACAATGAAAATACTACATTGATTTACATGGAGTTTTGATGGCCAGGCACCAAACCAAGCAGTATTTGATTTTCCTTTAATGCTGTTTTACTTTATACCTGCACTGATAATCTATTCAGTAGTTATCAGAAGAATTAAGACTAAGATTCGAGTGATAACGAGATTGACGTTTTTGGAAAATGTTGAAATAGAAAGTGAACAAATAGCAATGAAAAAAATAAAATGGCAGGCCACACAATGGCAGCTGTCATTAGTGCTAGCCTTACAGTAAGAAGAAGATCGTACGCTAGTTTGGTTTCTGGCCTTTGTATATGCTCTTGCCATATGTGTTTTTCTGTGCAGTCCAAGTTCACTCTAATTTGAGCATTTGTGAAAGTGAATACTTATTTTTTTTTAACTTGTCCTTGTGTGTGGCCTTCTCATTGACTAGAAAACTGCTCAGGGTGTAGGCCTTTCCTCATGACTACTACTGACTATTGACAACTATTGACTTTAATGATTTAGATAAAGTAGTAAAATTCAAAGAAAGACAACAGCAAGAAAGAAGTTAGGTATGAAATCTTCTATTTCTCCTCCTGGTTCAATCCAATGACAGATCTATTAACCTTTCCTTATGAACACAACTACTGCATAAGCTGTATTAAAGCCCACTAAGAGACATAAAGGGGGTATTGATCATGAGTTGACATTTGTAACCCCAAAGTTACAAATGCCATACAATATTATGTCAAAGTGTCCTGTCAGCAGATTACTGAAGAAACTGGAATTCCGTTACACCTAGTGAGCTTAGTTCTTTGTACCATTTGGTACAAACATAACTGCTACCACCATCCTTTCAAGTAAGATAATTACACCAGGTCTTTTTTACGGTCTAGAAAACAATGATTTGAGTTTCATTAACACTCGTTGGTGTGACTATGGTGCCTGTGGTCATCCCAAGCCTCTGTCTCTGGCCATGCCCTTGGCTGACAAGGAACACCCATGTCCTTTAGCCCACTTCCTGTAGTAAAGCAGGGCAGCCTGCCCAGAATCCAAAATGTCATCAAATAGCTTATGAAGCGACAGCTGCTGCAGCACCTTAAATGTCCGCAGTGTCATTCCAAGAAGTGTTAAAAGGAAAGAGGTGACATTTGCAGTTGGGTTCTGTTAACATCCCCCTGTTTCCTCTCTTTGTGTTTCCACCATGGCACACCTTGTTTACTACCCTGCTGCGACCATGAATCTACATTGGATACTTACCAGGCCAACCATCACACTGTGTTTGACATTCATCATTTATTGATGGTGAATTCTTTAATTGCAGCAGGAGAGTGCTTAGCTTTTCTGCTGTCCCACTGGCTGATCCATGGGGGTTGCCCTCCTACTGAGGGCCCACATTTACTAACTACACCACTTGTGACTTCTGTTGGTGGCGACAAACAAAGTGTAACCAGTTGGAAAGGTTTATTTTTATTATTATTATTATTATTTTCATTGTGTAAGTAAAAAGGCATTAATAAAAAGAAGGCCAAAATCGTCTGTGTCTTCAGAGTCTGAGTAAGAAGACGCTGACCTGATTCAACAAATTTATATTATGCTTTTGTAAGAAATAGATAGCTTAGCATAGCTTTAGATAGTTTTGCGTAGAAATCTGTTGACTACTAGTCACATTGTGTTACAGTTAATCTGAGCTGGTATCAGCCACATTCTTTTTTTATGTATCAATTTATGGTGAGTCTAATCTCTGAACTATTTACAGTATCTTAAGCTGTGGAAAAGTGGTTGGTTACTCTTACCTTCAGAACCAGAAGATCATGGTGTGATCACTGATTCTTTCCTGATTTACTTTCTTTATTGCGTTTCCTAATCCGCAACATACTGATTGGTGATTAGGTCAACTAGACAATCAAATCTAACAGTAATACGGTAGAGTTTGAATGTGAATGCTGTAGTTTGTCTCTACATACATTTGTCCCTGCTATGGACTTACCAATTGTCCACGGTGTCTTTCGTCTTATGATAGTCTGGATCAGCTTCAGCTCCATCCATGACCCTAAACAGATTAAGTTGTGGTGTTTACGTTGCTGCTGATTGTTTAACCTGACCTACTTTATTTAGTCAGTCAAAGGCAGAGTAAGTCGGGTCATGTCTGTTAGTAAACTGTCTGGTGAATCCTTTGGTTACACTACTGGCAGTCAAAGCTGTGACCACACAGTGTATGTTACAAGAAAGAGCTACAGGGCAGGTTTCACTGTTACTTAATATCTAGTGTTGGGCCATATAAAACTGATTGGTGTCTACATGTGGACAGAAAGCAATAGGTTTCTGAGCTCTGTGTAAGAAGATGGTATTTCTGAAATTAAAGAAAAAAGAAGAATACTCAAGGGTTTCTCAGGTAGCTTGTTTACAGATTTTGACAAAAATGATACACCAAACTACTTGTATTGAAACAGTAAAACCAATATAAATAAATGAAGGATTAAATATTAGCTGCTGGGTCACATAATGGCAAAGCAGTCGGTGGTCCTGCAAGACGATCATGGTTTTCTGGTAGCTGTGTAAAAACACAAACAATAATGAAATCAATTTATTCAAATTTAAATGTTTTCACTGAACCACCAAAGTTGGGTTAGGGTTAGATTTTTAATTGCATTTATGCTGATTGTGATTACATTCCTCTTTTTTTTTTCACCACAGAATTGCTTCTGTGTTCCCTTTGGCACAAGCTCTTTGTCAGTGTCGATGCCACTGACTCATCTGACTTTAGTCAGTGCCTTCAGTAAGGAGTGGTATTATTAGATTAAGTGTGATGAAGTGAGTCGGATCTCGTTCCCTATTACCTGGTTACATATATTGTTATTTAATTAACATACTGTTTCAGTCAGTAAAATTATTAATTTATTAGGTTTGCATTGAGAATATATCACCCTCTCCCACATCTATACTTAACTATTCAGAACAACACTTGTGTATTGACATTTCTTGCAGCCTTTAACCAAAAGAAATCCTCCTCGCCCTTCCTGCTGCAGCTCTAGTCCAATTTCATTTATTTGTTGGAGCAAATCTCATTTCAGCTTTAAACTCATCACACTGAATCATTTGTCCTATGGTGTGCGACGCAGAGCTGTTTACTATCCGTGATATTTGGGTTGTTAAAATAATTTAGTGAAAAGATTAATGAAGCCACGATAATTAATTTTCAAATGGTCATCTGGTGTTTGCTAAATCAAATTAATTCAATCAATTAAAAACATATTTATTTTATACAGACAAATTTTAAGACCTCAAAAATAAATAATGATCTCTTAGAATTTGCCCTGATGGCTAAGATCCACACCCCAGTATGTTTACTTATAAATATTCAATTTATATAATGTCTTCTCTCCAAGTAAAGGCAGAATCTGCCTGTTATTCCTACATACTATAGGAAGTGACATCACATGTTGATAGTGTAACTCAGACACGCCTCCCTGGAAATAAGGAGAGGGGAGAGGGCATGAAAAGAACAGTGGTGATTCCAGAGACAGCAGTAGACTGGCATGGCTGTGTGCAGCTCAGCACGACATTCCACATCCACGAGACTCCCTCCTGATCTGCTGGATCCTCCATCCGCAGCTGCACAACCTTGATGTGAGGCTAGAAAGCGTGACATTGAGCAGTGCCATGTTTTCTCTGCATGTGGCAGGGCAATGGGAAATAAGGAGGAGGAGAAACCTGTGCCACAGTTGAACGATGTCCTGTGAGTCCTTGTCTTTTTTGCACCAGGAAACAAAAAGAACAGATGGATATTACTCTGTTCCTCTCTGCTTATCATGCTTGAGTCACAGCTTCATTTTTATGTCACAAACCTTTTTGTCTTTGTCTGTTGTTGCTGCCAGATTATTTACAGAGCATCGTGTCGGACAGATCCATCTTCTCAATCCCCCGCTCTTTTCTCTGTGTCTCTTGCTTCACATCACTTCCAGCTCGCTCGTCTCTCTTTACCTCTCTTGAGCTACCCTCCCCTCTCTGTTAAGCTCTGTTTTTCTCATTCTCCCTACCGCTCACTAGAATCCTTGCTCTGCTTTTTCAAAACATCCAGTGTGCTATTCTGTGCAGGCACTTTGCCACATGATCTCCTTGAAGATAGTTTTCATCTCTGTGCTGACGACTCACAGTGCTGAGCTGCTTTTCACCGCTTCAAAGGCAGGATGCTCCTTTAGAAGGACTGATCCTCATTTGACACTATCTACTTTCCCCTTCCCTTCCCCTACCCTAATCTCCTACCCTCTAACCCTCACCCTCTTGTTCCCTACCCCATTACTCTCTTGTTCACCCTGACCCAAGCCTCTGTCTTTCATTCATTTCATTCCCTTGACCATGTTGCCATGTGTCTGCTGGCTCCAACCTATCCTCATCTTATTGTCATCTGTCTTATGGACCCGGGGGGAAAACTGCCCTACAACTTGTCTGTGCCCAGATCCTCACACTGTGGACTGCAGCCGACGTGGACTGACCCGTTTACCAGATGAGATCCCGCTGGATGTGCGTAGACTTTTGCTGGCAGACAACTGGATACCACGCATCCCATCGGACTTCCTGGTTCTGTATAGTGACTTGGTCTACCTGGACCTGAGGAACAACTCACTTTCTCACATAGAACCAGGGACACTTAGCACTTCCTCGCGGTTGGTGTTTCTAGATCTGGGCAGCAACAATCTAACTGAAATCCCTAAAGGCATGTTTGGAGAGTCCCGCAGCCTGATTAAACTCCGACTAGGTAACAACCCATATCTGAGCATGGTGAGTGAAGAGGCGTTCCTGGGACTCACCTCACTGAGGGAACTAGAACTGGAGCGAAATGCACTGTCTAGCCTAAAGGTGGGAGCACTGAGTCAGTTACCCTCATTGCGACTAGTGAGGCTGGAGGGCAACCCCTGGGTGTGCAACTGCACTTTTGCCAATTTGTTTGCATGGCTGATGGAGAACAGTCACAAGCTTCCAAATGGTGAGTATTGAGAACTGTTTGTTTAACATGGCAAAAAAGCTGATCTGAGCAGCAGCATCCAAACATGTTGTGGTTAAACCAGTGGCGTGACACATCTCTGCTCTATTTATATTTCCCCTCTAGGAGAGGGAACCCCCTCCATCATGCCCTCCCTTTCTCTTCCCTGTTCTAATTTGGTCTCGTCTTTGTCGTCCACCCCCATACTCTATGAGACAATGTTTGAAACATGAGACAAAACCCTTGTGTAAATTTGAGAATCACAACATAATAGACTATAAAATGTAAAAAATAACCAAGGGATTTAGCTTTGTATGCACTTGTATCAATAAAAAGTAGAAGGAATTAAACAACTAATAGAAAAAAAGACTGAAGCCAACTCTGTGTCTGGTTCAACTATTTAAGCTAAATTAAGTGTTAACCTCTAATCTGTTAGCTCCAATATCCACCAGTTTGTAAAGTATTATATAATACTCGAACAATTTATGGGTGAAAAGAGTAATATTCTCAATATTCTGCCCTATTCTATCAAATATAATTCCTTCGTAATATTTGTCTCAGTGGATTCTGAGGATAATACTGTACTGTGACTGTGCAAAGCTCACAGGGGTTTGTTGGATAAGAAGGCTGTTGTTTTGTCATGCCCGACCCTGTATATTAGAGCCAACATCAAACAGCGAGTCTCTCTGCTGTATGTTTTATAGTGGGTAAATGTAGCACAGATGCATTTTCAGCTTAGTTATATGATGGGGTGTTGTTCAAGTATAAATTTGGAAGATCTATATTTGCTAAAATGACATCCTTTACTGGGATTTGGATTTGGATCAGTGTTATAACATTGTTTTAATTAAGGGAAAAGAAACAAATTGGATGAAGGTAAATTAAAACCTGTTGCGAAGCTTGAATAATTTCAACACTTTTTTATTTTAATTTGATTTTATACTCTCTCCTTACAAGGAAAACTAAATAATGAATGAAATACCTGATAAATTAACAATAATATCCATTATAATAAAAATGATTTTAATATTTGTTATGGTTATTAGTCCAGTGGAGGTTTATCAACTTAGAGAGATGGTAGAATCCAGTTTTGATTGATGATATAAAAATGTATATGAATGTAGAACAGTGGGTACAGTGTGCAATATTTGGTATATCGTATCACCAATGTAAAGATACAGTTATAAAACAAAACCTAAATCATCTTTGCTAAGATGTTGAGGATTTTCTGTATACACAAAAAGGACAAAAACATGTTTAAAAGTAATATTTGAACCTGTCAAATGTATATTTACTCACTTTGCAAAGACATTTGCAAAAAAAAGAGCTCTAGTTTGGTAAAACTAGAAAATGTGTTGTATGTAATATTTCTTGCCTACTGTTGCAAAGTGCATAATATTAACTTATCTGGGGGGTCTAATTATGATAGAAAATGGCACAGATTTACCGTATTGTAAGGCTGCAAATGTATTAATCAGACAGTCCAAGTGTTGTCAGCTGCAGGACATAATGAGCAGCATTAGCAATGCTGACCAGGCAGACATCAACAGCACAGGCGATGGCAGTGGCCAGAGCCAAGCTCCTGCCAGAGCTGCCAACTTGCTCCAGTCTATACAGGCTCTCAAATTGAGTTAGTAGTGCATATCTCACATCACATCACAAGGTGTTGTTTTATGACCCCATCAGAGCCCACTGGCTTAGAAAATGACCACACAGACACACACTCTATCTTGTACACATACATACACACAGGTTTTTGTGTTTCGTGAGGACCACATACAATGCATCCCCTAGCCCCAGACTCACTATACGTATTAAAAATATAGACCTATTTTGTACCCTAACTCTTGTCTAAATTTAGACTATATCTTGAATCTCAAAATATCCTCTGACTCAGCATGAACTGCAAAATGTTTTTACTAGGAACATGTGTGTCCCCAAAAACAATGCATTTAAACCATTGTTGGTGTAGATCGTATTAAGAACATACTTTAGGCACACAAAGGAACATAATATTTTGCTGCTTAATAATATTTAGTGTCATTTAAGTAATTGAGCTTCTAAAAGTGTATAGTTTACTGTGAATGTTGCATAAATGTCAGCATTTTTTTTCTTTAATTTGTCCTCTTTGTCTTCTGTCCATTCTGTCATCTCTGCTTCAGTGGTGTGTCCTCCACCTGCTTGTGTTTAATACGCCAACAACATGCTGTGAGTGTGACGGCAGGTTGCACAGATAGAAATGTCACTCAGTGAATGATGTTTACGTGTGACTGTGGATCATTTCTATACACCACAAATCAATTTTTAAATATTTGTAAATATAACCCCATTTTAATCTGTTTAGATATCAGAACTTTGGAAAAAATGGATATAGAAGTTACTAATTTATTGTGTGTCCAAGCAGAAATAATTAAATAATGTTCACAAATTAACTTTAAAATTATTTGCAGTTGGGAGTTTTGACATGTGACAACAGTTTGCTGACAACCGTGCTTTAGAATGTGGGTATGGCTCAGTCACACAGAGTCTCTGTAGAGTTCAGATCAGCTGCTCGACAAACACAAAACGGCAGTGAGGTTTTACAGTGAGTAGGATTATCAAAATTGTTCCATTTTCACATGCCAGCTTTGTAGTTGAATCCGTAATTAAGGGAAACAGCTGATGAAGTGCTTACATAACAACGCAGATGGCCACTCATCTGTAATTGAGATCTACTGGATAAGCTCTGTAATATGTTTTAACTTTTAATGATACTGTCATCACTGTGGGTGTTTACACTTAATATCTCATTCATCATAGAGAAATTCAATTATACTGACACAGATCACTCTTTGACCTCTGTCGTTTCCGCCAGTGTGGGAGTTCCAGATCTTCATCCCATAAAAATGTCATAAATGGTTTGCAAACATGTACAAGGTTTAAATCCTATGTGGTTGTAAACATTAATGTAATGTATGCTTAAAGATGCATATTTCATCATTCAGCTGCCACTGTGTGCGGTTCCCTCTGTGGCAGTCTGTGTAAGGTGGCAGCTGCAGAGCCAATACCGTAAAACCAATTCCCATTCCATTTTTCACATTCTGATTTCCCCAGTGATTTTGAGTTCTCTTTGCAGCACCAGCACACGTTCCATTTGCATTGCTTTGATTACTGCAGCCAGGTCAGCATGATGAGTGGGTGGAGGATGCTTACCTTTGTTCTTTGTTGCCCAAAAAAACTAGATCTCCTCCCTAATGAGTTTCCCTTGCATAACAAAAAAATACAAGAATATTACTGCCAAATCTCAATATTCTGACACACAGGAACTGCGAATTTGTTTGTTAGTGGTTTGTTAAAGGCTAATTTTTAGCCAAGGAGAGTGATTGATTTATTCTAAACCCCAGTAGACATGTTTTTGATACAGAAATGTGAGGTCACATATGAGGCCTGGTGAAAGCTTATAAATCTTGTTTTGACATTTTTAGGCTACCTCCCAGTATATACACTACATCTGGGTATTTCTCAATGTAAGGATGGAAACAGTTGCTTTATCTTAGCCCATAAAAATGTATATTTTTTATTTTATTTATATTATAAAGTCTTATGTTTTCAAATTTTTTTCTGATCTGATTAAGTTTAAGGGATCGATAATGATTAATCGTGATTAATGATGATTCAGTCAAAAAAACAGTATTCAATTCAAGATGAGATAAACATTTTTGTATAATAAAGGAACAGATGTGGTTCTCATCTGTTTTTATTGTGACTACTCAAAAACGACTGAATAATTAATATGTAAATATGTCAAAAAAGGCAAATTTAAGTCTCTGAGTATATTAAATCTTTGACTTTATTAATGTAACAAATATTTTCTTTTTTTATATATTATATAAATTGAAATCCATGCAATTATTCTTAGCCTTTAAGACATTTAAGTTTTCAGCTCTTAGATGCAACACTTTTAATATGATATTAGTGGTATATATTATATAGTGTGTTTATGTTATAGTGTGCCTTTGTCTCTTGATAGCTTTATTATTATTTTAATTATTTTGTTAGCATGTATTTGGTTTTCAGTACCAATATTTTCTTTTTGTCACCAATCAGACTCATTAAAGTTTTAATCCAGGGATGAGTGTAAACACGATCCACTCCTGTCTCTAATGCTCTTGGGTTAAGAACGAACAAAGGCCATGTATAATTCAGAGTGACACAGGTCTGCAGCACATTGGCTGGAGTAACTGAAGCCACAGTTGCCTAAAGGGCAGGGCAGGGCAGACCAACTCCCACAAGAGGTTTAAGCCAGGACTCAGGATGGCAGTGCTGTCAGTATTAGATATGACCAGAGCAGTTTCACTACAGAGAGGCAGTTCATGTGACGGAACCAAAGTCTGACTTTTCCCTCGAAGGCTATCAAGTTGCTCCCAGGGAAACTGTTAGCGTACTGCACAATCAGGCCTTAAAACACAATTCCACTGACCAGCGGACCAACACATCAGTGGCCTGCATGACATCAACTCCTATCTTCACTGCTCATTTGTAGGTGATGAGAAAATATCTGTTCTATTAACACAGGCTGGCAGCTCCTTTTATCTTGGCCTAATTCGATGTTTATTTAAAGTCTTCAATGTGATTGAAATAGTGCTAGCAGAGTGTGAAAAAGAAGGACAGAATTATACAGTCTGACACCATCAGCTGCTGCACGTCCAGAACCAGTGAAGTATATTCTGCAAGTGTGAAAAATGAAAGGTGAAAAGGCAAAAACTTTGGGTTACACACACAGCAAATACTGTGCTAGTGCTTGGAGGATAGTTCAACCCTGTGTAAGTGTGTGAAAAACAAATTGCTCAGACCTGCACATTTTGATATTTTATTAGAATTGATTGTGACAAATGAAAAAAACAAATAGTGCTTTTAACATTGGACTTGGCATAATTCTGCTTGTTTAAACTTATTTATTCAAGGAAATAGTCCACTATGAAGGGCACTCAATGTATCCAGCAATTCACTGCAAAATCAAGTGTACGTTAGATGGTCACTACCGAAGCAATATATCCCATGTGCTTTGCATGATGGGATATATTTAAGTTGTGACTGGATCCAAATGATGGAATTATCAATATGAGAAAGTGTTAGAAAAATATCTAAAAGTAATAGATTTTTGGTTTATCTTAGTTATTACATCTTGAAGGTGTTTAGAGTTTTTTTCCAAACTTAAGTGATATTAATCAGTCTACGTTGGTTCACAATTCATTTTTTATCAGTGAGCTTTTCATTTTTTTATCAGTCTTAGACTTACTGACTCTCCTGTTATCTGATGCTAGATGGATGTCGGCCTAAAGTTGAAGCTTCTATAAAGACTTGCTGGGTTTTGAGATGGTGTTAAGTTCAAGTTTACTGAACTTATTTTGTTAATTTTGACAGTAAAAGGTCTTTTGGTTCTATTCACCAGTAATTTGGTTATACCAATGGCTACTCAAAAGGAATGACCGACAGGTCTCTCCCATCTTGTACTTTTCATGATTGCTTTTAAGTGTCAACAATGATTTCTGTTACATTGTTTTGTTAATGTTGAAAAAAAGGACAGTTTCTTTATTCATTATCCAAATGTGAATGATTACAAGGCCTGTCTAGACACCACTGCTCTGGGAGCCACAGAGGACATCAGCATTTCTGCTGACTCCTGCAGGAGCTTGGAAATGCAATATTGTAGTGATCTTTTAAGTTTCTATTGGTGCAGAGATCAATCTGGAAGGACAGTGGTTGAAGGGAGTAAAAAAGCATCTAATACTAGTCTATGGCACCTGGAGTTAAGATCAATCACAGCTGAGACAGCAGTCAGCCTGTCCCCTCAGCTGGCTGTAATCCTGAATGTAATCCATCAACTGTCTGAGCCAGGATTGTAACATAGCTGTTTGGGCAGACGTACCTGATAGTGTAAGGGTCATTATTTGTTATGTTACTGCAGAGTAAACCTATGCTGGCCACACTCCAGACATTGTGATCTACAGACTATAATCTTGACCCAATGATAGAAAGGAAACTGATATTTCTGTTTTCTTTTGAGACTTTTGAAGACTTCTGCAGTGCCTTTTCCATCAGATAACTATTTCTTTGTAGAATTACTGGCAGATGTCTTTACACCAGGTCATGACCTGCCTCTTTTCCTTCCCTAAGGATGAAACAAACAACAATTCAATGTTCTTCCAGTTTTTTTTTTTTTTTTTTTTTTTTAAATTAAAGTCCAGATAGAACTGGATGAAAATCTGTTGCGAGGCTTCTGTAATTTTAACAGGTTTTCATCTTAGGAAGGTTTTAAATTGATCATTTGTGAAGGTTATAAAACAGCTGAGAGATGGATCATAACATGCTTTAGTAATTAAAATCCATAGTACTGTTCCACTAATCCCTTGTCCATTTTTTAAATATTTCTTGCAACATTATTCACTGAAATTAGCTTTGTCTTGCGTTATTATTATTATTAATTTTATTACATTTTTTGCTCAAATTGTATCCGCTGGTGTCTGTTTTGCAAAAGACAAAACTAAAATGTCTTTACTTTTTAAGGGTTGGAGAAGATGAGGTGTTTAACCAGCTGCTGAATGTGCATGACCTTGGAGCTGATTTTGTGCTTGACACAGACATGCTGTGGTGATGGACATAACCACCACGTGTGAGAAATAGTACCTCTCTTACTGGAAATGTAATACTGGATTAGTTCCATTCAGTTTTACATTCAGAGTTCAGTTTTCAAGTTGGAGCTCAGTTACAGAACTTATGAAAACTGTAAAGAGTCAATCAAAGAAAGATGGAAACCAGTTCTACATCATCACCTTCTTTCACTGTTGTTTCAACTGTCACTGATGATGACTTACAAACTGGTGTTAGTTTTATTTGTTGTATTACATCATCATACAAACATATTTGATTTAAGTATATAATCTAAGCTTTGATATCTTCTTGTCCTTAATAGGTTTCTTACTTAAGTGAATGGCAAAATGTGCAGAAGAATTGAGGTCTCTGAAAGTGTACATGTATATTATCAGCCTTGAGAAAAGCAAAATAAAGTAAACTCTAAATTGTGCTGAGCATTGAGTCCAAAACTGATGCACAGCCAAGATTTTGCATGTGCATGTGCAGCATCAGTAGAAAGTATCCACCGACGCTGCAGTACTTTTTATATTTCCTCCCACCTGTAGGCTCATTCTCCTCCATATGTCTTGGGTTTTTTTTTCCTCCCTGAAGTACATTTCTAACTTACTGTGTAAGCAGTACAAAAGTAAACTCCATGTATATTTTACGACTTGGACACAGCAATCAGAGACGATAATAAGCACTTGTATCAAATTAAAGTCAAACTTTTATAAAGCTGTCAGTGATACATGTGCTGTCGAGGGACCAGATGTTATCACATGAATGTTAAAACTGACCTTAGTGTGTCACTCTAACAGTGAGCTGAAGAGAAAGGTCTCACTGAAGGACTACATTAGAAATCTAATAAGATGATGTCACTGTCCCTTTCATTTATGTCCAGAAAATAAACAAGGAGAATTTTACAGACCCAGAGAGACACAGTGATTTATCCTGCTTTCATCTAGAGATGGCTTTTGTCAAGGTGCCCCGTCACAGACGTGGCCTGTACGGAAACTTAAGTAAAGGTTTGATTTTTAATGGAGTCTTATTTGTTGATGTATAAGAGCTTTTAGCTGGCAGCTAAAGCAGGACAGACGAAATTCAATTAAATGTTACGTATGGAGCATAACAATGAGCAGATCAGCAAGCAATAGCTGTCTTCAACATAGGGTCAGTGCCACTAACGCTGACAAACCACTGGGGGGTCCAGAAAAGATAAATATTATTTTTAGCAAATTTCTCACAATTTTTACTGCATTTTCCTCCACTATTGTGATTTTTATTGTGCAGTGTGTGTTGGCTGTTAAGGAGGGTGGCTGCATTCTAACAGTGTATATGACAATAAACATCTTGCATCTGAATCTTGAGTAGAGTTGATGTTTTGACAGTTGCTTGTAGAACCTGTTGAGAGCTTCTTTAAAGTTAGTCTGTCAGTCGACCTGTCAGTTGTAGACTCACTCACAAGTCTTGTTGCTGGACTGACGCAAGCCGTGTGTCAGACCCAAAGTTGAAACCTCAGAAAAAAGGCATGCTGGGAGTTGTGATGTTTTTCATAAACTTGAGTTGTTGTTTTTTTCCCCACAGTGTGTGTAAATAACATCTGTATAACATCTGTATTGACTGTGTATGAGAGCAAAGTGGATGGCATAAAAATAGTTTAACATTTTGATAAATTTTTACGAGTGCATTACCACACTTAACACATTCATATTGACAGCCGTTATGTATATAACAGGTCACTGCTTCTTCTCTCCACCAGAGGGTCTTTGACCTTTTAAACCACAGCATATGGTTGATTTAATGTAATAGAAATCATAATAGACCTTCAACACTGTCTCTGTGGTCCTTTGTTTCCTATTATTTTGACTTGAACTCATATCACCCTGTGTGTAGGCGTACAGTACAGTTCTTGTGCAGCTTAGAGTAAAGCCTTCTGATCAAGTGTACACTAAATAAATCAGAACATACTGTTAGAAAAGAAACACTGCCCAATACAAGACATTACAGAATTAGATTAAAACTGTAAGACATTAGTTTTTTCATACTCCCCCATGTATCAAGGAGTAGAGCAACTGGTCATGGAGTGAGGAGGTGGAGAGGAGGAATGTTGAAAGGGGGATTTCCAAAGTTTTAATACAGCATTTTGGGTAGGTGCTCCTTGATGCTGAAGTAAACAGTATTGTTATGGAAGATGTTTTTATAGTGGTGCTTTGGCCCAGAGGCAATGTCTCTGTCGTTGGTGTGGAACCCCAGGGTTCACCTCCTGGGCAAGATTAAATCCCGGTTAGGGCAGCTGGTACCTTCCAGTGGACTCACTACTCACAGGAAGGTTCAGGTTGGTACGGTGCAGTGTGATTTGTGTGGCAGTTATGGAGACTGCTGCCCCTGTGACCCGGTAACGGATCAGCGAATGAAAATGGATGGATTGAAGATGTTTTTATATGACTGGACTGTACACCAGCATTTACGCTCACTAGCATGTCAACATGTCCAAGCATTATTTTTTTGTCTTGTAGAAAACTTAGTGATACTGGCAGTTCTAACACTTCTATTTTCTGCAGTGGTTGTTCTTCTATAAATGTAAATCCCACCTCTAAATTTCATGAACATGATGTATTTTTATTTTTGTAAATTTTTCTAATTGTGTTTTCTGCAGGTGTAGCAGGCATGGAGTGTTCACTCCCTTTGGACGGCCGGCACGTGTCGCTGACCCAGCTCTCTAAGGACAGCTTCCGTGAGTGTCAGACAACCTTGACTCTAACGGACCTGCTCATCATCATTTTCTCTGGCATCTCGGTGTCTGTGGTGGCCATCATGACCAGCTTCTTCCTTGCTTCCACCGTCCACTGCTTCCAGCGCTGGAGTAAAGGCACAAAAGGAGACGAGGAGGAGAGTGAGGAGTGACAAAAGGATTCAGTCATTTATTTATTTATCGAAGGTATTTTAACTCACAATGACGGAACATGTCACGCCACCTCTGGTGATGAGCACTGCCCCGGCACAGTTGTTGTAATTGTACGTAGATTTATGGAATATGGAAAATTAGGACATTTTTAATAATTAAGCCAAAGTCCTGATGAGGTCAGAACAGTGTGAGAAGTGATAAGAAAAAAGGTGAAGAAAAGAAAGAGTGAGGAAGAGCTGGTGGATCTTTTTTTGGCCACTGGCTAAGTACAACAAGCCTACACAGTTGAAGTAGAGTTAACTGCAGTCATTGCAGTACATTTTGCAGTCTTAAGCCAGTAAAAAACACATGTCAACCGGTGGCATCAAAACCCTGAAATGTGATGTTGAAACGCAGGGGAAGGTTTGACTCCATCATCGACCTCTGTCTTTTACTGCATGTAACATGACATGTCCACATACCCTGCCATTTGCTGTGTCGAATGTCGAACAGATTCACAAACTGTGGCTTCACCACATGTAAAGCTAGTCAACAGTTTCAGCCATCCAAAACAAGAATCAGACAATGGGATGTTTAGTGGATGATTCACTGCACTGGGTTTGAAATGTGCCAAAACAATGCATACCAACAGAATGTGGGCGTTCGATGTCGAAATATCGAGACCATGATTTATAAACACAATACTAAAACTGTTTTGCATAAAGAAGACAAAATCTAAACATGTACAGGATTGTTTTCAAATTGAATTTTGCAATTTAGCATCATTGTTGGGTTAGCGTGATTGGTGGATCCTATGATTTGTAGCGCTGCTAATCTTATACAGCTGCAAATGCAAATCCATTGAACATTATTTTAATTAACATTTTCCTACAATTATAGAATCTGTCTCTTTGCAAAAATGACTTTATTTTAAATGTTTTTTTTAATATATTCAAATCTCATTCTGTTGGCTATTAAAAAGAATGTGTTTTAAAAACATATAGAATTTATCTGCAATATTTTGGCACCTCGATCCCCTGGTCAGGTTTCAGTCTGGTCATAATTCTTAAGTATATTCAAAAATATATGATTACAAATGAATGTACAATAGAACAGCCTAGTCAAGCAAACAGATATTCTGTATATTCATATATTAGATAATTAACAGTAAACTGTATAGAAAAAAAACTACTATCACTTAATCTTTCAATTTACGGCAACTACAGTATTAATATAGAATTTGTGTAGAACTTTGTCAAACAATACACATTTAAATAAATAGTGATTCCTAATTTTGGCAAATCTCTTAGACCATTATGTTGACTTGACTTATTGTCATGGAGACAGAAGGAAGATTTGATACAAATTGTAGCGATGTTTATACAGGAACCAGAACGTTACCAAGTCTGTATACTATTAAAACTTTTAGTCTTGAGCTTATTGAGCTTTAAAAATGCTATCAACCTGTTTTCTTTTTTTTCCAAAAGGCGAGACACTCCCCCGTGGTAGGACATTAGCGTATTGTATTGGGGACAGGTTTTTTTTTTTTTTCAGATTTTATTATTATTTTTTTAATTTGTCTCACAGATGAGGAATTGCACTGATTTGTGATGTAATTTTGTTTTTTGTCAGTGAGAGATTTAAATAAGAGTTTTGGAGCGACCACTGTGAATGTGTGAGGTTGGAGGAGTTAAACAATAGTTCCATCTAGACAAGTTCGGAGGCTTGCAGAAGAGAATTGGGAAAATTTAAAACATTGCCCCTTAAAATATAAATTTCCCACTTGGCATTTCATTTTATAAAGGCATCCTCTAATCTGCATTGTTTCAAAACTGTCTCCATAGAAAACATAAGAACTTTAGTCTTTTTTTGATAAAACTTTCTTTTCCAGAAGGTGTTAAATTTAAATCTAACACATTCTCCTGAAGGAAGTTGTTTTATTTCAAAGGAGAAAATATATCCCCATGGTAACTCAGAATAAATTTAATGTGAAAGTGTCAGGTGTCTGGTAAAAATGATTCCTTATCTTGAAAAGCTCCCATAATACAAATGTGGCACATTTAATATGTTAAGTAATTTGAGGTTAGAAACTAGACAACCGAGCTATCTGGGTGTTATTGAAATTAACTTACTGTTATTTAAATTAAGAAATGTATTTCTTCCTTCGTTTACATGAGACATGGAGAATTCCGTGCAATCGAAATGTTAGGCAAAAAGAATCTCAGTCTTTTACTCTAGGTGCAAATAAATGGGGTCTGAAGGAGAAAGAACAACTATGTTCTTTTTCTGTTAGCATGCAAGCTGAAAATTGATGGTGAAACTGGTTTAACTTTGATCTTCTTATGACATTAGTCAGATATTCAATTTCGCCTGCTGCAGGGAGCCATTGAAAAGAGGCTGAAGTACCATATGGGGCACATGAGCCCCAGGTTGCAGACACCTGTGTGAGGCACATTAATTATTTCCTTAACCTAACTGTGACATTGCAATGTTTTTTGTTTTACTTAATACCTTTTTCATCTGGTTTCAACTCACCGTATGCTTCCTCCTGACCATGTCATGTTGCAGTATTTTAACATCAACATCAAAAACAGCTCTAAAATCGTATAAAACATTTTTCCCTGAAGAAATTACAAGATGTATCACTTCGCTGGTCTTGACACAATGTGCTTTCATCAGTATGTGTTTCTGACATGTTGTTTGTGCAGAATTAAATTCCCATAAGTGAAAGGATAATACTATTAAAAAAGATTAAGCAAATAAGCTCCCATAAAAATAAATAATTCTTTATATTATTTATTTATTATATTAAGTATTTTTCCCTTCAGACATGATGATAAAATCCCATCATCGTTGTTGTCTGTAGTCATTCAGAGAGAGCTAGAAGTTTTAAAATATATATATTATCATCATCATTTCCAACTACTGTGTAGTTATGAAATATTAACAAATTATTATGTTAGCTTAGCTCTTATAACTTATGCATATTTCTCGACGTACACCTATATCTACACATTTATTCAGCCACAACTAGAAGCACTAGGAGCCTGAACTGTTATGTTACCTTTGGTATAAAGTTCAAATCCATTTATATTTTTCTATTAAAACCTTTCACACAAAGTACATTTATTTACTCTTTCACTCCCTGAAGATTTAGTTGGCAGTGGGCAGAATGCAGAGACGTTGGACAATAGTTTCCTATGTTTAGCCCTGATGTTGCTTAAACAGAAAAAAAAAAATCTAAAGAAGAAACCCTGCGTTATTTTTTCAGAAAATTCTGAATTTAAAGTGATGGAGGAGAGTGTGACCTTGTTGCTGAATTATAATGGATTTTCAAAAGTCACAGATCATATGTGTAAATGTATATCAATGTTTGGTAAAATTAAAAAAATACACTTAATTGCATTTCTGTTTGCTGTTATATAGTCAGCTTTCTTGGTCTTATACAGACAAATGTACAAATTATTTTCTCTGCCTTTACACCATCCCTGGGGAGCAAGGGAATTTTCAGGTTCTGTTTAAAATTAGACTTGATTGTTCTGAAAACGTCTTGTTATCAAAGATCTTTGTCTTTCTTCAATTCCTGCAAGTGTACCTGTGTTGTGTTCAACTAAACAGGACCAGGTGTCACAGTGAGCAGGTAAATTGAAACTAGGGGATAATATGTGCCTAAAAAAAGCTGGGGAAACACTGCTTGACACTACAGGTTTTTGCCTTATACCTGGGGGTTGGTGTGTTAGTTACTGAGTCTCCACCAACCTCTGGGTAGAGGACAACAGCACCATTGTAGTGAAGTCCTTTGAAATTGTGAAAAAAGAAGACAGAGCACATTCATAAAAAAGTACTTCACTGAGTCTTTTCCACTCACTTTGAAGAGCAGCAAATAAGAGCGACTCCTGCAAATACTAAAGAGTATGTTAATTTCTCTGTGTTGTTTGTCGCTGCAGGAATGTAAATGAGAACACTGCTCATAGGAAGTGAATAAACAAGACACCCCTCCCCCCCAAAACACAGACTTGCATACCAGGTATGCAGCCTGTGATTAGATACAGTATTTTTCCTCCAAAGATGTCAGAGCATTACAGGGAAGATCCGGCCTGTGGCATAGTGTGAAGCCTAATTAGAAGATCATTAAAAAAAAGGAGGAAAGAAAGGCCATGTAATCACTATTCAGCAGAGCATTTTCCTGTCCTGGTGTTTTATTATGTCTTATTTATTTATTTTCCCAGTGTCAAGGTCTCCTGCTCGTTCTGACTGTGGTACGGAGGCTGGCGTTCAGGCTCTCAGGCTGATGATTAATTTCTGTTGGAGAGGTGTTTTTATGATGACACACTTTCCTGTAAAGAAATGAGAAGTCAGAGAATGGGAAGATAGAAGCATCATTTCACCTTCGGGGCGTGCAGTGCTGGACAGACTTTTTTTTAAAACAACGCAGAGCAACTCATGGAGGAATTTTTTGATTCTGAGCAGAAACTTCTGCGCTATGAATTTTTATGTGAGGGAGACCTAAACAGAGCACATTAATGTGCATCACTGAAAAGAGGCCTGTGAGGATGACGGACGTGATGAGGATTCTCCTGCAAACATTTACCTCTGTTGGTTACCATGGTGACACAGCTGGAGGCTGCAGCTCTTGGACTCTATTATGGAGAGATGAAGAGAGGGTGAGCTAGAGAGAAGGAGAGGGAGAGGAGGAGAGGATTCTGGGAAATGCCCTCAGTGCTGTTGCCTCTTCTCCCTCTGCATACATCAGCTAACTGGACCTGGCATTTCATTAGGAAAAACAAAAAAGGTCCACAGCCCCCATGTCCTGCTTCACAGATCTGTGACTCCAATGGGAAATGTCTCCACTTGGACTTCTGTGCAAATGTGTTAAGAGAAGGTCAGGGCATTTAATGCTTTTATTTCAATTGTCTTTGATGTTTTTAAACAACAGTGAGAGGAAATGAGCAACATCTAGTGGTGAACTTACTGGTGGTAGTTATTAGACAAAGGAGGAGACAGTGAGTAAGTGGTGAAGACAAGACTATCAAGAAAAAGAGGAAGAAGACATGGAAGAAAAGAAGAACAAAAGTAGAAGAACAAAATGAAAAGGAAGTAAAGGAGAAGATGAAGAAGGAAATACTTGAAATACTTAAACACTTCACCCAAATATCCCACTGCAATTAAGAGAGAGTGGATTCTTTAGTTTAAACAAATATGGAGACTATATTTGCAGTCATTTTCTTTAGACAGTGATGGAAATGTGAGAATGTATTTTTTTTCTTTTCCATTGTGTCGCATGCTAAACTTAGTTAATGAATAATTTGACAGAGGACTTTGTCTTTTGTTTATTTATGTGCACTTGTTTACCTCTCCTCTCTTCATATTGTGTGTTCCTGACCTACAAAGAAAGGACACGGAGGAAAGAGGAAAGAACGCCAAGCCTGCGGGAGGAAGCGTTGAATGAATAATGGACTGGTGGTTTACAGTGGGATGGAGGCTCACAGATGAGGAGGGGGGAGGACTCAGGTTGCAAGCATCAAAAGGGAAAACCACACCTGATGCTCCTCTCTGTCTCTCCGACAGCAGATGAATGAGTTCCGAGAAAAGTGGAGATGACAGAATCACTTCATTCTCATTTCCTATTCTGGAGATATTTCCTACCTTTGTGTGTGGGTTTTTTGTTAATGGCTGCTGTCGTAAAATATCTGCTCTCTCAAAAGAAAACACAAAAACAGGAAAAACATCATGATGCGGTTGCTAATGATGTGTTATCGATTATTTTTAGTAGTAGCAGAATCCATTATCCAACTTCATGCAGACATGGTACAAAATCACTCCAAACACAATTAATAAATCTATATATAACGACTTAAATATTTTTTCAATATTTAAAATATAATGTAATTTTGATAGATAGATAGATTACATGATTACATTACATGCCCCGGGTCCCAAACTGCCCAGGACCCCGCAGTTTGCATTACGTCTTTCACTGTGTATATAGGTGCATCTGTGCGTGTGCTTTTATTCTAAAACATTTCTACATACAAAATTTTGAAAACATTTTTGTCAAAAAAGTCATCATAGTTCTTCAACATCTGAAGAAAAAATATGCTAAATTAGGATTTTGCTAAAAAATAATCATTAAACTTTGAAACAAATTATCAAAAAATTCCATCATGTATTTTTTCAGCAAAAAATACGTGCTAAATTAAGATTTTCAGAATCCATCCATTTTCATCCGCTTATCCGTGGTCGCGGGGCCAGCAGTCTCCACGAACACCCAAATCACACTGCACCGATGGTAAGGCTATA